>NC_045692.1:22801876-23442712 GCF_003331165.1 Xiphophorus hellerii
TGAATATTTTTACATCAGGAAATTGCTCTTTTGAGCTTTATATAACTGATTTAACCCAGCAATTGTTACACATGTGATTAGTGTGGCAATTTAAGATTAAGCTTGATGAAAATTTCAAAATAAAAGCCTTGAATATTTTTACATCAGGTAATTGCTGTTTTTGGCTTTATGTGACTTTTTCATCCAAAGCACTGTTACACGTGGTATTAGTTTGGCCCTCTGAAATGAAGCATACTGAACATTTCAAAATAAAAGCCTTGAATATTTTTACATCAACTACTTGCTTTTTCAGCATTATATAACTGATTTAACCCAATGACTATTACACATGGGATTAAAATAGACTGTTTTGCATGAGCAGCAGATAGATCCTCTATTGCACATGTGTCAAACTCAAGGCCCGCGGGCCACATGTGGCCGGCTACGTCATTTTATGTCGCCCTCTCCCCCCTACCACCGTTTTACAGCCCCATTGATTGACTTAAAATAGGTTTTGAGCACGAATTGACTACAACCTACATATCCCATAATGCCTTCCGATTCTTACCAACCAACATTACGGCTTCTCGCCACTAGAGTGCAGCAGAGTCACCTCAAGCTGATGATTAATTTTCCCAGCGAATAAAACTGAAAGATCGACAAGCTAACAAGCTAAAGAGCGAAGTCCCGTGATGTTTCAATCGAGGACTTTTACCGTCTACTGCCCCCTGATTTGATGCCACAGCTTCGACTCCATGCAGCTCCTGTGTTTTGTCCACGTTTGGAAGCACCTATCTGTGCGAACAGATGTTTTCAATAATGACTTTAAACAAGACCAAGCACAGATCGCGCATTACTGACGAAAACCTACACGCCGTTTTGCGGATTGCCACAGAATAGAACTAAAACCAGACATCGACGAACTGACCAGGGGAAAACGGTGCCTGACATCCGGCCAGAAAACATTGGTAAGCACGAACAAACTACATTTAAATAGAATGAATGTAAAACCAAAACGCAGTATACTGGAATATGTATATAGTTTATTGATTTTGCTTGTGTTTTGTTTATTTACAGAACACAACGCAATGAGGATGTGTGTGAGTTGGTGACAGGGTGAAGAGGGATCAGCGTTGTGTTCAAGGACAGGCAACGTCACCTCATTGTTTTGTTCTTATGTGAAATGCATGTTCGTTGCGTAATAAATAACGAAAAACTTTTGTGAATGAAGTTGAGAGTTAATATCAAAACTTGTTTTTTATTATTTGTCTGCTTATCTTCAAAGCAGACAAAGAATAATTTTCCCAGCGAATAAAACTGAAACATCGACAAGCTAACGAGCGTAGTTTAGCAAGGCCCGCGGGCCACATGTGGCCGGCTACGTCATTTTATGTCGCCCTCTCCCCCCTACCACCGTTTTACAGCCCCATTGATTGACTTAAAATAGGTTTTGAGCACGAATTGACTACAACCTACATATCCCATAATGCCTTCCGATTCTTACCAACCAACATTACGGCTTCTCGCCACTAGAGTGCAGCAGAGTCACCTCAAGCTGATCATTAATTTTCCCAGCGAATAAAACTGAAACATCGACAAGCTAACAAGCTAAAGAGCGAAGTCCCGTGATGTTTCAATCGAGGACTTTTACCGTCTACTGCCCCCTGATTTGATGCCACAGCTTCGACTCCATGCAGCTCGTGTTTTGTCCACGTTTGGAAGCACCTATCTGTGCGAACAGATGTTTTCAATAATGACTTTAAACAAGACCAAGCACAGATCGCGCATTACTGACGAAAACCTACACGCCGTTTTGCGGATTGCCACAGAATAGAACTAAAACCAGACATCGACGAACTGACCAGGGGAAAACGGTGCCAGACATCCGGCCAGAAAACATTGGTAAGCACGAACAAACTACATTTAAATAGAATGGATGTAAAACCAAAACGCAGTATACTGGAATATGCATATAGTTTATTGATTTTGCTTGTGTTTTGTTTATTTACAGAACACAACGCAATTTTTAAACTGAGCAGTAATTTTACATCCATGCAAACTCAAATGTAATATTTAAAACTTGAATACATAAAATCAGTTATTTAACAATATGAGGTGTTGTTTAAAAATAAAAAAGATAGCAATTTCTTTTTATTGCAGAGACATTAGATTCTTAAATTTATGGTATTCTTTAAATGTTGTAATTTTGGTTCATTGTAAACTTTACCTGTAAAAAGTTTGTAGAAATCTTTAACATAAGGTCAATATATATTTTTAAACTGTAATATGTTGTGTGTGTGTGCGTTATTGAAAATTTATATTTGTGACAATCATTAGGTAAATGCTAATGAACTGCCTTCCTGCAGTTTATGAGCATTGAACTGTTACTAAACAGTTCAATGCAAGGTTCATTAGCGTTAGCATTTTAGCTTCAATAAGCTATTAGCTATTTATTTTACTTTTTAGCAATGTTTAGTATACTGAATGGAGTAAATCAATTACAGAAAATATCCTAGTGATTTCCCACATACTGATGAAAGCAATGACGCTAACATTAGCGTTTCTGCTGATTTTAGCTGATATACTTACTTTATAATACTGAATGGTGCACGTCCGCCTCGCTTAACGTTCTTGCGATTCTCCGCGTGCCACTGATTACGTTGCGGCGTTCTTTAGCGTCGACGCCGATTTGTAGCGTGACGACGCCGGGCCCATGCCCGACGGGCGCGCCTTGGCAGGCCCCGGCTAAATTTCTTCCGAAATTTTCTAGTTCTTCTTTATTTTTCTTCCGTAACCGTTAATGCGGCTCATACCGCTTGGTGCACACCTACAAATGAGGTATCAAAACCTGCAGAAAATTCACGCCATTCCAGCTATTACTTCTGGTGGGATTTGGGCTTAACGTGGCGACATAATTCGCAAAAAACTACGAAAAAAACCCCATTATAAGTCAATGGGAAAAATCCTAGAAATACCCTATTTTTGAGGATTTTCTGTGTCGTCACAAATTCACCTAGAAATGCCATTCAAATTTCATTTTGTAGATACGTCTGTGATCTCTTCGAAAGTGAAGACGGCTCGTCGATACCAGTTACGGTTTGTCCACAATTTGCCTCTAAGCGACCCAAAGTTTCTCATTTTTCCTAAAGTTAGAGTGCGTCTCTGGCTGCTTAGAGTGAGAGATGAAGACAACTTTTTCAGCCCAAATCATTTTTGAAATCGCCATCACGCCCACAAATATCGCACGATTAGTATCACAATCGGTCCTGACATTGATACGCCTGTCTGCTCCGGTAAAATGTTTTCGAAATTTATCTAGACCGTACGGTTTTCTGTCACGGTGCTTCAGAGCAAAGTCATGCGACAGGATTTTCTGAGGCTGTCTGAGGCTCTCTCCCATGTATTTGAATAGAATTTCAGATCTGGGCACAACATTTCTTTCTCTCATCACTGTAAATGCTCTGAGTGAGGTACAGATATGAATCTCGGGACTATCGCAGAAGACACATAGGCCTCTCATACGCTCGAAACGCTTTTCGAATATGTATTACGGTTCCCGAACAAGAAGGATTTGTTTCCAATGCTTTTTTTCAGTAAACCGTGTTGGCTCAAACACACAATTGTGTGTTTGAGCATGTATGACTCACAGCTCACACCTGCTGAGACCATTATTTACCATGGCAACGGAACTCAAGAGGCTGTTGGCTGCTGATTTGAACTACAAATACGCATCGCTGTAGTTCTATCTATCCTCAGTTGAAACAGATCAGGACTGAGAACTGGCCTTTAGAACTACCCGCTGCTATGGGCTGTATATAACTGATTTAACTCAGTAACTGTTACACATGGGATTATTTTGGAACTTTAAAATTAAGCATACTGAAAATTTCAAAATAAAAGCCTTGAATATTTTACATGACGTAATTGCTCTTTTTGGCCGTATATGACTTTTTCATCCAAAGCAATGTTACACATGGGATTAGTTCGGAACTTTAAAATGGAGCATAATAATAATTTCAAAATAAAAGCCTTGAATATTTTTACATCAGGTCATTGCTGTTTTTGGCTTTATGTGACTTTTTCATCCAAAGCACTGTTACACATGGGATTAGTTTGGAACTTTAAAATTAAGCATACTGAAAATTTCAAAATAAAAGCCTTGAATATTTTACATGACGTAATTGCTTTTTTTGGCCGTATATGACTTTTTCATCCAAAGCACTGTTACACATGGGATTAGTTCGGAACTTTAAAATGGAGCATACTGAAAATTTCAAAATAAAAGCCTTGAATATTTTTACATCAGCTACTTGTGTTTTGAGCATTATATAACTATTTTAACCCAAGGACTATTACGCATGGGATTAGTTTGGCCCTTTGAAATGAAGTTTAACAAAACTTCCAAAATAAAAGCCTTGACAACATTTTAAATCGTACTGAATGGTGCACGTCCGCCTCGCTTAACGTTCTTGTGGTTCTCCGCGTGCCACTGATTACGTTGCGGCGTTCTTTAGCGTCGACGCCAATTTGTGGCGTGACGACGCCGGGCCCAAGCCCGACGGGCGCGCCTTGGCAGGCCCCGGCTAAATTTCTTCAGAAATTTTGTTTTTCTAGTTCTGATCTTTGTTCCTGTTATTTCCAAATGAAGGTAAAGTAGACGACAGAAAGCTCTTCAAAACTGAAGAACTGTTTCATGGTAAAAGTAACACGGCCTTTTAAAGCTCTAATTAGCCATTAACATTTTCCCCCTGGTTGTAAATTTCTCCGTTTTTAACAAAGTGCCTTTAACATTATAAAGAGTCAAGAGTTTAATTTAGTCATTCTGGTCTGCTTTCCGCCCTTCCTCTCGTCCGTTATCAGGAGACGGATAAGCAGTTTAATAAGAGTGACTGTCTCTGTGTCTGATTTAATGTGATATAGACAAATATCCAAAAGGCAAAATTAAAACAAATGAAGTGTGAAGTGTGCATGTTATGAGTGAGGACAGAGGCTCTCTGGCTTCCAGGGTCACAGTAATGATGAGTTATTTTTAGACATATTGACTTTGTTTGACTCAAAAGTTTTGCGTAAATTGTGTCAACTGTTTTGAAGTTAGAAGTTTACTTTATGGTATATTTGGTGCAAATGCCTTAATGTACTTGAAATAAGACAAAACTAACTTAAAAGTAACTTTCTACTATGTGTAGGAGTTTTTTAAGTCAATAATTCCTTAATATTGATGAGAATTTAGTTTCACTGGCCGATAATTTCACTTATGTGGAAAAAATTTCATATTGTTTGAAATAATAATAGCACTTTTTCATCAATGTTAAGGAATTATTTACTTAAAATAAGCTCATATTCCTGCTGAAAAATTACTTTTAAGTTAGCTTTGTCTTATTTCAGATGTGCGAAAACCAGAAACTCAAAAAAAATACTTGGTAAGATTTTGTGTTTTTGCAGTGTGTGCTCTGGAAAAGTTACATTTGACGTTCTGAACGTTGGCATTAACACGCAACATGCTGTTTACCCTGTAATGTATTTCAAAATATTCGAATTCAGAATACTTTATTTTCTGACAGGATTTTGTTAAAATGCTGTTTTTTTTTTTACTCCAGTTCTTACCAGCATTTTTACTCTGATACGCGTCATCCGGACATTTACCATTTTTAATACCAATAACATTTCATGATATATATCGTTACCGCCACTCATGAATTTTATACCACATCCCTCAAATGGAACAAAAAACATGTAAATGTGAATTTTATATAATACGTCACTTTTAAGAAATTTTATTTTATGTTTTCTCTGGTTGTTTTTGTTAATATTCAAATTAATTTGACGACCAAAAACATTTAATTGTGGCAAAAAAAAAGAAAACTAAAATACCTTCTCACTGTAGAATCCATCCTGCAAGTTCTGAGTTTGATCTTTTTGCTCTTTCTTCAACACAACAGACCAGAGCTTCCTGTTTGTTGCAAAACAGAGTCCCTGATCATGCATAGATATGAAATATTATCTAATTTCCTAATTATTTTCTCTATGCAGGAGGGCTCTCAGTTTTTATATCTTTGTAGTTTAAACATCAACAGAATAATGGAGTTTAGCTTCTGGAGGATCATCATCGCGTCAAAAATATTCTGCTTTTTATTCTCTTCAGCTTTCATAAAATCTCAAAAGATGAACTTCAGAAGATGCGCAATGATTTTAAACCCTCAATGTTTTTTCCAGATTTGATTGTTTTTAACAGATGAACATTTTAACCAGTCATTACAGATTTCTTACACGGCCGTGTGCAATATGTTAACAAGCACTTACAGACACGCAAATTCAGCTGCACTGACTTTTTCCTGACCTTCTTAGTTGATGTATAAAAGATCTGAGGGAGGAAAAATTCAAGAAAATGAAAAGTGTGACGTGAAAATTGTTTTTCAGCATCTCCTGCTAATGTCAGGGTCAGAAATTAACAGAAATTTTCAGCATTGTTTTGCTGCTGGTTTCAGGGTTGCAGTTGCTGATTGAAACACATTCCTGCATTTAAATAACTTTTCTCAGAGATGCTGAAGTTTGTCTTTTTCATTAAAACATCCTGTATTTTCTGAGCAGTAGATCAGATCAAACTTGGTAAAATTTCAAAAGTTTGTATGTTGAAAACCTGATTTTACTTGGAGTCTCTGCAGGGGTAATTAAAAAAGTTAAATAATAATTAAATGTCATGCATAACCATCTTATAGAACATGCTTTTCAGATGTGGTTTCAGATAAATATTAATTATTAATTAATTATCTCTGTGTTTTGAAACTAGTAGAAATGTTTCCTTTTGTCAATACTTTCCATTCATAACCAAAATGTTTATGTTTTAATGAAACTGAATTTGAAGTCTTGTAGATTTTTATTTGCTCTAAAGCTTATGATCTTCTGTTTTCACATCATTTTTATTTTTTAAATTGTCCTTTATTTATTGTTAGAAATTAATTTTGTCAGAAAATAACAGGATATTCAATGACTAACAGGAATTGCTTTGTCCACTGAGTAGAACCGATTAAATTTTCTTTGTGAAAAACAATGAAAGGAAACTGAAAAAAGCAGATGATTAATGAGCCATGAAATAGATGATAAGGTACTTTTATAAGATAATAAACAGTTACATAACTACAGTTTTTTGTAATTAGAGGACAAACTCTTGAAGGCTTTCACTTCACTGCTTTACTGATCCACTTTATACTGAATTATGCTCTAAAAATGTTTAATAATTTAACTCCACCATATGTATGTCTTATTTAAAAATGAACCTGACCTCAGGATGCGTACGGCCTTCAGGCGTTTAGGAATATTATTAATGATAATCCTAGCAAATGAACAGGAGTATTTTGTTAATTTTAATGTTCTTTTTTTCTCTTTATGAGTTCTGCTTGTTGTATTGATCAGGAATGACTAATAGAATAGAATAGAATAGAATAGAAGTACTTTATTCATCCCAGCGGGGAAATTACTTCGCAGTTACAGCATAGAGACAAGACACAATAACAACTACCACTAAGTAGTAGTTGTAGATAAGATAGAAAAACAGAAAATAAAATATAAAATGCTATAAATTGTAAAAATATAAAATGCTGTTAATATAAAAAGCAACTTAAGAGCAGTCCTTACAAAGATTTTAAAAAAATGCAGATATGTATATATAAATATAAGTACAGCAAGTGTGCCACAGTGCAGTTGTGCAAAATCGGACTGATTAGTGCAGAACAATGATTTAGCTTTTATTGTACAGTGAGATGGCATGTGGCAGGAAGGATTTCCTGTATCTGTCCCTACGACAGCGGAGCTGGAGCAGCCTATGTGAGAAGGTGCTCCGCTGTCTGTCCACTATGTGGTGGAGAGGGTGCTGTTTATTGTCCATAATAGACAGAACCTTCTTCAGTGTCCTCCTCTCCACCACAGTCTCTCCAGCCTTAGTCCCAGTACAGAGCCAGCTTTCCTGATGATTTTGTCCAGTCTATTAGAGTTGCTGGCTCTGATGCTGCTTCCCCAACACACAGCAGCAAAAAAATGGCGCCGGCAACAACACTGTGATAAAAGGTCTCCAACATCTTGCTGCACACATTGAAGGATCTCAGCTTCCTTAAAAAATAGAGTCTGCTCATCCCCTTCTTGCACACAGCGTCAGTGTTAGATGCCCAGTCCAGTCTGTTGCCGATTACAACTCCCAGGTATTTGTAATCCTCCACCTCCTCCACCCCTTTGATCTTCAGTGGCCGTGAAGGTGTCTTCTTCCTTCTGAAGTCAATCACCATCTCTCTGGTCTTACTAATGTTGAGCCTCAGGTGATTCTGCTCAGACCACTCCACAGGGGACAGCTGGCCGGAGCAGGTCTTCAGGATCCGTGGTGTTATGCCATCGGGTCCTGCAGCCTTCCCCTGGTGTAATCGCTCCAATTGTCTCTTAACCTGGCCTGTAGTCACCGTTAGCTGGGGGTAGGTGTTGTTGTCTGCAGTGGAAATGGGGGAGGAGGGGGGGATGGGGGGCTGAAGGAGAGGTGGTGTGCAGGAGAATGCCGGTAGATGGTTTGAACAACTTGGGGCAGTGTGGATGCTTTCATTGGTATTTTGTTTCAGTTCACTAGAGGCTGCTTTCTTTTCAGTTTTTCTTATAAAGGGAGTAATTTAGTTTAGTCGTTATGTGAGCATCTCAATATTATTAAAAAGTAACTTTCTTCATTGCATAAAATAGTATTTGAAACAGCAATTATTAAGTGGAGAAGGCCAGACTAATCTGAGAAAATTTCTAGAAAACTAGGAAATTTCAGAGGATGAAAAGTTTACAATTTGCTAGAAAAAAATCAGAAATGTTGAGAATTTCAAAAGTCTAAAAATGTCAATCTTTGAAACTCATTAATTTCTGTGTTTTTGCAGAAATGTACTCATTTTTTCCCTTTCTACAACAGCCATAATACGCCACCGAGATTTAACATAAATGCACTTCAGTTAAAACAGCAAATTTTCTATTTAGTTTTAAGGTAACGTTAAATGCACTACAACTGTAAAGTTTGTCTTATTTTAACATAATTCATTATGTTAGACTGAAGTCTACAAAAAATGTTGTAAAACTATACTTTTGCCATTTTTAAGAGCCAATTACAGAATGATAATCACAAACCTGTTTTTGTTTAAATCTGAACTGATTGTTTCCACTTTCTTTTCTTCTTCTCAGTCATATTTTAAACTAGAATTTCAAAACCATTTCAGTAGAAAAATTGGTTTCTGAGTTAAGAATTGCTTTAGAATTGAATCATGACCCTAAAAATTGGAATCGAATCACGAAACATTCACATCTCTTCACTTCAAGACCTTAAATCCAGAATCCAGAACATACAGAATCAATATTCCCCCAGAAATTACCTTTTCACTTTGTAAATAAACCACTTTCAGTTCTTACTTTGTGTTGCATCTGCATGTAGGTTTGAACCTACAAAAGATAACAGTGCTTTTCTAAAAAGCTGTCAAACCTTCACATTTTTATTTGCAGTGGTTCTTTAATTACAGGAGGAAACAAAATGAGCGCTTCCTTTCCTCTGACAGATTCACACAGCGGTAAGAATTTGGCAAAATGTCAAATTTAACTGCTGCAGTTCCAACTTCCAGCTCAGTCTGTTTGAATAAAATCATTTTAAATCCCCCAGAAGGAATTCTGACAATTAGAATTATCATGTTTTTTAGTGCATTTATAAAGGAATTCATCAGGCAAGTCTTATTCCTGATAACTAAATTCTTGTTCAAAAAGCAGATGCTAATTACCAAGTCAGATTAAGTTTATTTGAACCTAAATGGCTGCTCAAAACATGCATATGTAAATATGCTTGAATTCCACCTGCTAATCTGCATTTACACTTGCTCTAACTAAAGCAGATGAAAACACTGGGGAAAAATCTACTTAGTTTTAAAAAGTGGTGTGTTTTGACAAATGTAAGACATTCTTTTAATTAAACCAATGGGATTTTATGGATATTTTATTGAGAATATTTTAACCTTCTGCTGTTTTAGCGATGCTAAAGAGGCTAGGAGAAAATCCTTGAAGCACAACTACCACAGTCAGCAAACACATCGGAGCCATGAATGCGGTTTGAATACATATATGAACACCAAGCGGACCAGACACAGGAAGTGGACTACAGCGCAGGGCATTTTGGGTAAATACAACCAAAGCAAACATGTTAGCCTAATGCTAGCAGAAGAAATTACTCCTGTTTTTTTCTAAACAAAAGAGAAACAGCTAAAATCTGATGCTATTCCACTATTGCTGATATAACATAAGAAAATACAAGAAAAATGCTCTCATCGTCTTCTTCAGTGGTTTTCATGTCATTTCCTCTAGTGGTTCTTGTTGCAGCGCCCCCACAGGCGAGGAGGGGAACAGGTTTTTCAAATAGCTTGTTTGGTTTGATATATTGCAGTGCAAAGAGAAATGTAGCAAATTGAACTGAGTTTACCAGACTATCAGGTGGGACAACATACTAAGAACAGTTATGAAAAAATTTATTAAGAAACAGTTAATGAAGATCCCATAATTATTTCATGAAAAAAGAGGAAATGATTTATTCTTTGAATCTAAAATTTACTCTATACCTTTGTTTAATGTTTTTTTTTTATCTCACATTGGTTAACTTAAAATGTATTTAAATAAACTTTCCTCTCTTCAAAGACTCAACATGCAGCTGAATCTTGCACTTTTTCTGATTTAGACACAATTCACAGAACCTATTTCTGACCTGAAGTCTTACATGAACACAACCTGTTCACATCCATGTGCTGCTTCTTCATCTGCCTGAACGTTTTGAGGAATTACTCATAATCACAGCAGCAACGAGCGCCTCGGCACTTAGGCTGGGAACATCAGAATACACTTGCTGACCGTTGTTTTTCCTCTGAAATTTATTTCCTCTTCTCTGCACCTCGACGCAACACACCATCTTCTGTCTCAAGTGGAAAATGTGTTTTCTGCTCTTTGTGTCACTTGAGGTAATTATGTGTCTCCATGTATGCACAGTGAGCATCAGAAAAAAGAGCTCATTCATGCAGAAAAGCAGCTCTGGAGGAAACAAGTAAGTCCATTAAAGACGTTTTTTTTTTGTTGCTTTCACAGTTTTTTTGCTAAAACATTTTTCCAACATTTAACAATTACAGGACATCCTTAATGTGCTTTCATGAGTTGTGACATTTTATGTTCCTGAATTATATAACAACATCCATACTTTTTATTTCATTTTATGTTGCACAGTTATACAACCTTACATCTTTGAAAAGCAAAAGTGGAGCCTCCTGCACAACCAACAAGAATGCAGCCAGTGGTTTCTGATAACCTATCATGCTTCCTTGAACAGGTTAGGAAAGACTATGGCCTAAACAAAACATGTTTTTGCACATCTTTAGATTGTGAGGCATTAGTCAGAATGAGTTGTTTTAGGGCCTTTGTCACTGTAAAACCAAATTAGCTGCTTCTAACTCGGTGTTTACAGTTCCATGTGAAAATGGCTGCAAACAGATGCGCAAATATACAAGCATATATCTTTGAAAAGCAGGAGTGGAGCCTCCTGCATAACCAACAAGAATGCAGCAAGTGGTTTCTGGATGGTAAGTAACACGTGGAACTCTGCTGGGGTTGCTAGGTAACGGTGCAACGTCTTTGGAATGTGACTTGATAATAGAGAGGCTTTGTGAAAAGACTCCTTTTCCAGACACCAAAAAACAGCTGAAAGTTTTTTTTGGACTGTTTTTAGAAGCAGATAATACTCAAATGGAAGAACAAAAACATGGAAAATTGTGAATTTTGCATAACAAATCTCCTCTAACATTTCTTTTCACAGAATAACAGAAGTAAATCAGGAAAAGGTAAGTTGGTTCCTCACACTGAATGCTGGTTTTGTTCATTTAAGGTTCTGAAGAGAAGATGTGATACATTGTGGTGATTTTTTGTCAGAAATTCAAAGCAATCCTGAAGCTTAAAAAGAAAAATGTAGCGAGCAACCAAAGCCGAATTAATGTGGCTGGGCTTTGCTGGGGTTGCTAGGCAACGGCACAGTGCCAATTGAGTGTGTCTTAAAAATTGTGAGGTTTTAAATTGGCTCATTTTCAAGGCACCAAAAGACATGAACTTATTGGCAAAAAACTGCTGGGTAGGTTTTTTAAGTGCATTGTTTGTTTTTAGAAGCAACAGAAACACAAATGGAAGAACAAAACAAGCAAAATGTAAATTTTGAGTCACAGGTCTCCTTTAATAAATTTAAGTGGACTTAGCGAAAGACTCCATTTTTTCACTGGACTATCTGAAAGCTGCCACTTTCCCTCCTAAAGCTTTAAAACGCCCACAGTGACATTTAGCAGAAGGTTAATTACAGGCCAGCTCATTCTTCAGGGTTAAAAACGAGGCCTTTCAACAGCACAACACCGTAAGACTAATCAGGAACCCTGCAGCCTAATGAGCTGATCCCAAACAGCAGAGGTCCCTGAACGCATCGTCAGCCCGTCCTGAGGTGTGTCAGGTTAACGCCACAGCGGTCATAGTGTGGGCGGGCGGCGCGTAGGATGCTTCTGAGGACATCATCACAACATCTACGTCTTGGTTTTTAAAGAAATAAGAAGCTAAAAACTCTCCCAGCTCACCTAATAAATCTATTCACCACTCAAGTATACCAGTTATGAATATTTCAAGGTAAACAATCAAAGAAAAAATTCTATTTTCTAACCTATTTAAAGGTAAAATGCTATTTCCTCTGGGTTGCTAAAAGTAAAATGTTTTAATTTAGTTGAATTCTTGTTCAACATTTAACAGAAAATAAAACATTTCTTCACTTCTTTCCATTTGATTTCTGTCAAACATTTGTGAAAATGTTAATCTGTTATGGTCTCAGATGAAACTGTACTCAAATGTAGAAATAGAGCTCCATCTGGTGGATGAGATCAGAACTGCACAGCTCCGTTTCTGTAAATAAACCAACTTTTACAAGTAAATGTAGTTTATTTTTTAAACATGAAGCATATTGAGGTTGTGTTAATTAATTTGAGACACATTTTTAAAAAATATACAAGAAATATTGAGCTGTTTTCATTCTTCCACCACACTTTTTTAAGTTTACACTTTGTGTTGTTGACATTGGCAGGATTTTAAATATTGCTCTAGTTCCATTGGCAGATAAATTTATTTCTAACAAGATAATTTTCATGTGTTATAAGTAAAACAATCTGCCAAGGCAACTAGTAATTTTTTTGTCAATATAAATAAATCATTGACTTAAATTAAGAACCTTTATCTTGTTGAAAGTTTATCTAAAAGTTAGTTTGTCTTATTTCAAGTGTATTGAGATATTTGCAGTAGAAACTATCAAAAAGTACTTGGTGAGATTTTGTGTTTTTGCAGTGTGGGACAGAAAAGCTATAAAAAATTAATAAAAAGAATAAATCTGGTACTGTTTGCCCTGACTTAGTGTCTTTCCTGGAAATATTTCATACTGGAGCAGCTGAAATGTGAAAAAGCAGAGTTTTTCCACCAACTTATTGATGATGAGTTCACTGGCTTGTTTTCGGTGACAGAATGGCAGCTTCCTGTCTGTTTCCACTTCAGAGTCCTTCTGCAGCATCACTTATTCAGGTGGCATTGAGTGGAGTGGGCTGCTTCCGCACTTATTGCTTTTCCTCCAACAAAATGGCACTCAGGAGGAACTACTTTAGCATCTGCTGCTTTATTATTCCTAAACAGCCTAAAAAGAGTAGAGCTGTGCTGTTTCTACTGTATCTACAGCAGGCAGATGAATCAAAACATCCATCTGCGATATCAGAAACTCACCAAAGTGAATCTGAGATCAGCGCCATGTTTTTACGTCTTCTTCTGCTCTCACTCCGTAAAGCGCCTCATGCAGGATTCATGCCTGCTGTAGACATGAAAAGGAAATCACCTTCTCTTGTCCTGCATCTTGTCAACAACGAACGCGTCTATTTTTCATGCTGTCTACATGCGTGCACATCAATCTTAAGTAGGAAAAGCACTTATGGAAATTACAAGACTGTAGGAGATTTCCACAACAGACTGAAAGTGACAGAAACAGATGTTTTTCTCAGTTCATCGTAACTTGGGTAAATAAAAAGAGCTGTTTTCAAGTACAAAGACAGGAAAGGTATTTAAATTACTTTCTTAAATTATGAATTAACTACAACTTGCTACGTTTTTTGGAAAAGCAGCAACACCCAGATTTTATTCAGTCAAGAAAGTTATCTAAATAGAACCTGAAAAACCACCGCATCACGCCCCAAACAACAGGTGAGAAACCGATTACTGCACTGCAAAAACACAAAATCTTGCCAAGTATTTTTGTCAAGTTTACAGTGCAAATCAATCAAATTTTATTTGTATAGCATATTTCAGCAGCAAGGCATTTCAAAGTGCTTTACATCATATCAAACACAATGCAACATAGAATCAACTCAAATATTTCAGTACAGTTGAAATATGACAACATTTTATTTACAAGTAACTTTTCAGCAAGATAAAGAGCTTATTTTACATCAATAATTCCTAAATATTGGTGAAAAAGTTCTAGTTTCACTGGCAGATTATGAAACTTTTGACAAGACGTATTTCCCATATTTTAAATTAAATAATCTGCCAGTGAAACTTGTTCTTTTTCATCAATATTAAGGAATTATTGACTTAAAACAAGCTCACATATCTTGCTGAAAAGTTACTTGTAAATACATTTTGTCTTATTTCAAGTATATTAAGATATTCATACTGGAAACTAGACAACACATTTTTTTGAACTGTGGCATCTATCAGTTTAGAAATTCCCAACAATGGAAAAATGTATTCCCAGTTGTCACCAGTAGCAGTTAGAAGGATATAAATAAACATGAAATAATAGATTCATCATTGCTTTTTGTATTTATTGTTGTCTGGTATTAAGATTAGTTTAATTTCCTGGAATAAAAAGCAAAAATAGAAGAAACCTCTGTTTTTAACAGCGCTACCTATTTGCTGCCACTAGAGGGCAGAAGAGAATCTGTTTTTCTCTGCAGACATGGTTGGTTAGCAGAAAGATTTCCAATAAGTTTGGGCTAATAAAGTGCGAAACAGCCGTTCCATCAAGAAAAATGAGAATCTGCTGAAGTCGCAACCTGCTAATATCAACACAAATTAAAAAGAAAAATGTGTTTAGTGCAATTTATTAGCAAGAAATTACAAAGCTTCTGCACACACACACACACACCCACACAAGCCCACTTTCTCACTATTCTCCTTACTTCAGTAGGAAACAGCGAGAAAGCAGAAAGTGTTCACACAACTTTTGATGGAAATCTTTTCTGTTCCCGTGGACAAACTCCACCCACACTGAGTGACACTCAGCAGAAATGGAGGAAAACATAAATACTTTCTGTATGACTTATTTATATTGATTTTAATCAGCAGGTCACCCAGAACTGGTGACCCAGAACAGTATGTAAGTATCAAATTCAATTATAAAAATCACCCATTGAAAAAAAAAAAAAGTGTAATATAAAATTTTTTACCAAGGATCAATTTCAAGGAAATTATAGTTTTTTTTTGCCTCTGGTTTTTTTCAGTGGACATTAAAAATGTAAATTCCATTTTTTATGTCCAAATGAATAAATGAGCAGGTTGTCGTCATTGATCCTTAATTTCTGATAAATAAAAAATCATTGCACAAATATTGATTGAAATGGTTAGTATTGGAGTTAATAATCAGATACAAAAATGTTTTGGAGGAATCTTTGGGTTTCTGACACTATTGCATGATTAAACACTCCCCGGGTCAAATTGACCCAGGAACATTTTTGCTGTACCCTCGAAACGAACATAACAGGAGGGTTAAAGTCAAAAAGCTGCACATTACTTAACATATTTAAAATCCTCCTTACTTATTCTGTAAGATCACCGTTTTTAACTGAAAAAGCTGTTTTGGTTCATATTTTACTCTAAATAGATTTTTTTTTTTTAAGTTTCTACCCAATGTTGAAGCAATTTCTTTTGTCAGATTGTAAAATGATGTGCATTTCAAGAGCTAAAATCTTTATTCTTAGTACGACTATGAAATGAAATGACCACAACCAGAAACCTCAATATATTTCACTTGGATATCACAATCTCAGGCGCAGCGCGATTTGAACCGTTAGGAGCCTCCGACGCGTCCGACAAATAAGCCGGCAATGGAAAACCGCTAGAGTGATTTTGACTGGTCTGACGGGTCTGACGTGTCTGACGGGTCTGACGTGTCCTCGACGCGCTTCCACGTAGACTTTGAATGTAAACCAGTCGCCTGAAACGCTAAGTGTAGAGCAAAATGTCAAGCGTCTACATTCAGAGCGCAAATTCTGGAGGAAAATGCAAAAACTAACCCAATTTTGGTCATAAATTCTGAGAAACTGCAGAGGTGATAAAATGTTATGCATAAATCACCATTTTACAGAGAATAATAGTTATTAAAAAATTTAAAAAACAGATGATTCATCTGTCATGATGGATAACTATGTTCAGACCCACATGCAGAACACAATACAGGAGAGGTATATACGGTAACAATTGGTTTATTGTAACACGGCAAGCGAAGGTAGTGGAAGCTCTGGTCTGGTCCAGGGAGGAAACGGGTTCACGGAGCGATCGGCTCTCTAAAGAGGCAGAGCAGAATGGTGAGTTCAGGGTTGTCGGAAACGGGAAGGTCACAGAACAAAGTAAACGGAGCTTACTTGTGGTTCGAGGGTACGAGGTCTAGGAGAGTTTACTGAAAGGTTCGGAGTCTTAGTCTCTTGAGGGGTCCAGGTGGTCCGGTGCTTGACGGCTGGTGTCCAGGAGGGAAACAGAGGATTGCGTCGGAGGGCGGACAGGTAGGCTCGGGCTAACTTGTAGTCAGACGGAGGAGGTGAGTCTGGGAACTCGGGCAACCAGTGGGTAAGACCCACGGCGTCACGAGGGGAATCTCGACCAGAGAAACAGACAGGATCTGTAAAGGCTTCTCTGGGCTTCACCAAGAAAAAACCTGAAGGCAAAAACAACAGGGAAAGTTACTAAAGGCTTCAGAACAACGAGGAAAGATCAGAGGCAAGCTCTAGGAGGCTCAGAGGTACCGTTACTGGCTAACACTCGGGCGCTGAAGGACTGGCAGAAGCCTCCTTTAGTACACGCCGCTGATGAGTTGATCAGGTTCAGGTGTGCTTGATGACGGTCTACACACACACTCCAGTCAGGTGAGTATGGCGCCATCTGTCGTAAAAGGTGAGTGTATGCACAGAAAAACCCACAAAGAAGAACCAAAGGACCCCGAACCATAACATCATCCATACAACGTGCATATATTTTTCTAATATTTGCTACAAAATAATCACTAAAAAATATTCTCACTAAGTTTTCTGGCATTTAGTAAATTTAATTTATTTTGGTAACCATAACTGATCTAAAACAAGAAAAGTTTACTTAAGACAAAAAGGAAAAAAATGTATTTTTATTTGGAAAATATATAAATATGTGGTCTGAATTGTAAAAAGAACAAAGAATAAACATCAGAATGTCAAAATAAGAAAACTAACTTACAAGTAAGTTTTCAGCAAGAAACAGGAGCTTGTTTTAAGTTAATAATTCCTTAATATTGACAAAAAGTATCAGATTATTTCACTTATTACATGGAAAATATCTTGTTATAAGTGGAATAATCTGCCAGAGGAGCAAGTCTATATATTTTATTAGTATTAATAAATTATCTACTTGTTGAAAAGTTACTTGTAAGTTAGTTTTGTCTTAATTCAAGTGTACTAAATATTTGCACTAGAAGCTAGACCAAAAATACTTGGTAATATTTTGTGTTTTTGCTTTAATTACATGAGTAAAGTACGCAATACTCTGTGCAATGAATAACATATTCTATTTTTTGTATGCATACAACAAAGGCCTGCTGTAGAATGTCCTATCATCTTATGACCAGTTTTCTTCCTAGAACTTTTATTCTGGAAATAAAATCCCTGATTTTGCACGTTGCAAAGCGATTACACGATGATTTGTCAAGTTTAAGCAGCTTCAAAAGCTCTCTGTCACAAGGTCTCTGCGAACACATCCTCTGGTCATGTTTGGGATAATGATAATACAGTTTCAATGAAGGAGGCTTCTTTTACCAACATCCCCTGCAGCCTTCTGCAGTTTTTTCACAAGAGTCCTGTGACTTCTCAAGAAGCAACATCAATGCAGTGCTTACGTGATGAATTCCCTCACCTCCCAAAAAAAGATGAAAAACTTTGAAAGACAACTGTGAGTTATTCACTTGAGTTTCAGAATATGACGGGTGAAGTTTGAAATCACAGCAACACAAAAAAATTCTCTTTTTACATCAGAACTATTGCTACTGTTTCAGGTGAGCAGAGCTGGTCCGGGGAATGCAAACACACAGCAGAGGTAACTCTGCAGCCAAACCTGCTGCACAACAACATCAGGCTGAGAAGATTTCTGGATGGATTAGTGATGTATGCATGTATTTCAGTGGATACTAGGAGAAAAAGATACAAAAATGACTTTATTTTAATCAGAAATAAAAAAAGAAGAGTTCTGACTAGTTTATAGGAAATAATTATTAGATTTTTGTTGAGGTTCTGACTAAAGGAAACATTTTTGTTTATGGATTTTAACTGATTCAAAACAGAAAATATTACTTATTGTTCTTGTGCAGTTTCTAGTGCAAATATTTTAATATTACAAGTAACTTTTTAGCAACATTGAAGAGCTTATTTTAGCTCAATAAATCCTTAATATTAATGAAAAAGTACTGATTTCACTGGCAGATTATTTCACTGATAATAGGGGAAAAAATGTCAGGTTATAAGTGAAATTAAAGATGCGAGCAGCCTCGAGCGGCTCTCGCAGCTCAGCGCCGCTTCGGCCTATTGGCCACCGCCGGGGTTCCAGCCACCGCAGAAGCTCTTGCACGGTTTCCAGAGCAGAAGCCCGATCGCCACCGCAGAAGCTCTGCCGCAGTTTCCAGCACCGCCACCTGCCAGGCGCCGCTGAAGCTGTCGCGCCTTTTCCCCGCCCGTCCACCGGGCGATACGCATTAATGCGTTCGGCAGCATTCCCTGACGACTGTCAAAAATTCTGGTGCAGATCGGTCGATGCATCGAGGAGATATAGCCGATGTATCAACTTAGGGGGCGCAGTGGAGTCAAATTACATCTCAAACCCATTGGGCTCTTTAGAGGTGAACAAAGGTCATACATATCCAGTTTGGCGCCAATCGGATGATTAGGGTGACCATATTTTACTTTGGGAAAACCCGGACGACCTGCAGCGGGGGGGGGGGGGGGGGGGGGGGTTGAAACCAGAACACCCCTTGGAGCGGGGGGGTGCTGGACAGAAAGTCTAAAAGCGGGAAAACTACATACATTTGCGCTTTCGCATGTTGTTGGCGTACTGACCAGTGTTGTATAAAGTACTGAAATCTCAGAGTCAAGTAAAAGTACAAGTACCTCTCCAAAATACGACTTTGGTAAAAGTCGAAGTCACTGACTGAAATGTTACTTGAGTAAAAGTCTTAAAGTATCTGAAACGTCTTGTACTTAAGTATGGAAATTACTGTAAAAATGGATGTACTCAAGTAATGTAATGAAAAGTACAAGTAAAAAGTAAAACAAGGCAAGTGTGAATGACATTTCTTATATTTTGGTAAACTTGTCAAATAAACTTAAAATAATGTACCCAACCAAGTGCAGACAAAATTAAACCTGCTAATAAATTGTTCCAGTTTTAAAGAGTAGCACATGTTAATGGTTTGTGGTTTTGAACTTGCATGCCTTTCCTATATTCGTTAAATTTAGTCTAAATTGCTATCGCTATGGCTTCTGTCCCCCATTGAACTAGGGTGACCAGACGTCCTCTTTTTCCCGGACATGTCCTACTTTTCAGACCTAAAAAGATGTCCGGGGGGAATTTAAAAATTGTCCGGGATTTTGGTCAACTGCCTCAAACACATTACATAGCTTACAGTGCATTATAGGGCACGGCGCTGCGTGTCACGTAATCCCTGAGCCGCGTCAGTGCGGGCAGCACTCTTCTGTGTTCGTCCCTCCCTCCCACCCGCTGTACGGTGTTCTGATTTCTGATTTCCCCAACAATGGGAGAAGCGAAACAGGTGTATCCTATTGGAGGTGATGAACAAGCCCAGGCAAGCAGGCTACGGACTTTGTTCGGTAGCCTACTTGCTAATCAGTAGGTGGGGTCAAAACACTTTGTTTCTCTCTCTCGCTTTTTTGTAACGAGTAACTAAACCACACATTGAAAATGTATCGGAGTAAAAGTACGCAATTAAGTTCGGAAATGTAGTGAAGTAAAAGTGAAAGTCATCAAAAATTTTCATACTCGAGGAAAGTATGAAGTACTCCAAAATATACTTAAGTAAAGTAGTGAAGTATTTTTACTTCGTTACTATACAACACTGGTACTGACAGCCATCTTCTGATTAAGAACTGCACTGACGCGGCTCAGGGATTACGTGACACGCAGCGCCGTGCGCAGTGCCCTACAATGCACTGTAAGCTTTGTAATGTGTTTTGAGGCAGTTGACCAAAATCCCGGATGATTTTTAAATTCCCCCCGGACATCATTTTAGGTCTGAAAAGTAGGATATGTCCAGGAAAAAGAGGACGTCTGGTCACCCTACGGATGATCCATGGGTGAATTAGAGCCAAACGTATGAATATGGCGAGGGACTGATATTTGCCATTTGGCCACGCCCACACGGTTCTGCCAGCAGCGAGCATTGACAGAGCTCATCATCCGAATCATGTGCATTAGGTCAAGAGAGCCATAAACGGAGCTTTCCAAGGAAAAATACGGCACTTCCTGTTCTGAGGGGGCGGGGCTTAGGGGACGTCATAATATCATGACGTAGGATCGTCCGGCATCCCACCAGGAACACTCAGGCCAATTTTGGTGCAGCTCGGTCAAAAAATGTGGAATCCAGAGGCAAACGTACACCAACGGTGTTGCCGCCATTGAAAACTCTTGGCACTTTAAAGCAAGCGAGACCAACTTCCTGTCTGTCATCCAACACAGAATCACTTTGATTAGGTCAAGAGAGCCATAGATGGAACTTTACAAGTTAAAAAAATAGCACTTCCTGTTCTGAGGGGGCGGGGCTTAGATGACGTCATAATATGATGACATAGAATTTTCAGGCATCCCACCAGGATCACTCATGCCAAGTTTGGTGCAGAAGCTATCGACCGTTCACAGTAAAATATGAGACTTCCTGTTCTCAGGGGGCGTGGCCTACGTAAAAAAACGTGCTTACTGTATTTGTTCCTTGTAGTATTGTTTGTTTATTGTTACTAAATATAGCTAAATATGTTATGTACTCTTCAATAGATATAGCACTTTAGCAAGTTCCATGCAGTTATTCGCACTGGGAGAAAGAAAGGCGTTTTTGGCGGATTGCCAGGAATAGAAGCACACGAACATTTCCTCCCACCCTTTCTACCCGCTCTCTCTCTCTCTGCTCTACTCTCTCTCTCTCTCTCTCTGCTCTACCCGCCCTCTCTCTCTCTCTCTCTCTCTCTCTCTCTCTCTCTCTCTGCTCTCTCTCTCTCTCTCTGCTCTACCCGCCCTCTCTCTCTGTCTCTCTCTCTCTGCTCTACCCGCCCTCTCTCTCTGTCTCTCTCTCTGTCTGCTCTACCCGCCCTCTCTCTCTCTCTCTCTCTCTCCCTCTCCCTGCCTACCCCTCTGTTTCGGTCTCGCCCCCTCCCGCCTTTTCTATTTTTTCTGTACCTCCCTCTCTTGTTTCAACACACGTCACGGGTCCGGATATTGCGTGATCTGAGACTGTGTACGTCCAGTTGTAGTTCATAGCAGTAAGACAGCCCACCTCCTATTACAACAACCAGCCCCCACCTTTGGGGCATCTCAGACTGCAGCTGAGCAGTGAAGTTTTTCTCTTTTTTCCTCTCTCTTCTATTTTGTTCTAATACAGAAGAAATTTAAAGCATAAGCTTTAAATTAACTCAACTAAAACACAGATTTTAATAAAAATAATCATTGTTTCTGTCACACTGAACCATGTTCAACATTACTTAAATGTATATTTTACTGTAAATAGAGTTGAATAACTGCATGGAACTTGCTAAAGTGCTATATCTATTGAAGAGTACATAACATATTTAGCTATATTTAGCAACAATAAACAAACAATACTACAAGGAACAAATACAGTAAGCACAAATAACTAAAATAATCAATTTATTTTGAACTAAATTCAAAAATAAAAAGCTGAATAATAAGGAAACTGCAACTGACAGAAAAACTTAAACTGAATTTCAAAAAGTGAAACAACTGCTTAAACATATAAAATGAGTAACATACCGACAGTGATCGTTGGTTCAAAAAACCCGGAATATGCTGATCAAATTCCTAAAATTTCCAAGAAATGGCAGAAGCGAACAAAAGGACTTCCATCACCGTGGCCGGAGAATGGGAGCTTTGACTTATCCCTTTGCGAACAAATGGAAGCGAGAATCACCGACTACAAAGCAAAAAATAAAAGTAAGAAAAGACAAGCTAAAAGAGAATTAGAATTTAACATTTTACAACTATTCAAGGAGGAAGGTGAAAAATACAGGAAGAACTTAAAGCAGCAGCTCATTGAGCTCAAAAATAATTATGAAAAGCCAAAGGATGATGAAATGATTCCCGCAGGATTGTATCCAGCCCTGAAAGGAGTCCTGAACATTACAGGTGATTTTGGATACAGGACTGATGACCAACTAATACATTCCAGACAAAGTAATGTTGCACCACCTCAAAATAAAGAGCCGGAAGCTCAATCAGACGCATCATCTACAGTGCATGCAGCACTGCCAACAGTAGTTCAAACACCAGTTCCACCCAGAGGTGCACCACAGACGAGCTTAAGCTCACCGGAAGATGAAGGTCCACCTCAACGAAATTATAGCATAATTAATGAGCATGCAAAAAGTATGCAACCATCAACATCACATGCTAATGCAGATGGCTACAAGCTAGCTGGCAGACATTCTACATCAATGCCACCAATTCCAAACGGAATTCAAACCACTAATGTTGGATGCTCCACAACGCGGACAGTTGGAAATAATAAAATTCTTGACTGCTACGCTGGTCATGCAGAAAGTCGCAGAAGCAGAGATGCTTATTGGTTAAACTTAGACCACAAAGGCATTGATTTGCAAAATGATAACAATCAGACGCTGATACAGGAAGTGGAAATGGAAATTGATGAAAGCCTTGCACGATTAGTTGAACAGGAGCATGGATGCGAAGATGACCAAGACGGAGCTGGTCCATGTACGAGCACACCTAATAAAATTCAACACCCAGCCCCAAAACGAAGAGAATACAATTTGAGATCCAGAGCTAACATACGCAAACCTGACCGTTATGACCCCTCAAAACAATTACCAATCATATTAAAGGGAGACGTTGCTCAATACATACCATTTGCCTCGATGGATCTGATCGGGTTAGTCTCGCGGCTGCCAGACATTCATAACGGCGCAGGAAAATGGATAAGAATACTAGAAGAAGAGACAGTTGGCAAAATTTTGGCACTGGGAGACATCAAAGCCATTTTTGCAAAAGTTCTGGGAACTGCTACCATGCAGAACGTTTTGAAAAACCACCCATGGATGCTGCAAGAACGAGCAGATGGAATTGAATTTAATATATGCCGGACGGCAATCTGGGCTGCCTTGAGGGCAGAATTTCCTATTAAATTGGACCCCGCGACCTTGAAAGGGGAACCAATCGGTGACTCAGAGAATCCAGCATCTTATGTCGCCAGACAGTTGAGAAGGTGGAAGGAGGACATGGAGTCTGGTGTTGATGAATCTCCAATGATTGCAGCTGTGTTTCGGCAATCAATAGTGGATGTGATGCCACAACCAGTGCGCACCAAACTTGAAGAAGTGGTGGCGCTGATGTCAATGCCGCACAAGAAATTTCGTGACCATGTGGTGCATGCAATAGAAAAATACAGAAGAAATGAACAAAAACTCGCTGACCAAGAAAAAAACATTCAAAGGAAACTGGCTCAGCTGCAACTTGGAGAACTTCAAAGCAGAAGCAAGACAAAGACTCAAGCTGCAGTGGTGAGGGGGGACCAACATCCTAGCCCGAACGTAGCCAACCTTCCTAACGCAGTGAGTACAGCTCCACAGATGTACCCTCCAGCTCCACAAATAACTCAACCTTCTCAACCAGTGGTGAATGTTTACCCACAACCATGGAACTCACTTCCATCTGTGCCCCGAGGAAGACAACAAAGAAGTCCCTCATGGCCAAACAGAGGACGAGGCGGTCCAACTAGAGCACCCGGAGCATGCTGGACATGTGGTGTTTTCGGACATCGCGCTGACCAATGTCGAAATGGTGACAACTCATTCCAAAGACGGCCGCGTGGTAGAGCCAGACCAGGTCCACCGACAGCTCCATACAATCACCAAGCAGTTCCTTATAACCAACAGGGAACTCCATACGACTCACAAGGAGTCCAATACGATTCACCAGTTCAACAAAATTCACCAACTCAATTCAATCCACCAAATTTTGGATACTAGGGATGCCCAGAGGACCCTAGGGGAGAAAATCAATACCCAATTCTAACCACAGGTGCGGACGACGAACCAATATTGAAAATTCAAATTGAAAACAGAGAAACACCAATGTTGGTCGATACAGGAGCAGCTTACACTTGTGTGAGTCCAAATTATGCAACGCATCTCCCCATGTCTGATAAATTTGTATAAACAGTAGGGTTCTCGGGAACAAGACAATTAATCCAACTGACAGCTCCTGTTCGACTTGTAACTAATGACAATGAAATAAAAATACCTGTTGGGTTCCTGGGTGTTTCCTGTCTGTGGTTGGGGTTGCTGTTTCCCTGTCCATCCTTCAGGGGGCGCCTGGCAGCCATTCCTGGAGGGCGTGGACCAGCTGATATTCATCACCTGCACTGCATGATCTCATTTGGAGGAGCATAAGAGGAGGAGGCAGCCCACACACCAGTGCCAGAGTGTTTTGCCAGTTTTTGGTATTACAGGCCATCTGAAGTTCTCCAGTGATCGAACTTTGTGAATTTCTAGTGATTCTTTGTTTTTTTTTTGTGCCTCCATAGGAACTCTCACTACAGAAGCTGTGAACCCCTTAGTGGAAATCCAGCGTAGAACCTCTCCTTGTGACGCCGGTGGATTATTGCCCACCGGATGCCCAAGTCCCTGAATCCCACCTTGGTGATCAGATCTCCACGCTCGCTGCCCTCCTCTCTCCGGCCATAACGAAACCCGCCCAGATCTCGTCCGCCCTCCAGAGCTGCCCCACCACCATTAGCGAAGCAGCAACACTCAACCTCAAGTAATCCGCCCAGGATCCTTCAGATCTCCCCCCCCCCCCCCCCCGGTCCGTATCATCTCAGCTGAAGTAAGAACGTTAAGTTTTTTGCTGTTTACCATTTCCTCCAGTCATCGAACTCACCATACTCTCTCACCCTTAGCTCCAACCAGAAGCATCGAATCCTCTCCGGACCAGTTTTTCCCCTTTTCCTCTGACTGTCATTCCCTGCAATAAATATCATTTTACTGATTTCCCTTGTTCTGTGGGTGTTCTTGCATGTGGGTCAGACGATTAAAACCCAACATGACAATACCAATTTTGGTATCTGATCAAACACCAATTAATCTGTTGGGAAGAGATGCTCTATGCAAATTAAAAATAAAAATTTGGTGTTCTCCTCAGGGGGTGTATGTTGAAAAAGAAGGTGTGGATCTTCAAATGTACATGCAACAAAATGAAGCTAAAGTTTATTGGTTGGGAGACATAAATAACTCAATTGAAGAAGTAATTTCTAAATGGGGTCAATACATTCAAATACAAATTCCTGAAGCTAAAAAACCATTTTTAGATTATCATTGTACAATGTACTATGACATTTCAAAAAGCACAGAGTTTGAAGAACAATGGGACAAAGAAACGCAAGGTGAATCAGTGAACCTTGCCTCCCAATACATTGTCGTTGGGAGACAAGGAGCAGCTCTCAATGTAGAGATGAATGATTTCATTTCGCAATGGTACAATGTTGTAGAATCTGTACCACACATAACATTGTTTGTAAATAAAAACTTTCATGCAAAAGATCTTGGACCGATGATGAAAACTGCGACACAGATTAAATGGGAACAAACAGAAAACCCATTAATTTTTCAATCAGAGGATGCAACAATGATCAAAATAATAAGTGAAACTTTTATGACAGCAAAACCACAGGTGGTAACTGTACCAATTAATGACACAGAACAAACAGAAGAAAAAGATGAGTTGGATGAAAATCCGTTAATGCATGACATGTTGAGACAAGTTCCTGAACCAATGTGGTCAAAACATGAAACAGATGTAGGCCTGGTAAAATCAGCCAAACCATTTAAAGTAGAACTGAAACCAAATGTTAAACTTCCATTTCGTGTACAATATCCATTAAAAGCTGAAGCAGAAGAAGGAATCAGCAAAACGATTGAAGGATTATTAAAAGCAGGAGTGTTGGTGGAAATTGAAAGTCCATGCAATACTCCAATTTTTCCAGTTCTAAAAGCAGATAAGTCAAAGTATTGTCTGGTACATGATCTTCGCACAATAAACGATGTGGTGGAAGATAGATCTTCGGCAGAAATGCCCAACCCCCACACACTTTTAACAGCAATTCCTGCTGAAGCTAAATTTTTCACAGTAATTGATCTGTGTTCAGCATTTTTTACCATCCCTGTAGCGGAACAATCTCAATACCTGTTTGCATTTACTTACAGAGGTAAGAAGTACAGCTACACACGATTACCACAAGGTTTCAAACACAGTCCACATGTGTTCAATCAAGCTCTTCGACAGGACTTAGAAGGAGTGGAAATAAAAAGCACATTGCTTCAATTTGTTGACGACATTCTGATAGCGTCACCTACATTGGAGGATTGCCATCACGATTCAATAAAAGTCCTTGAAAGACTGGCTGAAGGGGGATATAAAGCCTCCAAAGAAAAACTACGGTATTGTCAGACACAGGTAGAATACCTGGGCAGACAACTCTCAGAAGGGAGTATCGGCATATCACCTTCTCAATTAGAGGGTGTCAGCAAAGCTCCATGCCCACGAACAGTTGGAGAAATGATGACATTCCTGGGCATGACAGGTTTCAATGCTGATTGGATTGAAAGTTATGCAGAAAAAACAGCACCACTCAGAGAACTCATGAAAGAACCAGGTTATCAAAATCAAAAGACTTTGCTAAAATGGACAACTGAAGCGAAAGTAGCTTTTGAAACTCTAAAATCTGAAATGCAGACTGCCCCAGCACTAGCAGTTCCCAACTATGATAAACCATTTTATCTATATGTTGCAAACAAAAAAGACATGTATGTCACAGCAGTTTTGATGCAAGAAACATGTACGGGTCGGAAAAAACAACCAATTGCTTATTACAGCACAAAATTGGACAATGTAGCACAAGGCTGGCCACCATGCTATCAAGGGCTAGCAGCAGTCTACCATGCCTATGAAAAAGCTTCAACCATTACAATGGGTTATCCAGTAACTATATTAACTCATCACAAAATCGCAGAGTTGATAAATCTAGGAAAATTTGTTGTAACACAGGCAAGAAGTTTGCAATACATGCTACTTTTGACATATCCAGACATAACAATTCAAAGATGCATCACCAACAATCCAGCAAATGTGATTCCTTTGGATTGTGACGGAGAGCCGCATGAATGTGTAGCAGAAACAATGAAATACACTAGACTCAGACCTGATTTGGAGTCTACACCATTGCCTGACGCAGAAGTCACATACTTTGTCGATGGGTCATGTTTCAGAGACCACCTAGGAAACCACGCAGGTTTTGCAGTGGTACAACAAATAGGTGAAAATTTTGTAACCGTCAAAGCTGAAAAATGTGACCAACCATGTTCTGCACAACTTGCAGAACTTAAAGCATTAACTGAAGCCTGTAAAATGGCTAAATCAAAGTCCGCAAATGTGTTCACCGATTCTGCTTATGCCAACGGCGTTTGTTTTTTATTTGCGGCAATATGGAAGCAAAGAGGTTTCAAAAGAGCAGATGGAACCCCAGTACAACACAAAGCACAATTGAAAGAATTGATTGCCGCCATTATGCTTCCTTCGAAGCTGGCAGTGAAAAGTTCAAGCACATCGCAAAGGTAATGACATTGTAATAAGAGGTAATAACATGGCAGATGAATCGGCAAAAACGGCATCCAGGAGCCAAATGGCCATCTTGGCACCTGTAGTAGCCTTAGAACCAGCTTTAACACCAGAAGATGTTATTTTGATGCAGCAACAAGCAAGTAGCAGCGAACGCGACCTTTGGGTGCGCAGAGGTGCTACGATGAGTGAAAACGGCTTATGGAGGTCTAACCAAGGCCTACTGATGGCACCTGTAGCGTTATTAACATTACTGGTCTCAGAGGCCCACGGTTTAGACCACAGTGCCCGAGCAAAAGTCTTGGAAAATTTGAAAAAACAAGGTTTCTGGTCTCCATACATGCAAGACATGGTGGATGAAATTCTAAGCCAGTGTGAAATATGTGCCGAAAACAATGCTCAAAAAGGCATAGAACCAGGTATTGGACACATTCCAGTTCCAGAAGGACCTTTCAAACACTTGGTGATAGATTATGTAGACATGCTCAAACCAGTTCAAGGTAAAAGGTACATGTTGGTGATAATTGATCGTTTCAGTCGATGGGTCGAAGCAGTACCATCAAAAACCTTAGGAGCAGACACAGTTATCAAATTTCTGACAAGAGAAGTGATTCCAAGATTTGGAATACCATCTGAAATCAGTTCAGACAATGGCTCAGCTTTTGTACAAAAAGTCGTTAAAGGCATTTTGCAAAAGCTACAAATCAAACAGCGTTTTGGCTCAGTCTACCGTCCTCAAAGTTAAGGTTTGGTTGAGCGTATTAATGCTACTTTAAAGGCAAAACTACGAAAGATTTGTGCATCAACTAAACTAAACTGGGTAGATGCTTTGCCACTAGCACTAATGAGCTACCGCATGCAAATGCACAGAAGCACGCATTTAACCCCGCATGAAATGCTAACTGGCAGACCGATGCCTGTGCCGCAATGGAGGTTACCTTTTAAAGGACCTCCCCTTGAGCAGTTGCAAACTGAGTTGAAAGACTATGTTGAACAACTAACTGCTATCCATAGAGCTATCTATTTGCAGGAAAAATCCAGAAGTCCAGAGTCGGCAGTGTTGGAGCCATTGGTGAAGCCAGGTGATTTGGTGTACATCAAGGTGTACAGACGCAGATGGCATGAGGCCCGATGGGAAGGACCTTATGAAGTCAAAAAAGCCACCCCAACGGCTGTCCAAGTAGAAGGAAGTATCACTTGGCATCATTTGACTCATTGCACTAAAGTTCAAAATAAAGACAGAGTTAAACTTGAGTTTGACAAGGAAAATGAGCAGAAGCCTCACAGCAATGAGACTGATACTGATAACTGTCCAACTGTGGATGTTGACAGAGGTGGTGAGCCATGCAATGGCGGCGACAGCAGAGACGAACTCATACAATCTGCAGCCGACACCACGGGACAAACTGACCACGACGAACCAGAATGACAGAACATGGACTCAAGAACAGCCTCTAGGGGGACAAACGGTGACTTAGAGACGACTGCTCTTGTGAAAAGATCCATCTCCAATGAGAAAGATAAGTACCACACAACTTATAAAATTCCAGACAAGTACATGCCAGTGTTCTTTCCAGTAAATGTCAACTTAGATGTTTCCAAGAAATTAATTCGTAAAACCAGAAATGTACACTTAGAATGGAAATGGACATCAAGTTTAACAGAGACTGCATTTCAATCAAAGTTAGAAGCAGAGTATGAAACCCATGTGAGCTATGCTAACCGAAAACTGTGTAGCAAGGCTATTACAAAACAGAGGAACAACTATATCACGGATCAATGTTCAATCATTATGTACATTAGAGATGATGGATTTGACATAGAAGTAAAAATAGGAAGACAGTGGAGTAAAGACAATGATTTTACACATTATATGTTAATGATAAACCCTGACACAAATGATTCGGTAACAGGTAAAGGTGATTTAGAACGAGTAAAAGACACAAAGAAAACAGGTACTGTTGAAATGATGAACGGCAAAGTTAAAATACATATTTCTACTGATGATGTGGGTGACAACATGCTAGGAAGGCCAATAATTATCTCAAGAATGGTGTTAGGCAATGATCGTCGCGAGATGTGTAGATGGTTCATGAATTCAGGGAATAATGTATTAATAACGGATCAGAAGGACACAAAATGTGGCTTACAAATCACAAAAACAACTTGCGGATGGACGATTGAAGCAGATGTTTTAGCTTTTCGAGTAGACAAATCATATGAAATAAAAATTGGAACAGCTGCTGATGGTGAAATGGAAGAGACTAGAGTGATCTGGAGTTTACCTAAGGTAGACACAGAGGTAAGTAATTGTTTAACACTCTATAGCTTCACTAACAAACCCATTACTACTATACCAATTACAACTGTTAAGTCAATCATCACTGTTAAAACACATAAATCTGTTACCAGTAAAGCTCATACAACCATAAAACCTAATGCAGAGATTAAAGGCGATGAAGGAAATCCACAAATAAATAAAGCACTTAAAGTTGTCACACCTACGCCTCTTATAGCAACTGTAGAAGAAGCTCAGTTAAAAATAACAACAAAGGTCTTGGCCAACCAAGCACCTACGAAAACCACCCCGATTGAAAAATTAGTTACTAAATTAACAACTTTAATTAACATGATAAAACCCTCTAAAGATCTTACAACACCAAAATACTCGGATAAAAACATAGTTACTAAAGAAGAGCAAATTGTGACACCTACGACTCTAATACAAATTACCACACCAACCACCGCTAACAAAATAATCGAAACTAATGAAATGATCAACAGCAGTGAAGATTTAGAATTTATTCAAACAACACCTGCGCAAAACCAAGCGGCTAATATATCAATTTCAAATAAATATGGATGTTCTGAAAAAGAAGGTTGTCATGAATACCATGGAGGTCTAGATACATTTTATAAGGAAAGACAGGACAACACAGTAATTCCAAGAGCCATGCATAAACTTCACGACTTTCACCGGACCTCTTTTAGACCAAGAGGAGATCCACTTTGGCAAAGAGCAATTCAGAATACATGGTATACCTGGTCCTGGTATACTGCAAGAGAATTAACACAAAATGACTGCATAGTTTGTTCTGTTGCTCCAGGAGCAGCATCAATTGTTATTCCAGAAAAATACATGTCTAGAGAGTGTGCAATTAGACAACGACAAAGCTGTAAGGAAGGTAAATTTATTCCAGTACTTGATGTAGTATCATTCTTTACAGTACCAATGTGTGGAATGAATTGCAGATTATTATACGGCTCACGTAATTCACACCTTTATATAGATAAATGGGCAGGATGGAGATATGAATCTGTTTGCGCTGACTTTAATATGTCCACGACACAAAGCGATCCTCCAGTGAATTATGAGGTAGATTATGATGCAGAGTATGAATGTTTTGCAAATGGAGGATTTGAACATGATGGAGGAATACACGTAGGAAATACAACAGTTCGATGTAATGTTACTTGGGTTTTATCTTGGTTTAAACATGCTAACGTATCACCACTATTTGTTACAAAACCTGTATGGTATCAAAATCCAGAATTTACAGAAGAAAACTGTGAAAATGTTACTAGGGCTATTCCCCCACTATTTTTTTCTAGGTGATCAGACATTTCCGGTGGCAGACAGCTACTGGATGTGTGGTGATGACATTTTAACCAACATATTGCCCCTAAAATGGGTAGGTCTTTGCACCCTTGTTCGAATGAAAGTGCCAATAACCTTAGTGTATGAAGGAGTTGCAGACATAGTAGGAACGCACCGCAATAAAACAAGGCTTTGTAGAAGCCTGGGGGATTATGGATTAAATGAAGGAGTATATTTGGATCTTATAGGTCAACCAAGAGGAATTCCTAATGAATTCAAAGCACGACACGAAGTCGCTGCAGGATTTGAATCAATCATTCCCATGATCGGAATTAATAAAAATGTTGAATGGATTAACTATATTTATTACAACCAACAATGAATGATAAACTTTACTATTGAAGGATTTATGGCCCTAGGAGAGCAACTTCATGAAACAAGTAGGATGACAAGACAAAATAGACAAGCATTAGATTGGCTCATGGCCAAAATGGGCGAAGTTTGCAAACTTTTTGGCAACGAATGTTGTACGTTTATTCCAAAAAATACAGCGCCGAAAGGTGCATTTAGAGTAGCAATGACCAAACTGAATAAACTGAAGGAAGAAATGAAAGAAAATGCGGGAAAGAACAACTGGCAATGGAAAAGTCTGGAGGAAATTTTAGGTGGATGAGGAGCCTTAGCAGCCAAAATAGGAATAACTATAGTGGCAGTACTAATTACCATTTTTCTGCTTGTGTGTTGTGTGATCCCTATCATGAGGAAATGGATCGTGGGGACTGTATACAGATGGATGACCAAGGACAGCGGACATCACACGGACTAATGCACAAGGCCGCCTGGACCGATGAACCCATGACCGATTCGAAGGACTGTTAAGCTCAAGGACATTTCGATGCCTGAACTAAAAGCGTTATGGTTTGTTCAATAATCTAAGGAGTTCAAGGAACTGAACCAGAACTTGGGGAGGAATAAAATGGACTCATGGGGAAGACACTGTTTGTATACACCATTACACATATTTTTACACAGTTATATGCAATTATATACGATACAACACGGGTGGCCTACACATAGTTAATACATTAGGAACACGTGTGAATGTGAGAGCATATGTGGATGAGCACAAGCTATAAGCAACAATGTTATTTCTATTAAGACTTTGGTTATTACGATTCACTATTTCATTATTCAATCACTTTGAATTATGCGTGTGTTTTGGACATTCCTTCATAACTGTCATCAAGATTATGTATCAATGTTGATGTGTTAATTGATGTATTACTCATTGTCATGAATACTCTAATTTTAGTCCACTGTGGATCCATGATTGTATTACATTTGTGCCAAAAACAATCTGTTATTGGCAGTTGCCCGAGGCGGCGGGGACCATAAGGTAGTTTTTTTCCTGAGACAAGACATGGACAAAGGGCCAACAGGGTTTTTCGATCTTATACAAATGGAAGGATAATCATGGAAGCAATGGACAATTATGTTTAATCTATGTATTGGAATTATTATATTGGTTGATTCACACATGAAGACAATATTATCTTGTCACCAATTTCTATCAGCTTTTAAGTGAACTTTATATACATTTATGAGGGTTTATAATTGAGGATTATATTCACATGTAGTCATGGCACTTACTATAGCAATGAATAAAAAACAACTGCTAAGGTTAACTAGATTCCACTTGAAAGCGGAATAGGGGGATTATGTAAGAGCGGAAATATTCCTTATAGGGTTGTTTTTCGCTAAGGAAATCTGGCGCCAAAGAAGGTCGATTTGACCTGGCTCCCAGTTCCTTGTGTGTGCGAAGCCGAAGTGAGACCGAAAGAATGTCTGAGAAATAAACTGTTTGGATAGATAAGAATAATAATGGGCTTGTTTTGCACCTTTGAAATGGAGCAGATGTTGGAGGTCAATAAGTCTTAACATTCCAATACACAAAGAAACTCCAATACACACTCATTTGAAAGCTGATAGAGTTCTTACGTAAAGACACACGTCAAACACGGGCAGTAATGCTATTGGTCAAAACTTACCAACTTACACCAATGAAAATGAGATTCTATAAAACAGACTGACTCTAAGAATACGATGAGATTTTGGGGAGAATTTTGAGAATTGACTTTGTATTGTAAGTTGATCTGTGGAACAGTGTAATAAATCTCCACCCACCGTGGCCTGCAGTTGAAGAACTCGTCTCTGAGTGTTATTTCTCATCTATAATTATAATTAAGACCTTTTCTGATCCAACACTGTCAAAAAATCTGGTGCAGATCGGTCGATGCGTCGAGGAGATACGGCCGATGTATTAACTTAGGGGGCGCAGTGGAGTCAAATTACATCTCAAACCCGTTGGGCTCTTTAGAGGTGAACAAAGGTCATACATATCCAGTTTGGCGCCAATCGGATGATCCATGTGTGAATTAGAGCCAAACGTATGTATATGGCGAGGGACTGATATTCGCCGTTTGGCCACGCCCACACGGTTCAGCCAGCAGCGAGCATTGACAGAGTTTATCATCCGAATCATCGTGATTAGGTCAAGAGAGCCATAAACAGAGCTTTCCAAGGAAAAAAAAGACACTTCCTGTTCTGAGGGGGCGGGGCTTAGATGACGTCATAATATGATGACATAGGGTCGTCAGGGATCCCACCAGGGTCACTCGTGCAAAGTTTGGTGCAGAAGCTATCGACCGTTCACAGTAAAATACAAGACTTCCTGTTGTCAGGGGGCGTGGCCTACGTGATGTCATCATTTGACCATTGGATATTATTCTACACCCGATGATGATCAATAACTGAAACTTTGGTGTCTCTGTGAGTTTTTGTGTTAGAATTACAAATTATTTAATTTTTTCCTCTTCATTACAACATTGAACTGTCATTCCGTAGGGCAATGCTGCCCTCTGGTGTCGAATTACTGAAATAATGAAACTATTTCAGTGGGCAGCAGAGGGCAGCATTGCCCTACAAATGACGAACATGGACTGTTTATTATGTAATTACACAGAAGATCTCTCTAATTCATTCTGAGGGGGCGGGGCTTAGATGACGTCATAATATGATGACGTAGGATCGACGGGCATCCCACCAGTATCACTCAGGCCAAGTTTGGTGCAGCTCGGTCGAAACATGTGGAATCTAGAAGCAAACGTATGGCATCGGCGTTACAAGTCACTTCGCCACGCCGCCACACCCAGCTGCTTCATCGCAGCCGGTCAGGGCTTGAATCCACAACACACCAACATGTCTTCTGTCTCTGGACACAGTTTCATGTTGATTAGGTCAAAGGGCTAAGATAGCGACCGTTCACAGTAAAACATGACACTTCCTGTTCTCAGGGGGCGTGGCCTAAGCGATGTCATAATTTCACCACAGGGTCTTTTAGGAGACCTAATGATGATCAATAACTGAAGGTTTGGTGTCTCTGTGAGTTTCTGTGCAGGATATATAAGAGTTTCGTGTTTCATGGCGAGCAGGTGAACTTTGACCCCTGGTAACCCCCCTTCAGCAAGCTCATACAGTCACCAATTTGATAACTTTAAATCAAACATGCCTTATGATCAGACTGACCGAGTTTGAAGCCGATCAATCGCAATCCCTAGGAGGAGTTCGATCAAATGCAAAGGCTGTAAACGTCAAAATCGAGGTCCAAAATGGACCTTCAATACAAAATGGCCGACTTCCTGTTGGGTTTCGACCATGGCTCTAATAGACTTTTTTGTACTTGATTTTTTGAAATATTCTAGGGGGCCCTATAGAGAAATTAGGCCACGCCCACCAAATGTTGTTATGAATTCCTGTTGGTTGGTGGATAAGGATCCATCCTAGTGAGTTTGGAGCAGCTGGGCCTGAAATTGTGAAATTCAGAGCCAAACGTATGGCAACGGCGTTACAGGTCACTTCGCCGCGCCGCCACGCCCACCTGCTATGTCAAAGCAGGTCGGGGTTGGAATCCTCAACACACCAACATGTCTTCTGTCTCTGGACACAGTTTCATGTTGATTAGGTCAAAGGGCTAAGATAGCGACCGTTCACAGTAAAACATTACACTTCCTGTTCTCAGGGGGCGTGGCCTAAGTGATGTCATCATTTGACCATAGTGTATTGTAGGGCACCCGATGACGATCAATCACTGAAAGTTTGGTGCCTCTATGTGTTTTTGTATAGGAAATATAAGAGTTTCGTGTTTCATGGCGAGTAGGTGAACTTTGACCCCTGCTAACCCCCCTTCAACATGCTCCAAAACTCACCAATTTGATAACTTTAAATCAGACATGCCTTATGATCAGACTGACCGAGTTTGAAGCCGATCAATCGAAATCCCTAGGAGGAGTTCGATCAAATACGAAGGCTGTAAACGTCAAAATCGAGGTAAAAAATGGACGTTCAATACAAAATGGCCGACTTTCTGTGATAGTTGGCTTATAACATTAAATGTAAGTTCTGAGTCTTTTGGTGAGCTCTACAAGTGTACCAAATTTCATGTCTCTACGATGAAGTACGTTCATACCATTGTGTCAACAGAAAATTGCTAGTTGCCGGCGTTGAGCAATTTTTTTTGCGATTTTTGCGACAACCTAAAAATTCAAAATTTTTAAATTTTCTAGTCGCGACCGCCAAGTTTGGTGAGTTTTTGAATATGATAAAGCCCCCAAAAAGGCACCTCTTTAGGGGGGCAGAATCGTAATAATAAGAAACAGTACAGATACAATAGGCCTTCGCAGCACTTTGCTGCTCGGGCCTAATAATAAACAGTACAGATACAATAGGCCTTCGCAGCGCTTTGCTGCTCGGGCCTAATAATAATAAAATAGTACAGATACAATAGGACTTCGCAGCGCTTTGCTGCTCGGGCCTAATAAACAGTATGAAAACAATAGGCCTTCGCAGCGCTTTGCTGCTCGGGCCTAATTATACTGAATCAACCCAAACAAATATTGTTAAATGCTAAACAGTTTGCAAAAAAAGCTACAAAAAATAAAAAATTTCTCGCTAAGTTTTCTCACTGCTAAATCATAAAATCCTGCCAAGTATTTTGGACGAGTTTCAAGTGCAGATTTCTTTGCACAATTGAAACAAAACAAAACTAATTTATAACTAGAAAATTTCTGAAGAAATTTAGCCGGGGCCTGCCAAGGCGTGCCCGTCGGTTTGGGCCCGGCGTTGTCACGCTACAAATTAGCATCGAAGCTAAAGAATGCTGCAACGTAATCAATAGCATGTGGAGAATCACAAGAACGTTAAGTAAGGTGGACGTGCACCATTCAGTATGATTTAAAATTTTGTCAAGGCTTTTATTTTGGAAGTTTTGTTAAACTTCATTTCAAAGGGCCAAACTAATCCCATGTGTAATAGTCGTTGGGTTAAAATAGTTATATAATGCTCAAAACACAAGTAGTTGATGTAAAAATATTAAAGGCTTTAATTTTGAAATGTTTGTTAAGCTTAATTTCAAAGCGCCAAACTAATCCCATGTTTATCAGTGCTTTGGATAAAAAAATCACATAATGCCCAAAAGAGCAAATACCTGATGTAAAATTGTCAAGGCTTTTAATTTGAAATTTTCAGTATGCTTCATTTCAAAGGGCCAAACTAATACCATGTGTAACAGTGCTTTGGATGAAAAAGTCAAATAAAGCCAAAAAGAGCAATTACATGATGTAAAAATATTCAAGGCTTTTATTTTGGAATTTTTGTTAAACTTCATTTCAAAGGGCCAACCTAATCCCATGAATAACAGTCATTGGATAAAATCAGTTATATAATGCTCAAAACACAAGTAGTTGATGTAAAAATATTAAAGGCTTTTATTTTGGAATTGTTGTTAAACTTCATTTCAAAGGGCCAAACTAATCCCATGTGTAATAGTCATTGGGTTATATCAGTTATATAATGCTGAAAACGCAAGTAGTTGATGTAAAAATATTAAAGGCTTTTATTTTGAAAATTTTAGTTAAGCTTCATTTCAAAGGTCCAAACTCATCCCATGTATAACAGTCATTGGGTTAAATCAGTTATATAATGCTCAACAGAGCAATTACCTGATGTAAAAATATTAAAGGCTTTTATTTTGAAATTATTATTATGCTCCATTTTAAAGTTCCGAACTAATCCCATGTGTAACAGTGCTTTGGATGAAAAAGTCAAATAAAGCCAAAAAGAGCAATTACATGATGTAAAAATATTCAAGGCTTTTATTTTGAAATTTGTGTTAAGCTTCATTTCAAAGGGCCAACCTAATCCCATGAATAACAGTCATTGGATAAAATCAACAGTGACGTGCGGTCAGGGGAGGCAGGTGAGGCTCTGCCTCACCTGTAATCATGGAAAAATAATAATGATAAAATCATTTATATTGCTATTTTCACCCTGTGGTTTGTACTATACCTATTTTTCATTTAACTTAAAAAAAAATTCAGATTATTGTTTCTTCAAAATCGCTGAATTTCTGCATTTTCCCATTCAAATGCTCGGAAGCTCAGCTGGTGAGGCAGCAGCGAGCTGAGCCTCACCTGGGATTGCGCAACTTCTCGCTAACTGCACTGGCTGCCATTCTGAGAGCATGTTCCTCCTGTCTGTACGTCGCCAATAAAATGGCTAAAAAACATTTAATGTATGAGCTGAGTTTCCATAATTTAGCTTATGTATATAATGTACAGTGTTTTTTCTCATCAATTGTGTGTGTAACGTGTTTCATGTGCTGAAGAGCGATCAAAAACGGCAGAGAACAGATTCGAGGTGAGGCAGGCAGTTCTCTTGCCTCATGGCAGGGGGCGCTCATGATCCCAGACATTGTGATTCCACAACTGCAGAGTAAGATACTGTAAGCGAGCTAGCCATGGAGCTAGCCATACAGTAAAGTCAAGTGCAGCGATATATTTATAGTTTTCTCCTCTTACCACAGCAATTAATTAATAATCGCAAAATAATACTAAAACAATACTACTGCAACAGACTGAATGTTCTGCTTTTTGCTTGGGAAATATTTGAGTGTTTTTTATTGTGGCGTTGTTGTCAGTTGCTATGGCAACGAGTCTGCGCGTAGCTGCGCTGATACCGAGAGCGACAAAAGACGTGGTTTTGAGTTGTACTTTAACGGGTTTCCCCTTCGCTGTGGAGCACAGCACGAAATGAATAATATCTACATGTCCAAGTTTGATTGAGTGAACGGAAATAGTCTTTTTGCCCTCCAGCGTCGTCCACATGCGAGTAATAATTTCCTTACATAAACAATAACATGCAGGGGGTCTATATTTGTAAATCTGAATATGATTAAGTCAGTGCCTCACCAGCTATGAACCTCACCGCACGTCCCTGAAAATCAATTATATAATGCTCAAAACAGCAATACTCTCATGTAAAAATTCTCAAGGCTTTTATTTTGAAATTTTCAGTATGCTTCATTTCAAAGGGCCAAACTAATACCATGTGTAACAGTGCTTTGGATGAAAAAGTCATATAAAGCCAAAAAGAGCAATTACATCATGTAAAAATATTCAAGGCTTTTATTTTGAAATTTTCATTATGCTTAATTTTAAAGTTCCAAACTAATCCCATGTGTAACAGTTGCTGAGTTAAATCAGTTATATACAGCCCATAGCAGCAAGTAGTTCTAAAGGCCAGTTCAGTCCTGCTCTGTTTCAACTGAGTGTTCCACTATAGATAGAACTACAGTGATGCGTATTTGTAGTCCTAATCATCAGCCAATAGCCTCTTGAGTTCCGTTGCTATGGTAAATAATTTTCTCACCAAAGTGTGAACTGTTAGTGAGAGAGGCTGGGGCAGAGAATACTCTCTTTGAGCCAACAAGTTTTACTGAAAAAAAGCATTGGAAACAAATCCTTTCCGTTCGGGAACCGTAATACATATTCGAAAAGCGTTTGAAGCGTATGAGAGGGCTATGTGTCTTCTGCGATAGTCCCGAGATTCATATCTCTACCTCCCTCACAGCAATAACAGTGATAAGAGAAAGAAATGGTTTGCCCAGATCTGAAATTCTAGTCAAATACATGGGAGACAGCCTGAGAAAATCCTGTCGCATGACTTTGCTCTGAAGCACCGTGACAGAAAACCGTACGATCTAGATAAATTTCGAAAACATTTTACCGGAGCAGACATGCGTATCAATGTCAGGACCGATTTTGATACCAATCGTGCGATATTTGTGGGCGTGATGGCGATTTCAAAATTATTTTGAGGTGAAAAATTGTCTTCATTTCTCACTCTAGCAGAGGGGCACTCAGGAAGATTCACACTCTAATTTTAGGAAAAATGAGAAACTTTGGGTCGCTTAGAGACAAATTGTGGACAAACCGTAACTGGTATCGACGAGCCGTCTTCACTTTCGAAGAGATCACAGACGTATCTACAAAATGAAATTTGAATGGCATTTCTACGTGAATTCGTGACGACACAGAGAATCCTCAAAAATAGGGTATTTGTAGGATTTTTCCCATTGGGAATGGGTTTTTTTTCGTAGTTTTTTGCGAATTATGTCGCCACGTTAACCCCGAATCCCACCAAAAGTAATAGCTCCAATGGCGTGAATTTTCTGCACGTTTTGATACCTCATTTGTAGGTGTGCACGCAGCGGTATGAGCCGCATTAACGGTTACGGAATAAAAATAAATAATACTTAAAGAGACACTTTCTGCCGACAATAGTAATAGGTTCCTGCCATTGCTTTGCATGGCAGGCCCCAACAAATAGGAGTTTCTGTTAAGTGGATAATTTGCTAGTATTAATATAAAAGTACAAGTTTCTGTGGCAGATTATTTCACTTACAACGAGATTTTTCCCTTATCATTAGTGTAATAATCTGCCATTGGTACTAGAACTTTTTCATAAATATTAAGTAATTATTGACTAAAAACAAACTCACATTCTACTGAAAGTTACTTTTAAGTTAGTTTTGTGTTTGCTGGCATTTAGTAAATAGAAATAAATTTGCAGCACAAATTTTGGCTGCACAGTGGCGCAGTTGGTAGCACTGTTGCCTTGCAGCAAGAAGGTCCTGGGTTCGATTCCCGGCCGGGGTCTTTCTGCATGGAGTTTGCATGTTCTCCCTGTGCATGCGTGGGTTCTCTCCGGGTACTCCGGCTTAACAAACAGTCCAAGAACATGACTGTTAGGTTAATTGGTCTCTCTAAATTCTCCCTAGGGGTGTGTGTGTGTGTGAATGGTTGTTTGTCCTGTATGTCTGTGTGTTGCCCTGCGACAGACTGGTGACCTGTCCAGGGTGTACCCCGCCTCCCGCCTGGAACGTAGCTGGAGATGGGCACCAGCAACCCTCCCGACCCCATTAGGGACAAAGGGTGAACAGAAAATGGATGGATGGATGGATGGATGGAAATAAATTTGGTGATTTTAATTGACCTAAAACACAGAAAGTGATTTAACTTTAGACAGGAGGAGAAAATGTGTCTGTGTCTTTTTATGTACCTGGTTTTAGTCGTAAATAATGTTTTCCACATTCCAACTTTTAATCAAACCGTTGATTGCACTTTATTACAAACTTTTGCAGTTTGAATATTAAGCACTTTGTACAGAAATCAAGCTACTTAATTTAAATTCAGCCGTACGAACCCTGCTCTTTAAACATGTGTCTACATAACTTGCCGTGTTTTTTGCCGTTCCCGCTCTGTGATTCACGCGCAAATTTCTTTGAGGTGGACTGTTGCTAACGGTGGGAATCAAAGCAACAATGGCACAGAATAACCTCTGAAAAATAAAAGAAATTGGCCTCTATTAAAGCTAATTATGGAGCTGAAGCAGCGTTGACGTCTGCCTGTGCCATTTGCAGCTTTTATCTCTCTATGAGATGCCATTAACTTTGCAGAAGCTGCACGGAAAGCAGGACATGTTTGGAGTTTGTTTGTGAGCTGAAAGTCAGTAAGTTCTGCCTCGTCAGAGTGCCGACTGTTTGTGTGTGATGTTACTCAGATGTGTTGATTATCGTTTTGTTCCAATAGTTTTAAGCAGCACCAGCCCTCAGAGTTGGTCCTGTCACATTTATGACACTCCAAAAAAGTAATGGCATCAATCAACCAAAAATAAGTCGGATTAGTCACCTAAACGTGGATCAATTTTCACTGAAAAGTCTCCAATAATTATAATTTTAGCTCATTTTGGACCATTTTCTTTCCCCGTACGTGGTCCTGCGGTGAATAATTTGGGTGATTTTATGAAATTTAAGGCAGCAGCAGAGATGGCGGGATGATTTTTTGAAAGTAGAACCAGAACAAAAGAACAGATCCAACCATTTACCCTTCAACCTTCCACCTGAATTACTTTTTTAAGTGCTTTTCATGCAAAATGTCAGAGGCCATCAGTTTTATCCTCTGACCACAGGAATATTTTAATCAGACACATTCAGACTTTAAAAGTGGAGACATTTCTTCAGCTCGATTCTTCTGAACCTCAAACTGTACTCACATAAAAGTAGCACTACTTCAACTTTTGTTTACTCGAGTGAAAGTAAAAAGTATTTAATCTGATTAAATGTTTTAATTGATTGGCTGTACCACGATAAAACATAAATAAGATTATAGATGAAGTTGTTTTGTGTTACCACACTTGGATTTTGTGCTTAAACACTTAGTTGTAGTGCGTCTTTACTTTTTATTTTGTGTTTTTAACGGAAATGCAATCAAAACTGTGTCTGTGTTTTGAAATTAATAATAAATTAATGATAAAAATGGATATTAATGAAGGCAGTTCATTATTTCTGGTCTGTTGAAACAAAATATACCAAAAAGTACTAAAACTTTTTCTCTTTAGAGTTTGAACAGCTTTGCAAGTGTAGTTTAACGTGAGACAAGTTTTTAAAAAATAAAGTTTCTCCAGTAATTTAAAGCTCCATCAATCTGTTAAAGTCATAAAAGATTAGCAAACCTATCGGTGTATTTACATGTTAAACATCAGGAGATGCTGTCATGAAGTGGTGCGGGTGAGGTGGTGAGGCAGAGGCAGCGGACCCAGGTATGAAAAATATGATGATTTAATGAAAATAACTTGTCCAAACAACGAACAGCAGGCACGAGGAAACACTGACGACACTGAAGCTAACATTGACGACGACAATGACGAGGACCCGACGAGGAACAAGGAACACAGGTGGAGTTAAATACACGGGAGGGTAATCACAGAAACGAGACACACCTGGGAACAATCAAGGGGAGGACAGGACAACGAAGAGACTAAGGACACAGAAAACTCTAAATAAACACAGAAAAACACAGATCCTGACAGTACCCCCCCCTCAAGGGCGGCTACTAGACGCCCAAAAAACAAAAACACAACAAGGGTGGGCGGAGGGGCGCTGGACGGCGGGCCAGAGTCCAAAATAACAAAAAACAACCCACCATTGCGGGCGGAAACACGGGAAGGGCCAAGAGTCCAAAAAGAAACAAAAAACTACCCACAGGGTGGGCGGAGGCAAAGGAGGCGGGAACCACGGAGGCGGTCCGGCGGCCGTCCGCGGCGCTGGAGGCGGGAACCACAGAGGCGGTCCGGCGGCCGTCCGCGGCGCTGGAGGCGGGAACCACGGAGGCGGTCCGGCGGCCGTCCGCGGCGCTGGAGGCGGGAACCCCGGAGGCGGGACCCCAGGAGGCGGTCCAGCGGCCGTCCGCGGCCCTGGAGGTGGCGATGATGAGCCCCGGGGGCCGCCCACAGACGGCGACGACGAGCCCCCCGATGCAGGGTCTCTGGTGGAACGCTGGGAGTCTCGGTCGGAACGCAGAGGGTCAGGGTCTCGGGTGGAACGCAGAGGGTCAGAGTCGGAACGCAGAGGGTCAGGGTCTCGGGTGGAACGCAGGGGGTCTCGGTCTCGGGTGGAACGCTGGAGGTCAGGGTCTCAGGAGGAACGCTGGAGGTCAGGGTCTCAGGAGGAACGCTGGAGGTCAGGGTCTCAGGAGGAACGCAGGAGGTCAGGGTCTCAGGAGGAACGCAGAAGGTCAGGGTCGGAACGCAGGGAGTCAGAGTCGGAACGCAGGGAGTCAGAGTCGGAACGCAGGGAGTCAGAGTCGGAACGCAGGGAGTCAGAGTCGGAACGCAGGGAGTCTCTGGAGGAACACTGGGAGTCTGGGTCTCGGAAGGAACGTAGAGGGTCTCGGGAGTCGGGGTCTCGGAAGGAACGTAGAGGGTCTGGGTCTCGGTAGGAACACAGGGAGTCTCTGGAGGAACACAGGGAGTCTGAGTCGGAGCGCTGGGGGTCTGGGTCTCGGAAGGAACACTGGGAGTCTCGGAAGGAACGCCGGCTGGAACGCCGGCTGATTCGGCCTCGGGTGCGCCGGCTGGAACGCCGGCTGATTCGGCCTCGGGTGCGCCGGCTGGAACGCCGGCTGATTCGGCCTCGGGTGCGCCGGCTGGAACGCCGGCTGACTCGGCCTCGGGTGCGCCGGAGCGAAGCCTTGGAACCGGCCGCGGAGGCGAGCCGCAGCGAAGCCTTGGAACCGGCCGCGGGGGCGAGCCGCAGCGAAGCCTTGGAATCGGCCGCGGAGGCGAGCCGCAGCGAAGCCTTGGAACCGGCCGCGGGGGCGAGCCGCAGCGAAGCCTTGGAACCGGCCGCGGGGGCGAGCCGCAGCGAAGCCTTGGAACCGGCCGCGGGGGCGAGCCGCAGCGAAGCCTTGGAAACGGCTGCGGAGGTGAGCCGCAGCGAAGCCTTGGAATCGGCCGCGGAGGCGAGCCACAGCGAAGCCTTGGAACCGGCCGCGGGGGCGAGCCGCAGCGAAGCCTTGGAACCGGCCGCGGGGGCGAGCCGCAGCGAAGCCTTGGAACCGGCCGCGGGGGCGAGCCGCAGCGAAGCCTTGGAAACGGCTGCGGAGGTGAGCCGGAGCGAAGCCTGGGAAACGGCTGCGGGTCCGGAAAGCGACGAGGGGCCGGGTGCACCGGCGGCTCACGTCGTTGTCTCCGAGCGGGCAGCGGAGGTGGCGGCTCCGGAAAGCGACGAGGGGCCGGGTGCACCGGCGGCTCACGTCGCTGTCTCCGATATGGCAGCGGAGGTGACGGATCCGGAAGGCGACGAGGGGCCGGGTCCACCGGCGGCTCACGTCGCTGTCTCCGGGCTGACCGTGGAGGTGGCGGCTCCGGAAAGCGACGAGGGGCCGGCTCCACCGGCGGCTCAGGTCGCTGGCTTCCCGGACGGAGGTATCGACGGGGGCCATATCCGGGGGGTGCCAACACCAGTCTTGTCCCCCGGAATAGCTCCCGCTGCAGGTCGGCGAGGGCTTCAGCCAGCTCCCTGTCCTCCCTGCCGGACCTCCGCCTCGGGCCGCTCTGCCCTTTAGGAGGTAACCTCCTGAATGCTGGGTCCATGTTAGCAGCCTCACCGATCGGTATGGTCGGGTCCTACTGTCATGAAGTGGTGCGGGTGAGGTGGTGAGGCAGAGGCAGCGGACCCAGGTATGAAAAATATGATGATTTAATGAAAATAACTTGTCCAAACAACGAACAGCAGGCACGAGGAAACACTGACGACACTGAAGCTAACATTGACGACGACAATGACGAGGACCCGACGAGGAACAAGGAACACAGGTGGAGTTAAATACACGGGAGGGTAATCACAGAAACGAGACACACCTGGGAACAATCAAGGGGAGGACAGGACAACGAAGAGACTAAGGACACAGAAAACTCTAAATAAACACAGAAAAACACAGATCCTGACAGATGCAGCAGAGACTAGAACCTGTTAATGAAATCTCTGAGCTGATTGTTTCCATCCACGTCCTTCAGTGGATCAACGCAGCAGATTAAGGAGTGCAGCTCCAGGGATAATGGAGATCTCTGCAGCCTGTAAGCGTCCATGAACAGCTGCTTGGTTCATTCTCAAATAATCAATTCAGAGTTATTCTCTGGCGGCTCACAAGATGCAGCATCGCCTCCTCGTTTACAGGCTGGCTGGAGGAAATGAGTTTCCTGCTCAACGGGAGACGGAATAACGTCCAGCAGCAGGAACAAATAATACAGAATATTTACATGAACATTTATTTAGCGTCTAAAACGACTAAAACTGCTGGATCATTGATGAAAATATTCATCATGATGTCTGGAAAATATGGACTTCTGGTTATTTTTAAGATCTGATATGGGAAAATATATTAGTTACTGGAGTTGATCGTCTTTTCTGTTGTACAAAAATTATATCTATTCAATTAAACATGACCTATTTATCAATTAGTTCATCCGTCCATTTATCAGTTCATCCATCCATCCATCCATCCATCCAACCATCCAACCGTCCGTCCGTCCATCCATCCATCCATCCATCCATCCATCCATCCATCCATCCATCCATCCATCCATCCAACCGTCCATCCATCCATCCATCCATCCAACCATCCATCTGTTCAGTTAGTTAAAAGTTTTCACATAATTCAGCAGATTTTAAAGCTTCTGTTGAATAATGTGAACAAAAGTCAAACACCAGAATTATTTTCATGTGACCAAAATCCAAAATTGTATCATCATAATTGGGTTAAACGGAAAACAATAGTCATAACATGAACACAAATTAGTTTTTTCCCTAATTGAAATAAAGAAGCACAATATTGACTTAGAGACATGGTGTAGCAGACTGTTTGTGTTGCCGCAGTGGGGAATCCTTCCTGCCTTTCACCTGATTTCAGGATGAATTTCTGCTCCTCATCCTCACTCATCTCACAAACGAGAAAACCGGCAAACTCCTGAGTCACTCAGCTCCAAATGAGGAGTCACAAACTAAACTGATAACGAGTCCAAGGTAATTACTTAGAAATGTAATTATTGATGCTTTGTCTCGGCTCTAATTGTGTTTTAGCCTTGTTAGAATACTAATGATGCTGCAGTTACACACAAATAATGACAGTCTATCAATCAGGAACACCTGCATGTTGGAAATCAAAAGGTTTAATTATATCCCTGAGTAACAGCCTCTCTTAATATCTACAGAGGAAGATGCTTTAGTTTTAAACAAAGGGAACAATATGAGCCCAGTGTTTCCAGGTAGCAGATGTTCAGAAACATAATTTCTTCTGCAGTGTGTTTGTGAGGTCGAAATGACCAGACTCGATTTGCGTTGGTCAGTTTGTTTTTGCAGTCTCGGTTTGAACAACGTCTTCATCAGCGAGACCCGACGTCCTGCTGCTGAGTCAAAGCCGAGTTTAGCTGCAGGAAAAACAAAACAGGAAGGACGAGATCCACTCAGACGGCACCACACTGCTGGAACAATTCAAACGCAGGAAGCAGAAAAGCCTCTAAAAGTTGATCTAAATGCGTTTCCCAGCTGTTTTCTGAAATACTCCGGATTCTGTCTCTTTATCTTCCTCCACAAGGGAAAAAATCAAATTTGCTTCAACTTCTAGTTGGTTATGTTTGTTGTTTTATGTCTAGAAAAATTAGGTTTGCTCATTCAAATGTAAAACCTAAATTATTACTTTTGTGACAAACCTTTTTAAAAATAAAGTGTTTTGAAGCTTTATTTTTAAAAACTCTGCAATTTTTTTTGCAAAACTCTGCAAGTAGCTATGCTAATCAATACGTTTGGCTAAAACGTATTGATTTTAAAACAAGCTACAATCAAAGACAAATACAAAGGTCAGTTTTAAGAGTCAGTAAGTGGTAATTTTACGTTACACATTAACAAAACTCTTCATCTTGAACATTTTACTTATAAAATGATTTCATTTTCACAGGTTGCTTTGACTTTATTGCTTCAGAATCAGTAGAAAAAACCCTTATTTCCCTCTATTCCTCTGAATGTTTTTGTTATTTCCGAATCCATTTACTGGTCTAAACAGCGGATGTTGTTTCTCTAACTTTGTCAGTTCAGAGAAACGACGTTTCAATTTGTGTTTCACTCAGCTTGTTTCCTGAGATCGTAGATCAGCAGCCAGCAGCGTATCGATGATTTCTGACCCGACCTTTCAGGAAGAAGTCGGCGAGGTTTCGCTCTCTGTAATCAGGAGACACTCAGAAACCAAGTGCTGCTTTCTCTCCACCAGCCTGGGAAAGGTCAACGATGTTTCCTTTATTAGGAAATAAAAACATCATCCCTGAATCTACAAGAATGTTTCCTCTTATCTCTGCAGCTCCAGTGAAGTGTAATCATTTAGCAAACGTTCAAATTGCTTCTCCTATCAAATTCCACTTGGAATGGTTTCTTTTTTTTTCTGGGGATTTTTTTTTATTTTTTATTGCATTTTGCTGGAAACCTTCATAAATCACAGAGAGGATATTTGAAGAAGCAGAGGGATTAAATCACTAACTTCATTTCATTGTTCTGCTTCTGTTTTGCAAGGCAAAGATTAACAGCTTTCATAAACTTAATCTCTTCAAAATCTAAATTAAAATCCGTCAGCATGCTTCGTTATTCAGAACATATTTTACTGCTAAACCTCTTGAGCTGGAAAAAAAATATTTATATAGTTTATAAATTAACTGTTTTTACTAAATTATCTTCCTTTATTCATCCCAAATAAGTATATTTAGAAATATTTGCTAACACAACAGGATCGACAAGAGAGGAGATGGAAAATGATCGATTAATTATTTAATCTAAAGTTAATTGATCTTGTAGATCTTATTAAGTGGCCATTATCTTACAAAACTTGAGTTCTCTATTGCTAAATGTTTCGATTATTTTGTCAGCTGTATTAAATACTGACTGAATAAACAGAAAATTTTGGTTTTCTCACATAATTAGACGCATTTATAAAATATAATACAGGATCCTCGCAGGTTGCTCAATTGAAAATTAAAGATTCATACAGAAGTTTTGTCTGGTTGAAGGAATGTTAATGCATTAACTCACAATATCTCTCAAATACACTTTGCTTATTGCCATCATGTTTGGAATATCTGCTTCCTTGCAAAGGTAGAAATTGGAGTCTTTCTACGCGACAAATATTTTAATCCCAAATTCCTGTGTTTAAAAGGCAACAACCTGAGGTTGATATTCAGGTGTCAATAATGAATTCAAGGTTTTATTTTCTGCATGTCTTTGCAGGTTTGCCATGGAAACAGATTTAAAAAGGCCTTGCATTAAAACAGAAATAGCCTTGGTTTGGCGCTTGGCTTTTTTGTTTTCAGAAATCATCGTCTATGTTTGGGAATCTGTGAATGGATGAACGTTTGAGCTTCAACCAAATGTAAAGTTCCTTAGTATTTAGTATGTAGTGAGCGATTAAATGACTTTTTTAATTCTGTAACTCTTTATTTGTAAAGTGTAGCTGTGAGTGAATCAGAGTGCTGGAGTTTTTAGCTTCTTTTAAAAGTTTTAAAGTTTTTTTCAATCTCCACAGAACAGGTTTTGAGGGTCTTTTAGATATAAATGGTGTTTGTGAGGATTTTAGAGAATCAGGGTAGTGGTAACCAACTTGAAAGTTGTTTTCAGTATAAATCCCACTTATCAAAATCAACATTATTGGCCAGGATTTTGTGCATAAATTGCATTTTTCTACACATTCAGCAGCTTATATACATTAAGTATAAATAACAAAGTTTTAGGAGAATTGAAATAAAACATGGAGGGAAAGTCAGTTCTGATAATCAGCAGGATGGATGAGCCAAACCACACAGTAACTGCGTTTCCATTACAAATGTGTGAAAATCTTTTTCTATATTCTAGCGTAAAAAGCACAATTTTGCAATTGTAGAGTGTCCATTACATAAGAAAAATAAATTAAATCACATGTGAATAAGGTCGTTCATGCGATAAGTTATTAAAAATCATGGCAGCGACGAATGTAAACAGTTATATGACATATATTCATCATCCTACTACTTCCTGTCGTCTTCTTCTGCATTTCCAGCAGTAGTAACATCCTGCTGTTGATCATGTGACTCGTCTGATGCGAGAAAACTGTTTTCATTGCAATTTTGCAAAATAAAAATATTTTGAGACGGCCAAAAAGCTTATAAACTTTTTAGCAAAACATTGTAGATTGCATTAAACAGATTTATTTTTATAATTTTAATGTGCAAAACTCTGCAGTTAATGGACCAACACAGACCAGACTCAGTAATTCAAATTAAATTTAACTTAAAACTATTCAATGTAAATTAAATGTTATTGTAACTCTTAGTAATTCAAATTCTACAAAGAGTTACTGTAGTTATTGTAACGGCCATGCAGAAGATTATCAGTAGCTGTGGATGAAAGTCTCATCTTCCTCTTTGCTTTTTGTACATTTAAAATAATTACAATAAAAAACCAAAAGCCACACACTCATGTGTTTCAAAAGATACATACAGGAGGAACTGAGAAACTACATAAAAGAAAACACAACAATGCTGTTTTGTTCCAGTTTAAAAGACGTACATCCCAATATGATCAGGATAAAGAAACCAGCAGATGTTTTGAGTTTGTGAAGTGGTTTGTTCTCTCTTTGGAAAAACAGCAGCAGCTAAAAGCCTGAGCAGCTTTAGCAGCTGTTTTGCTTTGATGCATTTATTCTCTTCTCCCGTCTTTGATGATCTGAGTTGTTTCTGAGCAGCAACCCGAGTGTCTTGCAGAGTGGAGGGAGAGCGCTCTGAAACAGGAGCACCACCGGCTGCTGCAGGCCTGACCAGTCGGAAAAATCACATCACAAATGGATCTTCAGTTAGAAGTCATGAACAATATGATCAGTCCAGCATGGTGGGAACGCCCAATCTAAACGTCAGAGTTAAGGTTTATCTGGTGAATGTAGCATTCTGTAGGTCCAACAGTACCAGTAGCACACAGTTACACAGAAATATGAGTTGCAGCGCGTACAGAGGCTTGTTTTGTCTCCATGGTAACACCTTCACCTTAACAGGAAGATATGGTTGATTATGGCAGCGACTTATCGTATTCAGGCATCTAGACCCGCTGAAGACTCAAAATTAGAAAGAGAATTTTAATTACTTTAAATGTATTAAGGTTGTTGTTGCCAGACAGCTTTGTCTGAGTGTTTTAGAAACTTCCTATCAAACTTTCTGTTCCCACTTCTCCTCTTACTTCTGCTGTTCCTCAGAGCTTAGTCCTTGGGCAGCTTGGTTTCATCTTGTGTCTGGTAAAAAGAAATCTCTATGGAGAAATACACAAACAGTTAGATCTGCAAGACAACTCTGCCGTAGGGCAGAACGAAAATGGCGTAAAACTCAACTCCAAATTCATTGTGACATCTATAAAGAAAGACTACGTAACTATCATTTAACACTAAAACATGCAAGAGAGGCTTTCTTTGCAGATGTCATAAACTAAAACATTAACAATGCTCGAGCTTTATTTGCAACAGTTGACAGAATCACAAACCCTCCTGTGACGTTACCGCCTGAATTCCAATGTATTGCCGCCTGCAACCAGTTTTCCAGTTTCTTTTCAGAGAAAATTCAAAAAATCAGAGGATTAATCTGTACATCCACTATAAAGTCAGTACCAATGCTGAGCCCAAACAAAACAAATACAGGAAAAATGACCCAATTTCAACTACTTAATTATAAAACCCTAGAGGAAATTATAAGTCAACTAAGCTCCAGTTCCTGCTGTCTGGATGTCCTAGATCTATAACTCTAGAACATTTCTTTAAGAAAGTCCTGCCTGTTATTGCTGCTGATCTGATCCAAATAGTAAACTCATCGCTCTCGTCAGGCGTTTTCCCCCAGGCTCTGAAAACAGCAGTAATCAAACCACTTATAAAAAAGAACAGTCTGGACAAATCACTACTGCAGAATTACAGGCCGATCTCCAACCTCCCATTCATCAGCAAAGTTATTGAAAAAGCTGCGTGTAAACAATTAACTAGCTTCCTAACTATAACCAACCTCTTTGACTCCTTCCAGTCTGGTTTCCATGGTTACCACAGCACAGAGACCGCCCTCGTAAAAGTGTTTAATGACATCCATATAAATACGGACTGTGGGAGAACCACAGTGCTGGTTCTATTGGATCTCAGTGCAGCTTTTGACACTGCTGACCATGACATATTACTGAATCGACTGGAGAGTTGGGTCGGACTCTCCGGTCCAGTGCTTAACTGGTTTGAATCCTACATAAAGAACAGGGATTTCTTTGTTTCAATTGAAAACTTTTCATCAAAGAGGTCATAGGTCACATGTGGGGTACCCCAAGGTTCAATCCTAGGACCCCTCTTATTCAATATTTATATGCTCCCACTAGCTCAGGTTATAACAGGAAATAATATTAGCTATCATAACTATGCAGATGACACACAGCTCTACATTACGGTGTCACCAGGTGACCTTTGACCCCATCCAATCACTGAACAGATGCTTAGAACAGATAAATGTGTGGATGTGCCAAAACTTTCTCCAGCTGAACAGAAACAAAACTGAAGTTATTATTTTTGGACCTAAAGAGGAACGATCTAGAGCAGTGGTTCTTAACCTTTTTTGAGGTACCGAACCCATCAGCTTCATATGCGCATTCACCAAACCCTTTTTTAGTGATAAATAAAATAAAAATTTTTTTCCAAATTCAAAACATAGGTATATGTTTTTTTGCTGGTGCACAAAATGAGCAATGCATGAACGTTACCTTTGCTCAAAGAACAAAACCATGAACTCACAGCAAGTTACAGTGTTATTTTATTCTGGCCCCCAAAAAATATTTTGGCCCCATAAAAGAATTTCAGCCCCCAAAATATTTTTTTACTAATTTACTAATTAAAAATAAATTTGGAGTTTTTCAAAGAACAAAAATTTTTTTAATAACTAAATTTTTCTTTATTTTTAATTTAATTAGTTTTTTGTCATTTTGAATCCACAAAATACTTTTTTGGGGGCCAGAATAAAGTATTGCACAAATTGCATACCTGCAAACCAGTGTGACTTCTGCTGTTGTCTTTGGGAGACCAGTTCAGAGAGGCGTGGCTTCACCTTGGCAAGTGCATCTTCAGAGCAAAGTCTGTTCATTTTCTTCTTTTTTTGCTCAACATATTTAGTATGGATTAAAATATTAAGAAAGAAACCACGCGACGTACAACTACGACAGCCGCTGATGCTGCGCGCACTAAATTCCCCGCAGCCCTGATTGGCCGAGCAATGTAACATGATCCTCTGCAGCAAGTGATGGCCAAGCGGGGCGTGTCATCACGACTTTACACAAGTGTGTCTTTACCTCCGCGGCAGAGGCTCCGCCGAACCCCTGAGACCGACTCATCGAACCCCTGGGGTTCGATCAAACACAGGTTAAGAACCACTGGTTTAGAGTCAATGCACAGCTTCAGTTATTACAACTAAAAACCAGCGATCAGCCCGAAACCTGGGAGTAGTGATGGACTCTGACCTGAACCTCCAGAGCCACATAAAGACAGTCACAAAGTCGGCCTTCTATCACCTGAAGAACATTTCCAGGATTAAAGGACTAATGTCTCAGCCAGATCTAGAGAAACTCATTCATGCGTTTATCTTCAGTCATATTGATTATTGCAACAGCGTCTTCACAGGTCTGTCCAACAAATCAATCAAACAGCTGCAGCTGATCCAGAATGCTGCTGCTGGCGTTCTCACTAAAACCAGGAAGATAGAGCACATAACACCAGTTTTAAAGTCCCTCCACTGGCTCCCTGTAGCTCAGAGAATAGACTTTAAAATCCTGTTGTTAGTTTATAAATCACTGAACGGCTTAGCACCACAATACATTAAAGATCTGCTTTTATTGTATCAACCTTCCAGAACCTCTCATGTTCCGGTTCTGGTTCTGCTCTGCATCCCCAGAACCAAACGAGGAGAAGCAGCTTTCAGCATCTTTGCACCACAAATTTGGAACAAACTTCCAGAAAACTGTAAAACAGCTGAAACACTGACTTCTTTTAAATCTCAACTAAAAACCCACCTGTTTAGGATTGTATTTGAAATGTAATCAATTACAAATTTATTGATGGAACTTGACTTAATGCTTTGTTTTGATTGTTGATTCTATGTTGCATTGTGATTCTGTGTTTGTAATGATGTAAAGCACTTTGAAATGTCTTGCTGCTGAAATGTGCTATACAAATAAAATTTGATTGATTGATTGATTGATCTTTTGCCATTTCAACCTTCGGTTCCTCTTCTATGCAAATGACATCCTGCTCTAAATAAATCTGCAAACAAGAGTCATCAAAGAAGAACTTAAACACAATGGTGGTATTTTTTATCTAGATGTATATTTTTGAACGACACCCAGCTAACCGAATCCATGGAGATATTTTATAATCTCCAGCTATTTGCAAATAAATTTTCCAAATACTTATATTTAAATACATAGATCTGGGAACTTTGTAGTTCACAGCCACCTTGGTAGGTACCATAATTAACTGTCATGGCAGTTGCTATGTCAACAATAAATAAGCTACAGGCTTAGAGCTAGCTCTCGGCTCATTCTTATTAACTTATGAACAATATAACAACTATTACTTAATTACAGTATGTGAGTTCTCTACCCACCTCTGTGTAATACTGAGATAATTATCAGTGATATTTGTACTTAGTAGCAAAATTAGCTTAGCTAATGTAGCTTTTATCTGCTAGCTAAGACGGACATGTAGTCTGTTTGTTACTACATGTACTCTGCCAGTCACCAGAACCTTGTCGTTCACCAGAACCTTGTTGTTACATCCTTTATAAATCCGTTTAAATGCTGATCGTTTGCATCCATGGATTTATGTGAAGCTCCTCCATGGTATAAACACTCTTCATGTTCATTAAATAGTGAACTATGTCATAGCAGGAGATCAGAGGCAGATTGTCCACATCGTCTGACATGTTTCCATTCTCTGCCTCATGCGGGTCGATACCAACAGCAGCCATTTTGTTGATATGTCTTTTTCTTGCACATTGGTTAAGAGTCCCCATAAACCTTCTTTTTGTTGGTCTTGAGGCCATGGTTCATCTATACTTTCCACTGACCTTGCCTACCAAGATGGCGCCATTTAGACTTGTAGGAACTATGTATAGTTTTTTACACATAGAAAACGACTTTAATTGTTTCATTGTTGCCAGCTATGATTAACAGCACTTGCTAATATTGTTTCTCTCTTGCATTTTACGCACACAAGCATTATGCAAGTAGAGGTTATGAGTTATTATGTATTACAAGTTTAATTTCAAAAGAACTAGAAGAAAAAAAAAATTACTACAGTCTTTATGTGTAAGACGGCCATGTTGGATTTCGAAGTACATTTATGGGCATCTGTTCCCTCATTTCCTTTCTTTTTTTTACTTTTTGAAATATAATCAACAATCTTAAAGCAATATTTTGCTATTTGGTTTTGTATTTTTGTGACCAAACAATCAGTTTCCTATTTATTTGCATCAAGATAAACAAAAACTTTCAGGTATTTTAAGCAGGTAAGATAAACTCGAGACATTTTTCTAAATTCAAAGAAAAAAAAACATCCAGTTTATTATTTGTTCCCTTGTGTAAAATGAGTAACACAGAAACAGGCACATTTTTTGGGAGCTAAATATATTAGGGAACATGTGGTGAATCACAGAGATCTGATTTAGGCAGAAAATAAATGAGATGCCCAGAAGATGGAAAAACAAGCTGACATGTCATCAGTGTGCGTCATTGTTCAGTGAAGATGTAAAAAAATAAGTTTAAAAAAAAATAAATAAAAGTATATTAAGTTGGAGAGAGACGGCTGTGGTTAGGAAAGCAATGAGTATATTTTATTTTTATTCAGAACTAGGAAAATTGCGCTGATTACATGAAGTAATAATAATAAAAATATATCTCAAAATGTTTATTTTATTAATATGACTACAGTAAAATATAGCTTCATATTAAAGATTTTTAATGTTAACTTAGACATTTGATTATCAATTTAAAGTTATTGGGCTTCAAGGCTTCAATTTAGATTTTTTGAAACTATTTGGTAGATTTTATTATTGAAACCTGTTGGCATGACTTCCTCCAAAAACCTCATTTTCTCTGGAGCTTTGTAAGCTGGTTTAATTCTGTCTTGCACAAAGGCTGACATTTTCCGAGCATTAAAGGCTGGCGCGATCCGGCAGGTTGTTAGTAAAAGCCTTGTCTTTCCAGGAAACCTGTTGCTTTTTCACTGCAGTCTGACAGGTTTCTAATTGCTCCTCCAATCTATATACCTTGAGAACATTCAACAGATTTCTTTAGTGTTTTTAAAACACACACACAATCATAACACGGCTCTCTGTAGAGCAGATCTTCAATACAAACAGCAGTAAACATAATGAGATCTGATGAAGTTCATCCGCTTTGAGCTAGCTGTCACAACAATCGCAGTCAGGAGAGGATAGCTGTCGGGAAATAAAGCTCCAAAATGATCAATAGTTCATATTTTTTATTTAATCTTGTAAAGGAGCTCAGTAAAAGGAGTAACCTGTGATCCTGTTGTTGCCTTTCAGGTAACTCAGTTTGACAAGAGTCAGTTTTTACTGCTGTTCTCCAGACAAAATGGCTGCCTGGAGAAATTATTGTTGTTGGGATTTTCAGCATATAGAATAAAATAAAGAAAAGGAATTTGTGTTGATCTCAGTTCTTGATTCTTCCTCCAACAAAGCATATGTGGGGTCAGACACTAATGTGGGACAAGAAGACCTGGCTAGCTAATTGTTTCCACCAAAATTAATCTCTGATGTGTCAGGTTGTGGAAACCACTCACAAATGCTTAATTTGTGAATTGTTCCCAGTGTAACAAGTGGAAGACGAAGTGTTTCCCCACAAAGAAGGACGTAGTTCTAATTAGCTCTTTAAACCTGAATAAGGTCGATTTTGTGATGAGTAATCTAACGCGTTGCTATTTCATATCCAGTAGTCAGACTACAGTTACTTATCGAAATCATTTTGCGTTACTATTTTCTTTTGTTATTTAATCGTATTTCCTCTACGCGTCTTGTCGAGTGACCGATGTCTCTATGCGACAGAAATGTAAACAATGGAGGGAGACGCGCATTTTGTTGGTGGAAAAACTGGAACTATTCTGAGTTTCTGTTGCCAAGTTTGATTATTATAAGCGGCTTTGGGATTTTCTTTCTTTTAAGTTGCTTGCAAATTTAATGAGTGGCGGGTTGAGCCTTTTTGGGTTCGTTTTTGAACGTGAAGTTACTCATTTGGGCTTGGAAATAAGCAGAGACTCATAATAAATCCCAGAATTTGTCCGTCATTAAGGTAGTTTTAGTCAGGCTCTCCCTGTCCATCATTTCCCGGATGATCCGCCCCGCTGTGTCTTTGTTAATGTCAAGTTCATATATTACCTCTGAATGACGTCGAGCTTCGCTTTGCGCTCCAGAAAACTGCAAACATCGAGACTAATTTGAACAGCGCAATAAATGTGAAAACAGCCACGAATAAACGTGTCCGTAGTTGCCAATAATTATAATGGCAACTTAACGCCATTATAATTATTAATATTAAGATAAGTGTCACAAATCTGTGCAGCCATGTGAGTTGTGCAGCTGCAGGAGGAGCTCTGTTCGCTGCGCTTTGACACCAAACGCAGGGCCGTAACGCAGAACCTGGAGGCTGGGGGGAGATAAGGGGGCTTTAAAATCCTTCTTAGAGTTTTCCAGACAACAGTGGAAAACAAATTACTTTTTTTTGTTTGTACTGTTGTAACCATTAAAAAAATCTCCTCTTCAGTTCAACCTTATAAGTGGAGACACATTGTTGATGTTACCATTATAAAATAGCTTACAATTAAGTTTTGGCAAAGATCAATGTAATTTTCACAGGAGGCAGAGCGTTGTTGTTAGCAGCTGCTGAAAGTAACTGAAAAAGTTAATTTTAATGTAACTTAGTTACTTTCCAAATCAAGTAGTCAGTAATCTAACTAAGTTACTTTTTCAAGGAGTAATCAGTAATCCGATTAAAGTTACTTCCTCAAAGTAACTATGCCATCACTGCTTGTAAGTTAGTATTGTCGTATTTCAAGAGTGCTAAGTAATTTGCATTGGCCATACAGTAATGCATGTTAGTGTCTATTTTTTGCTAAGATTAAATTAATAATTCAGATGTATTCAGAGAACATAACCCAAGTTTATTCCTCCTGTTAGAACCGATTTTATAATAAGTATAATAAGTGATATAGTAATTAAAAGCAGTGTTGGTTTCTGCACATCACTAATTGAAAATAAGAACAAGCTTCTTCTATAATAATCATCCAGCAGCTGAATGATTATTATTTATTCATTCATAAACCAAATAAAATAAAATAATAGTTTTACTCTCTTCAGTCCGGAAAAGTTTCAAACATTGCAACAAATTTGTTTCAATGACAAAACCTTGAGTAATGCGTCAGCCTAAACTTTGCTCCTCCTACACCTCCCACTTTATCTATGAGGGTGGGATGGGCTGAGGGTGTGTGTGTGTGTGTGTGTGTGCGTGCGTGTGTGTGTGGTACATAAGCAGAGGGAGAGAAAGTGAGACCAGGATAAGACCACAGTGGCTGAGAAGTGATGATCGGTCACACAGCAAGCCGCTGCGCTCTGCTGCTCTGGATCCGGCTGATTATTTTCCACCCTTTCACCGTTTCTCCTCCACTTTTCTTCCTCACATCATTTCACTGAAACCAGAGCAACAGGATTGTTTTTGGTGCTTGAGGAGAAGCTGAAAGATGAAAATGGGAAAAAGAAACAGCTGAGATAATCCTGGACCGCTCCAAACATTCCCAAACTGAATCGTTTCCTGCTGCTTTTCATCGACTTCGTCAGTTTCCTCCTCAGCTTCTTCATGGACAGAGTTTTTATGCGCATGAAGCTGCCAGGATACATCATGGACTAAGAACATGGACAACAGAAATTTACCAAACAGAATCATAGAATCAGTTATAAATAAAGGTGACACTTATCCAAATCTTAACCCATTCAGGACTTGCTGTAACAAAGAGAAGAAGTAAAGATGAATTCCATGGCTCAGCAAGGCTTGATCCCATGCTACCTGAACCGGACCCTGTGCCTGGGAACTCTGCCAGAGAAAGACGTTTCCGGAGAGGAGAAGGATTCCTCTGCTGGCTGCTACGAGCAGCTGCTGATTTCCACCGAGGTCTTTCTCACTTTGGGCATCATCAGCCTGCTGGAGAACATCCTGGTGGTCGCCGCCATCATCAAGAACAAGAACCTCCATTCCCCGATGTACTTCTTCATCTGTAGCCTGGCGGTCGCCGACATGCTGGTCAGCGTCTCCAACGCCTCGGAGACAATCGTCATAGCGCTGATCAACGGCGGCAGCCTCACCATCCCCGTCACGTTCATCAAAAGCATGGACAACGTGTTCGACTCCATGATCTGCAGCTCTCTGCTCTCCTCCATCTGCAGCTTGCTCGCCATCGCCATCGACCGCTACATCACCATCTTCTACGCCCTGCGGTACCACAACATCGTCACCATCCGGCGGGCGTTGCTGGTCATCGCCGGCATCTGGACGTGTTGCACCGTCTCTGGCATCCTGTTCATCATCTACTCGGAGAGCACCATGGTGCTCATCTGCCTCATCACCATGTTCTTCACCATGCTGGTCCTCATGGCTTCGCTCTACGTTCACATGTTCCTGCTGGCGCGCCTGCACATGAAGCGCATCGCCGCCCTGCCGGGCAACGCGACCATCCAGCAGTGCGCCAACATGAAGGGCGCCATCACCCTCACCATCCTGCTGGGGGTGTTTGTGGTGTGCTGGGCGCCCTTCTTTCTGCACCTCATCCTGATGATCACCTGCCCCAGGAACCCCTACTGCACCTGCTTCATGTCGCACTTCAACATGTACCTCATCCTCATCATGTGCAACTCCGTCATCGATCCCATCATCTACGCTTTCCGCAGCCAGGAGATGAGGAAGACCTTTAAGGAGATCTTCTGCTGCTCACAGGCTCTCTGGTGTATTAGCTTTCTGTGAGACGCTCCAGGTAGTTCATCTGTAATCAGTGTGCAGTGCAAAGCTGCAGGTCTGCAGGATAAGAGGTGTTGATTAGACGGTTGGCTAACACAGAGGATTTGTCTGCAGTCCACAATCTGCTTTTAATTGTATTAAAACTTGACTAAATACTGAAAGTGTTTTCAAATGAAGAGTAACAAATATCCTGTTTTTATTTTCAGTCAAACTCTAAATAATGAGCAAACTGGTTGCTTGTCATGCTAGTTTATTGTTGAGTAGGTTAAAAAAAGCTGCATTTTTGGTGCTTTTAGCTTTAAAGATGATACTTTTTTACCCATGTGACAAAATGTTTGGATCTTGTTCATCGATATGGTGTCAGAATTTTACAATTAGCTAAAAATGACACTTTTGTTGACATCAATCAATTTCTTTGAGGAACTGATCTTCTATTCTGAGCATAAAACATCCCAGTTTATCTACCTAGTTTTGCACTTTTGTTCTAGAAACAATAAAATAAAACAGAATATTCTTAGATGAATCAGTTAAATATAGTAAAAAATATATATGAGTCTATAAATTATGTTTTCTATGTATGATAGTGTCAAAATACTCCTGCATTTTGATACAAAGGTATATTAAAGAATAGTAATAAAGAGTTGAAATTAAAAAAGTAACCTTCTCACTCTTTTTTGGACAGGTACAGTAGCTAAAATGACTGATTCTTATGTGTAAAGCTTTGCCTTTATATGTGTTTTTACTGATTTGTTAAAAACAATAATAAAGAAATAAAAAAATAACTGTTATGAGAAACGCTCTAGCTGTTGAGCAAATGATGAAATTGATGTGAGAAACAAACCAAACCGTCTAAAAAACGGTCAGATTCTCACAGCTGTGCAGAAGCAGTGAGCTGCTTCATCTCTGGCTCTTCAGGGTGTCACTTATCAAACAGCATCTTTAAGCCAGGAGTCCTGCTGAATCCTGATGTGCTGGAGAGAAACGCCACAACCAGCGTTATCAGTCAGAGCCTCGCCTCACTGCCTTCCAAACAGCCAATGAACCAGCAGATCGGACCACCGATCGCCACCGCGTTGTGGCTCCGCGTTATTCTTTACGCTTGATTTAAGGCTGAAAAATGTATTATTTTTAGGATATTTCATCGTTTTGTGCTCTGCTGCCTCCGGCTCTTATCAGACGGCGCTTCTGGGGATTTGTACTCGAAGCTGCTTGCATTAAATTAGTCCGTGTTGACTCAGCGCCTGGCATCCCCAGCCACGGCAAATAATGCTGGAATTTATTTCCAAGTCAGGGCCTCAGTTAAGGTCAATTAGTGCTTTTATTTGGATTGCTGAAAGAAAGCACAAGCAGTGTCCTTTGTTAGAAAGTGATAAATATAATACAGGATCCTCGCAGGTTGCTCAATTGAAAATTAAAGATTCATACAGAAGTTTTGTCTGGTTGAAGGAATGTTAATGCATTAACTCACAATATCTCTCAAATACACTTTGCTTATTGCCATCATGTTTGGAATATCTGCTTCCTTGCAAAGGTAGAAATTGGAGTCTTTCTACGCGACAAATATTTTAATCCCAAATTCCTGTGTTTAAAAGGCAACAATCTGAGGTTGATATTCAGGTGTCAACAATGAATTCAAGGTTTTATTTTCTGCATGTCTTTGCAGGTTTGCCATGGAAACAGATTTAAAAAGGCCTTGCATTAAAACAGAAATAGCCTTGGTTTGGCGCTTGGCTTTTTTGTTTTCAGAAATCATCGTCTATGTTTGGGAATCTGTGAATGGATGAACGTTTGAGCTTCAACCAAATGTAAAGTTCCTTAGTATTTAGTATGTAGTGAGCGATTAAATGACTTTTTTAATTCTGTAACTCTTTATTTGTAAAGTGTAGCTGTGAGTGAATCAGAGTGCTGGAGTTTTTAGCTTCTTTTAAAAGTTTTAAAGTTTTTTTCAATCTCCACAGAACAGGTTTTGAGGGTCTTTTAGATATAAATGGTGTTTGTGAGGATTTTAGAGAATCAGGGTAGTGGTAACCAACTTGAAAGTTGTTTTCAGTATAAATCCCACTTATCAAAATCAACATTATTGGCCAGGATTTTGTGCATAAATTGCATTTTTCTACACAATCAGCAGCTTATATACATTAAGTATAAATAACAAAGTTTTAGGAGAATTAAAATAAAACATGGAGGGAAAGTCAGTTCTGATAATCAGCAGGATGGATGAGCCAAACCACACAGTAACTGCGTTTCCATTACAAATGTGTGAAAATCTTTTTCTATATTCTAGCATAAAAAACACAATTTTGCAATTGTAGAGTGTCCATTACATAAGAAAAATAAATTAAATCACATGTGAATAAGGTCGTTCATGCGATAAGTTATTAAAAATCATGGCAGCGACGAATGTAAACAGTTATATGACATATATTCATCATCCTACTACTTCCTGTCGTCTTCTTCTGCATTTCCAGCAGTAGTAACATCCTGCTGTTGATCATGTGACTCGTCTGATGCGAGAAAACTGTTTTCATTGCAATTTTGCAAAATAAAAATATTTTGAGATGGCCAAAAAGCGTATAAACTTTTTAGCAGAACATTTTAGTTTCCATTAAACAGATTCATTTTTATAATTTTAATGTGCAAAACTATGCAGTTAATGGACCAACACAGACCAGACTCAGTAATTCAAATTAAATTTAACTTAAAACTATTCAATGTAAATTAAATGTTATTGTAACTCCTAGTAATTCAAATTCTACGAAGAGTTACTGTAGTTATTGTAACGGCCATGCAGAAGATTATCAGTAGCTGTGGATGAAAGTCTCGTCTTCCTCTTTGCTTTTTGTACATTTAAAATAATTACAATAAAAAACCAAAAGCCACACACTCATGTGTTTCAAAAGATACATACAGGAGGAACTGAGAAACTACATAAAAGAAAACACAACAATGCTGTTTTGTTCCAGTTTAAAAGACGTACATCCCAATATGATCAGGATAAAGAAACCAGCAGATGTTTTGAGTTTGTGAAGTGGTTTGTTCTCTCTTTGGAAAAACAGCAGCAGCTAAAAGCCTGAGCAGCTTTAGCAGCTGTTTTGCTTTGATGCATTTATTCTCTTCTCCCGTCTTTGATGATCTGAGTTGTTTCTGAGCAGCAACCCGAGTGTCTTGCAGAGTGGAGGGAGAGCGCTCTGAAACAGGAGCACCACCGGCTGCTGCAGGCCTGACCAGTCGGAAAAATCACATCACAAATGGATCTTCAGTTAGAAGTCATGAACAATATGATCAGTCCAGCATGGTGGGAACGCCCAATCTAAACGTCAGAGTTAAGGTTTATCTGATGAATGTAGCATTCTGTAGGTCCAACAGTACCAGTAGCACACAGTTACTACTGTGTGCTACTACTGAGTTGCAGCGCATACAGAGGCTTGTTTTGTCTCCATGGTAACACCTTCACCTTAACAGGAAGATATGGTTGATTATGGCAGCGACTTATCGTATTCAGGCATCTAGACCCGCTGAAGACTCAAAATTAGAAAGAGAATTTTAATTACTTTAAATGTATTAAGGTTGTTGTTGCCAGACAGCTTTGTCTGAGTGTTTTAGAAACTTCCTATCAAACTTTCTGTTCCCACTTCTCCTCTTACTTCTGCTGTTCCTCAGAGCTTAGTCCTTGGGCAGCTTGGTTTCATCTTGTGTCTGGTAAAAAGAAATCTCTATGGAGAAATACACAAACAGTTAGATCTGCAAGACAACTCTGCCGTAGGGCAGAACGAAAATGGCGTAAAACTCAACTCCAAATTCATTGTGACATCTATAAAGAAAGACTACGTAACTATCATTTAACATTAAAACATGCAAGAGAGGCTTTCTTTGCAGATGTCATAAACTAAAATATTAACAATGTTCGAGCTTTATTTGCAACAGTTGACAGAATCACAAACCCTCCTGTGACGTTACCGCCTGATTTCCAATGTATTGCCGCCTGCAACCAGTTTTTCAGCTTCTTTTCAGAGAAAATTCAAAAAATCAGAGGATTAATCTGCACATCCACTATAAAGTCAGTACCAATGCTGTGCCCAAACAAAACAAATACAGGAAAAATGACCCAATTTCAACTACTTAATTATAAAACCCTACAGGAAATTATAAGTCAACTAAACTCCAGTTCCTGCTGTCTGGATGTCCTAGATCTATAACTCTAGAACATTTCTTTAAGAAAGTCCTGCCTGTTATTGCTGCTGATCTGATCCAGATAGTAAACTCATCGCTCTCATCAGGCGTTTTCCCCCAGGCTTTGAAAACAGCAGTAATCAAACCACTTATAAAAAAGAACTGTCTGGACAAATCACTACTGCAGAATTACAGGCCGATCTCCAACCTCCCATTCATCAGCAAAGTTATTGAAAAAGCTGCGTGTAAACAATTAACTAGCTTCCTAACTATAACCAACCTCTTTGACTCCTTCCAGTCTGGTTTCCATGGTTACCACAGCACAGAGACTGCCCTCGTAAAAGTGTTTAATGACACCCATATAAATTCGGACTGTGGCAGAACCACAGTGCTGGTTCTGTTGGACCTCAGTGTTGACCACGACATATTACTGAATCGACTGGAGAGTTGGGTCGGACTCTCCGGTCCAGTGCTTAACTGGTTTAAATCCTACATAAAGAACAGGGATTTCTTTGTTTCAATTGAAAACTTTTCATCAAAGAGGTCAAAGGTCACATGTGGGGTACCCCAAGGTTCAATCCTAGGACCCCTCTTATTCAATATTTATATGCTCCCACTAGCTCAGGTTATAACAGGAAATAATATTAGCTACCATAACTATGCAGATGACACACAGCTCTACATTACGGTGTCACCAGGTGACCTTTGACCCCATCCAATCACTGAACAGATGCTTAGAGCAGATAAATGTGTGGATGTGCCAAAACTTTCTCCAGCTGAACAGAAACAAAACTGAAGTTATTATTTTTGGACCTAAAGAGGAACGATCTAGACCAGTGGTTCCTAACCTTTTTTGAGGTACCGAACCCATCAGCTTCATATGCGCATTCACCAAACCCTTTTTTAGTGATAAATAAAATAATTTTTTTTTTCCAAATTCAAGACATAGGTATATGTTTTTTTGCTGGTGCACAAAATGAGCAATGCATGAACGTTACCTTTGCTCAAAGAACAAAACCATGAACTCACAGCAAGTTACAGTGTTATTTTATTCTGGCCCCCAAAAAATATTTTGGCCCCATAAAAGAATTTCAGCCCCCAAAATATTTTTTTTACTAATTTACTAATTAAAAATAAATTTGGAATTTTTCAAAGAACAAAAAATTTTTTAATAACTAAATTTTTCTTTATTTTTAATTTAATAACACCAGTTCTAAAGTCCCTCCACTGGCTCCCTGTAGCTCAAAGAATAGACTTTAAAATCCTGTTGTTAGTTTATAAATCACTGAACGGCTTAGCACCACAATACATTAAAGATCTGCTGTTGTTGTATCAACCTTCCAGAACCTCTCATGTTCCGGTTCTGGTTCTGCTCTGCATCCCCAGAACCAAACGAGGAGAAGCAGCTTTCAGCATCTATGCACCACAAATTTGGAACAAACTTCCAGAAAACTTTAAAACAGCTGAAACACTGACTTCTTTTAAATCTCAACTAAAAACCCACCTGTTTAGGATTGTATTTGAAATGTAATCAATTACAAATTTATTGATGGAACTTGACTTAATGTTGTTTTGATTGTTGATTCTATGTTGCATTGTGTTTCTGTGTTTGTAATGATGTAAAACACTTTGAAATGTCTTGCTGCTGAAATGTGCTATACAAATAAAATTTGATTGATTGATTGATTGATCTTTTGCCATTTCAACCTTCGGTTCCTCTTCTATGCAAATGACATCCTGCTCTAAATAAATCTGCAAACAAGAGTCATCAAAGAAGAACTTAAACACAATGGTGGTATTTTTTATCTAGATGGATATTTTTGAACGACACCCAGCTAACCGAATCCATGGAGATATTTTATAATCTCCAGCTATTTGCAAATAAATTTTCCAAATACTTATATTTAAATACATAGATCTGGGAACTTTGTAGTTCACAGCCACCTTGGTAGGTACCATAATTAACTGTCATGGCAGTTGCTATGGCAACAATAAATAAGCCACAAGCTTAGAGCTAGCTCTCGGCTCATTCTTATTAACTTATGAACAATATAAGTACGTTACAACTATTACTTAATTACAGTATGTGAGTTCTCTACCCACCTCTGTGTAATACTGAGATCATTATCAGTGATATTTGTACTTAGTAGCAAAATTAGCTCAGCTAATGTAGCTTTTATCTGCTAGCTAAGACGGACATGTAGTCTGTTTGTTGCTGCATGTACTCTGCCAGTCACCAGAACCTTGTCGTTCACCAGAACCTTATTGTTACATCCTTTATAAATCCGTTTAAATGCTGATCGTTTGCATCCATGGATTTATGTGAAGCTCCTCCATGGTATAAACACTCTTCGTGTTCATTAAATAGTGAACTATGTCATAGCAGGAGATCAGAGGCAGATTGTCCACATCGTCTGACATGTTTCCATTCTCTGCCTCATGCGGGTCGATACCAACAGCAGCCATTTTGTTGATATGTCTTTTTCTTGCACATTGGTTAAGAGTCCCCATAAACCTTCTTTTTGTTGGTCTTGAGGCCATGGTTCATCTATACTTTCCACTGACCTTGCCTACCAAGATGGCGCCATTTAGACTTGTAGGAACTATGTATAGTTTTCTACACATAGAAAACGACTTTAATTGTTTCATTGTTGCCAGCTATGATTAACAGCACTTGCTAATATTGTTTCTCTCTTGCATTTTACGCACACAAGCATTATGCAAGTAGAGGTTATGAGATATTATGTATTACAAGTTTAATTTGAAAAGAACTAGAAGAAAAAAAAAAATTACTACAGTCTTTATGTGTAAGACGGCCATGTTGGATTTCGAAGTACATTTATGGGCATCTGTTCCCTCATTTCCTTTCTTTTTTTTACTTTTTGAAATATAATCAACAATCTTAAAGCAATATTTTGCTATTTGGTTTTGTATTTTTGTGACCAAACAATCAGTTTCCTATTTATTTGCATCAAGATAAACAAAAACTTTCAGGTATTTTAAGCAGGTAAGATAAACTCGAGACATTTTTCTAAATTCAAAGAAAAAAAAACATCCAGTTTATTATTTGTTCCCTTGTGTAAAATGAGTAACACAGAAACAGGCACATTTTTTGGGAGCTAAATATATTAGGGAACATGTGGTGAATCACAGAGATCTGATTTAGGCAGAAAATAAATGAGATGCCCAGAAGATGGAAAAACAAGCTGACATGTCATCAGTGTGCGTCATTGTTCAGTGAAGATGTAAAAAAATAAGTTTAAAAAAAAATAAATAAAAGTATATTAAGTTGGAGAGAAACGGTTGTGGTTAGGAAAGCAATGAGTATATTTTATTTTTATTCAGAACTAAGAAAATTGCGCTGATTACATGAAGTAATAATAATAAAAACATATCTCAAAATGTTTATTTTATTAATATGACTACAGTAAAATATAGCTTCATATTAAAGATTTTTAATGTTAACTTAGACATTTGATTATCAATTTAAAGTTATTGGGCTTCAAGGCTTCAATTTAGATTTTTTGAAACTATTTGGTAGATTTTATTATTGAAACCTGTTGGCATGACTTCCTCCAAAAACCTCATTTTCTCTGGAGCTTTTTAAGCTGGTTTAATTCTGTCTTGCACAAAGGCTGACATTTTCCGAGCATTAAAGGCTGGCGCGATCCGGCAGGTTGTTAGTAAAAGCCTTGTCTTTCCAGGAAACCTGTTGCTTTTTCACTGCAGTCTGACAGTTTTCTAATTGCTCCTCCAATATATACCTTGAGAACATTCAACAGATTTCTTTAGTGTTTTTAAAACACACACACACTTATAACACGGCTCTCTGTAGAGCAGATCTTCAATACAAACAGCAGTAAACATAATGAGATCTGATGAAGTTCATCCGCTTTGAGCTAGCTGTCACAACAATCGCAGTCAGGAGAGGATAGCTGTCAGGAAATAAAGCTCCAAAATGATCAATAGTTCATATTTTTTATTTTATTCTTGTAAAGGAGCTCAGTAAAAGGAGTAACCTGTGATCCTGTTGTTACCTTTCAGGTAACTCAGTTTGACAAGAGTCAGTTTTTACTGCTGTTCTCCAGACAAAATGGCTGCCTGGAGAAATTATTGTTGTTGGGATTTTCAGAATATAGAATAAAATAAAGAAAAGGAATTTGTGTTGATCTCAGTTCTTGATTCTTCCTCCAACAAAGCATATGTGGGGTCAGACACTAATGTGGGACAAGAAGACCTGGCTAGCTAATTGTTTCCACCAAAATTAATCTCTGATGTGTCAGGTTGTGGAAACCACTCACAAACGCTTAATTTGTGAATTGTTGCCAGTGTAACAAGTGGAAGACGAAGTGTTTCCCCACAAAGAAGGACGTAGTTCTAATTAGCTCTTTAAACCTGAATAAGGTCGATTTTGTGATGAGTAATCTAACGCGTTGCTATTTCATATCCAGTAGTCAGACTACAGTTACTTATCGAAATCATTTTGCGTTACTATTTTCTTTTGTTATTTAATCGTATTTCCTCTACGCGTCTTGTCGAGTGACCGACGTCTCTATGCGACAGAAATGTAAACAATGGAGGGAGACGCGCATTTTGTTGGTGGAAAAACTGGAACTATTCTGAGTTTCTGTTGCCAAGTTTGATTATTATAAGCGGCTTTGGGATTTTCTTTCTTTTAAGTTGCTTGCAAATTTAATGAGTGGCGGGTTGAGCCTTTTTGGGTTCGTTTTTGAACGTGAAGTTACTCATTTGGGCTTGGAAATAAGCAGAGACTCATAATAAATCCCAGAATTTGTCCGTCATTAAGGTAGTTTTAGTCAGGCTCTCCCTGTCCATCATTTCCCGGATGATCCGCCCCGCTGTGTCTTTGTTAATGTCAAGTTCATATATTACCTCTGAATGACGTCGAGCTTCGCTTTGCGCTCCAGAAAACTGCAAACATCGAGACTAATTTGAACAGCGCAATAAATGTGAAAACAGCCACGAATAAACGTGTCCGTAGTTGCCAATAATTATAATGGCAACTTAACGCCATTATAATTATTAATATTAAGACAAGTGTCACAAATCTGTGCAGCCATGTGAGTTGTGCAGCTGCAGGAGGAGCTCTGTTCGCTGCGCTTTGACACCAAACGCAGGGCCGTAACGCAGAACCTGGAGGCTGGGGGGAGATAAGGGGGCTTTAAAATCCTTCTTAGAGTTTTCCAGACAACAGTGGAAAACAAATTACCTTTTTTTGTTTGTACTGTTGTAACCATTAAAAAAATCTCCTCTTCAGTTCAACCTTATAAGTGGAGACACATTGTTGATGTTACCATTATAAAATAGCTTACAATTAAGTTTTGGCAAAGATCAATGTAATTTTCACAGGAGGCAGAGCGTTGTTGTTAGCAGCTGCTGAAAGTAACTGAAAAAGTTAATTTTAATGTAACTTAGTTACTTTCCAAATCAAGTAGTCAGTAATCTAACTAAGTTACTTTTTCAAGGAGTAATCAGTAATCCGATTAAAGTTACTTCCTCAAAGTAACTATGCCATCACTGCTTGTAAGTTAGTATTGTCGTATTTCAAGAGTGCTAAGTAATTTGCATTGGCCATACAGTAATGCATGTTAGTGTCTATTTTTTGCTAAGATTAAGTTAATTCAGATGTATTCAGAGAACATAACCCAAGTTTATTCCTCCTGTTAGAACCGATTTTATAATAAGTATAATAAGTGATATAGTAATTAAAAGCAGTGTTGGTTTCTGCACATCACTAATTGAAAATAAGAACAAGCTTCTTCTATAATAATCATCCAGCAGCTGAATGATTATTATTTATTTATTCATAAACCAAATAAAATAAAATAATAGTTTTACTCTCTTCAGTCCGGAAAAGTTTCAAACATTGCAACAAATTTGTTTCAATGACAAAACCTTGAGTAATGCGTCAGCCTAAACTTTGCTCCTCCTACACCTCCCACTTTATCTGTGAGGGTGGGATGGGCTGAGGGTGTGTGTGTGTGTGTGTGTGTGTGTGGTACATAAGCAGAGGGAAAGAAAGTGAGACCAGGATAAGACTACAGTGGCTGAGAAGTGATGATCGGTCACACAGCCAGCCGCTGCGCTCTGCTGCTCTGGATCCGGCTGATTATTTTTCACCCTTTCACCGTTTCTCCTTCACTTTTCTTCCTCACGTCGTTTCACTGAAACCAGAGCAACAGGATTGTTTTTGGTGCTTGAGGAGGAGCTGAAAGATGAAAATGGGAAAAAGAAACAGCTGAGATAATCCCGGACCACTCCAATGCTCCAAACATTCCCAAACTGAATCGTTTCCTGCTGCTTTTCATCGGCTTCGTCAGTTTCCTCCTCAGCTTCTTCATGGACAGAGTTTTCATGCGCATGAAGCTGCCAGGATACATCATGGACTAAGAACATGGACAACAGAAATTTACCAAACAGAATCATAGAATCAGTTATAAATAAAGGTGACACTTATCCAAATCTTAACCCATTCAGGACTTGCTGTAACAAAGAGAAGAAGTAAAGATGAACTCCACGGCTCAGCAAGGCTTGATCCCATGCTACCTGAACCGGACCCTGTGCCTGGGAACTCTGCCAGAGAAAGACGTTTCCGGAGAGGAGAAGGATTCCTCTGCTGGCTGCTACGAGCAGCTGCTGATTTCCACCGAGGTCTTTCTCACTTTGGGCATCATCAGCCTGCTGGAGAACATCCTGGTGGTCGCCGCCATCATCAAGAACAAGAACCTCCATTCCCCGATGTACTTCTTCATCTGTAGCCTGGCGGTCGCCGACATGCTGGTCAGCGTCTCCAACGCCTCGGAGACGATTGCCATAGCGCTGATCAACGGCGGCAGCCTCACCATCCCCGTCACGTTCATCAAAAGCATGGACTACGTGTTCGACTCCATGATCTGCAGCTCTCTGCTCGCCTCCATCTGCAGCTTGCTCGCCATCACCATCGACCGCTACATCACCATCTTCTACGCCCTGCGGTACCACAACATCGTCACCATCCGGCGGGCGTTGCTGGTCATCGCCAGCATCTGGACGTGCTGTACCGTCTCTGGCATCCTGTTCATCATCTACTCGGAGAGCACCATGGTGCTCATCTGCCTCATCACCATGTTCTTCACCATGCTGGTCCTCATGGCGTCACTCTACGTTCACATGTTCCTGCTGGCGCACCTGCACATGAAGCTCATCGCCGCCCTGCCGGGCAACGCGCCCATCCAGCAGCGCGCCAACATGAAGGGCGCCATCACCCTCACCATCTTGCTGGGGGTGTTTGTGGTGTGCTGGGCGCCCTTCTTTCTGCACCTCATCCTGATGATCACCTGCCCCAGGAACCCCTACTGCACCTGCTTCATGTCGCACTTCAACATGTACCTGATCCTCATCATGTGCAACTCCATCATCGACCCCATCATCTACGCTTTCCGCAGCCAGGAGATGAGGAAGACCTTTAAGGAGATCTTCTGCTGCTCACAGGCTCTCTGGTGTATTAGCTTTCTGTGAGACGCTCCAGGTAGTTCATCTGTAATCCGTGTGCAGAGCAAAGCTCCAGGTCTGCAGGATAAGAGGTGTTGATTAGACGGTTGGCTAACACAGAGGATTTGTCTGCAGTCCACAATGTTGTGAATCTAAAAGGATGAAGAGCCTGAAATGTCAGTTTTGCAGCAGCACAGATTGAAAATGCTTCAGCATATGATGTTTTTAAAGCACATTAGGCAGCTAAGAATGAGATAAGAGACTAACTTTGTTACAACTGAGATTACTTTTGTCATGAATTGCGGTGAGGGTTGGTGAGGCAGACGCAGCGGACCCAGGTCAGATGAATATGAAGATTTTAATAAAGAATGAGTCCAGGAACAGGCAGCTCGCACAGAGTCGGGGTCTCGGGTGGAGCGCAGAGAGTCTGGGTCGGAACGCAGGGGGTCTGGGTCTCTGGAGGAACGGATAGGGTCTGGGTCTCGGGAGGAACGCTGAGGGTCAGGGTCTCGGGAGGAACGCAGAGGGTCAGGGTCTCGGGAGGAACGCAGAGGGTCAGGGTCTCGGGAGGAACGCAGAGGGTCAGGGTCTCGGGAGGAACGCAGAGGGTCAGGGTCTCGGGAGGAACGCAGAGGGTCAGGGTCTCGGAAGGAACGCAGGGGGTCTGGGTCTCGGTAGGAACGCAGGGGGTCTGGGTCTCGGTAGGAACGCAGGGGGTCTGGGTCTCGGTAGGAACGCAGAGGGTCTGGGTCTCAGGAGGAACACAGGGAGTCTCTGGAGGAAGTCCAAGGCGAAGCCTCTGAACCGGCTGCGGAGGAGAGCCGGGGCGGAGCCTCGGGGCCGGCTGCGGAGGAGAGCCAGGGCGAAGCCTGGGAACCGGCTGCGGAGGTGAGCCGGAGCGAAGCCTCGGAACCGGCTGCGGAGGTGAGCCGGAGCGAAGCCTCGGAACCAGCTGCGGAGGTGAGCTGGAGCGAAGCCTCGGAACCGGCTGCGGAGGTGAGCCGGGGCGAAACCTGGGAACCGGCTGCGGAGGCGAGCCGGCGCGAAGCCTGGGAACCGGCTGCGGAGGAGAGCCGGCGCGAAGCCTCGGGACCGGCTGCGGAGGTGAGCCGGCGCGAAGCCTCGGAACCGGCGGCGGCTCCGGAAAGCGACAAGGGGCCGGGTGCACCGGCGGCTCACGTCGCTGTCTGCACGCTGACAGCGGAGGTGGCGGCTCCGGAAAGCGACTAGGGGCCGGGTCTGCCGGCGGCTCACGTCGCTGTCTCCGGGCTGGCAGCGGAGGTGGCGGCTCCGGAAAGCGACGAGGGGCCGGGTCTGCCGGCGGCTCACGTGGCTGACTTCCCGGATGGAGGTATCGACGGGGGCCGAATCCGGGGGGTGCCAACACCAGCCTTGTTCCCCGGAAAAGCTCCCGCTGCAGGTCAGAGAGAGCTTCAGCCAGTGTCCTCTCCTCCCTGCCGGATCTCCGCCTCGATCCGCTCTGCCCTTTTGGAGGGAACCTCCTTAATGCAGCTGGGTCCATCATGAGCGAGCCTCACTGCTCGGTCTGGTCGGGTCCTTCTGTCATGAAGTGGTGAGGTGAGGGATGGTGAGGCAGACGCAGCGGACCCAGGTAAGATGAATTATGATATTTAATGGTGAAAACACAGTCCAAAACAACAAGCAGCAGGCACATAGAAACACTGACGACGACGACTAGACTAGACATTGACGAGGACCCGACGAGGAACAAGGAACACAGGTGGAGTTAAATACATGGGAGGGTAATCACAGAAACGAGACACACCTGGGAACAATCAAGGGGAGGACAGGACAACGAAGAGACTTAAGGACACAGAAAACTCTAAATAAACACAGAAAAACACAGATCCTGACAACTTTATGTCTCCATTGGTTTTTGAACATGGAACCATTGGGGTAGGACTTTATAGCATCGCCACATAAGGTGATATGACATTACTCTTAACTGTAATCATAATATTTACTTATAAGGTGATCATACCTTATAAGGCAACCACAGTATTGCATTATAAAGCAATCATTACATTATAATTATAACTTACCCTTATAAGGTAATCCTGCAATCACAACTTTGTCTTATAAGGTGAGTTTTTCTCTTTAAATTAATCACACCATTGATTTCTGAGGTAACCATAACTTTGCCTTATGATGTAATCAAGGATAAAAATAATGCCTTAAAAGGTAATCATACCATCGTTTACTGAGGCAACCATGACATTGCCATAAAAGGAGGCCTATTGCTTCATAAGGTTATCATAGCATTACTGTACATAGCTGTCAAAGATATTTTTATTCAATGATAACATTAATGTATATGTCAATGAAGAGGCTAAAGAAAGAAAGAGGATTGTAATTCTGTTTACCAAAGGGGTGAATCTGTGTGATGAAGTCTTGCTGCTTTCCAGATGTTTTTGAATAAATTTAAACTCTACAACATTATTCATGAAGTTCATCTTAGAGCTAAACCAACATGGGAGCTAATTCTGAAGCGCTAAAGCTAAAAACAATAAAATACTGCAGAATTACTCAATGCTATATTTAGCATTTTATCACTGAGTCGACCAATCACGGATTGTCACATGACACATTGTAAGCCAATAGCGTCCCTTCATCGTCGACCAATTACGCCCTCTCCTGTACTCGCTTTTTTTTTTTTCATTTTTGGTCACCTTTATTGAACTGAAAGTTTACAAAACAGCCAAATAAATTAGTGTTTTAAAACTTAATTCAGTTAAAGGAAGCTAGGTGTGCTAAATGTTTGCAAGTTTAGCAAAGGCGCTAAACGAAGCATTAGCTCTGCTATTAATAGCAGAGCTAATTATAATGTGAATGTGCTAATTGCAATGTGCTAGTTAGCACATTAGCAGGTTAGCGGAAGTGTACCCACCGCTTTGATTTCATCACAGCACAAATTTCAAGAACAATATTGGTCTCTTTCCAGCACAAATCAGCTAAACTTTATTATAAAACTATTTTCTTTTATAGCAGACTTTCAGTACCAAATAAGAATTGTTTACTTCAAACCCTCAGGCAAAAAAGTAATGTCATTAAGTTAAAAGTTGTCAAAGAAAATTCAACATTGGACAATGTTGAGCTAAAAACATAATCTGAAATATTTGATGGCACCATTCGCAGGTTCAAACAGGGTAAAAAAAAAATCTGCTTGTTTCTCATCTACGCTCTTGTAAGTTTGTGTAAGTATTTGTGTAAATTTGCACATTTGAGTTATTCATACTGGCACTTTAAGCATGTGGTTATAAGTAAGTCTATTTTTCAGTGTGTTTGTGTGAAAGGGAGGAGTATAATTAATGTAGGTTTTCTCTGTGTGTTTGACCTGCTGCTTTTTTAAATCTTTGCCTTAATGGTGTTGCACTGTGATATAAAAAGAAACCGTATTCTGTATGAAAGTGTCTCAGAAAAAAAAGATTATGTACAGTTTTGATGTTTTAAGTGTTGCCTTTTTAATGTGCACCTCTGTAAACTTGAATTGCATTCGAACGCTCACAAAACGCACAAGAGAACAGATGTAAACAGGGTGTCTTATCAGCTCCGCCTGACATGTGACTCATGCAACTGAAAAACATGTTTTGTATTTTTTTTCCCATCAGTGCGTACTGTGAATCACTGCTGCTGTGACTTGAATAAATCATAATGCAACCTGAGCCGCAGATCTGTATGTAACTTTACTCTGATTTTGCACAAAACTGAGATAAAACTCAACGTTTCCTTCAGTTTGGGAGGAAATCCAACCTTCAGATCACAAACCATGAAATTATGACTTCCAGAAATCCCTGCAGGTGATGAATAATCACTTCGTCTTCAGGAGGATTTTATATACTGCAGCTATTCAATCTGATAAAGGCAATTAATTTGGCTTTATCTTTCTATACAGCCTTGAATGGCACCTGAAAAACCTTCAGTGATGCTTTTAAAGCAGCGGCAGAAGCAAGAAATTGAATTCTTTCCCATGTCAAGACAATTTCAAATTAGTTTTGGTTGATAGGAAATGAAAAATGCAACAGTTTTCTTAGTAGATCAAGAAAAAGAGATTGCAAAAGTCACCCAGAACTGGAAAAGGTTAATAGAATAAAGTCGGGAAAACTGACTTTGTTATATTTCTTTTTCAGCAATAACATAGATGCTAACTAGCTAGCGAGGGTAATGTTTCAGCTAGTCATCAGTACATAATACAGATGTCTGCGTACGACTCAAACTTATGCCTGACAGAAAAGGCATGTGAGGGAAAAACCATAGATTACGCATGATTACACAATTCTGGCAAAAATGTAATACCTGTGATTATCATATTTTAGGCCAAACTACATTTTTTTACCTGGATTTAAGGCATTTTAAGGCCTTAATTTTAGATACTTGAATTTAAGGCTTTTGTAAGGTGCTATTGCAGGTCAGGCTGCAAATGACAGCTTTAGCTCCTCTTCCTCATCCCTGTGGTTCTACTGCCATCTGCAGAAAAACACTGCTTGGTTAGAAACAACCAATCAGGGCCAGGATGTCTGTCATTGCTCTAGCTGCCAGCATAACCTATCATAAATGCTAGGTCCTATTAGTATGTAGACCAATGACCGCAAATAAACAGTTTAAGTCGTTTCTCTGACACAATCACATTTAACAGCGAGTATGTGAGATTGATTGGCAGCACTAAGACCCGCCTCCTGGCTCTGATTGGTTGCTTTTGGTGCATTTCTCCAGACGACAATAATACCTCAGGGAAGAGGTGGAGGACATCGATCTTTTCACAGATTAACTGTCTCATAACAAACTGTCACAACATAGTGACAGTTTTAAGAAATATGTTAAAAACATTATTTTATTCTGATTGTTTTGACTACAACTATAAAGTTTATTTTGTGTGAGATTCATCTGAATTATTTATTTTGATGTATTTTATGTTGAAAATCTTTTGTTAAAAGAGTGTTACATTTATCAAAATATTTTCTACATCCTGTAAATTCCTCCTTCATTTTGATTTTAAGTTTAAATCCCCACAGTAATCTACAATATGGGGGATTTGGAGCAGGAGAGCTTTTATCCATATTAATATATTTTAATAGCTGGATAAGTCGTCCGAAAGCTTTTACTTGTGAGAGGTGTTTTCTCTTTTCTTTGTTAGCTAAGCTGTTTGCATTTGAGGGTCTCTGCTGGGTCACCCAGAACGAAACAAATCCATCAGGAAGACTTAGCTGAAAGAAAATACAAAACTTTGCTCATTTAGACTGATAAAAATTTCTTGGAGGGCAGAAGCATAAAAGCACCTCAGGGGGGATAAACAAAACCCTAAGCCTCCACTGCAACGGGTTTCATGGTGAGGATGAAGATTTGCATGTTTGTTTTTATCAGGTGAAAGAAAAATATATTTATTCTTTTTATCTATTACTAAATTTACTCACTTGTTCCCTCTATCACGAACAAAAAAAGACTATCAAAGTTAAAGCATGACAAATAAACACTTCTTCAGAGCACAAATCTGAAAATTTGGCTAAAATTTGGTAAAATTATGACTTATTGGAACCAATAGATGGAAAGTTGTGTAAAGTTGAGTTAATTCTTTACTACATTTGGACAGTGTGCTCAAATGTTCAAGTAATATGCATAATTTAAACTACAAAAGTACCTTTAAAGATTTTTTTTTTATAAATTTAGGACTAAATTACAACACCTCCATTTTTATTCCTACTTAAAATAGATTGAATAAAAAATAGACGTAGTCAAAATATTTGTGCCATTTAACTGTAAAGTTGGAGAGAAAAAAATCCTAAAGGAGCTAAGTAATTGTATTTTTTTCAGTTTACACAAATACAAAATAATATGCAATGAAATAATAATAAATATTTTGTAAGTGATAAGAAAACATTTACAAGTAATTTCTTTTCGATAGGTGTGCAGATTTATTTTCCATCTGTTTTCTGTTCATCTGTTTTCATCAAGATCAGACATTTTTTTGGGTCAGTAAACAGAGAGAAATGCCGTAATAAAAAGGTGTGTAAGCCATTTGATTAAGGGTGTTCAAAGTAGGGACGGAGGGCCATTTGTGGCCCTTGGACTGATTTTGTTTGGCCCCATCCACGACCACAATTCTAGAATAAATTTGAAAAATCTAGGACAAAACTACCTACTTTTAAAGTAAAATCTTCTTACAAGATTGTGACAAAAATGTACAATTGATCATCTTTTCTAAGCTTTGTGGTTGTCATGGTTACTAGGACCACACTTACTCATGGACTTGTACTCTAAAGTCCACCTACGTGCATCCAAATCTGCTTTTAATTGTATTAAAACTTGACTAAATACTGAAAGTGTTTTCAAATGAAGAGTAACAAATATCCTGTTTTTATTTTCAGTCAAACTCTAAATAATGAGCAAACTGGTTGCTTGTCATGCTAGTTTATTGTTGAGTAGGTTAAAAAAAGCTGCATTTTGGGTGCTTTTAGCTTTAAAGATGATACTTTTTTACCCATGTGACAAAATGTTTGGATCTTGTTCATCGATATGGTATCAGAATTTTACAATTAGCTAAAAATGACACTTTTGTTGACATCAATCTTTTTTTTGAGGAACTGATCTTCTATTCTGAGCATAAAACATCCCAGTTTATCTACCTAGTTTTGCACTTTTGTTCAAGAAACAATAAAATAAAACAGAATATTCTTAGATGAATCAGTTAAATATAGTAAAAAATATATATGAGTCTATAAATTATGTTTTCTATGTATGATAGTGTTAAAATACTCATTTTGATACAAAGGTATATTAAAGAATAGTAATAAAGAGTTGAAATTAAAAAAGTAACCTTCTCACTTCTTTTTGGACAGGTACAGTAGCTAAAATGACTGATTCTTATGTGTAAAGCTTTGCTTTTTTATGTGTTTTTACTGATTTGTTAAAAACAATAATAAAGAAATAAAAAAATAACTGTTATGAGAAACGCTCTAGCTGTTGAGCAAATGATGAAATTGATGTGAGAAACAAACCAAACCGTCTAAAAAACGGTCAGATTCTCACAGCTGTGCAGAAGCAGTGAGCTGCTTCATCTCTGGCTCTTCAGGGTGTCACTTATCAAACAGCATCTTTAAGCCAGGAGTCCTGCTGAATCCTGATGTGCTGGAGAGAAACGCCACAACCAGCGTTATCAGTCAGAGCCTCGCCTCACTGCCTTCCAAACAGCCAATGAACCAGCAGATCGGACCACCGATCGCCACCGCGTTGTGGCTCCGCGTTATTCTTTACGCTTGATTTAAGGCTGAAAAATGTATTATTTTTAGGATATTTCATCGTTTTGTGCTCTGCTGCCTCCGGCTCTTATCAGACGGCGCTTCTGGGGATTTGTACTCGAAGCTGCTTGCATTAAATTAGTCCGTGTTGACTCAGCGCCTGGCATCCCCAGCCACGGCAAATAATGCTGGAATTTATTTCCAAGTCAGGGCCTCAGTTAAGGTCAATTAGTGCTTTCATTTGGATTGCTGAAAGAAAGCACAAGCAGTGTCCTTTGTTAGAAAGTGATAATTCCCTGATACAAACCTGTCAGACTGCAACTGAAAATGCTTTTGTGTAATATTTAAAGACGTAAATAGTAATAATCATCAGGCTTAATCTTAACCATTTTTGGTTAAATTAGATTAAATCTTTGTATTACATAAGTGAGTCTTGGGGTTCAGTCACACCGGTCCTGTTTATTTCACTTTAATCAAACTCTAGTTCATTTGTCTAGAACAGGGGTGTCCAAAGTGTGGCCTGGGGGCCATTTGTGGCCCTTGGAACACTTCTGTATGGTCCTCCGACTGCAGTTGCTAAAGACAAAAGGGAAATCCTACAAATGCTGCTCCATTTTTGTTTGCATTTTGTAAAGAAGGAAGTTGCACTCAGTTTCTTCTTCAGATGTTTTTATGTTTTTTCCTTCAGTTGTTCTTGGTGCAGCGCCCCCACAGGCGAGGAGGGGAACAGGTTTTTCAAAGAGTTTGGGTCATTTGACTCAGTGCAGCGTGAAAGAGAACCACAGCAGCTGAAAATGTAACAAATGTGGAGATTTTGGTATCCGAATTGAGTCTAGTAGACTATTGGGTGGAAAAACTTTTAAGATATGTCATACAAACAAAACACAGGGCTAGTAAAATTCATGTTGACTTTCAAAATGTGGTTTAAAGTGTGGTCTACTGTATATAACCATAGAGAGTAGACTCTCACCTATTTACAGTTTAGTATTTGGAGATTTTTTCATAAAGCATATGTAAAATACAGCTGAAATACCTCAACGCAATGCTACTTGACATGCTACTGGCTATCATTGAAGCAGCCAATCCAGGAATGCCAATTATTTTCCTTGCTGCTTTTTGGCTGAACTTTCAAGAGCGGAGATAAGGAAGAGCGTAGATGTTAGCTAACAGATTTTCATAGCAACTTTTCACAACTAGAATGAATCAAGGCAAAATTTTCCAAACTTGGAATCGTAGATAAAATCTGAGTCTTAAATTATTTCATTTTTCCACATATTCTTACCTATAAACGAAGAGAGGTGCATATAAACAGATTTAGTTTGAACATTTAATCTTTCATGGTTACAATAAGGGATCTCTTACATAAATCACATCCAGACTGTAGAGTATTTCTTCACTCAGAAATGTGAATGCGTGGTTTGGATGTGATATAAACCTCGTTGGAGCAGAACCAGAGTTGGAGCCGTTCTAATCGATGCACCTCTATCAGGGAGGTGACAGCTGTTGTGTGGAGTGAAAATGCTAAGTCTGCAGGTGGTTAATCACTGTTATATCACAAGTGACTGAAGCGTTCATTTTCAGTCCTTTCAGTTTTATCTGCCTGTTGTTATAGGAAAAATCAGACACAAATCAACGTAGCAGTAACACGATAAGACTAATTACAGCGCTAACAAGAGACGTTCAAGCAGTGATGGAGTCATTAGCAAGTAACATTTGCACATAAACACAAATCAAGATTAAATCACATTGTTTTAAGTTCAAAAACATTAGTCAGTGCCTCTAACGATAAAAATGAAAATTATTGAAGTGGGGAGAATTATGATTTGAAAGACAGAACATGAAAGCTGCAAACATTTGTTGGATGAAATGATTTAAAGCTTTACAAGTGGTGTCTCTAACCTTATAGTCCAGTAGATTCGGTTCAATTTGGGACCAAAATTGCAACATTTGTTACATTTTCAGCTGCTGCGGTTCTTTTTCACACTGCGCTGAGTCAAACGAATCAAACCCCTTTGCATCGTCCTCTCCTCACCTGTGGGGGCGCTGCACCAAAAACAACTGACGAACACAAAAACCTCTGAAGAAGACTCTTGAGCACAACTTCCATCTTCATAAAATGTAAACAAAAATGGAGTGGTATCAACTTTTAGCAGTTGTAGGATTTCTCTTTTAAAAGACATTTCTCCCATTAGCGCTAAACGAGCATGCTTGTTTTACTTCTATTTACCCAGAATGCCCTGCGTTGAGTACTTAGTTCATTTGGCAGATTATTTCACTTATTACATGGGAAAATTTTCTTGTAATAAGTTAAATAATCTGCCAATGGAGTTAGTACTTTATCATCAATATTAAATAGTTATTGACTTAAAAAATGTCCTATATTGTGCTGAAAAGTTACTTTTAAGTCAGTTTTTTACTAAGATATTTTCACAAGAAACAACAGACAATACTTGTATATGTATTGTTGCTGTGTTTGTATTTTGTATTTTTGTTTCATCTTGGAAACGAGATCTTAGATATCAACAAGACAGTAAAGGTCAAACATAATAATAGATATTAAAAATCTTAGAAAAATAATTACTTTATTGCCACATTACAAATTAACTCCATTCCCATTATCAGCCACAACAATGTAGATGAATCAAATTAAATAAAATGACATGATATCCTTGTAATGAATTAATTGGACAAATTCTTCATGGAAAATTTGGACTTTTCTGCCTCTGGTGGATCAAACGTCTGATAACAGGGAGTTTATGGAAGCTTGATGTCATTCATCAGACAGTTTAATGAGTTTGTCCCGGCTGATTCACCGAACATCTCATGAGATTTCCAGACATGAACGGCTGAGCCGGGCGGTTAATACTAATGTGTCCAGCCTTTGATTCTGCCACGCTGTAGCGTCACATATCAAAATCAGCCGAGTCCCGGTAGATTTCAGCTCAACAACTAATGTTACGTTGGAGCTGAAGTGAGCAGTTAAGTACCGGGGCGCTAATAAAAGCCAGCGACCCTTTAGAAATTTCATCTTTGTAGAAGATTCAATCTCTGGTAATTATCTTTTTCTCTTCTGTCCATGGGGTGAAATGTCTGGAGGAAGAAACATCTGATTTATTATTTTCTCGTAATAGACACCAGCTATTTTCAATTCTCTGGACGCTGCATAAGTTTTGTGTTTATATTAAGATACTAAAAAGCACCAAAGTGTTCTGGATAAATGAAATGTATTACTGGATGCTAATTTTGTGACTCCACAGCAAACTTAGAAACATGTCGATTTCCAATTTACATTTTAATTATTCTGAACAATTCACTTTCTCCACGTTTGTATACGTCCATTTGAGTTTCTACCGCTTCCAAAAGCAGCCCAATCACTTAAAGAAAAACATCCGCCTGTGTTTTAGCAGTAGGTTAATGTTTTTGTTGCCTGGAAAATGATCTCTTTCAAAAGCCTACAGATTGTTGAGTCACATTCTAAGGGCACTGCACGGTTACCTAGCAACCCCACCCAAGCATAGCCCCGTTACCTAGCAACCCAAGCAGAACTCCCGCACTTTTGGTCAAGTGGTTTGTTTTTTCAATCAAGTCAAGTTTATTTGTACAGCACATTTCAGCAGTTAAACAGTACATTTTGTTTTTTTGGCAAAAAACATAATAACATAAGCCATTATTTTTGAAAGGTAGCAATAAGCAAAAATAAGATATTAGTTTTACCTGGTCAACAATAAGCAAATTTTTAATGAAATCTGTAAATCATTGAAGATCCAAAATATAAAAAGGGCTACCGACTTTTGAGTTATTAAAAGAAAAAGACAATTTCCAAATGTTTCGGTCATTCTTGACTTGTGGTCAGATTATTTCATCGGTCACAATTTAGACCCTGATTGAAAGTAGCTCAGTGTTTCGGTTGTTTTTCAGTTTTCTTGAAGTTTGTTCCAGATTAGAAACTGAATGCCATCTCTTTATCAGCGGTTCTGATAAATCAGTCATTCTTGGTTTATAGAAAGTAAAACTGGTGGTAATAGGAATAAAGAGCCATTTGGGAGCCAGATGAGCCTTGAGGGCTTGACTCCCACCGCTGCTCAGAAACAGCTTGTTGCTATGGTAACAATTTGAATCATTTAATTAGCGGCGTACGAGTAAAGGTGAAACAAACACGTTGAGAAAAGTGTGAATGGCTGTCACTCAGTGTTTATGGTCATAACAAAAATACTTTTGCATCTTTGACATTTTCACCCTTTAGCTCATCAACATGTTCATCCACTGATTATCAACCTGCTTCACATGAAAGGTCCTAATTAAATCATTACTTACTTTTAGCCATCATTCTTATTAAAAACATTTGGAAAAATGTCTCTGACTGGTTCAACATTTCCACATCTTATCACAACTACAAACTTTAATATATTTTCAGTAATATTTTATGAGAAAAATCAATGCAATGTAGTGTTGCAGGGTCAGATGATTTTCAACACTTTTTAACAAATAAAAATTATGAAGTGTGGCATACATTTGTGTTCTGCCACAAAAGGATTTAGATCAATGCATATCTAGGTGTTAGAACGGCCTAGTTAAAGTCTAGACCTAACTTCAATTTACAACTGTTGCCAAGACTTAGAAACCGCTGGTTTCTAATCTACTGAGTTAGAGCCACTTTGAAATAAAGAATGGTTTAAAATGTCCATCATAATTATGTTCAACTTTATATTTGTCTGGCATATAAAATAAATTAAAAACTAAAGTCTGCATTTATTCTGTATCTAACACTGTAGTTTTAAGATATATGCACAGAAACTAACAGCTTATTGTAAATGAATTAAAGACTTAATATGCTTTCGATCAAAGAGCCTGGAAAATAGTGAAAGTAACATGTTTATTTTTGCCAACTCTCCACCAGGAGACTTGGAAATGTTTAATCTTGTATGTCTTATGACAAAAGCAGATATTACTGTGTTCTTATCTCCTTCTAACATTTCAAAAGTGTAACGAAATCAAATCTAGGAGTAGAGCTGGATATTAAGACCTTTATGGAGGAGGAATTGAGTCGAAATCTCCTCGACGTTGGAAAAGTCAAGTATCGCCTAAATGAGTGCAGAAGGCCTCTCCAGCTCAGAGCTCTACTTAGTGTAAATAAAATAATGTTCCCGTGGAGCGCCAGTTTCCTCTCAAAGGTTTGATCAATATTTACTCCAGCAGCAAAGCAGCAAACCTCTGCCAGTCTGCGTGGCGGAGTCGGCTGCGGTGCTCTGAATGCAGATCGGCTTAAAGCTGGACAGACCGCCCTCTGAGGGGTCAGAGGTCAAAGAAAGCACTCTGAGTTGACAGCAGTCACCATGATTTTCTGTGGTTTTACCGTTCTTGCTTTCGTTTTATGCATGACTGCCAGCAATCTCAATTATCCTCTGGGTATAAAACAAGCCCAGGAAAACGTGAATATTTAATGGAACTGAACAAAAACACTGCCATGTGGCTTTCTGTGTTCCAGCTGAATGAGATACAGAATGAGGAAGATCTCTGATGCATGAAACGATGCTTGTTCTGCTACACAGTAGATCACTAAAGTGATTAAACATGGCAGCAAATGAGGGCTGAGCTCAACAGAACCACCAGGAACCGAAAACTTTCTGCTGTAGTCAGAGTTTTCATTCATAGGCTGTTAAACTACTTTGGATGTTAGATGGTCTTTATTTTATTTATTTATTTCAAACATGATAGCAACATAAAATCACACACATGGACAAGGAATGCAAAAGACATTTTTCTACCACAATAATCTTAACATGCTCGAAACAGTTGACCATATAACAGCACAATTTTACATTTCAAAAATAAATATGTTTATTTGAAACATGAATAATTTCTAAAAACCTCAGGTTTTTGATCAAATGTTTAGACGGTAGGATCAGGCGTTTTTGTGGGGGGAGTTTTTTTGGCCATATTGAAATTGGTTGATTTTGCAAAACTGCAATGGAAACGCTTTTTTTGAAACACCCTAGTCACATGATCAACAACCAGATGGAGCAAACCAAAAAGAAGACAACAGGAAGTAGTTGGAGGATGATGGCATTTTTTAACAAACTATTTACAATTTTTAAATATACCCCTCCATTCAATTGCTTGTTGGGACAAATAGCAAACCAGCATCAATGATCAAAACTTAATGCCTTTAGCGGTTCGTTCCTCCTTAATCCGCTTTAATCAGACTCCAGTCCACTTGCAGAGAAAGGTGGTGCATTTGAGGATGTGTGAATGCGTAATTGGACCAGAAAAGTGAACTCTGGTCGGCCTACAAACTTCGGTCTTGGTTTGTAATCCACCTCCTGCCCCAGAAGCAGGACGTGGATTACCCCCCATGGCATTCTGGGTAAATACAACCAAAACAAACACAAGAGTCTAGCACTAGCGAGAGAAATGGCTCGTGGTCTTTTACCAAAGACAAAAGAGAAATCCTACAGCCACTAAAGTCTGTTATTACACCATATTTATTCAATTTAGTAAATTAATATGAAAGCCAGTTTGGTTCTGGTAACTTAATGGGCAACCAGTTGTTGACTTTGAATCTTTCAGCTGGCAGCAGATCTGCATGACAGGCATTTTGCTCTAGGAGGTTAAACCCGGATCATACTTCAGTGTTTCTTAGATTCCTACAGGAGGTGAGGTTTGGTTAAAACCAAGACTTTGATTATACCAGTTTCCTACTCTTTGATATAATATTGGACCTAAACTCATAAAGTCATTGTGGAAGAAATTAAACCAGCCCCTCACGTTGAACATCACTTATTTTTCAGTTTGCATTCAAATAATATGTTGATAAAATCCTCCAACCTTGGTAGAAAGATTTAATTAAACAAAATTCAGACTCCACAGAAATGGATAAAGAGAAATAAATGCAAATCAATGCCTCCTCAATTGATTTTTACTGAATATTTTTCACCTTTTACACCCTGACACACAGATTAAAGCAATCACAGATGCCAAGATTGTTGATTATTCACATATTTTAAATATAAATGGAGCAAATATGCTGCAGCAGCTGCTTCTATGTACGTGATTACAGTCCCTACCAGACTAATCTCAGACTTTAATCATTAAAGATCAGTGGATTATTACAAACTTCCTCTGAGTTAGAATGGATTCAAACTTAGTTTCAGAAATGAACAATATGAAATTGTCATAAATCTTATGATCTGCACTCTCCTTTTGGTTCTGGGAGTCGAGTTTAGCGCAGTTCATTCTAAATCCATTCTGCCTGAATGTTTGATCCCAGTTTGGAGTGGAAATCAGTGGCTTTTCAGGAGATAGAAATCCTGATGATGTTCAGTCTGTACTTAAGTTTTTTTGTAACTGTTGTCAAGAAAATCCGAGCTCATCCCACTTCCCCATGCTGGAGATTTTAGTTTAACAGTAATAATAAATAAAGTTATCTTTAAAATGAATCACTCAAGTGACATCAAGGCCCAACAGTAGACTTAGGTGTCAATAAAATAAATCTGGTTGTGTGTGTTGTTTTTGTCTCATGCAAACTTTGCTTTAATTCTACTTTTCTCTATTTAATCATAAGAAATCATAGTCAGTCAGAGAGAGTCATTAAACAGGAAAAGCAGGTTTCCTGGAAAAAGAGGAAGTAAGTTTCCAGCCTGCAGATTTATAAAAATAGCTGAGACTATTCCTTATTTTAAAGCATGAAAGTTTTAAAGAATGAAATCTAAAACATTTTGAGTAATTTGATAAGATTCAAAGTAAAATACTTATATTAATACAGGTTTACTTGTAATAATACTTACAGTTATATTTGTGAGAACACTTACAAGAAAAACAAGTAACTGTAACTTTGGTATCAAATAATTAGAATCATGTATTATTCTTTTGGTTTCTTTTCAGAAAAACATCTGTAATAACTCACATTAGGATTATAATAAGTATAATTAATAAGTTATGGTTATAAAATCATAAATGAATGATAAATCAGAGAAGCTGAAGAAAATAAATGTGATATAAGTTATGGTTATAAAATTATAAATGAATGCTAAAATCAGAGAAGCTAAAGAAAATAAATGTGATATAAATGTGATTTTGACATTGAACTTGAAATGGTGTAAAAGGTGTAACTGCAATTAAACATCACTGATACGTTGTAGGTAGATAGTAGGTGAAAGGTGAACGGTTAAGGGAAAAAGGGGAACTAACAGGAGAGCAGAGATGATCAACGCCTTATTTAGGTAAAAGGTTGTGCAGGCAATGGACATAGGAGGTTGAGCAACTCTGAGACATTAGCACAGACATCAGGACATAATGTCTGAAGGACAGTGATGGATGTGAGGTCATCTGTCTAAGCAGACAGCCAATGAAAACGCACCAAAAGGTGGATAAACCCTATATAAGGTGAGTGCAAAAGAGGAACCTTTTGTTGGATCCTCCGGGCAGCTTCGAGCCAAGAGATGGACAAAGAACTCTGCAGCTGAAGAAGAGCCGGGGCCACGGAGCCGAAGACTGTCCTGCCATGAGGACCAACCCGTCAGGCCCACAACCTGTGGCTTCGAATCGCACTTCTCTCATCGGCTGGGTTCAGACCCCAAAGACAAAGATGAAGACAAAGACAAAGGCAAAGACAAAGAAGAAGAACTGGTGCCTTTTTTCCTGCCAGCACCAAGTCCTGTGTGACCTCACCATCCATGCAGAGAGGAGGCTCATCAGACTGCGGAGATCCTGGCCTTCATCGATCGGCATCTTCCTCCTGCTGCAGCACCTTCTTCATCATCAGGCCAGGTCTGGGGTTCGAAACGCCAAACTCCGTCCGTCTCTCTCAAAGGTTCCCTTTTTTTAGTTCTTAGTATCAGCAGTAGGGAAAGATAGACTAGATGATTGATTTTACTTATTTGATTATTTCTGCTACTGAATTAAGCTGTACTGACCCTTGCAAAAATGCCTTACTAATAAAATATTTAGCATAAAGAAAATCTAAAAGATGTTGTGGACATTCAGTTAATGAGTCGCCTTAAAGTTCTTTGATGGTTGTAAAATAGCTGTGATGTTTGATTCTGGAGAGGAAAAAGTTTAAAATGTTTTTAGGTTGCTGGTAGCCCAAATGTAAAACAACATCCTTGGGACTCGCCCGAGTCACTAAAACCTACCTGGTTCAATAACAAATGCAAGTTGTAAAATAGAGAACGAGCGACCGTTAACAGGTGTGCTCTGTGAAACTAGTTGGCTGTAGGCTGCTCAGTCTGGCTAATTCACAGGGGGAAGAAGGGTGGGACACCTGGATGTAGGCCGTCAGAAAACCAGGCGAATCGTTTCTCGAAACCAGCTTAAACAGAGTTTACTTCAGTTCTGGACAGGGTAAATCCCGGCAGATTTAGGAAACTCAATTAACCCGTTAGAAGGAGAGCTGGTAGCACATCTCCCCTCTCAGAAGAGGAAGTAGAGAGTGAGACAGTAGAGACAGAAGGGGGGGGGGGGGGTGTTGCGCAACAACACTGTCTTGTCTCCACATTTGATCGTTGAACAACTGAGGCCCATTTTCTTCTATACTGGATAAGTGGGATTGGCGCAGTACCTTTAAAATCCATTTCTGTGGCCTGGTGTGGCTTCATGCTGGAGGGGATAAGAGCCAGTTGAGTTGAGTTTTTTATTGTTCGTGCTTTTGATTGTTTTCATAACTTGGTTTGTTCGTCCAAAATGCATCTTTGCTTGGAAGCATGAAGGGCACCTGCCTCCAACATTGAAACATAAATTTTTTCAGATGATTGAGATTTTGAGTATAGGATTTCCTTGGATTGTTCCTTGGATTTCTGAGGGATTTGTTCATCCCTGCAGGTTTCCATGACTACAGCGTTGATAGTGAGATAATAGTGGCTCAATGGAAAGTTAATAAAAGAAGCAGAGAATGCCATTCTTATGGTTCATATGTTGTTGTATGTGAGTGTTATATAATCACACTGAAGTCAAGTTTATTTCTACAGCACATTTCAGCAACAAAGTAGTTCAAAGTCCCTTCAAAATAAAAGCATAACACAATAAACAAACATAAAACTGCATTACAGTGACAATGTAAAGAGAAGTAACAAGAACTTGTTCCGGTCATTTTCAACCAGAAGCAACTCTGATTTAAATTATCTCAGTGTTTCAGCATCTTTTCAGTTTTCTGGAAGTTTGTTCCAGATAAAAGGATTAAAGATAAACACCTGGATGATTTTCTCTAGATGTTACGGCGACATTAGTCTTCAGGTGACAGAAGGTTGACTTTGTAACCATATTTATGTGTCGTTGAGGACTGGACTGGAGAGTCCGACCCAACTCTCCAGTCGTTTCAGTAATATGCCATGAAAAGCTGCACTGAGGTCCAACAGAACCAGTACTGTGGATCTTCCACAGATGGATGTCATTGTACACTTTGACTAGGGCAATTTCATTGCTGTAGTAACCATGGAAACCGGACTGAAATACGTCAAGTGATCATTGTTAGGAAGCTATTGAAACAGATTTTTCAAAAATTTTGCAAATAAATGCAAAAAATTTTCTTCTCAAACACTAAGTACCAATGGTAAAATAAAAAAAAAAAAAGATGTTATTCCTATAAATACACTCTTACTCACAGCTCTTATGGAACATAAATAAAAAGTATCTTAACAACAGAGAGAATGTTGAGCAGCTTTATGTGCTAATTATACCTCTGAGGTTTAAGAAATAACCTGCACTGCTGAAAAAATAATTTTAGATAACCTTACGAGTTTCTGTCTGAATAACAAGAACATCATTAAATCAGCTGGAAATTGTGACACTTTCACATTTGTTTTTGTTCTACAAAAATAATCTTCATGAGTTTATTGTTCTGTTAATTAAAAACAGAACAAAATGGATTTCCTAAAAACCAAGTTAACTCCAAGACTTAACAGCTTGTAAAATCACGATGCGTATTAGTCTTCAGGTTTTTATCACAACACATCGATTGTTTTTATTTTAAGTCATTCGGTTGAATGTTTGTCACTCTGTTTGATGACCCAGTTTGTTCTAAGCTTCAGTTCACACATAGACACCTTCACATTTGACCTTATATTTATATTTACTGGCATAAAAACCAATGAGTGCAAGCTGCAAACAAAGCCCACATCACCACTCCTCCACTGTCATGCTTGACATTTGCTACAACATTTTTGCTAATATGCTACATTTGGTTTTCTCCAAACATAGTGCTGAGCATATAATTTGGTCTAAAAGAACATTTTTCGAGATGTATTATTTTTATGTAGCTTTTCAAAAGCTAAAATTGTGAGAAAAGTCTTCCTCCTGGTAACTTTTTCAGTCTTTTTGAGGTCCGTTTTTCAAATTGTCGCATCTTTGTTTTGATATTATAGTGAATTTGCTGCTACATTAACTCCTGGACAAACTGGTGATTGTCTTATATGTCGTCTGTTTGTAAATAAACTGTCCCAGAATACAACAACAGACTTCACACTGCAAAAATACAAAATGTTAAAAACTATTTTCAGACTAATTTCTAGTCCCAGTTTCTTACTACATTTGAAGTACAACAAAACAAATTTTTAAGAAACTTTTCAGCAAGAAATAGGAGCTTGTTTTAAGTCAGTAATTCATTAATATTGATTTAAAAAATTACTAGTTCTATTGGCAGATTGTTTCATGGGAAAATGTCTTGTTATGAGTAAACTTATCTGCTAATGGAACCACAACTTTCTCATCAATATTAAGGAATTATTTACTTAAAATAAGCTCCTAAATATTGCTGAACAGTTACTTAAAAGCTAGTTTTGTCTTATTTAAAGTGCACTAATAGTAGAAATTAGACCAAAATAACTTAAGAGTTTGTGTTTTTGCAATGCAGATTGTAAAGTTTCCCATAACCATCCACACACAAATGCATTTCATAATGTTGGGCTCCAGCAGTGAGCCCTGTGGAACACCTAATGTAACTTTTTAATGTGTTGACTTTTCTACAGATTTTTCATGCTATCTCTTTTTTTCTATATATTTTGTTATTATTTTTACTCAGTAAAAAGTTAGTTTGGTAAAGTCACATGACACAACTTTAACTTTTTGATTGTCTTGATGAATGCCTTTTAACAGAACAAGTATTTAAAAAGTGTAAATATAAAAGATTTCCAAAGTTTGGCCACCTCTACCTGAGCAGAGGTTTTAATTTTTAATTTTCTGCTTGGACTGACCCACAGCTTGAGCCATTATCATAGCTAATATCTGAGACATAATGGAGGAAAGCTGTGATTAGCAGATCCGAATGCATAATGTATGGCAGCAAATAGTCAGCTGGGGCAATTTGCTCTTCACTACTTATCTTTTTCCTCCAGTGTTTGACATAATTAAAGGCTGTTTTTTGAACAGAGCTGTCTGCCTCCACTCAAGGTAATCAGCACAAAAAGAAGCTTTACAGGATTTACAAACCCATTATTTTTTAATTTATGATTAATGTACTGAGAATTACAGCAAGAAAAAAAGCACCCTAATGATTTTCCTTTTACACAACATTTTAATTTTTTGTAAATTCTTTTTTCTGTTATTGTTATTGTTTACTCAATACTGATGTTAAATTGATGCTGCTATCTTGCCTGAATGGTTCAGTCTTTTCCCAGAGTCATTTAAAAACCGAGTTGGAGATGAGGAAGAGGAAAATTTGAGCCAAAATATTTGGCACTTCTGCAGCAGGTGCTTTGATTCTAAAAAAACCTCTGCTTTCTGTCAGAAGCTGATAAAACTATATATGTATATATATATATATATATATATATATATATATATATATATATATATCCTACCAATGGCTGGAAAAAGCTGGACTCCAGGACAGCACAGAGGCCCTCATCCTGGCCGCCCAGGAACAGGCCCTAAACACCAGAGCAATAGAGGCCCAGATCTACCACACCAGACAAGACCCAAGGTGTAGGTTGTGCAAGGAGGCCCCTGAGACAGTCCAGCACATAACAGCAGGGTGCAAGATACTGGCAGGGAAAGCGTACATGGAACGACATAACCAAGTTGCAGGCATAGTGTACAGAAACATCTGTGCAGAATATGGACTGGAAACCCCGAGATCAAAGTGGGAAACACCCCCAAAGGTGGCGGAGAATGCCAGAGCTAAGATCCTGTGGGACTTCCAGATCCAGACAGACAAAATGGTAATGGCGAACCAACCAGACATTGTCGTAGTGGATAAACAACAGAGGAAAGCCGTTGTGATAGATGTAGCAATACCAAGCGACTACAACATCAGGAAAAAGGAGCACGAGAAACTAGAGAAATACCAGGGCCTCAGGGAGGAACTGGAGAGGGCCTGGAAGGTGAAGACCACAGTGGTGCCTGTGGTCATCGGGGCCCTCGGGGCAGTCACCCCCAAACTGGACCAATGGCTACAACAGATCCCAGGAACAACATCAGACATCTCAGTCCAGAAATGTGCAGTCCTTGGCACAGCCAAGATACTGCGCAGAACCCTCAAGCTCCCAGGCCTCTGGTAGAGGACCCGAGCTCAGAGGATAAGAACCACCCGCGGTGGGTGAGAAGGGAGTTAATATATATATATATATATATAGTGAAATTACTTTAATTATAAATAATTTAGATATGACTGTTTAAGTAATGTGGCTCTATTGACCATTATACACTGCAAAAACACAAAATCCTACCAAGGATTTTGGCTAATTTTTGGTGCAAACATCTTAGTAGACTTAGTAACTATACAGCAAAATATAGAAACTTGTTTTGAGAAAATTATTTCTTAATATTGATGAAGAAGTACTAGATCCATTTGCAGATTATTTCACTTATAACAAGACAAAGTGAAATAATTTGCCAGTGGAACTCATGCTTTTTCATCAATATTGAGGAATTATTTACATAAAATAAGCTTCTACATCTTGCTGAAAAGTTACTTGTAAGTTAGTTTGATCTTATTTTAAGTATACTAAAAACTAGACCAAAATATGCTTTGTAAAATTTTGTGTTTTTGCAGTGCACGGTGAGTACTATGTACTTACACTGCAAATACACAAAATCTTATCAAGTATTTTTGTCCAGTTTCTATTGCAAATATCTTAATACACTTGAAATAAGAAAAAATAACTTACAAATCACTTTTTAGCAAGAACTAGGAGCTTGTTTTAAGTCAATAATTCTTTATTATTGCTTTAAAAAGGGTACTAGTTCCATTGGCTGAGTATTTTGCCTAAATATGACATTTTTCTAGGTTTTGCCAGTGAAAGTAGTGTTTTTTCATCAATGGTAAGGAATTATTTAAATCAAGCTCCTATATCTTGCTTAAAAATTTCTTTTAAGTTAGTTTTATCTTGTTTGAAATTTTAGAGGTATTTATACTGAAAACTCAACCAAAAATAGCTATAATGTAGTGTTTTGCAGTGTTATTTTTAATTCCACCAAATCACAAAGGATATGTATGTAATCTGCTAACTGTCAAAGGTTTAGTCAGATTTAATGTCATTCATTCAGAGGGAAAATCTTTTTTTTTGTTTTCTGTTTTATAGTGTAAGTAAATGTTTTTTTTTCCTTCCCTCTGTGATTAATAATTCCTGCCTGCGGGTCGTTTCTTTCCAGGAATCAACACACTGATTAACATCATGTCCCGTCTGGGTCAGGATGACCCGTCTCCTTCCAGGTAGGCAGCCTGCTGGCTCGTATCTGCTCGTACCATCACTGACCACAGGCGCAATCAGAGCGCCCATTTGTGTGATTAATACGCCCGGCAGGCCCGCTGACAAGAAAATTAACTCTAGCTGTGGGACGGAGGCGTACCTGAGGGGGGGTGAAATGAGCTCATTGCTTCTGACTGAACCTGATCAAATCTCCGCCCTTTTCTCCAGGATCAATCACAACGAGAGGCTGGAGTTCCTGGGCGACGCTGTTGTCGAGTTCCTCACCAGGTGAGACTCTTTGATGGACGCCGGCGCTAATCGAAGCTGACTACAACGCCGTCTTTTCTCTTCCCCTCTTTCTTCACCTCCTCACTCCGTTTCTGTCGTCTTTCTCATTGTCTGCGTTCCTTCCTGTCTGTCACAGAGCTGCTCTTCTCCATACTTGTGCCTCATTAAGACGCTGATTCACTGGTAATTGGAACTGGGATGTTACTTGAACAGCCAGAAATTGTCAGTGACGACTTTCAATTAGCTGAGTTGTGTTGCTGACAACACAAGTCGCTACTATTAAAACAACAAATTCTACCAAGTATTTCTAGTGCAAATGTCTTAGTACACTTTAGTTAAGACAAAACTAACTTACAAGTAGTTTTTAGCAAGAAATAGGAGCTTGTTTTAAGTCAATAATTTCTTAATTTTGATTTTAAAAATCGAGATTATTTCACTTTTATTAAGGAATTATTGACTGAAAACAAGCTCATATCTTCCTAAAAAGTTATTTATGTTAGTTTTGTCTTGTTTCAAGTAAACTAAGATATTTAGAGTACAAATTAAACCAAAAATACTTGGTAAGAATTTGTTTTTGCAGCGTAGACATTTTAATTCAAAAAGTTTGAATCTGTTTTATTCTTTAAATCTCTACATTTAAAATGCTTAATTACAGACAAAAAGGATTACACTCCAAAAACACAGAACCTTACCAAATATTCTATTTTATGCTTTTATATTGTTGAGTTGTATGGATTCAATCAAAGCATAATTAAAAGATTTAATCAGTTAAGGTCAAAAATTATTATCTTCTATATTGGATTCTCAACTCCGGTGGCGTTAGTGTCTAACCTGTTATGAACCTGACTGCATCTGTTAGATGACAATTATTTAAAATACTTCCTTCCCTCTTTTAAACATGGTGGTGGTTCAACATTTACAGCCAAAAAACCGGAGAACCGCTGATCCAGACCACTTCAGTAGAAAATACTAATATATGTGTATTTTATGCACATTTTAAAGTGTAATCAAGTTACTATGTTACCATCAGAGGGCCTGGAAGGTGAAGACCACAGTGGTGCCTGTGGTCATCGGGGCCCTCGGGGCAGTCACCCCCAAACTGGACCAATGGCTACAACAGATCCCAGGAACAACATCAGACATCTCAGTCCAGAAATGTGCAATCCTTGGCACAGCCACCTTGGCACAGTATCTGCGCAGCCAAGATACTGCGCAGAACCCTCAAGCTCCCAGGCCTCTGGTAGAGGACCCGAGCTCAGAGGATAAGAACCACCCGCGGTGGGTGAGAAGGGAATTTTTTTATATATATATATATATATATATATAATCACTGCCTGGCCAAAATAAAAGTCGCCACCTGGATTTAACTAAGCAAATAGGTACAAGCCTCCTATTGGATAAGTACTGCATAGGCGATTATCTTTCAGCTGGCAACAAGTTATTTAACCCCAGCTGATGCAATGAGTAACTCCTCATTTCTTAAACAACCATGGCAAAAGACACATCCTGTGGTCGTGGAAAAGACGTTAGTCTGTTTAAGAAGGGTCAAATCATTGGCAGGCATCAAGCAGAGAAAACATCTAAGGAGATTGCAGAAACTACTAGAATTGAGTTAAGAACTGTCCAACGCATCATTAAAAACTGGAAGGATGGTGGGGAACCATCGTCTTCCAGGAAGAAATGTGGTCGGAAAAAAATCCTGAATGATCGTGATCGGCGATTACTTAAACGTTTGGTCAAATCAAATTGAAGAAAAACAACAGCAGAACTCAGGAGTATGTTTAATTGTGAACGCAAAAGCATTTCCACACGCACAATGCGAAGGGAACTCAAGGGGTTGGGATTGAACAGCTGTGTAGCCGTAAGAAAACCTCTAATCAGTAAGGCTAACCAGAAAAAAAGGCTTCAGTTTGCTAGGGAGCATAAAGATTGGACTCTGGAGGAATGGAAGAGGGTCATGTGGTCTGATGAGTCCAGATTTACCCTGTTCCAGAGTGATGGGCGCATCAGGGTAAGAAGAGAGGCAGGTGAAGTGATGCACCCATCATGCCTAGTGCCTACTGTACAAGCCTGTGGGGGCAGTGCTATGATCTGGGGTTGCTGCAGTTGGTCAGGTCTAGGTTCAGCAACATTGTGTGCCCAAAGAATGAGGTCAGCTGACTACCTGAATATACTGAATGACCAGGTTATTCCATCAATGGATTTTGTCTTCCCAAATGGAACGGGCATATTCCAAGATGACAATGCCAGGATTCATCGGGCTCACATTGTGAAAGAGTGGTTCAGGGAGCATGAGACATCTTTTTCACACATGGATTGGCCACCACAGAGTCCAGACCTTAACCCCATTGAGAATCTTTGGGATGTGCTGGAGAAGGCTTTGCGCAGTGGTCAAACTCTCCCATCATCAATACAAGATCTTGGTGAAAGATTAATGCAACACTGGATGGAAATAAATCTTGTGACACTGCAGAAGCTTATTGAAACAATGCCACAGCGAATGCGGGCTGTAATCAAAGCTAAAGGCGGTCCAACAAAATATTAGAGAGTGGGACCATTTTTTGGTGGCAACTTTTTTTTTGGCCAGGCGGTGTATGTATATATATATATATATATATATATATATATATATATATATATATATATATATATATATATATATATATATATATACAGTACAGACCAAAAGTTTGGACACACCTTCTAATTCAATGGGTTTTCTTTATTTTCATGACTATTTATAAGGCAAGAAATCCCACTTATTAACCTGACAGGGCACACCTATGAAGTGAAAACCATTTCAGGTGACTACCTCTTGAAGCTCCTCAAGAAAATGCAGAGTGTGTGCAAAGCAGTAATCACAGCAAAAGGTTGCTACTTTGAAGAAACTAGAATATAAGGGGTATTTTCAGTTGTTTTACACTTTTTTGTTTAGTGCATATTTTCACATGTGTTATTCATAGTTTTGATGCCTTCAGTGTGAATCTACAATGTCAATAGTCATGAAAATAAAGGAAACTCATTGAATTAAAAGGTATGTCCAAACTTTTGGTCTGTACTATATATATATATATATATATATATATATATATATATATATATATATATATATATATATATATATATATACTGTATATATACAGTATATATAACCTTAAAAGTAAAAAGTAGCTACACAAGTGTTGTTCTTTGAATAGCTGTTATCTTGAGTCGCAGTTAGTCTTTGCAACATTAGCTTAAGTTGACAAATAACTTGATTCAAAGCAGATTTTCTTGAATAGCTGTTAAGTTGCGTATTTATTAGCTTGATATTTCTATTCTATCTGATTTCTGTCTGATTTTCCAAAATGAGAATCCGCTGACAGTTGTTTAGCAGTAGTAAGATATTGACGATTCACAACTCTGTCACAAAACCCCACCTAAAAGAGCAAGCTTTCAAAATCTATCTTTATTTCTAATTACCTACAGGGCTTTTGTGGTGGTATAAGTTTAATAACTTCTATTGAAAGTCATTAAAATGTAATGAATTGAGCCATCTGAATAATGAAGTCTTCATCATTATTCAGAAGAGATGAGAGCAGTGGTGCATTTCAACTCCCAACACGTTCTAATAGTATTTTAATTTTGCTACATGTATTACACAACATAGAAAATTAGAGCAGCACCTAACGCTCCTAAAACATATTTTTAGATTTTAATTTGCCAGAAAGATTGAATGCATCTTCTCTGCAGGACATTTTATAAATTCAGGTTTCATATTCTGGCTAGATTAGTTACAGCTTCTCGTCTTTTTGTCAGAGTTTCAGAGGAGCTGATTCTGTCCGGACATAACAGACAAATGAAAGAATCAGAAAGTCTGTCCAAGAAAAAAAATTTAAGCGGACCTGTTATGTAAATTTTACATTTTGCATGTTTTTGAACTTCCATTTGGGTTCCTACTTCTAAAAACAACCCAAACACTTAAAAAGAAAACTCATCCAGTTTTTGGAAATAAGTTAATGTTTTTTGGTTTCAAAAACCTCCAGAATGTGATGTCACAAATCAGCAGGCACTGTGGCGTTACCTAGCAACCCCTGCCGAACCCAGCCCTGTCACTTAGCAACCCAAGTTGAGCTGCAGGACATTAAGTAAAATGGCTGCTGGAAAAGACAAAAGTTTAGTTGTTGACTTACCGTCCAGAAACCACTTGTTGAATTCTTGTTGGTTGTGCTGGAGGCTCCACTTCTGCTTTTCAAAGATGTACGGTTGTGTAATTGCACATCTGTTTGCTGCCATTTTCACATGCAAGTGTAAACGTTGAGTTGGGGGCGTGGCCAGCAGCAGCTTATTTGGGTTTAAACTGACAAGACGCACTATAACGGTTCATTCTGACTAAAAATCTCAAAATTTTACAAAACATGTAATAAACATGTTTTGTACAGACCATAGACCTATCATAACCTGTTTAAGGAACCGCAATCTGTAATATTTAAGAATCCACTTAAAGACTTGAGTCCAATTTCACATGTTGGGTTTCTTCTCATACAAGGAAGTGACCTTCCTTCCATTTCATTCAAAATGTCCTCCACAAGCAGCGCGTTCCCACAATCCAAGAAGAATTGGTGATGATGTGTGAATGAATCACAATATCACAAAACCAAAATGAAAACAAAGTCACTTAAAGTTAAAACTTTGACATTTTGGATCTAAATATGATGATAATGCATCCAGTCAGAGCCTCTCCACTCAAAATAAAACCTGCCCTTTATCAAATATACTGCTTAACTACACCAGTTATATTCCATAAGTTGCAAAACATTACAAATAGATTGCATTTATTTATTATTTGAAACATAAACTACTGTTACTGATGATGTCATTGAACCGACAGTGGAAAATAAACGTGAAAATCTGCGATGCAGACCAATGTGAACTTGAGGCTTCAGAGAATAACAATCCTGAGCTCGGATTTATTTAATAAATGCAGAGGTGTAAAACCTCTGCTCTCTTTTTCCATGCAGTCTGGGAAATGATCTTTGCTTTTAAACATTTATTGGTAAAACCTCTCTATTACAGGACTAGTTTGTTAAAAGCAAAAATATTCATTGAACTTTACCCCTGAATTAAAGTTAAATGTGGGTTCAGACAGCAATTATTTCCTCTGTTACTTCCTGATCCTCAGTCTGACCTGATGATGAATTATAAGGTCACAAAATCAAATCAGAGCATTCGTGTGGACGGACTCAGACTGCCTATTATTCCCAGCGCGTTTGTTCTTGTGTTGGAAGTTTCCTTCGTGTCGGCTCGACGTTTTGTTTTATTTACAGACAGTGACTCATGAGTTGGGTAACCAAGAAATCGAAGCTTTATTTTCTTTTCTGTTCTCTTGGGAAAGTTTGGCAAAGACCAAAAGTAAAGGAAGCAATAGTATCTCTGATATGTCATTAATATAATTTGATGTTCATTGGATCATCTTTGTGTTAATCTTTTGCACTTTAGTCAACAAACCACCTGCACTTTGCAAACTCCCAAGAGTGGAAGTGGCCAAATCAGAAAATATATTGCAGATGTTTTTTTGTCCAAAGCTCCGGTAATGTGTCATAATCCCCATCCACAAAATCAATGTTACTTGCAATAAAAGTACAAAAATGAAATTAGGAAAATGAATTTGCTTAATGGAAATATACCAATTTTTTTTTTTTAATTGCTGTTTTCAATAAAAAGTCGTCAGCTATGTTGTTATCAGACATGGGGAGATGCGTTGCATAATTTGGACTCACACAAGTGTAAGCTGCTCCTGTATCGACCAACATTGGTGTTTCTCTGTTTTCAATTTGAATTTTCAAAATTGGTTCATCGTCCGCACCTGTGGTTAGAATTGGGTATTGATTCTCTCCCCTAGGGTCCTCTGGGCATCCCTAGTATCCAAAATTTGGTGGATTGAATTGAGTTGGTGAATTTTGTTGAACTGGTGAATTGTATTGGACTCCTTGTGAGTCGTATGGAGTTCCCTGTTGGTTATAAGGAACTGCTTGGTGATTGTATGGAGCTGTCGGTGGACCTGGTCTGGCTCTACCATGCGGCCGTCTTTGGAATGAGTTGTCACCATTTCGACATTGGTCAGCGCGATGTCCGAAAACACCACATGTCCAGCATGCTCTGGGTGCCCTAGTTGGACCGCCTCGTCCTCTGTTTGGCCATGAGGGACTTCTTTGTTGTCTTCCTCGGGGCACAGATGGAAGTGAGTTCCATGGTTGTGGGTAAACATTCACCACTGGTTGAGAAGGTTGAGTTATTTGTGGAGCTGGAGGATACATCTGTGGAGCTGTACTCACTGCGTTAGGAAGGTTGGCTACGTTCGGGCTAGGATGTTGGTCCCCCCTCACCACTGCAGCTTGAGTCTTTGTCTTGCTTCTGCTTTGAAGTTCTCCAAGTTGCAGCTGAGCCAGTTTCCTTTGAATGGTTTTTTCTTGGTCAGCGAGTTTTTGTTCATTTCTTCTGTATTTTTCTATTGCATGCACCACATGGTCACGAAATTCCTTGTGCGGCATTGACATCAGCGCCACCACTTCTTCAAGTTTGGTGCGCACTGGTTGTGGCATCACATCCACTATTGATTGCCGAAACACAGCTGCAATCATTGGAGATTCATCAACACCAGACTCCATGTCCTCCTTCCACCTTCTCAACTGTCTGGCAACATAAGATGCAGGATTCTCTGAGTCACCGATTGGTTCCCCTTTCAAGGTCGCAGGGTCCAATTTAATAGGAAATTCTGCCCTCAAGGCAGCCCAGATTGCCGTCCGGCATATATTAAATTCAATTCCATCTGCTCGTTCTTGCAGCATCCATGGGTGGTTTTTCAAAACGTTCTGCATGGTAGCAGTTCCCAGAACTTTTGCAAAAATAGCTTTGATGTCTCCCAGTGCCAAAATTTTGCCAACTGTCTCTTCTTCTAGTATTCTTATCCATTTTCCTGCGCCGTTATGAATGTCTGGCAGCCGCGAGACTAACCCGATCAGATCCATCGAGGCAAATGGTATGTATTGAGCAACGTCTCCCTTTAATATGATTGGTAATTGTTTTGAGGGGTCATAACGATCAGGTTTGCGTATGTTAGCTCTGGATCTCAAATTGTATTCTCTTCGTTTTGGGGCTGGGTGTTGAATTTTATTAGGTGTGCTCGTACATGGACCAGCTCCGTCTTGGTCATTTTTGCATCCATATTCCTGTTCAACTAATCGTGCAAGGCTTTCATCAATTTCCATTTCCACTTCCTGTACCAGCGTCTGATTGTTATCATTTTGCAAATCAATGCCTTTGTGGTCTAAGCTTAACCAATAAGCATCTCCGCTTCTGTGACTTCCTGCATGACCAGCGTAGCAGTCAAGAATTTTATTATTTCCAACTGTCCGCGTTGTGGAGCATCCAACATTAGTGGTTTGAATTCCGTTTGGAATTGGTGGCATTGATGTAGAATGTCTGCCAGCTAGCTTGTAGCCATCTGCATTAGCATGTGATGTTGATGGTTGCATACTTTTTGCATGCTCATTAATTACGCTATAGTTTCGTTGAGGTGGACCTTCATCTTCCGGTGAGCTTAAGCTCGTCTGTGGTGCACCTCTGGATGGAACTGGTGTTTGAACTACTGTTGGCAGTGCTGCATGCACTGTAGATGATGCGCCTGATTGAGCTTCCGGCTCTTTATTTTGAGGTGGTGCAACATTACTTTGTCTGGAATTTATTAGTTGGTCATCAGTCCTGTATCCAAAATCACCTGTAATGTTCAGGACTCCTTTCAGGGCTGGATACAACCCTGCGTGATTCATTTCATCATCCTTTGGCTTTTCATAATTATTTTTGAGCTCAATGAGCTGCTGCTTTAAGTTCTTCCTGTGTTTTTCACCTTCCTCCTTGAATAGTTGTAAAATGTTAAATTCTAATTCTCTTTTAGCTTGTCTTTTCTTACTTTTATTTTTTGCTTTGTAGTCAGTGATTCTCGTTTCCATTTGTTCGCAAAGGGATAAGTCAAAGCTCCCATTTTCCGGCCACGGTGATGAAAGTCCTTTTGTTCGCTTCTGCCATTTCTTGGAAATTTTAGGAATTTGATCAGCATATTCCGGGTTTTTTGAACCAACGATCACTGTCGGTATGTTACTCATTTTGTATGTTTAAGCAGTTGTTTCACTTTTTGAAATTCAGTTTAAGTTTTTCTGTCAGTTGCAGTTTCCTTATTATTCAGCTTTTTATTTTTGAAGTTAATTGAAATTAAATTGACTATTTTAGTTATTTGTGCTTACTGTATTTGTTCCTTGTAGTATTGTTTGTTTATTGTTGCTAAATATAGCTAAATATGTTATGTACTCTTCAATAGATATAGCACTTTAGCAAGTTCCATGCAGTTATTCAACTCTATTTACAGTAAAATATACATTTAAGGAATGTTCAACATGGTTCAGTGTGACAGAAACAATGATTATTTGTATTAAAGTCTGTATTATTTGAGTTAATTTAAAGTTTATGCTTTAAACTCCTTCTGTATTAGATCAAAATAAAAGAGAGAGGAAAAAAAGAGAAAAACTTCACTGCTCAGCTGCAGTCTGAGATGCCCCAAGGGTGGGGGCTGGTTGTTGACGTAATAGGAAGTGGGCTGTCTTACTGCTATGAACTACAACTGGGCGTACACAGTCTCAGATCATGTAATATCCGGACCCGTGACGTGTGTTGAAACAAGAGAGGGAGGGACAGAAAAATAGAAAAGGCGGGAGGGGGCGAGACCGAAACGGAGGGGTAGGCGGGGAAAGGGAGAGAGAGGAGGTTAAAATTCCTTTATTTTACATTCCTATTGTCAAAACCACACACAAAAAAACACAAACAAACCAAAAAAAATTATCAACTCAACAGAAAAGGAAAAACTAAAAACTCTTCATCCAATGTACATAGCACATCCTTAATACCCCATTTGCACAGAAAACCCTCCATGTCTTTTGTTAACTTAAAAAACTCAAATTCTACACGAATCCGAGCAACCAACAATCTCTTAAACAATACACATGCATCATCCGTTTGCTGACTGTTCTTTTTGTTCCTCCTTGATAGCCATATTGCCAATTTCGCAGTTCCTGAAAGAAAATTCAAAAGAATGTGAATGGACTTCTTTCTCACACAATACCGCGGGCCATAAATAAAAATACAAGTTGAAAACAATTCCCCAAAACCATCAAACAACTGACTTAAAAGAACAAACAGAGACTTCAACCTCACACACTCGACAAATAAATGAAACAATGTTTTGTCTTGAGAACAAAAACAACAAGAAACACTAATGCCAGGATCAAGGTGCGCCAGATACCTGTTCGTAGCTATGGCCCCATGCACAATCCTCCACTGGAGGTCACCCACCCGTTTCTCAACAGGGGGTTTGTACAGGGACCGCCAACAGCCTCCCATGGTAGCGCCGGAGTCAAAAAACTCAGTCCACTTCGACACCTTCACTCCTGCCAGAGAGCGTAAATTCAGAACCTTCACACAAGTACAATACAACGCCTTCTTTTCCAGATTTTCAAAACGCCCCAACGGGGTGTCTCGGATAGACAACAATAAACTTGTATCGTTCTGCCACTGATCTGCCGCAGGAGAGACGATCAGGGAAGGAAAACTGTACTCACATTCATCATCCCATTGGTCAGACAGAGTACCGTTAACAGCAAACGCTCTAATAAACTCTGGCAAGGACGCACACGCCTCGTCTTTCAACTTTGAAACAAGTCTGGTAGACCTTATGTTCAACCTCTCCATTAAAACGTCCACAGACAGCTTCAATAAATGTCCCAACTTCACACAACCCACTTCTATCATCCTAGATCGTAGCGTAACGGATGAGAGGAGTTGTGACGAGAGAAAAATGTTTTCAAACAAAGGCTCTTCAAAAAGCCACATCCCAGGTGATATTTGAGTCTCTCTCTCAAACGTGAGAGTCTTCCACGCGTTTATCACTGATTGATAAAAAGGAGTAAGTCCAGTCAAGTCCACAGATCCTTGCTTCAGTAAGAAAAGATGTTTATCGTACCCCATCCTTCCTGCTTTCTGTAGCAAAAGACGTGCCGTATCCAGCCATGGCAATCCAACTCCATACAGCATCTTCTGCAGACTTTGCAGCCTGAAGGCCGCAATCCGTGACGTGATGTCTATGAGTCCTTGTCCTCCTTCTTCCACGGGTAGATACAAAGCCGCAGCCCTCACCCAATGGCATCCGGACCAGAAAAAATCCACTATAGTCCTTTGGAGTCTTTGTATAAGAGAGGCTGGCGGCGTCAACGCAGTCAATTTATGCCAAAGGGCCAAAGCAACCAAGTTATTGACCACCAACACTCTTCCCCTATAGGATAACTGAGGTAGCAGCCATTTCCATTTAGATAATCTGGCACACACTCTCTCCATGACACCCTCCCAATTTTTATTCAAAACAGTCTCTGTTCCCAAAAAACCCCCCAAAAACTTAAAACCCTGATCCACCCAGTGCATATTCCCAGGCAATATAGGGAGAGTTTTATTTTCCCATAACCCAACTTTAACTGCAGAACTCTTCTCCCAGTTAACTTTAGCCGAAGAAGCTTTCTCATATAACTCCAAACAGCACTGAAGACTCAAAATATCATTCTGATCCCGAATAAAAATATTTATATCATTGGCATAAGCAGAGACTACTAAACCTGAACTATGTGACAAACCTGAAAGAACAAGACCATTAAGAGTAAAACGAAGCCTATGCAAAAAAGGTTCAACTATAATAGAGTACAGTTGACCAGATATTGGACAACCTTGTCTAATCCCCCGTTGAAGTTTCACAGGACGACTTAAACCACCCCCCACTTTAACAACACAAGCTGCTTCATTGTATAATAACCCCTCCAAAAAACCCTCACCGAAACCAAACGCTCTTAAAGTAGAAAAAAGAAAAACATGATCTACCCTATCAAAAGCTTTTTCCTGATCCAATGAAATAATTCCTACATCAATTCCATATATTCTACAAATATCAAACAAGTCTCTCAAAAGAAAAAGATTATCCTTAATTGATCTGTCAGGTACACAATATGATTGATCTTTATGTATAATAAATTCAAGAACATTTTTCAGTCTGTTGGAAAGCACTTTAGAAAATAATTTGTAGTCCACACACAGGAGAGAGACCGGCCTCCAGTTCTTCAATAAAGTCAAATCTCCTTTATTTGGAATCAAGGAAAGAACAGCTTTCCGACAGGATGACGGCAAATAACCCGTTGACACGCACTCTTGTAGCACCTCCCACAAGTCTTCCCCCAGCAACCTCCAGAAATGTTTATAAAAATCCGCAGGTAAACCATCTATTCCTGGACTCTTTCCAGAACCCATTTGTCCGACTGCAGCCGTCAGTTCCTCCATCGAGACTCCAACATCCAGAATTTCCCGATCCGTAGCGGCAAGTTGCGGGAGACCATCCAACAAAGTTTCCATGGATCCTCCGTCACATGTCTGTTTCTTGTACAGGTCACCGTAAAAAGCCATGGCGTGTTTTTCATAGCACAAGGATCAGCAGTCAGCGTTCCATCAGCAAGTTGGAGGCAACTCATCTGTTTCGCCCTGTTGGTACTCCTCTCCAAATTAAAGAAGAAAGATGTAGGGGCATCCATCTCTGTCACTGAAATAAACCGTGATCGAATCAAAGCCCCTTTTGCCCTTTCATGTAAATAACAACTTAACTGATCCCTCTTAACCCTCAGCTGACTATCAGCATTATTAGACACATTAGTTTCCAACACTTTTATCTCATTTTCTAATTTCTGAATCACTTTTTTAATTTTTGATGTAGAATAACTTGTATATTGTTGACAAAAAACTCTTATCTGAGCCTTCCCAACCTCCCACCACTCGGTTAATGACATAAATTCTAACTTTCTCATTTTCCAAATATACCAGAAGTCACTAAAGTTTTGACAAAAGAGATTATCTTTAAGTAATTTCGTATTAAAATGCCAATGCGATTTACATCTAATGTTACTCGAGCAAAGAAAATCTAGATAGACTAGATGATGATCCGAAAAACCAACCGGACAAATAAAACAATTTAACAATCTATTTCTATCCGTATCTAAAATATAAAAACGATCCAAACGAGCCCCACACACTATCCCGTCCGTCATTTTCACCCAGGTGTGCTGTATATCCTGGGGGTGTTTGGTCCTCCAAGCATCAACTAAACCCACCTCTACCATCATCTCAAGTAATCTAGAAGACGATGGAGGATGAGGTTCTTCCCCTGTTCTATCATTTAAAAAACTCGTTGTACAGTTCCAGTCTCCCCCCAACACCACACACTCATTTTGATTAGACTGCTGCAGAAAACTATGAATATCTTTAAAAATTTTAAGCCTTTGATCCCCATGATTTGGTGCATAAACATTCATAAAGCAGAAAAGGTTTTTTTTTTATTTCCACTCTAATCACCAGGACCCTTCCTGGAACTAACTCAGAATGAGAAATAACATTAATGTCCAAAGCTGGTGAGAATAAAACTGCTACACCAGCAGATAATCTTGTGCCATGAGACAAAAAATATTTCCCCTTCCAACTCAACCCCCACTCCACCTCATCTTCATGATCTGTATGTGTCTCTTGTAAAAAAACAACATCAAGTTTCTTTTGCCTAATCGTCTCCAGAACAACCATCTTTTTAAGTGGATCCCTCCCACCATTGATATTTAAAGTTCCCACCCTGATATTACTCATACAGATAGAAAAAAGAGGCAGATCAGACAGAGACAGTAGAAAGAAAATCACCCAGTGCACTTTAATCATTATCTTATCTCTGAATCTTCAGTCGCTTTGAACCTTTCGCTGTTTTTGCTGACACCTGTCTCCTGACGCTTGTCAGGTGTTTTTTTAACCGGAAACGTTTCTTTTCATCTAACATTTCAAAACCAACCACTTTCCGAACCATTAATACACTCTTGATAAATTTTTCTGCATCAGGAAAATAGTCAAGGACCTTAACTTGTTTTCCAAATGTTTCATCCAAAAATTCATTAATTTCCTCCAGAGTGTACAAATCGCCACTAGATGTTTGTGAATCCGCGATTGAGACACTGTCTGAGTCGCTGTCGTACTCCATGTCTTCTACCTGTGCAGGTGGCGCAGCAGACTGGACCCCTGCAGCGCCACCTTCAGGCAACGCTACAGCCTCTGCAGCGCCACCTTCAGGCAACGCTACAGCCTCTGCAACAACACAACCAACCATCTGATCTGTTTCTACCTCCAGATTACTCCCCTCTGAGGAGTCCTTGGGAACACCGGTTCCAGTTTTTTCAGTATCCTCCTGTACAATATGTTTATTCAAACCACTGCTTCCCTCTCCTGCATCAAAGCTAGTGGGAGGAGGAAACGCCCCGCCCTCAGCTGACGGAGGAGCCCCGACCACCCGCGACTCCTCTGCACTTCCGCTCACTTCAACCTGAGCTTCCTGATTTTTATGCGGGCAAGAAGCCCGCTTATGTCCAACATCCCCACACTCAAAGCATTTCATACTCCCAGAACTCGCATAAACCATATAAGATCCTTCTTCATATTTCACTCTGAAAGAAACTTCTAGCATCTGTGTAGCAGAGTTTAAGAACATAAAAACCTGCCTCCTGAAAGACTGAACGTGTTTCAGCTTATTATGTTTACATCCCAAACCCACAGTTTTAAAACCACTCGCCAGTTTCCCAAAGCGCTGGAGCTCCTTCTCCAACAAAACATTAGGAATGAACGGCGGCACGCCCGAGACAATAACCCGGGTGGAGGGCACCGCAAGCGGCGACACCTGCAGGTACTCCCCGCCTATTGTCACCCCGCTGACAATCAACTGGTTCACAAAGCGCTCTTCTCTTAAAAATATCACTACTCCCCTATTCATTCTGGAAGCATAAATTAAATTGCTGTGACCAACTAGATCACCAACTGTCAACAGAACCGTTTCAACTGGGATTGTCAGATCAGGTTGGACCCGAATCCCATTTCTCAAAGAGAGGGGCGGCGGCTCTGGAGACGCCATCCCCACAAACAAACAGCGCTACAAGCGCTGGAAACCAAAAACCAGAACCAGAACCCAAGACTTAGAACCAAAGCAAGTAAAGAATATTAGAAAACAACAAATACATGAAAGAAAAAAAGTCGAAAAAGAAAACGATTGAGACACTTTCACTCTCCCAAACTCACCACCCGCAGATTCACCACCACCACTCCCAGAGAGAGAGAGAGAGAGGGAGGGTAGAGCAGAGGGAGAGAGAGAGAGAGGGAGAGGGAGAGAGAGTAGAGTAGGGAGCGAGAGCGAGGGCGGGTAGAGCAGAGAGAGAGAGGGTAGAGCAGAGAGAGAGAGAGAGAGCGAGGGCGGGTAGAGCAGAGAGAGAGAGGGTAGAGCAGAGAGAGAGAGAGAGAGCGAGGGCGGGTAGAGCAGAGGGAGAGAGAGAGAGGGCGGGTAGAGCAGAGAGAGAGAGGGTAGAGCAGAGGGAGAGAGAGAGAGGGCGGGGTAGAAAGGGTGGGAGGGAATGTTCGTGTGCTTCTATTCCTGGCAATCTGCAAAAAACGCTTTTCTTTCTCCCAGTGCGCTTTAAGTTTCTAAACAAGGCAGCAGCTATGGCTATATTTTCCTATCTTTATTACACAATTTACTAACAGTTGTTAAGGAAAAATGATTATTTTTAGTGCTTAATACAGTTTTACAGTTAACAGTATACAGTTAACTTGTATACTTAGGATTGAATATTATGTTTCATAGGTTAGAAAAGGAATTATACCTCATTTTGTTCTGTTGATTTTATGTGTTATTTTTGGCAAGACTCAATCTTTTGAGGTGCTGGGTGCAGAGGAGCAAAACTGGGGTTTGTAAAGATAACCTTTCCTTGAACCAAATTACTGGATTTAAGTTTTTCCTGAGAATTTATGTAAGGAGAGATAACGGGAGAGACTTCGGATTCCACAGGTATCTGTGAAATCTTATCTCATGTTTTTCTTTACCCAAAGGACCGTAGAACCCAGGAGGCCAGGACGCAGCTGTTGGCTCTTTTGTTGAACCAGAGAGCAAATGGCCTTTGATCTTTGGCGTAAATTAGGGGGAGTTTCTAAGTTTTTCTGAGTGTCCAAGGTAGCTTCCAGTTGGTCAACCAGAGGTACGCCTTAATTGAATATATTAAAAAGGAAAGACACACCTTCAGTATAAGAGTTCGTGCACAAGAGTAATAATTTAGATAGCTGCCACTATTTTGCTTTTTTTGCATCAGCTCTCTCCAAAGACGCGTCTTTGCCTTTTCTTTGTCTTTTCTTTCTCTATTCTTTTTTCCTGTCTCAGGTAATGAATGTATATCTCTGTTCCTCTGCGGTTTTGTTGTTAATTCATACGTTGCTTTGTATGGGATTAAACTCTGTAATTCTGTGACGTCAACACGCATTGTTGTTTTCCTTGTGGCCGCACGTCGCCCGCTGAGAGGACCTGGGATCCAGAGGAAGAGAGAGCCAAACTTTTTTTCCAAAGTTAATTTATAAATTATTCTTCCTTAACAGTGCGTAACAGGATTTGTGCGTGCGTAACAGGATTTGTGCGTGCGTAAAAAGATTTGTGCGTGCGTAACAGGATTTGTGCGTGCGTAAAAAGATTTGTGCGTGCGTAACAGGATTTGTGTGTGCGTAACAGGATTTGTGTGTGCGTAAAAAGATTTGTGCGTGCGTAAAAAGATTTGTGCGTGCGTAACAGGATTTGTGTGTGCGTAAAAAGATTTGTGCGTGCGTAAAAAGATTTGTGCGTGCGTAACAGGATTTATAAACCTTAAAAATAAAATACATGTTGAAAAAGTACACACAAATCACCTGGTACGCACACACAAAACTGCAGTTACACACAAATCCGGTTACGAGTGCACAACTATTTTTGAGACTCATTTCACGCCTCGGTGGAAGCTCCAAGATTTGTGTGTAGATGGTGCGTTTACATGCTAGTAAAAGCTGGGACATCTGAGTTTTCTTCGGAACTGTTTCTTTTTTCCATAGTTCAATATGTATTTCTCTCTTTACTTGTCTCGTGGCTTAGACATATTTTTGTGAGAGAAAAATACATGTCATTACACCCACGTCTACCTTTTAATACTATAAGATTGTTTATATATGAATCCGCATTTGGGACCTATACAACTGTAATTACTTGGGTAAAAAATTCGACCACTAGGTGGTGGAAGTTTATTCCGCTCTGACTGGGAAAAGCATTCATTCAAACTGAGAGAAGAAACAAGAGAATGGCGGGTCAGCCGAGTGATCGTGTTCGTGGTCTACCTTCCGAAGTTAGTGGATGTTAAAATTTGCACGTTTTACTGACCGTTGTAATGTGTATTTTTTAGATTATTTCAGATTACGTTTAACGTTTCAAGTAGTTCGACCCAAAGTTCTCGCCCTTCTATGTTAGCAATAGCTCATGTCTACGTTAGCTAAGCTACTATTAGTCCTCGATTAGTATCGGTACAGTTTAAAACAGTATCTTCCTGGCCCATTACAGCTATGTCTACGTTTATCACCAGGCTCAGCTATTTTTATGATGCCGACAATAATGTAGGCTTAGGTGACGTCTTTTATTATTTGAAGGATTCATCCCAGTTCTCCTCACTAATTGTAGTTTTTGATTTAAATTTTTTTTTTAGTTCTGCTACAGACTTATGTTTCGTCTATCACCTATATATTTTATATCTTACTGTAATCACTTAAGATTTACTCTTCTCTACATTTCTTCCTGGAATATGATGGTCATTGCTTTCGTACCAGAAATAAATACGTAGAACATCTCTTAACAAATGTACAAATGTATTCTATGCCATACATATACATCTGCACCGTTTTGTTATATTAGTTTCATGCAGATCATCAATATTTCAAATTTTGAAAATATAACCTCATCCAACACTGAAGCACTTGTAAGCAGCTGAATATAAGTGTAGTAACTCGGCTGAATTTTTAAAATATTAATATTTCTGTTACTTCATTATGAGCAAACCACATTTCTCATTACTTCCATGTGATGACTTACGTTTTTGGACAGATAATATGTTAAGTTGTGCTTCACATTAACTAAATTGTAATTCTAGCCATCTAGTGAAATTATATTTCTATTGTCCCCAAAAAGTGCTAATAATGTCAAACTTATGATAAATTACTGTATTGACAGTTTAATGGTCAACTTTAACAAACTGTTCTTTAATTCATTTTTATCTGTTTTGAAGGACTTGCTCACGCTCATTTAAGAAAATGGAGAGAGATCAACAAGATCAGTGGGTATGTTGCTAAACAGTAATTAAACAATATGAACAATTTGAAAATAAATATTTTTCGCTTGATAGTGCCATGGTCTTATTTTTCAAGTCGCAATAATTAAGCCAATATTGTGATAAAAATAGTCTTTAGTATTTAGGAAACTTATAATGTTTTAAAACTTTAAGTGATGAAAACCATGGGTTCTCTGGCTCATTTACACACATACGCACACATAGATATATCTATATATGTATATCTACTTATCTATGTATGTTTATATATATATATGCGTGTGTGTTTGTCTTATTTTCAGTGAAATAAAAATATGTTAAGTGTCTGGTGCTATTTTGTAAATATTTTAAATTTTAATTTAACAAATATTTCTTTCCATAGGACTTGCTGAAACAGCATATCTTGCAGAGACTGCATCAACGTGTCACACAAGCACTTCAACATATTCCTCTGGATATAGACTATTTGGAATTTGTTTGTAATCAAGAAATGGTTTTTATGGACAGCCTATCCCAACATATTCAACTGTCTGAGGATGTTGTCGATAGGCTGACAGATCTTCATAATGCCATCCAACAACACAAAAGCAGACAAGAACCTCAAGAAGTTGTTAGATTTGAAAGACTAACAACAAGGGGAGGTCCAAGAATAATAATCTGCACTGAACAATTGGTTCATCTACTTGAAATTGGACTTTCTGTGAACACAATTGCAAAGTTATGGGGAGTGTCACGTTCAACTTTGTTTAGAAGGATGACAGAGAACAATTTGTCAATCAGTACTTTTTACTGCAAGTGTACTGATGCAGAACTGGATATCCTTGTTGCAGAGATCAAAAACAGAATGCCACATGCCGGATATAGATTAGTAAAAGGGACCTTGAAGGCACAAGGGCATAATGTTGGATGGGACAGAGTTAAAGCCTCTATGCACAGAGTAGACAGCTTTGGAATATTGTCTCGAATGACTCAGCTGGGATGTGTTGTCCGGAGAACATATTCAGTGCCCAGTCCAAAGTACCTAGTGCACATAGATACAAATCACAAGCTCATCAGGTGAGGTTTTTGTTTTATGCTAATTAATGACAATGTTTTAGGTTAATATAGAATAACCACACTGTGAAATGACTTATTGTAATAACAATAAGAGCATTACAATTTACTATTGTAAAGGACATAGAAATGTAATAGGTTCTCTCCGTTTTTTTCCTATAGGTAAAACATTGTATTATTTGGCGGGATTGATGGTTATTCTCGCAAGGTAAGAAGGTACTCCCAAAATTTCCAGTAATTACATGAATTTTTAATATAAAAATAACAGACCCAGACTCTATGCACAGATACGGAACCCTCTAGGGGACATGTGGCCAAATTTGTGTTTTGCGTTACCTTGTGTAACATTTAGAGCTAGGCAGCTAACTGCGGCTACAAAAGCTGCATCATAAGATTGTCCTTTAAAATGAGCTTAAGGTGTGAATGAAAAACAGGAGGTAATGCTTTTGTTTTTGTTGTATGTATATTAAGTGATTTGCATAAAACATTTGACAATTACAGCAACACAATGAGAGACAATATAATTGACTCAGAATAAATTCATTCCAAAATTATAAAATCCATTTTCTTTTTCCTAGCTTGCCATATTCATATTCAGATGAGGATGAGTTCCAACAGGAAAAAAAAACATCTAAAAATTCAGAACAACCCATTAAGTTTTTTATCCCAAAAAGAAGTTCTCGTGCAAACATACAAATACATAAAAATGTAATTTAGGCATTTGGTTTGTGCATATGAAATGCACATGCAATTGTTAGATTTCTAATAATTTTGACATGATTAAACATTTGAATAATCAGGTTAAATTAACCATAATTTAAATTAAGAAAAAAGTGTCATATTTAAAACGAATCAATTTAAAGTGCAGTTTCAAAATATCAATCAAGAAAAATAGATTTAAAAAATGTTCAAATACTCAAGAAGAGTGGAAAAAATAAATTAATACACTGCGCAATATAAAACTTAAGTGTAGCTATATTCTGTTCTAATTTATTTCACCGTCATTTTAAACTTCACTGCCTCAGCATCAGTACAAAAGTGCCAGAACATGTACAGAATCATTGATCATTGATGCACCAAACAATTTACTTCCAATGAGCAATTGAGCAGAACTTTCATATGTTAAAGCAATACTGCTGTCAGACAACAGACTCACTAGGCAGTCAAGTCAGTAGATTCAAACATTAGGATCAACTTGTTTGGAAGACGGCAACAAAAAACCCCAATCAAAATGCGCCCTGGAGGAGTGCTTTACATAATTTTGCAGAATTTTTGGCAACACAGGAAGTGGGCCTGCAAAAAAGAAACTCCCTGAGTAATTGCCGGTTACACTTGCAAAACATTTGCATTCCTTCGCAAAAGGTTTTGTGTTCTCCTGCAATATGTTCATGTGGCATAATTGAATATTGTTGGCCTTTCTTACGGTGCCCATCGTACTTTCTGTACAATGGGCAGAAAGTAACCTTTAATATAATGTTTTTGTGAGGTTACTCCATGTGTGTTAATATTGCACACATGGAATAATACAACTATTGAATTTAGTAAAAAAAATAAATAAATAACTTGCTGTGAAATATAAGTAATATATTTTTCTTTAGGATAGAAACGCATCACAAATCTATGATATAAACAAAAACTTGTTGTAAGTAGGTAGGAAAAAATACATCCAAACTATTAGGAGTATTTCTGAGTTATTATCACGGGGTAACCAGTCATCTGACATTTTTTATTGTCCATCTCTTTTGTGTTGATAGTCTGAATGGTTTAAAGGGTCGTTTTCATGTGCAGTTCCATTTCAACCTTAAACATACATAAACATGCAGTGAATAAATCGATTTTCAATCAAAGAGTTAATAATAATCACTGATGCTCTTTAAATGTGTATATATTTGAAATGTTAAATTGATATTTGTGACTATATGAAATAGACCAGCAAAGGTTGCAGTTAGCGTATTGCGAGCGAATGCAAAAAAATAAAAAATTCACATGTCCTCCGGACAGAAAACCACACAAACTTGTGAAACTTGGTTTTCAAAAGGTTCACAACTTATTTTGACTTTAACAGCACTTTCAATTTCACTGTCCAGAAGACTTTAGTTGTGGTTTATTGTGTTTCTTTTTTTCCTTCCACACATAAGTTTTTTTGTTAACATCATTGAATAGTTTAGTGTGTCATTATACTCACCAATTTTTACATTTGTTATTCTTGTTTTTACAACTGTAAATAAAACTTTTTTTTCCAAAGATTATGTACCTGGGAGCTGCAAACAATAATCGTTCTGACAACATTGGCTTTCTTCTGTAATGCTGTGGAAGAATTTGGGTATCCACTTCGGTAAAAAGCTTTTTGCAATTTGTATTAATTTTTTAGAAATTGAACAAACAACTGAGGAAGAAGAATATCTCTCTACTTGAGATATTCCTTATATTTGACCTTGTAGTTTTATAAGTCTTGCAAGCAGTAACTAATATGACTAATTTTAGGGTGCGAGCAGATCATGGTGGAGAGAATGTTGCAGTTGCACGTCTGATGTTAACTGTGCGGGGTCCAGATAATGGAAGCTTTATTGCTGGCAAAAGTGTGCACAACCAAAGGTTGGTGAACCGTTCAGAGATTTCTCACAACGGTTAACCCACAACAAGAACTTGACATCTTTAAGAGAAGTATTTGTCAAAGTCAATACAAGTAAACACCAAATGCCCTTTTTAAACAACAATTTAGATTAATAAAGAAATCGGTACTTTCATGGCTCTGTGTGAAAAAGTACTTGCCCCCTAATACCAGTAACTGTGTGGGTCACCATTGGATGCAACAACTACAATGAACCTTTGATAACTTGCATTCACTTTTTGTTTTCCAGCTGCGAAGGAATTTTGAATACCCATTTTTTCAGTATTGTTATTGAAACACACTGGAAGGATCCCAGTGTAAACTTCCTTTTTAAGTTGATGCAATAGCATATCTATAGGATTCAAGTCCGGAGTTTCACTAGGCTATCACAAAGTTTTGATGTTTTTTTTCTGCCATTCATAGGTGGACTTGATGATGCTTTTCGATCATTGCTGGAGAACCAAAGTTGATTTAAGCTTTATGTCACCAACAGATGGCCAGATGTTGCCTTTCAGTGTGTCTTGGTGGACAGCAGAAATAAATGTTCCTTTCATCAAATCAAACTACACAAATACTCTAACACCACCATTTTTTACTGTTGCTATGATCTGCTTTGTTGGTTCTTCTTATGAAATTCAGTGTTACTATGACATCGGATGAAATGGGACAGTCACACAGATGCAATCCTAGCCTATGTGTGAGGCTGTGTTCCTAGGTGAACAACCTCGTCTCAGTTGTGACTGGGGGCGCTGATCTCTGCATGATGTGGGTGCAGGGGAGAGTGCACCCACATCATGCAATTTTTTTACATATAAAATGGGATTTTTGTCTTGCATCTTTAACCAACAACTTCAGTTAAGAACTGATTTTTTTGGGGGTGTTTTTGCTTTTTAATCTTTAAATTACTTTGATATTATTTAACACTGGAGTGTAAGAACGTTATGTAAAACTACAAAATAAGAATGGGGTGAAACACTTTTTCCACAACTATGTGTGTGTATAAGTAACATTTTATGTGCTTTCACACAGGATAGAGAGGTTGTGGCGTGATCTGTGGATGGGAGTCACATGTGTTTTCTACAATGTTCTACACCAACTGGAGGAGGAAAACCTCTTGGATCTTAGCAATCCTCTGCACTTGTTTTGCTGTCATTATGTTTTCTTGCCTCGCTTGCAAGTGAATCTTGACATATTTAAACAAGGATGGGACAATCACCCAATGAGAACTGAACAAAACCTCACTCCAAATCAGTTGTGGGAACTGGGACAGATCGGACATTCAGTGGTTGACCCAGAGGTACTTGAATGTCTTTTTTTGTTATTTCAAATGAAACAACAAATGTTTTCCACCAGCTATAATGCTATGTATGTTTTGCAGATTCCCCATATAAACTGGGAGGAAAGTGGGCTTGTTCCTGATCCACATGCTGAATTGCGAGTACCAGAGTTGGACAGCCCACTTACAGAAGATCAGATGGAGCTTCTCCGTGAAAACATTGACCCCCTACAACCTTCAGAGTCTAGTGGCATGGACATTTACATGGATACTCTGCAATATTTGGAAACTTTACTTGTGACAAATTAGATGTCACTTAAATTTAAATGTTTGTAATGAACAGCATTTTCAATACCATTTATTTAAAAAATCCATCAAACATGTACAAATATACAAGCAAGTACAAGCTAGAGAAAGAACCAGCTGGCAAAAATGTTAACTTTATAAAGTTTAATGTACACCAGAAACATGAAAATTATTTTATGTTTGAATGCCAAACATTTGTGGAATATTTCAGCAAAAAAACACATGATGAACAGGGATGCCTGACAAACATTTAGTAGTTACCTCAGGAACAACTTCATGTCAAGACTGTGTTGATGGACATTATTTGTAAAAAAAAAAAAAAAAAAGCAAGGCTAATGTAACCCAAGTGAAATGTTGAGTTCCATTTTTTTGGTTCGCTACTATTGCCCTCCAAAATCTCGCGGTAGTTGATTATATAACTGCAATTCTCGCGAGATTTACTAAACAGCCAATCATTGTTGAGCGTCTGAGTCACATGTACCACCGTCAGCTCATTTGTTGGGTATATTAGCTGGAGCAAAAAGCATGGAGGATTAGAACAAGTTTGGGAGAGCAGAGCTGCAGGTCGGTTAAGCGCAACATTCTGTTTTTCTTTAATCTTGTATGATGCTGATAAAATTGTACTAACTTTAGGAGTCTCCGGTCGTAAGCTGAGGGATAAGAGAAACACAAAACCGCTTGTATGCCTTATGAACTGCGGAATTGGTGAGTCATTTTATGAAGACTTGATATCAATTCGGATGCTCTATTGCGACTCTGAACAAACAAATTGGAGAACAATGAGATGCCTTAAATATTAAAAGTATTTGCTTATCTAGATGATTTTTGCATTGTTTTTTGTATGGAGCATATTTATTGACTTTTTATGAATAAGATTTATCTAGAAAATTTGTACTTGGAAATGCATTGATTAGGATTATTCACAGTGCAATGAGTGCCGATCATATTTTTTGTGTGCACACTGGAATGTTTGATTATATTGTAACCAGAATAATTTTTCTATATTAGATGTAGTTTAGTTATTTTATTTTCTATTTTGTTAAATCTAATTTTATTTTGTTTTATTTAAAGATCTAATTTAAAAATCCTCCTTTGTTTTACTTTTTCGACACTAACCGGGCGAGAGCAGGGTTGTTCTCGCGAGGGTTTAACGTCATATGACAGCTGCACATCAGTCCTAAATTGACAGCCACTGCTTATATTGCTGCTAAATCGCACCTTGGGTAGCAGACGCTGTGGGACTTTGACGTGCAGGTAGGCTTGGGTGTTGTTCCCAAAGCGGTTTTGCTTTTGAATGTCGATTATACATCAATCGTATACCTCTGTTAAATTACAGACATATGGTCGCTCATCTGAACGCTGAAACGATCTCTGTTTGTCAAAAGAGGAACTGGTAAGTGTTGCTCGGGAGCTAGAATGCTAGCGCTAGCCTCCCAGCCTGTGATTACACACCTACATAAAAACACATTTGGATTGAAATTGCATGTAATTATGTAGGCTCAGATTCGATTATTAAGAAATGCATGTACATGTACATTGATTGTCGGGCCTGTTTTCGCAGGCCAGGTGTGTTCCAGATCCCACCCCCGCTCGGAGTAACTGAAGGATCTGGGACACATTAAGAATTGTCTGGTTTTTGTATACTGACCGGACTGGCGAGCTAACCATAGCGGATTCAGAAAGTCACCCATAATCTGAGGAAACATCTCCAAACCGGAAGGGAAATTCAACCAACCACTTCACAGCTGGAACTAAATGACTATTTTTGTTTTTTCCCTTCCGTCACCGACAGAGACTTCCTTGGTTTAAGGAACTGGACTTTAAAGCTGTGAAACAATTTGTATATATTGTAAATATAAATACACCTCATTGATTTTGCACTCTCCAGTTGTATGTGTCTTGCAATTTGCCACTACCTCCAGTAGACGAACCTGGAACCTAGTTTTTCACTTAGAGTGACGTTGATTTGGGTTTTTTAATAATCTTAAAATGTAACTCAGGTTACAATATATATATTTGAGACTGGTCCTGCTTTATTGTACAGGCCAGGTTCGATGGCGAGCTGAAGAATCAGGTCCAAGAGCCTAAAGGATTTCACCTGTGGTGTTAAGATTTGGTTTCCCCACCAGGCTGGTGGGAGGCTTCCTGCAGCCCATGAACAAAATTGTTTCCACTCTGATCTGACTTTTGTCAGCATATGAACTGTAACAGGCGCTCTAAACTCACCTGACCCTGTTGAACCGCCTCAGTTCAGTTTTCAGGAGTTTTATGAACTGAATGGTGTGGCTTGTTACTGGAACTGTGGAACTGATTTGTTTTTTTTTTGTTAATTTAATTTGTTTTCTTTGTGTACTATTTCCTTTTATTTTAATATGGCCATTTAAATGTTTTTTTTTTCCTTTCTTATTGTAATGTAAATAATTAATCACTGTGAATACAAGGCACTCACATCTGCAACTTCTAGTCTGTCTACTCCTTCCTGAGCCGTACCTAGACTTCTAAGAACTAGCCCATTGACTTTGTTGGTCATGATCTATTTTTAATTATCTAGAAATATAGTATACTGGTTACACAGATATGCTACACTAATAATAAAATTACTTTCTATTTTAACTGACTTGCCATGTCGAACTGCAATTTTTCAACAAATGAAACATCAATACATATTTATCAAATAAGACCAAAGCCTGTCTCTACTGATTTCAGACACACATTCATGTCGGCTGACAGGGCCTGGTAGGTGGTGTAGTGACTTGGTAGCCGTAATCGCTCACTACAGGTTGAAGACGTCGGCATATGGTTAGGTCCAGTTGACAGGACAACTTCAAGCTTCAGCTCTTGGCAAGGGACCTCCCAGCCAACCCAAAACCTCAGGAGCTCGCGCAGTTTGTCTGAAGACGCTATGAAAAGTATAAATTAATTTGTTTTAGATACATGTGGAATTTTCTGTATAATTGAATCATTCATAAAGTCGCGTTTGAGATATTTAGGCAAAAGTATTTTAAATATAAGCAACAGATCCATATAAATGTGATATCATTAAAAAATCAAAATCATTTGAATACCTTTTACCTTGTTAACTGATTGACCTCCTGTCAAAGCATAGACTAAGAGAAACACCATGTTTCCTGTGGCATCTATATAATGTGATTTATTCGTTGAAGGTCCTCAAAGATGTGGTGTTTTGTGAATTGCATTCCTTCTCAAATACAACTGAATCGTATTTTTGGTGCAGCATAAACACCAGACACCTTCTCATTTTACTTTAAGTCTGTTCTATAGCCACATAGTCTTTTTGTAACTGGTATACAAAACTGTTTGGAAACCTAACAAGGGCTTTGCATCCTTTTTCCACCAAATGCAAATAATTACTGTATATGAATACTGCTAATGTACCTAATTTATCTGTGCTGTGTTGTAAGACATGATTAGCAGAAATGTGCTGGTATGTAATGCACATGTCTTGTCATTTTCAAAATAACATATAAATACTGTCAAAATGCTCATGCAGACATTTTACCTTCTTCGACAAACTGACGGAATAACCCAGCCACCAGTGCAGTTTCCGCCTCCAAGTCATCGTCGCTGTCGTCACTGTCATACCTTTTTTTTAGGTGCGGCCAAACGATTGACTGCAGGACCATCTATAATTGCAGAAATAGTTTAAAATAGTAATATTCAGACCAGGTTTCAGAGTAAAAGCATATATTCAGATACATCTCTATAATGTTAAAACAGATTATACATTGACCTGGGGTGTGATTTCCACTTCACTTTCCCTCGGGAAGAGGAGGGGCACAACATCAGGTCTGGATGTAATTAGTGGCCAGATACCCGTTTCTTTAAGTCCCCTTTTCAGGTGCTTCATTTGCACACTAAGTCGAGTGATGGCCTGTAAATATTACACTTTATTAGTGGCATCAATGTTCAGAATAAATATAATTATTTCTCAAATACACTTGGACATTGTTTAACAAACCTAAATAACACATTTAACTCTTTAGGTCAAGACAAATAATTAAAAAAATCAAAAGTTAATATTTTTATTACAGCATGGGTGAGGAGCTGCTCTAAGAGGAGAAGTTTGTTTGTCTCCTTGGTTGGCACAGGAAAATACCACTCCATACACAGATTGGACAATCTTGAAGTCTCTTCCTCAGTCATCTCTTCTTTCAGCAGCTGGTAAAAAAGCATTATTAACTTAGTATTTATTAAAACATCCAAATTTAGCTGGATTTCATATTTGTGATGCATGTTAAAAATTTAGATAAGTCAATTTTGTTTACTTACGAAACCAATGATCTCTCTGTGGTCAATATCTGGGCAGTCCTCTAGGGAAAGGTATGTTGTCGCCAACTCCTTTGAACCACTTGTCAAGGCATGCACTACTGCCAAGCTGATGCCCGACAAGGCTGGACCTCCATTAATTAAAGAGTGGCCAATCAGCCGACCAGCCATGACAAACAGCTCGCTCTCAGCAAGCACTGCTGAAGTAGTTGGTACAAGGTGATCAGTTTCCCCTTCAAACATTGCAGTCACTGCAGCATTTCCTAAAAATGAAAAAAAAGAAATAAGTCTACTGTTAAATGTACCAACTGAGATGAGACCCCAAATGTATAGCTTTATTAATTAATTCTGAAGTCTATTTTGCACATACCGAAGTTCATTTTAAATCCTTGTTTCAGCTTGGAAATGGCAGACGAGATGATGTGTCTTGTCACGCCTCTACCAACTGCAGCATCACCTACAATAAAAGAGCCTGGTAAGATGAAAGAGCTGTTTTCCAGTACTGTTAAGCTGATATGAAGTAATACCTTGAATGAGACAATGAAAAGGAGCTGCCCACTGGATTATCTCACACTTGTGCTTGTAAAATGAAATGAGAGACATATCTCGCTCCTCATCAGTGTCCATCGCATCCAGAGTGAGAACAAGTGTCCTCTGGTTAACTCCTACTTGCTTCAGTTGTCTGACAAACAGCTCAACAGCCTTCTGTGGATCTCCAACTGTTTTCCATTCTGGCAAATTCATAATTAACAAAATGTTACATCTGTACACATAAATTTTGTCCTACAACATACAGCAATGTTTTTTTGTTTCTTTAAAATACAACAGATATACAGCAAACCTACCCAACAACATCCAGGATCACATAATATTTTTTTCGGACTTATTTACTATAGTATGATACCTTCAGTACTTCTAGGTTCTGCAGAATAAGAAGTTCCTGAAGTTGTTGATGATGGTCCTGGCATATCTGGGTGTATTTCCAATACTCCCTCCCTCCTGAAGGAAAAAAATGTTATTTTTGCGATAGGAAATGACATCCAGCTATATTACAGAATCAGTGATAGAAAATGTTTTCAAATATTTTATAAGGGCTAAATTTTTAAATTAACTGTAGTTGTAAAGCTCTTTTTTATATGTTGTCTGAATACTCATACCATTTTTACATTACATGCCCTATTCACATAAAAACATATCCGTCTACCTTCCTAAAGAAAAAAAAATTATACACTAATTAATACCTGTCACAGCATTCAATGGCATGATAAGGAAGCACAGACTTCAAGAAATCCCTCTGGCAGATAGGGCAGCACTGCACAGAAAAATATTTTTTCAAAATAATAAAAATTAAAAAATATATTTTTTGCAAGAATATTAGAAGTTATTTGCTTTATTTTGTAAAAATAAATTACTTCGTGTGCAACTTTTTAAACAGGATCCTACCTCTCTTTCTTCCAAATCTTCAATTGTGTCTTCTGGCTCCTCCAATGTGTCACAGTCATCCTCATCAACCTCTATAGGTTCAGTCTGATCAGTTCGATTCTGTTTAAATTGGGAAACATTAATGTATTGCCACAGGCATGTGTGTCTGTGTATATATATATATATATATATATATATATATATATATATATATATATAGAGAGAGAGAGAGAGAGAGAGAGAGAGAGAGAGAGAGAGATTAAAACCAAAGAGTTCAACATAGTAATGTTGATTGATTAAGTTATGGAGGAAATGAGGACAACTTACTTTTTTTTTTTTTCTGCAAGACCCAGCATGTAACGCCAGCATCTGAAGAGGCATTGTTATACCACAAGTGACACAGGGCACCTGAGGCATTTTGGCAAACTCCTCCGCATCAAATGGAAGTGGACTTGTCTCCAGTTCTTCCTGGAGGGGTACCAGGAAGAGGACTATTTTCCCATTATTTGAAGCAGAACGGAGCAGCTTGCCGCTGTACCCTTCAGCATCCATTGGGATTATTGACAATTTCCTTTAACCACCTCCACCTGAGATAAAATAAAGATATGCATTTATTGGTGTAACCTGAACATTTTACAAATCAAAATAAATATGAACAATCTTATTAAAGAGGAATCATTTTAACCTGATGCTTTATGGAACATCCATCTTCCCTTCAGTTGTTTAAGTTTGATAAACTCATCCTCCAACTGACTGACAATCTGTTATATATAATTGGGGCCTGCCATGCAAAGCAATGGCAGGAACCTATTACTATTGTCGGAGAGAAGCGTCTCTTTAATATTTGGGGCCTGCCATGCAAAGCAATGGCAGGAACCTATTACTATTGTCGGAGAGAAGCGTCTCTTTAATTGGGGCCTGCCATGCAAAGCAATGGCAGGAACCTATTACTATTGTCGGAGAGAAGCGTCTCTTTAATATTCTTCTTCTTTATTTTTCTTCCGTCACCGTTAATGCGGCTCATACCGCTGGGTGCACACCTACAAATGAGGTATCAAAACGTGCAGAAAATTCACGCCATTGGAGCTATTACTTTTGGTGGGATTTGGGCTTAACGTGGTGACATAATTCGCAAAAAACTACGAAAAAAACCCCATTATAAGTCAATGGGAAAAATCCTGGAAATACCCTATTTTTGAGGATTTTCTGTGTCGTCACAAATTCACCTAGAAATGCCATTCAAATTTCATTTTGTAGATACCTCTGTGATCTCTTCGAAAGTGAAGACGGCTCGTCGATACCAGTTACGGTTTGTCCACAATTTGCTTCTAAGCGACCCAAAGTTTCTCATTTTTCCGAAAATTACAGTGCTTCTCTGATTGATTAGAGTGAGAGATGAAGACAACTTTTTCAGCCCAAATCATTTTTGAAATCGCCATCACGGCCACAAATATCGCACGATTGGTATCAAAATCGGTCCTGACATTGATACGCATGTCTGCTCCGGTAAAATGTTTTCGAAATTTATCTAGACCGTACGGTTTTCTGTCACGGTGCTTCAGAGCAAAGTCATGCGACAGGATTTTCTGAGGCTCTCAGGCTCTTTCACTAACACTTCACACCTTGGTGTGAAACTTATTTAACATAGCAACGGAACTCAAGAGGCTATTGGCTGCTGATTAGGACTACAAATACGCATCGCTGTAGTTCTAACTATAGTGGAATACTCAGTTGAAACAGAGGTTTACTGAACTGGCCTTTAGAACTACGTGCTGCTATGGGCTGTATATAATGGATTTAACTCAGTAACTGTTACACATGGTATTAGTTTGGAACTTTGAAATGAAGCATACTGAAAATTTCAAAATAAAAGCCTTGAAAATTTTTACATGAGATTATTGCTGTTTTGAGCATTATATAACTGATTTAACCCAATGACTGTTATACATGGGATTAGTTTGGACCTTTGAAATGAAGTTTAACAAAAATTCCAAAATAAAAGCCTTTAATATTTTTACATCAACTACTTGCGTTTTCAGCATTATATAACTGATTTAACCCAATGACTCTTACATATGGGATTAGTTTGGCCCTTTGAAATGAAGTTTAACAAAAATTCCAAAATAAAAGCCTTTAATATTTTTACATCAACTACTTGCGTTTTCAGCATTATATAACTGATTTAACCCAATGACTCTTACACATGGGATTAGTTTGGCCCATTGAAATGAAGTTTAACAAAAATTTCAAAATCAAAGCCTTGAATATTTTTACATCATGTAATTGCTCTTTTTGGCTTTATTTGACCTTTTCATCCAAAGCACTGTAACACATGGGATTAGTTTGGAACTTTAAAATTAAGCATACTGAAAATTTCAAAATAAAAGCCTTGAATATTTTTACATGACGTAATTGCTCTTTTTGGCTTTATTTGACTTTTTCATCCAAAGCACTGTTACACATGGTATTAGTTTGGCCCTTTGAAATGAAGCATACTGAACATTTCAAAATAAAAGCCTTGAATATTTTTACATCAACTACTTGCGTTTTCAGCATTATATAACTGATTTAACCCAATGACTATTACACATGGGATTAAAATAGACTGTTTTGCATGAGCAGCAGATAGATCCTCTATTGCACATGTGTCAAACTCAAGGCCCGCGGGCCACATGTGGCCCGCTACGTCATTTTATGTGGCCCTCTCCCCCCTACCACCGTTTTACAGCCCCATTGATTGACTTAAAATAGGTTTTGAGCACGAATTGACTACAAACTACATATCCCATAATGCCTTCCGATTCTTACCAACCAACATTACGGCTTCTCGCCACTAGAGTGCAGCAGAGTCACCTCAAGCTGATTATTAATTTTCCCAGCGAATAAAACTGAAACATCGACAAGCTAACAAGCTAAAGAGTGAAGTCCCGTGATGTTTCAATCGAGGACTTTTACCGTCTACTGCCCCCTGATTTGATGCCACAGCTTCGACTCCATGCAGCTCGTGTTTTGTCCACGTTTGGAAGCACCTATCTGTGCGAAGAGATGTTTTCAATAATGACTTTAAACAAGACCAAGCACAGATCGCGCATTACTGACGATAACCTACACGCCGTTTTGCGGATTGCCACAGAATAGAACTAAAACCAGACATCGACGAACTGACCAGGGGAAAACGGTGCCTGACATCCGGCCAGAAAACATTGGTAAGCACAAACAAACTACATTTAAATAGAATGAATGTAAAACCAAAACTCAGTATACTGGAATATGCATATAGTTTATTGATTTTGCTTGTGTTTAGTTTATTTACAGAACACAACACAATGAGGATGTGTGTGAGTTGGTGACAGGGTGAAGAGGGATCAGCGTTGTGTTCAAGGACAGTTCGTTGCGTAATAAATAACGAAAAAGTTTTGTGAATGAAGTTGAGAGTTAATATCAAAACTTGTTTTTTATTATTTGTCTGCTTATCTTCAAAGCAGACAAAGAATAATTTTCCCAGCGAATAAAACTGAAACATCGACAAGCTAACGAGCTAAACAGCAAAGTTTAGCTGAGCAGTTTAAAAATACTGAGCATATTTTTAAACTGCTCAGTTTAAAAATACTGTAATTTTTAAACTGAGCAGTAATTTTACATCCATGCAAACTCAAATGTAATATTTAAAACTTGAATACATAAAATCAGTTATTTAACAATATGAGGTGTTGTTTAAAAATAAAAAAGATAGCAATTTCTTTTTATTGCAGAGACATTAGATTCTTAAATTTATGGTATTCTTTAAATGTTGTAATTTTGGTTCATTGTAAACTTTACCTGTAAAAAGTTTGTAGAAATCTTTAACATAAGGTCAATATATATTTTTAAACTGTAATATGTTGTGTGTGTGTGCGTTATTGAAAATTTATATTTGTGACAATCATTAGGCAAATGCTAATGAACTGCCTTCCTGCAGTTTATGAGCATTGAACTGTTACTAAACAGTTCAATGCAAGGTTCATTAGCGTTAGCATTTTAGCTTCAATAAGCTATTAGCTATTTTTTACTTTTTAGCAATGTTTAGTATACTGAATGGAGTAAATCAATTATAGAAAATATCCTAGTGATTTCCCACATACTGATGAAAGCAATGACGCTAACATTAGCGTTTCTGCTGATTTTAGCTGATATACTTACTTTATAATACTGAATGGTGCACGTCCGCCTCGCTTAACGTTCTTGCGATTCTCCGCGTGCCACTGGTTACGTTGCGGCGTTCTTTAGCGTCGATGCCGATTTGTGGCGTGACGACGCCGGGCCCAGACCGACGGGCGCGCCTTGGCAGGCCCCGGCTAAATTTCTTCCGAAATTTTCTAGTTGGGGCCTGCCCATAGCAATGCATAAGGAGAGCAGTACTGACTTGCGAAGCAAGTCAGTACTGCCTCCATGCATTGCATGGCAGGCACCTATTATTCTACACCCAATAGAATGTCTCTTTATTGGGGCCTGCCCATAGCAATGCATAAGGAGAGCAGTACTGACTTGCGAAGCAAGTCAGTACTGCCTCCATGCATTGCATGGCAGGCACCTATTATTCTACACCCAATAGAATGTCTCTTTATTGGGGCCTGCCCATAGCAATGCATAGGGATGTAATCCCTATGCATTGCATGGCAGGCACCTATTGTTCTACACCTCAAAATAACTGCCGCTTCCTACTACCTTTAATGCGGCTCGTACCGCTGCATGCCCCCTCACAATATATATATCAAAACGTGAGGCTCAATCCCGTGAGGGGAGCTATTACTTTTGTTGGCATTTCGAGTAACTGTGGCGACATAATTAACAAAAAATGAGCCAAATTTAACTCAAAACAAAAGTCTAACTGACACAAAACAGTGTCAGTTAGACTCAAAATAGACATAGAATTTAGTCTGCCTCTCTGAACTGCTCTTTAGAACTACAATGACTGAAGGTTAGAACTACAACATGGCGGACACTGAGTGCCTACAAAAGAGGTCTGAGCTGAATGTCAGAACTACAAACATGGAGGAACTGTCAGTTACTACAGAGGAGGACTGAGCTGGCCTTTAGAACTACTTGTGTTTTGGGCTTTGTATAACTGATTTTACCCAACCATTGTTACACATGATATTAGTTTAGCTCTTTGAAATGAAGCATACTGAAAATTTCAAAATAAAAGCCTTGAATATTTTTACATCAGATAATTGCTCTTTTTGGCTTTATGTGACTTTTTTATCCAAAGCACTGTTACACATGGGATTAGTGTGGCAATTTAAAATTAAGCTTAACAAAAATTTCAAAATAAAAGCCTTGACAATTTTTACATCAGATAATTGCTCTTTTGAGCACTATATAACTGATTTAACCCAGCAATTGTTACACATGGGATTAGTTTGGCACTTTGAAATGAAGCTTAACAAAAATTTCAAAATAAAAGCCTTGAGAAATTTTACATTACGTAATTGCTCTTGAGCATTATATAACTGAGTTAACCCAATGACTATTAGACATGGGATTAGTTTGGACCTTTGAAATTAAGCTTAACAAAAATTTCAAAATAAAAGCCTCAACATGCCCCTGCGGTTAGTGCACCGCCGCAGGCGGTGCAATAATATTATTCTGCATTATCTTTTTCTCTGAGGTTAGGGAACTGCCTTGCGCAGCAAGGCAGTTCATTAGCATTAGCATTTTAGCTTTAATAAGCTATTAGCTATTTATTTTACTTTTTAGCCATGTTTAGTATACTGAATGGAGTAAGTCCATTATAGAAAACATCCTAGTGATGTCCCACATGCTACTGACAGCAATCACGCTAACATTAGCATTTTTGTTAATTTTAGCTGATACACTTACTTTATCATACTGAATGGTGCAAGTCCATGTTAGTAAACATTCTTGTCAATCTCCACATGCTATTGATTACGTTGCAGCTTTCTTTACCATTGATGCTAATTTCTAGCATCAGAACGCTGGGTCCAAACCGATGGGCACACTTTGGCAGGCCCCGGTTAAATTTCTTCAGGAATTTTCTAGTTATATATTACTTCTTCCGTTACCGTTAATGCGGCTCGTACCGCTGCGAGCCCACCCACAAAAGTGGTATCAAAACGTGCGGCTTATTCCAGGCATTGGAGCTATTATTTTTATAAGGAATCGGACTTACGTTGGCGACGTAAAAAGCGAAAAACGAGCCAAATTTCCAACTGCCGAAACGCAGAGCCTAACTGACACCAACTGCCGCTTTTTTAGAGTGAGAAATGAAGAGAATTTTTGACCCCAAAATAATTTTGAAATCGCCCTCATGCCCACAAATATTGCCCAATTGGTATCAAACTCGGTCATGACATCGATACGCCTGCCTGCTCCGGTAAAATGTTTTCGAAATTTCTCTAGGGCTTACGGTTTTCTGTCAAGGTGCTTCAGAGCGAAATCATGCGCCAGGATAACTGACGCTCTCCCAGATTCACTTCCATGTATTTCTGAAAAATTTTTGAGCTCTGCATGCACCATTTTTGTCTCATCACTGCAATTACTGTGAGTGAGCTACAAATATGAATTGCGGTACTATGGGAGACGACAAATAGCCCTCTCATATGCTTCAAACGGTTTTCCAATACGTCTCTCGGTTCCTGAACGGCAAGGAGTTGTTCGGACTGCTTTTTCCATATAAACCAATGGGGTGTCTCACAAAGATAGAAATCTTTTTCCACCTCTCTGTGTCACACACACATGACAGTTAGCAGAGGATTGATAACCATAGCAATGGAACACAGGAGGGGATTGGCTGCTGGTTAGGACTACAAATACGCATCACTGTAGTTCTAATCAATACTCAGTTAAAACAGAGGGCTGAGCTGCCATTTAGAGCTATTGGCTGTTTTGGCCAGTAAATAACGGATTTAACCCAAACACTGTTAGACATTTTAATTAGTGTGGTCATTTAATATGAAGCTTATGTATTTTTTCAAAATAAAAGCCTCAATATCCCCCTCAGGTTAATGCACCGTCGTAGCCGGTGCAATAATATTAGCATGCATTATATTTTTCTCTCAGGTTAGGGAACTGCCTTGCGCAGCAAGGCAGTTCATTAGCATTAGCCTTTCTATTAGCTATTTTCTTACTTATTAGCCATGTTTAATATACTGAGTGGAGTAAGTCAATGACAGACAACATTCTAATGATATGCCACTGCTTCAAACAGTTACAATTCTGTCTCTCCCTCTCTGTCTCACTCACATGACAGCTGAGCTGCTCTTTAGAACTACAATGACTGAAGGTTAGAACTACAACATGGCGGACACTGAGTGCCTACAAAAGAGGTCTGAGCTGAGTGTCAGAACTACAAACATGGTGGAACTGTCAGTTACTACAGAGGACTGAGCTGGCCTTTAGAACTACTTGTGTTTTGGACTTTGTATAGCTGCTTTTATCCAACCATTGTTACACATGGAATTAGTGTGCCAATTTAAAATTAAGCTTAATAAAAATTTCAAAATAAAAGCCTTGAATATTTTTACATAATGTAGTTGCTCTTTTTGGCTTTATTTGACTTTTTCATCCAAAGCACTGTTACACATGATATTAGTTTAGCTCTTTGAAATGAAGCATACTGAAAATTTCAAAATTAAAGCCTTGAATATTTTTACATCAGATAATTGCTCTTTTTGGCTTTATGTGACTTTTTTATCCAAAGCAGTGTTACACATGGGATTAGTGTGGCAATTTAAAATTAAGCTTAACAAAAATTTCAAAATAAAAGCCTTGACAATTTTTACATCAGATAATTGCTCTTTTGAGCATTATATAACTGATTTAACCCAGCAATTGTTACACATGGGAATAGTTTGGCACTTTGTAATGAAGCTTAACAAAAATTTCAAAATAAAAGCCTTGAGAAATTTTACATTACGTAATTGCTCTTGAGCATTATATAACTGATTTAACCCAATGACTATTAGACATGGGATTAGTTTGGACCTTTGAAATTAAGCTTAACAAAAATTTCAAAATAAAAGCCTCAACATGCCCCTGAGGTTAGTGCACCGCCGCAGGCTGTGCAATAATATTATTCTGCATTATCTTTTTCTCTCAGGCTAGGGAACTGCCTTGCGCAGCAAGGCAGTTCATTAGCATTAGCATTTTAGCTTTAATAAGCTATTAGCTATTTATTTTACTTTTTAGCCATGTTTAGTCTACTGAATGGAGTAAGTACATTATAGAAAACATCCTAGTGATGTCCCACATGCTACTGACAGCAATCACGCTAACATTAGCATTTTTGCTAATTTTAGCTGATACACTTAGTTTATCATACTGAATGGTGCAAGTCCATGTTAGTAAACATTCTTGTCAATCTCCACATGCTATTGATTACATTGCAGCTTTCTTTAGCATTGATGCTAATTTGTAGCATCAGAACGCTGGGTCCAAACCGACGGGCACACTTTGGCAGGCCCCGGTTAAATTTCTTCAGGAATTTTCTAGTTTATTTATTTATATCTTTATAGCTTTATTTTTCTTCCATCACCGTTAATGCGGCTCGTACCGCTGCGTGCACCCCCACAAAAGTGGTATCAAAACGTGCGGCTCGATGCCGAGAAGGGAGCTATTATTTTTATAAGGAATCGGACTTACGATGGCGACGTAAAAAGTGAAAAACGAACCAAATTTCCAACTGCCGAAACGCAGAGCCTAACTGACACCAACTGCCGCTTTTTTAGAGTGAGAAATGAAGAGAATTTTTGACCCCAAAACAATTTTGAAATCGCCATCACACCCACAAATATCGCCCGATTGGTATCAAACTCGGTCATGACATTGATACGCATGCCTGCTCCGGTAAAATGTTTTCGAAATTTCTCTAGGGCTTACGGTTTTCTGTCAAGGTGCTTCAGAGCGAAATCATGCGCCAGGATAACTGACGCTCTCCCAGATTCACTTCCATGTATTTCTGAAAAATTTCTGAGCTCTGCATGCACCATTTTTGTCTCATCACTGCAATTACTGTGAGTGAGCTACAAATATGAATCGCGGTACTATGGGAGAAGACAAATAGCCCTCTCATATGCTTCAAACGGTTTTCCAATACGTCTCTCGGTTCCTGAACGGCAAGGAGTTGTTCAGACTGCTTTTTCCATATAAACCAATGGGGTGTCTCACAAAGATAGAAATCTTTTTCCACCTCTCTGTGTCACACACACATGACAGTTAGCAGAGGATTGATAACCATAGCAATGGAACACAGGAGGGGATTGGCTGCTGGTTAGGACTACAAATACGCATCACTGTAGTTCTAATCAATACTCAGTTAAAACAGAGGGCTGAGCTGCCATTTAGAGCTACAGGCTGTTATGGCAAGTAAATTACGGATTTAACCCAAACACTGTTAGACATTTTAATTAGTGTGATCATTTAATATGAAGCTTATGTATTTTTTCAAAATAAAAGCCTCAATATCCCCCTCAGGTTAATGCACCGCCATAGGCGGTGCAATAATATTAGCATGCATTATATTTTTCTCTCAGGTTAGGGAACTGCCTTGCGCAGCAAGGCAGTTCATTAGCATTAGCCTTTTACCTTAAATAAGCTATTAGCTATTTTCTTACTTATTAGCCATGTTTAATATACTGAGTGGAGTAAGTCAATTACAGACAACATTCTAATGATATGCCACTGCTTCAAACAGTTACAATTCTGTCTCTCCGTCTCTGTCTCACTCACATGACAGCTGAACTGCTCTTTAGAACTACAATGACTGAAGGTTAGAACTACAACATGGCGGACACTGAGTGCCTACAAAAGAGGTCTGAGCTGAATGTCAGAACTACAACATGGTGGAACTGTCAGTTACTACAGAGGAGGACTGAGCTGGCCTTTAGAACTACTTGTGTTTTGGGCATTATATAACTGATTTTATCCAACCATTGTTACACATGGGATTAGTGTGGCAATTTAAAATGAAGCTTAATAAAAATTTCAAAATAAAAGCCTTGAATATTTTTACATCATGTAGTTCCCCAATTTTGGCTTTATTTGACTTTTTCATCCAAAGCACTGTTACACATGATATTAGTTTAGCTCTTTGAAATGAAGCATACTGAAAATTTCAAAATAAAAGCCTTGAATATTTTTACATCAGATAATTGCTCTTTTTGGCTTTATGTGACTTTTTTATCCAAAGCACTGTTACACATGGGATTAGTGTGGCAATTTAAAATTAAGCTTAACAAAAATTTCAAAATAAAAGCCTTGACAATTTTTACATCAGATAATTGCTCTTTTGAGCATTATATAACTGATTTAACCCAGCAATTGTTACACATGGGATTAGTTTGGCACTTTGAAATGAAGCTTAACCAAAATTTCAAAATAAAAGCCTTGAGAAATCTTACATTAGGTAATTGCTCTTTTGAGCAATAAATAACTGATTTAACCCAATGGCTATTACACATGGGATTAGTTTGGCCTTTTGAAATGAAGCATAAAGAAAATTTCAAAATAAAAGCCCTTCATATTTTTACATCAACTACTTGTCTTCTGAGCATTATATAACTGATTTAACCCAATGACTATTATACATGGGATTAGTTTGGCCCTTTGAAATGACGTTTAATAAACATTTCAAAATAAAAGCCTTGACAATTTTTACATCAGATAATTACTCTTTTGAGCATTATATAACTGATTCAACCCAATCACTGTTATACATGGGATTAGTTTGCACCTTGGAAATGAAGCTTAACAAAAATTTCAAAATAAAAGCCTCAACATGCCCCTGAGGTCAGTGCACCGCCGCAGGCGGTGCAATAATATTATTCTGCAATGTCTTTTTCTCTCAGGTTAGGGAACTGCCTTGCGCAGCAAGGCAGTTCATTAGCATTAGCATTTTAGCTTTAATAAGCTATTAGCTATTTATTTTACTTTTTAGCCATGTTTAGTATACTGAATGGAGTACGTCCATTATAGAAAACATCCTAGTGATGTCCCACATGCTACTGACAGCAATCACGCTAACATTAGCATTTTTGCTAATTTTAGCTGATACACTTACTTTATCATACTGAATGGTGCAAGTCCATGTTAGTAAACATTCTTGTCAATCTCCACATGCTATTGATTACGTTGCAGCGTTCTTTAGCATCGATGCTAATTTGTAGCATCAGAACGCTGGGTCCAAACCGACGGGCACACTTTGGCAGGCCCCGGTTAAATTTCTTCAGGAATTTTCTAGTTTATATCTTTATAGCTTTATTTTTCTTCCATCACCGTTAATGCGGCTCGTACCGCTGCGTGCACCCCCACAAAAGTGGTATCAAAACGTGCGGCTCGATGCCGAGAAGGGAGCTATTATTTTTATAAGGAATCGGACTTACGATGGCGACGTAAAAAGTGAAAAACGAACCAAATTTCCAACTGCCGAAACGCAGAGCCTAACTGACACCAACTGCCGCTTTTTTAGAGTGAGAAATGAAGAGAATTTTTGACCCCAAAACAATTTTGAAATCGCCATCACACCCACAAATATCGCCCGATTGGTATCAAACTCGGTCATGACATTGATACGCATGCCTGCTCCGGTAAAATGTTTTCGAAATTTCTCTAGGGCTTACGGTTTTCTGTCAAGGTGCTTCAGAGCGAAATCATGCGCCAGGATAACTGACGCTCTCCCAGATTCACTTCCATGTATTTCTGAAAAATTTCTGAGCTCTGCATGCACCATTTTTGTCTCATCACTGCAATTACTGTGAGTGAGCTACAAATATGAATCGCGGTACTATGGGAGAAGACAAATAGCCCTCTCATATGCTTCAAACGGTTTTCCAATACGTCTCTCGGTTCCTGAACGGCAAGGAGTTGTTCAGACTGCTTTTTCCATATAAACCAATGGGGTGTCTCACAAAGATAGAAATCTTTTTCCACCTCTCTGTGTCACACACACATGACAGTTAGCAGAGGATTGATAACCATAGCAATGGAACACAGGAGGGGATTGGCTGCTGGTTAGGACTACAAATACGCATCACTGTAGTTCTAATCAATACTCAGTTAAAACAGAGGGCTGAGCTGCCATTTAGAGCTACAGGCTGTTATGGCAAGTAAATTACGGATTTAACCCAAACACTGTTAGACATTTTAATTAGTGTGATCATTTAATATGAAGCTTATGTATTTTTTCAAAATAAAAGCCTCAATATCCCCCTCAGGTTAATGCACCGCCATAGGCGGTGCAATAATATTAGCATGCATTATATTTTTCTCTCAGGTTAGGGAACTGCCTTGCGCAGCAAGGCAGTTCATTAGCATTAGCCTTTTACCTTAAATAAGCTATTAGCTATTTTCTTACTTATTAGCCATGTTTAATATACTGAGTGGAGTAAGTCAATTACAGACAACATTCTAATGATATGCCACTGCTTCAAACAGTTACAATTCTGTCTCTCCGTCTCTGTCTCACTCACATGACAGCTGAACTGCTCTTTAGAACTACAATGACTGAAGGTTAGAACTACAACATGGCGGACACTGAGTGCCTACAAAAGAGGTCTGAGCTGAATGTCAGAACTACAACATGGTGGAACTGTCAGTTACTACAGAGGAGGACTGAGCTGGCCTTTAGAACTACTTGTGTTTTGGGCATTATATAACTGATTTTATCCAACCATTGTTACACATGGGATTAGTGTGGCAATTTAAAATGAAGCTTAATAAAAATTTCAAAATAAAAGCCTTGAATATTTTTACATCATGTAGTTCCCCAATTTTGGCTTTATTTGACTTTTTCATCCAAAGCACTGTTACACATGATATTAGTTTAGCTCTTTGAAATGAAGCATACTGAAAATTTCAAAATAAAAGCCTTGAATATTTTTACATCAGATAATTGCTCTTTTTGGCTTTATGTGACTTTTTTATCCAAAGCACTGTTACACATGGGATTAGTGTGGCAATTTAAAATTAAGCTTAACAAAAATTTCAAAATAAAAGCCTTGACAATTTTTACATCAGATAATTGCTCTTTTGAGCATTATATAACTGATTTAACCCAGCAATTGTTACACATGGGATTAGTTTGGCACTTTGAAATGAAGCTTAACCAAAATTTCAAAATAAAAGCCTTGAGAAATCTTACATTAGGTAATTGCTCTTTTGAGCAATAAATAACTGATTTAACCCAATGGCTATTACACATGGGATTAGTTTGGCCTTTTGAAATGAAGCATAAAGAAAATTTCAAAATAAAAGCCCTTCATATTTTTACATCAACTACTTGTCTTCTGAGCATTATATAACTGATTTAACCCAATGACTATTATACATGGGATTAGTTTGGCCCTTTGAAATGACGTTTAATAAACATTTCAAAATAAAAGCCTTGACAATTTTTACATCAGATAATTACTCTTTTGAGCATTATATAACTGATTCAACCCAATCACTGTTATACATGGGATTAGTTTGCACCTTGGAAATGAAGCTTAACAAAAATTTCAAAATAAAAGCCTCAACATGCCCCTGAGGTCAGTGCACCGCCGCAGGCGGTGCAATAATATTATTCTGCAATGTCTTTTTCTCTCAGGTTAGGGAACTGCCTTGCGCAGCAAGGCAGTTCATTAGCATTAGCATTTTAGCTTTAATAAGCTATTAGCTATTTATTTTACTTTTTAGCCATGTTTAGTATACTGAATGGAGTACGTCCATTATAGAAAACATCCTAGTGATGTCCCACATGCTACTGACAGCAATCACGCTAACATTAGCATTTTTGCTAATTTTAGCTGATACACTTACTTTATCATACTGAATGGTGCAAGTCCATGTTAGTAAACATTCTTGTCAATCTCCACATGCTATTGATTACGTTGCAGCGTTCTTTAGCATCGATGCTAATTTGTAGCATCAGAACGCTGGGTCCAAACCGACGGGCACACTTTGGCAGGCCCCGGTTAAATTTCTTCAGGAATTTTCTAGTTGGGGCCTGCCCATAGCAATGCATAAGGAGAGCAGTACTGACTTGCGAAGCAAGTCAGTACTGCCTCCATGCATTGCATGGCAGGCACCTATTATTCTACACCCGATAGAATGTCTCTTTATTGGGGCCTGCCATGCAAAGCAATGGCAGGAACCTATTACTCTACACCCAACAAAGTGTCTCTTTATAATTCTTTATTTTTCTTCCGTAACCGTTAATGCGGCTCATACCGCTGGGTGCACACCTACAAATGAGGTATCAAAACGTGCAGAAAATTCACGCCATTGGAGCTATTACTTCTGGTGGGATTTGGGCTTAACGTGGCGACATAATTCGCAAAAAACTACGAAAAAAACCCCATTATAACTCAATGGGAAAAATCCTAGAAATACCCTATTTTTGAGGATTTGCTGTGTCGTCACAAATTCACCTAGAAATGCCATTCAAATTTCATTTTGTAGATACGTCTGTGATCTCTTCGAAAGTGAAGACGGCTCGTCGATACCAGTTACGGTTTGTCCACAATTTGCCTCTAAGCGACCCAAAGTTTCTCATTTTTCCTAAAGTTAGAGTGCGTCTCTGGCTGCTTAGAGTGAGAGATGAAGACAACTTTTTCAGCCCAAATCATTTTTGAAATCGCCATCACGCCCACAAATATCGCACGATTAGTATCAAAATCGGTCCTGACATTGATACGCCTGTCTGCTCCGGTAAAATGTTTTCGAAATTTATCTAGACCGTACGGTTTTCTGTCACGGTGCTTCAGAGCAAAGTCATGCGACAGGATTTTCTGAGGCTCTCAGGCTCTTTCACTAACACTTCACACCTTGGTGTGAAACTTATTTAACATAGCAACGGAACTCAAGAGGCTATTGGCTGCTGATTTGGACTACAAATACGCATCATTGTAGTTCTATCTATAGTGAAACCCTCAGTTGAAACAGATCAGGACTTAACTGGCCTTTATAACTACTTGCTGCTATGGGCTGTATATAACTGATTTAACTCAGTAACTGTTACACATGGGATTAGTTTTGAACTTTAAAATGAAGCTTAACAAAAATTTCACAATAAAAGCCTTGAATATTTTTACATCATGTAATTGCTCTTTTTGGCTTTATTTGACTTTTTCATCCAAAGCACTGTTACACATGGTATTAGTTTGGCCCTTTGAAATGAAGCTTAACAAAAATTTCAAAATAAAAGCCTTGAATATTTTTACATCAGAAAATTGCTCTTTTGAGCTTTATATAACTGATTTAACCCAGCAATTGTTACACATGGGATTAGTGTGGCAATTTAAAATTAAGCTTGATGAAAATTTCAAAATAAAAGCCTTGAATATTTTTACATCAGGTAATTGCTGTTTTTGGCTTTATTTGACTTTTTCATCCAAAGCACTGTTACACATGGTATTAGTTTGGCCCTTTGAAATGAAGCATACTGAAAATTTCAAAATAAAAGCCTTGAATATTTTTACATGACGTAATTGCTCTTTTTGGCTTTATTTGACTTTTTCATCCAAAGCACTGTTACACATGGTATTAGTTTGGCCCTTTGAAATGAAGCATACTGAAAATTTCAAAATAAAAGCCTTGAATATTTTTACATCATGTAATTGCTCTTTTTGGCTTTATTTGACTTTTTCATCCAAAGCACTGTTACACATGGTATTAGTTTGGCCCTTTGAAATGAAGCATACTGAAAATTTCAAAATAAAAGCCTTGAATATTTTTACATCAGAAAATTGCTCTTTTGAGCTTTATATAACTGATTTAACCCAGCAATTGTTACACATGGGATTAGTGTGGCAATTTAAAATTAAGCTTGATGAAAATTTCAAAATAAAAGCCTTGAATATTTTTACATCAGGTAATTGTTGTTTTTGATTTTATTTGACTTTTTCATCCAAAGCACTGTTACACATGGTATTAGTTTGGCCCTTTGAAATGAAGCATACTGAAAATTTCAAAATAAAAGCCTTGAATATTTTTACATCAACTACTTGCGTTTTCAGCATTATATAACTGATTTAACCCAATGACTATTACACATGGGATTAAAATAGACTGTTTTGCATGAGCAGCAGATAGATCCTCTATTGCACATGTGTCAAACTCAAGGCCCGCGGGCCACATGTGGCCCGCTACGTCATTTTATGTGGCCCTCTCCCCCCTACCACCGTTTTACAGCCCCATTGATTGACTTAAAATAGGTTTTGAGCACGAATGGACTACAAACTACATATCCCATAATGCCTTCCGATTCTTACCAACCAACATTACGGCTTCTCGCCACTAGAGTGCAGCAGAGTCACCTCAAGCTGATTATTAATTGTTTTGAGCACGAATGGACTACAAACTACATATCCCATAATGCCTTCCGATTCTTACCAACCAACATTATGGCTTCTCGCCACTAGAGTGCAGCAGAGTCACCTCAAGCTGATTATTAATTTTCCCAGCGAATAAAACTGAAACATCGACAAGCTAAGAAGCTAAAGAGCGAAGTTCCGTGATGTTTCAATCGAGGACTTTTACTTTTACCGTCTACTGCCCCCTGATTTGATGCCGCAGCTTCGACTCCACGCAGCTCGTGTTTTGTCCACGTTTGGAAGCACCTATCTGTGCGAAGAGATGTTTTCAATAATGACTTTAAACAAGACCAAGCACAGATCGCGCATTACTGATGAAAACCTACACGCCGTTTTGCGGATTGCCACAGAATAGAACTAAAACCAGACATCGACGAACTGACCAGGGGGAAACGGTGCCTGACATCCGGCCAGAAAACATTGGTAAGCACAAACAAACTACATTTAAATAGAATGAATGTAAAACCAAAACTCAGTATACTGGAATATGCATATAGTTTATTGATTTTGCTTGTGTTTTGTTTATTTACAGAACACAACACAATGAGGATGTGTGTGAGTTGGTGACAGGGTGAAGAGGGATCAGCGTTGTGTTCAAGGACAGGCAACGTCACCTCATTGTTTTGTTCTTATGTGAAATGCATGTTCGTTGTGTAATAAATAACGAAAAAGTTTTGTGAATGAAGTTGAGAGTTAATATCAAAACTTGTTTTTTATTATTTGTCTGCTTATCTTCAAAGCAGACAAAGAATAATTTTCCCAGCGAATAAAACTGAAACATCGACAAGCTAACAAGCTAAAGAGCAAAGTTTAGCTGAGCAGTTTAAAAATACTGAGCATATTTTTAAACTGCTCAGTTTAAAAATACTGTAATTTTTAAACTGAGCAGTAATTTTACATCCATGCAAACTCAAATGTAATATTTAAAACTTGAATACATAAAATCAGTTATTTAACAATATGAGGTGTTGTTTAAAAATAAAAAAGATAGCAATTTCTTTTTATTGCAGAGACATTAGATTCTTAAATTTATGGTATTCTTTAAATGTTGTAATTTTGGTTCATTGTAAACTTTACCTGTAAAAAGTTTGTAGAAATCTTTAACATAAGGTCAATATATATTTTTAAACTGTGATATGTTTTGTGTGTGTGCATTATTGAAAATTTATATTTGTGACAATCATTAGGTAAATGCTAATGAACTGCCTTCCTGCAGTTTATGAGCATTGAACTGTTACTAAACAGTTCAATGCAAGGTTCATTAGCGTTAGCATTTTAGCTGCAATAAGCTATTAGCTATTTATTTTACTTTTTAGCAATGTTTAGTATACTGAATGGAGTAAATCAATTACAGAAAATATCCTAGTGATTTCCCACATACTGATGAAAGCAATGACGCTAACATTAGCGTTTCTGCTGATTTTAGCTGATATACTTACTTTATAATACTGAATGGTGCACGTCCGCCTCCCTTAACGTTCTTGCGATTCTCCGCGTGCCACTGATTACGTTGCGGCGTTCTTTAGCGTCGACGCCGATTTGTGGCGTGACGACGCCGGGCCCATGCCCGACGGGCGCGCCTCGGCAGGCCCCGGCTAAATTTCTTCCGAAATTTTCTAGTTTAGATGTATAATTTAATTTCTTTGCACAGGTGACTCCTTGTACTTCATTGCTTGGATTGTCCTCTAATGCACCCAGTATTTGGGGCCTGCCATGCAAAGCAATGGCAGGAACCTATTACTATTGTCGGAGAAAGTGTTTCTTTCTTCTTCTTTATTTTTCTTCCGTAACCGTTAATGCGGCTCATACCGCTTGGTGCACACCTACAAATGAGGTATCAAAACGTGCAGAAAATTCACGCCATTCCAGCTATTACTTCTGGTGGGATTTGGGCTTAACGTGGCAACATAATTCGCAAAAAACTACGAAAAAAACCCCATTATAAGTCAATGGGAAAAATCCTAGAAATACCCTATTTTTGAGGATTTTCTGTGTCGTCACAAATTCACCTAGAAATGCCATTCAAATTTCATTTTGTAGATACGTCTGTGATCTCTTCGAAAGTGAAGACGGCTCGTCGATACCAGTTACGGTTTGTCCACAATTTGCCTCTAAGCGACCCAAAGTTTCTCATTTTTCCTAAAGTTAGAGTGCGTCTCTGGCTGCTTAGAGTGAGAGATGAAGACAACTTTTTCAGCCCAAATCATTTTTGAAATCGCCATCACGCCCACAAATATCGCACGATTGGTATCAAAATCGGTCCTGACATTGATACGCCTGTCTGCTCCGGTAAAATGTTTTCGAAATTTATCTAGACCGTACGGTTTTCTGTCACGGTGCTTCAGAGCAAAGTCATGCGACAGGATTTTCTGAGGCTGTCTGAGGCTCTCTCCCATGTATTTGAATAGAATTTCAGATCTGGGCACAACATTTCTTTCTCTCATCGCTGTAAATGCTCTGACTGAGGTACAGATATGAATCTCGGGACTGTCGCAGAAGACACATAGGCCTCTGATACGCTTTAAACGCTTTTCGAATATGTATTACGGTTCCCGAACAGGAAGGATTTGTTTCCAATGCTTTTTTTCAGTAAAACGTGTTGGCTCAAAAACACAATTGTGTGTTTGAGCATGTATGACTCACAGCTCACACCTGCTGAGACCATTATTTACCATGGCAACGGAACTCAAGAGGCTATTGGCTGGTGGTCAGGACTACAAATACGCATCGCTGTAGTTCTATCTATAGTGGAATACTCAGTTGAAACAGAGGTTGACTGAACTGGCCTTTAGAACTAATTGCTGCTATGGGCTGTATATAACTGATTTAACTCAGTAACTGTTACACATGGGATTAGTTTTGAACTTTAAAATTAAGCATATTGAAAATTTCACAATAAAAGCCCTGAATATTTTTACATGATGTAATTGCTCTTTTTGGCTTTATTTGACTTTTTCATCCAAAGCACTGTTACACGTGGTATTAGTTCAGAACTTTAAAATTAAGCATACTGAAAATTTCAAAATAAAAGCCTTGAATATTTTTACATCAGGTAATTGCTCTTTTTGGCTTTATTTGACTTTTTCATCCAAAGCACTGTTACACATGTGATTAGTTCGGAACTTTAAAATGGAGCATAATAATAATTTCAAAATAAAAGCCTTGAATATTTTTACATCATGTTATTGCTCTTTTTAGCTTTATTTGACTTTTTCATCCAAAGCACTGTTACAGGTGGTATTAGTTCGGAACTTTGAAATGAAGCATACTGAAAATTTCAAAATAAAAGCCTTGAATATTTTTACATGACGTAATTGCTCTTTTTGGCTTTATTTGACTTTTTCATCCAAAGCACTGTTACACATGGTATTAGTTTGGCCCTTTCAAATGAAGCATACTGAAAATTTCAAAATAAAAGCCTTGAATATTTTTACATGACGTAATTGCTCTTTTTGGCTTTATTTGACTTTTTCATCCAAAGCACTCTTACACGTGGTATTAGTTCAGAACTTTAAAATGAAGCATACTGAAAATTTCAAAATAAAAGCCTTGAATATTTTTACATCAGCTACTTGTGTTTTGAGCATTATATAACTATTTTAACCCAAGGACTATTACGCATGGGATTAGTTTGGCCCTTTGAAATTAAGTTTAACAAAACTTCCAAAATAAAAGCCTTGAGAAAATTTTAAATCATACTGAATGGTGCGCGTCCGCCTTACTTAACGTTCTTGCGATTCTCCGCATGCCACTGATTACGTTGCGGCGTTCTTTAGCGTCGATGCCGATTTGTAGCGTGACAACGCCGGGCCCAGAGCCACGGGCGCGCCTTGGCAGGCCCCGGCTAAATTTCTTCCGAAATTTTCTAGTTGGGGCCTGCCATGCAAAGCAATGGCAGGAACCTATTACTCTACACCCAACAAGCGTCTCTTTATTATAATTCTTTATTTTTCTTCCGTCACCGTTAATGCGGCTCATACCGCTGGGTGCACACCTACAAATGAGGTATCAAAACGTGCAGAAAATTCACGCCATTGGAGCTATTATTTTTGGTGGGATTTGGGGTTAACGTGGCGACATAATTCGCAAAAAACTACGAAAAAAACCCCATTATAAGTCAATGGGAAAAATCCTGGAAATACCCTATTTTTGAGGATTTTCTGTGTCGTCACAAATTCACCTAGAAATGCCATTCAAATTTCATTTTGTAGATACGTCTGTGATCTCTTCGAAAGTGAAGACGGCTCGTCGATACCAGTTACGGTTTGTCCACAATTTGCCTCTAAGCGACCCAAAGTTTCTCATTTTTCCGAAAATTACAGTGCTTCTCTCGCTGATTAGAGTGAGAGATGAAGACAACTTTTTCAACCCAAATCATTTTTGAAATCGCCATCACGCCCACAAATATCGCACGATTAGTATCAAAATCGGTCCTGACATTGATACGCCTGTCTGCTCCGGTAAAATGTTTTCGAAATTTATCTAGACCGTACGGTTTTCTGTCACGGTGCTTCAGAGCAAAGTCATGCGACAGGATTTTCTGAGGCTGTCTGAGGCTCTCTCCCATGTATTTGAATAGAATTTCAGATCTGGGCACAACATTTCTTTCTCTCATCACTGTAAATGTTCTGAGTGAGGTACAGATATGAATCTCGGGACTATCGCAGAAGACACATAGGCCTGTCATACGCTCCAAACGCTTTTCGAATATGTATTACGGTTCCCGAACAGGAAGGATTTGTTTCCAATGCTTCTTTTCAGTAAAATGTGTTTGCTCAAACACACAATTGTGTGTTTGACAGCTCAGAGCTCAGAGCTCACACCCTGCTGAGACCATTATTTGCCATAGCAACGGATCTCAAGAGGCTATTGGCTGCTGGTTTGGACTACAGATACGCATCATTGTAGTTCTATCTATAGTGGAACCCTCAGTTGAAACAGATCAGGACTGAACTGGCCTTTAGAACTATTTGCTGCTATGGGCTGTATATAACTGATTTAACTCAGGAACTGTTACACATGGTATTAGTTTGGAACTTTAAAATTAAGCATAATAATAATTTCAAAATAAAAGCCTTGAATATTTTTACATCAGGTAATTGCTGTTTTTGGCTTTATTTGACTTTTTCATCCAAAGCACTGTTACACATGGTATTAGTTTGGCCCTTTGAAATGAAGCTTAACAAAAATTTCAAAATAAAAGCTTTGAATATTTTTACATCATGTAATTGCTCTTTTTGGCTTTATATGACTTTTTCATCCAAAGCACTGTTACACATGGGATTAGTTCGGAACTTTAAAATGGAGCATAATAATAATTTCAAAATAAAAGCCTTGAATATTTTTACATCAGGTAATTGCGCTTTTTGGCTTTATGTGACTTTTTTATCCAAAGCACTGTTACACAATGGAATAGTTTGGCCCTCTGAAATGAAGCATACTGAAAATTTCAAAATAAAAGCCTTGAATATTTTTACGTCATGTAATTGCTCTTTTTGGCCGTATATGACTTTTTCATCCAAAGCACTGTTACACATGGGATTTGTTAGGAACTTTAAAATGGAGCATAATAATAATTTCAAAATAAAAGCCTTGAATATTTTTACGTCATGTAATTGCTCTTTTTGGCCGTATATGACTTTTTCATCCAAAGCACTGTTACACATGGGATTAGTTCGGAACTTTAAAATGGAGCATAATAATAATTTCAAAATAAAAGCCTTGCATATTTTTACATCAGGTAATTGCGCTTTTTGGCTTTATGTGACTTTTTTATCCAAAGCACTGTTACACATGGGATTCGTTCAGAACTTTAAAATGGAGCATACTGAAAATTTCAAAATAAAAGCCTTGAGAATTCTTACATGAGATTATTGCTGTTTTGAGCACTATATAACTGATTTTATCCAATGACTGTTATTCATGGGATTAGGTTGGCCCTTTGAAATGAAGTTTAACAAAACTTCCAAAATAAAAGCCTTGACAAAAATTTTAAATCGTACCGAATGGTGCACGTCCGCCTTGCTTAACGTTCTTGCGGTTCTCCGCGTGCCATTGATTATGTTGCGGCGTCCTTTAGCGTCGACGCCGATTTGTGGCGTGACGACGCCGGGCCCGAGCCCGACGGGCGCGCCTTGGCAGGCCCCGGCTAAATTTCTTCCGAAATTTTCTAGTTCTTCTTTATTTTTCTTCCGTAACCGTTAATGCGGCTCATACCGCTTGGTGCACACCTACAAATGAGGTATCAAAACCTGCAGAAAATTCACGCCATTGGAGCTATTATTTTTGGTGGGATTTGGGCTTAACGTGGCGACATAATTCGCAAAAAACTACGAAAAAAACCCCATTATAAGTCAATGGGAAAAATCCTAGAAATACCCTATTTTTGAGGATTTTCTGTGTCGTCACAAATTCACCTAGAAATGCCATTCAAATGTCATTTTGTAGATACGTCTGTGATCTCTTCGAAAGTGAAGACGGCTCGTCGATACCAGTTACGGTTTGTCCACAATTTGCCTCTAAGCGACCCAAAGTTTCTCATTTTTCCTAAAGTTAGAGTGCGTCTCTGGCTGCTTAGAGTGAGAGATGAAGACAACTTTTTCAGCCCAAATCATTTTTGAAATCGCCATCACGCCCACAAATATCGCACGATTTGTATCAAAATCGGTCCTGACATTGATACGCCTGTCTGCTCCGGTAAAATGTTTTCGAAATTTATCTAGACCGTACGGTTTTCTGTCACGGTGCTTCAGAGCAAAGTCATGCGACAGGATTTTCTGAGGCTGTCTGAGGCTCTCTCCCATGTATTTGAATAGAATTTCAGATCTGGGCACAACATTTCTTTCTCTCATCACTGTAAATGCTCTGAGTGAGGTACAGATATGAATCTCGGGACTATCGCAGAAGACACATAGGCCTCTCATACGCTCCAAACGCTTTTCGAATATGTATTACGGTTCCCGGACAGGAAGGATTTGTTTCCAATGCTTTTTTTCAGTAAAACGTGTTTGCTCAAACACACAATTGTGTGTTTGAGAGCTCACAGCTCAGAGCTCACACCCTGCTGAGACCATTATTTACCATAGCAACGGAACTCAAGAGGCTATTGGCTGCTGATTAGGACTACAGATACGCATCATTGTAGTTCTATCTATAGTGGACCGCTCAGTTGAAACAGATCAGGACTGAACTGGCCTTTAGAACTATTTGCTGCTATGGGCTGTATATAACTGATTTAACTCAGGAACTGTTACACATGGGATTAGTTTGGAATTTAAAATTAAGCATAATAATAATTTCAAAATAAAAGCCTTGAATATTTTTACATCAGGTAATTGCCGTTTTTGGCTTTATTTGACTTTTTCATCCAAAGCACTGTTACACATGGTATTAGTTTGGCCCTTTGAAATGAAGCTTAACAAAAATTTCAAAATAAAAGCTTTGAATATTTTTACATCATGTAATTGCTCTTTTTGGCTTTATTTGACTTTTTCATCCAAAGCACTGTTACACATGGGATTAGTTCGGAACTTTAAAATGAAGCTTAACAAAAATTTCAAAATAAAAGCTTTGAATATTTTTACATCATGTAATTGCTCTTTTTGGCTTTATTTGACTTTTTCATCCAAAGCACTGTTACACATGGGATTAGTTCGGAACTTTAAAATGGAGCATAAGAATAATTTCAAAATAAAAGCCTTGAATATTTTTACATCAGGTAATTGCGCTTTTTGGCTTTATGTGACTTTTTTAACCAAAGCACTGTTACACAATGGAATAGTTTGGCCCTCTGAAATGAAGCATACTGAAAATTTCAAAATAAAAGCCTTGAATATTTTTACGTCATGTAATTGCTCTTTTTGGCCGTATATGACTTTTTCATCCAAAGCACTGTTACACATGGGATTAGTTCGGAACTTTAAAATGGAGCATAATAATAATTTCAAAATAAAAGCCTTGAATATTTTTACATCATGTAATTGCTCTTTTTGGCTTTATTTGACTTTTTCATCCAAAGCACTGTTACACATGGTATTAGTTTGGCCCTTTGAAATGAAGCTTAACAAAAATTTCAAAATAAAAGCCTTGAATATTTTTACATCATGTAATTGCTCTTTTTGGCTTTATTTGACTTTTTCATCCAAAGCACTCTTACACGTGGTATTAGTTCGGAACTTTAAAATGAAGCATACTGAAAATTTCAAAATAAAAGCCTTGAATATTTTTACATCAGCTACTTGTGTTTTGAGCATTATATAACTATTTTAACCCAAGGACTATTACGCATGGGATTAGTTTGGCCCTTTGAAATGAAGTTTAACAAAACTTCCAAAATAAAAGCCTTGACAACATTTTAAATCGTACCGAATGGTGCACGTCCGCCTCGCTTAACGTTCTTGCGGTTCTACGCGTGCCACTGATTACGTTGCGGCGTCCTTTGGCGTCGACGCCAATTTGTGGCGTGACGACGCCGGGCCCAAGCCCGACGGGCGCGCCTTGGCAGGCCCCGGCTAAATTTCTTCAGAAATTTTGTTTTTGGGGCCTGCCATGCAAAGCAATGGCAGGAACCTATTACTCTACACCCAACAAAGTGTCTCTTTAATATTATTATAATTCTTTATTTTTCTTCCGTAACCGTTAATGCGGCTCATACCGCTGGGTGCACACCTACAAATGAGGTATCAAAACGTGCAGAAAATTCACGCCATTGGAGCTATTACTTCTGGTGGGATTTGGGCTTAACGTGGCGACATAATTCGCAAAAAACTACGAAAAAAACCCCATTATAACTCAATGGGAAAAATCCTAGAAATACCCTATTTTTGAGGATTTGCTGTGTCGTCACAAATTCACCTAGAAATGCCATTCAAATTTCATTTTGTAGATACGTCTGTGATCTCTTCGAAAGTGAAGACGGCTCGTCGATACCAGTTACGGTTTGTCCACAATTTGCCTCTAAGCGACCCAAAGTTTCTCATTTTTCCTAAAGTTAGAGGGCTTCTCTCGCTGATTAGAGTGAGAGATCAAGACAACTTTTTCAACCCAAATCATTTTTGAAATCGCCATCACGGCCACAAATATCGCACGATTAGTATCAAAATCGGTCCTGACATTGATACGCCTGTCTGCTCCGGTAAAATGTTTTCGAAATTTATCTAGACCGTACGGTTTTCTGTCACGGTGCTTCAGAGCAAAGTCATGCGACAGGATTTTCTGAGGCTCTCAGGCTGTCTCACTGACACTTCACACCTTGGTGTGAAACTTATTTAACATAGCAACGGATCTCAAGAGGCTATTGGCTGCTGATTTGGACTACAAATACGCATCATTGTAGTTCTATCTATCCTCAGTTGAAACAGATCAGGACTTAACTGGCCTTTATAACTACTTGCTGCTATGGGCTGTATATAACTGATTTAACTCAGTAACTGTTACACATGGGATTAGTTTGGCCCTTTGAAATGAAGCTTAACAAAAATTTCAAAATAAAAGCCTTGAATATTTTTACATCAGAAAATTGCTCTTTTGAGCTGTATATAACTGATTTAACCCAGCAATTGTTACACATGGGATTAGTGTGGCAATTTAAAATTAAGCTTGATGAAAATTTCAAAATAAAAGCCTTGAATATTTTTACATCAGGTCATTGCTCTTTTTGGCTTTATTTGACTTTTTCATCCAAAGCACTGTTACACATGGTATTAGTTTGGCCCTTTGAAATGAAGCATACTGAAAATTTCAAAATAAAAGCCTTGAATATTTTTACATGACGTAATTGCTCTTTTTGGCTTTATTTGACTTTTTCATCCAAAGCACTGTTACACATGGTATTAGTTTGGCCCTTTGAAATGAAGCATACTGAAAATTTCAAAATAAAAGCCTTGAATATTTTTACATGACGTAATTGCTCTTTTTGGCTTTATTTGACTTTTTCATCCAAAGCACTGTTACACATGGTATTAGTTTGGCCCTTTGAAATGAAGCATACTGAAAATTTCAAAATAAAAGCCTTGAATATTTTTACATGACGTAATTGCTCTTTTTGGCTTTATTTGACTTTTTCATCCAAAGCACTGTTACACATGGTATTAGTTTGGCCCTTTGAAATGAAGCATACTGAAAATTTCAAAATAAAAGCCTTGAATATTTTTACATGACGTAACTGCTCTTTTTGGCTTTATTTGACGTTTTCATCCAAAGCACTGATAAACATAGGATTAGTTTGGCGCTTTGAAATGAAGCTTAACAAACATTTCAAAATAAAAGCCTTGCATATTTTTACATCGGGTAATTGCGCTTTTTGGCCGTATATGACTTTTTCATCCAAAGCACTCTTACACGTGGTATTAGTTTGGCCCTTTGAAATGAAGCTTAACAAAAATTTCAAAATAAAAGCCTTGAATATTTTACATGACGTAATTGCTCTTTTTGGCTTTATTTGACTTTTTCATCCAAAGCACTCTTACACGTGGTATTAGTTTGGCCCTTTGAAATGAAGCTTAACAAAAATTTCAAAATAAAAGCCTTGAATATTTTTACATCAGGTAATTGCTGTTTTTGGCTTTATGTGACTTTTTCATCCAAAGCAATGTTACACATGGGATTAGTTCGGAACTTTAAAATGGAGCATAATAATAATTTCAAAATAAAAGCCTTGAATATTTTACATGACGTAATTGCTCTTATTGGCCGTATATGACTTTTTCATCCAAAGCAATGTTACACATGGGATTAGTTCGGAACTTTAAAATGGAGCATAATAATAATTTCAAAATAAAAGCCTTGAATATTTTTACATCAGGTAATTGCTCTTTTTGGCTTTATTTGACTTTTTCATCCAAAGCACTGTTACACATGGTATTAGTTTGGCCCTTTGAAATGAAGCATACTGAAAATTTCAAAATAAAAGCCTTGAATATTTTTACATCAGCTACTTGTGTTTTGAGCATTATATAACTATTTTAACCCAAGGACTATTACGCATGGGATTAGTTTGGCCCTTTGAAATGAAGTTTAACAAAACTTCCAAAATTAATGCCTTGACAACATTTTAAATCGTACTGAATGGTGCACGTCCGTCTTGCTTAATGTTCTTGGGGTTCTCCGCGTGCCATTGGTTACGTTGCGGCGTTCTTTAGCGTCGATGCCGATTTGTAGCGTGACGACGCCGGGCCCGAACCCCACGGCCGCGCCTTGGCAGGCCCCGGCTAAATTTCTTCCGAAATTTTCTAGTTCTAGTTATTATAGTTCTTTATTTTTCTTCCGTAACCGTTAATGCGGCTCATACCGCTGGGTGCACACCTACAAATGAGGTATCAAAACGTGCAGAAAATTCACGCCATTGTTGCTATTACTTTTGGTGGGATTTGGGCTTAACGTGGTGACATAATTTGCAAAAAACTACGAAAAAAACCCCATTATAAGTCAATGGGAAAAATCCTGGAAATACCCTATTTTTGAGGATTTTCTGTGTCGTCACTAATTCACGTAGAAATGCCATTCAAATTTCATTTTGTAGATACGTCTGTGATCTCTTCGAAAGTGAAGACGGCTCGTCGATAACAGTTACGGTTTGTCCACAATTTGCCTCTAAGCGACCCAAAGTTTCTCATTTTTCCTAAAGTTAGAGTGCTTCTCTCGCTGATTAGATTGAGAGATCAAGACAACTTTTTCAACCCAAATCATTTTTGAAATCGCCATCACGCCCACAAATATCGCACGATTAGTATCAAAATCGGTCCTGACATTGATACGCCTGTCTGCTCCGGTAAAATGTTTTCGAAATTTATCTAGATCGTACGGTTTTCTGTCACGGTGCTTCAGAGCAAAGTCATGCGACAGGATTTTCTGAGGCTGTCTGAGGCTCTCTCCCATGTATTTGAATAGAATTTCAGATCTGGGCACAACATTTCTTTCTCTCATCGCTGTAAATGTTCTGAGTGAGGTACAGATATGAATCTCGGGACTATCGCAGAAGACACATTGACCTGTCATACGCTTCAAACGCTTTTCGAATATGTATTACGGTTCCCGACCAGGAAGGATTTGTTTCCAATGCTTTTTGTCAGTAAAACGTGTTTGCTCAAACACACAATTGTGTGTTTGACAGCTCAGAGCTCAGAGCTCACACCTGCTGAGACCATTATTTGCCATAGCAACGGATCTCAAGAGGCTATTGGCTGCTGGTTTGGACTACAAATACGCATCGCTGTAGTTCTATCTATCCTCAGTTGAAACAGATCAGGACTGAGAACTGGCCTTTACAACTACCTGCTGCTATGGGCTGTATATAACTGATTTAACTCAGTAACTGTTACACATGGGATTAGTTTGGAACTTTACAATTAAGCATACTGAAAATTTCACAATAAAAGCCTTGAATATTTTTACATCATGTAATTGCTCTTTTTGGCTTTATTTGACTTTTTCATCCAAAGCACTGTTACACATGGTATTAGTTTGGCCCTTTGAAATGAAGCATACTGAAAATTTCAAAATAAAAGCCTTGAATATTTTTACATCATGTAATTGCTCTTTTTGGCTTTATTTGACTTTTTCATGCAAAGCACTGTTACACATGGGATTCGTTCGGAACTTTGAAATTAAGCATACTGAAAATTTCAAAATAAAAGCCTTGAATATTTTTACATCATGTAATTGCTCTTTTTGGCTTTATTTGACTTTTTCATCCAAAGCACTGTTACACATGGTATTAGTTTGGCCCTTTGAAATGAAGCTTAACAAAAATTTCAAAATAAAAGCCTTGAATATTTTTACATCAACTACTTGCGTTTTCAGCATTATATAACTGATTTAACCCAATGACCATTACACATGGGATTAAAATAGACTGTTTTGCATGAGCAGCAGATAGATCCTCTATTGCACATGTGTCAAACTCAAGGCCCGCGGGCCACATGTGGCCGGCTACGTCATTTTATGTGGCCCTCTCCCCCCTACCACCGTTTTACAGCCCCATTGATTGACTTAAAATAGGTTTTGAGCACGAATTGACTACAAACTACATCTCCCATAATGCCTTCAGATTCTTACCAACCAACATTACGGCTTCTCGCCACTAGAGTGCAGCAGAGTCACCTCAAGCTGATTATTAATTTTCCCAGCGAATAAAACTGAAACATCGACAAGCTAACAAGCTAAAGAGCGAAGTCCCGTGATGTTTCAATCGAGGACTTTTACCGTCTACTGCCCCCTGATTTGATGCCACAGCTTCGACTCCATGCAGCTCGTGTTTTGTCCACGTTTGGAAGCACCTATCTGTGCGAACAGATGTTTTCAATAATGACTTTAAACAAGACCAAGCACAGATCGCGCATTACTGACGAAAACCTACACGCCGTTTTGCGGATTGCCACAGAATAGAACTAAAACCAGACATCGACGAACTGACCAGGGGAAAACGGTGCCTGACATCCGGCCAGAAAACATTGGTAAGCACAAACAAACTACATTTAAATAGAATGGATGTAAAACCAAAACTCAGTATACTGGAATATGCATATAGTTTATTGATTTTGCTTGTGTTTTGTTTATTTACAGAACACAACACAATGAGGATGTGTGTGAGTTGGTGACAGGGTGAAGAGGGATCAGCGTTGTGTTCAAGGACAGGCAACGTCACCTCATTGTTTTGTTCTTATGTGAAATGCATGTTCGTTGTGTAATAAATAACGAAAAAGTTTTGTGAATGAAGTTGAGAGTTTATATCAAAACTTGTTTTTTATTATTTGTCTGCTTATCTTCAAAGCAGACAAAGAATAATTTTCCCAGCGAATAAAACTGAAACATCGACAAGCTAACGAGCTAAAGAGCGAAGTTTAGCTGAGCAGTTTAAAAATACTGAGCATATTTTTAAACTGCTCAGTTTAAAGATACTGTAATTTTTAAACTGAGCAGTAATTTTACATCCATGCAAACTCAAATGTAATATTTAAAACTTGAATACATAAAATCAGTTATTTAACAATATGAGGTGTTGTTTAAAAATAAAAAAGATAGCAATTTCTTTTTATTGCAGAGACATTAGATTCTTAAATTTATGGTATTCTTTAAATGTTGTAATTTTGGTTCATTGTAAACTTTACCTGTAAAACGTTTGTAGAAATCTTTAACATAAGGTCAATATATATTTTTAAACTGTAATATGTTGTGTGTGTGCGTTATTGAAAATTTATATTTGTGACAATCATTAGGTAAATGCTAATGAACTGCCTTCCTGCAGTTTATGAGCATTGAACTGTTACTAAACAGTTCAATGCAAGGTTCATTAGCGTTAGCATTTTAGCTTCAATAAGCTATTAGCTATTTATTTTACTTTTTTGCAATGTTTAGTATACTGAATGGAGTAAATCAATTATAGAAAATATCCTAGTGATTTCCCACATACTGATGAAAGCAATGACGCTAACATTAGCATTTCTGCTGATTTTAGCTGATATACTTACTTTATAATACTGAATGGTGCACGTCCGCCTCACTTAACGTTCTTGCGATTCTCCGCGTGCCACTGATTACGTTGCGGCGTTCTTTAGCATCGATGCCGATTTGTAGCGTGACGACGCCGGGCCCAGAGCCACGGGCGCGCCTTGGCAGGCCCCAGCTAAATTTCTTCCGAAATTTTCTAGTTCTTTATTTTTCTTCCGTCACCGTTAATGCGGCTCATACCGCTGGGTGCACACCTACAAATGAGGTATCAAAACGTGCAGAAAATTCACGCCATTGGAGCTATTATTTTTGGTGGGATTTGGGGTTAACGTGGCGACATAATTCGCAAAAAACTACGAAAAAAACCCCATTATAAGTCAATGGAAAAAATCCTGGAAATACCCTATTTTTGAGGATTTTCTGTGTCGTCACAAATTCACCTAGAAATGCCATTCAAATTTCATTTTGTAGATACGTCTGTGATCTCTTCGAAAGTGAAGACGGCTCGTCGATACCAGTTACGGTTTGTCCACAATTTGCCTCTAAGCGACCCAAAGTTTCTCATTTTTCCGAAAATTACAGTGCTTCTCTCGCTGATTAGAGTGAGAGATGAAGACAACTTTTTCAACCCAAATCATTTTTGAAATCGCCATCACGCCCACAAATATCGCACGATTAGTATCAAAATCGGTCCTGACATTGATACGCCTGTCTGCTCCGGTAAAATGTTTTCGAAATTTATCTAGACCGTACGGTTTTCTGTCACGGTGCTTCAGAGCAAAGTCATGCGACAGGATTTTCTGAGGCTGTCTGAGGCTCTCTCCCATGTATTTGAATAGAATTTCAGATCTGGGCACAACATTTCTTTCTCTCATCGCTGTAAATGTTCTGAGTGAGGTACAGATATGAATCTCGGGACTATCGCAGAAGACACATTGACCTCTCATACGCTCCAAACGCTTTTCGAATATGTATTACGGTTCCCGAACAAGAAGGATTTGTTTCCAATGCTTTTTTGTCAGTAAAACGTGTTTGCTCAAACACACAATTGTGTGTTTGAGAGCTCAGAGCTCAGAGCTCACACCCTGCTGAGACCATTATTTGCCATAGCAACGGATCTCAAGAGGCTATTGGCTGCTGGTTTGGACTACGAATACGCATCGCTGTAGTTCTATCTATCCTCAGTTGAAACAGATCAGGACTGAACTGGCCTTTAGAACTACCTGCTGCTATGGGCTGTATATAACTGATTTAACTCAGTAACTGTTACACATGGGATTAGTTTTGAACTTTAAAATGAAGCTTAACAAAAATTTCACAATAAAAGCCTTGAATATTTTTACATCATGTAATTGCTCTTTTTGGCTTTATTTGACTTTTTCATCCAAAGCACTGTTACACATGGTATTAGTTTGGCCCTTTGAAATGAAGCTTAACAAAAATTTCAAAATAAAAGCCTTGAATATTTTTACATCAGGAAATTGCTCTTTTGAGCTTTATATAACTGATTTAACCCAGCAATTGTTACACATGTGATTAGTGTGGCAATTTAAAATTAAGCTTGATGAAAATTTCAAAATAAAAGCCTTGAATATTTTTACATCAAGTAATTGCTGTTTTTGGCTTTATGTGACTTTTTCATCCAAAGCACTGTTACACGTGGTATTAGTTTGGCCCTCTGAAATGAAGCATACTGAACATTTCAAAATAAAAGCCTTGAATATTTTTACATCAACTACTTGCTTTTTCAGCATTATATAACTGATTTAACCCAATGACTATTACACATGGGATTAAAATAGACTGTTTTGCATGAGCAGCAGATAGATCCTCTATTGCACATGTGTCAAACTCAAGGCCCGCGGGCCACATGTGGCCGGCTACGTCATTTTATGTCGCCCTCTCCCCCCTACCACCGTTTTACAGCCCCATTGATTGACTTAAAATAGGTTTTGAGCACGAATTGACTACAACCTACATATCCCATAATGCCTTCCGATTCTTACCAACCAACATTACGGCTTCTCGCCACTAGAGTGCAGCAGAGTCACCTCAAGCTGATGATTAATTTTCCCAGCGAATAAAACTGAAAGATCGACAAGCTAACAAGCTAAAGAGCGAAGTCCCGTGATGTTTCAATCGAGGACTTTTACCGTCTACTGCCCCCTGATTTGATGCCACAGCTTCGACTCCATGCAGCTCGTGTTTTGTCCACGTTTGGAAGCACCTATCTGTGCGAACAGATGTTTTCAATAATGACTTTAAACAAGACCAAGCACAGATCGCGCATTACTGACGAAAACCTACACGCCGTTTTGCGGATTGCCACAGAATAGAACTAAAACCAGACATCGACGAACTGACCAGGGGAAAACGGTGCCTGACATCCGGCCAGAAAACATTGGTAAGCACAAACAAACTACATTTAAATAGAATGAATGTAAAACCAAAACGCAGTATACTGGAATATGCATATAGTTTATTGATTTTGCTTGTGTTTTGTTTATTTACAGAACACAACGCAATTTTTAAACTGAGCAGTAATTTTACATCCATGCAAACTCAAATGTAATATTTAAAACTTGAATACATAAAATCAGTTATTTAAAAGGTGTTGTATTTAAGAGGTGTTGTTTAAAAATAAAAAAGATAGCAATTTCTTTTTATTGCAGAGACATTAGATTCTTAAATTTATGGTATTCTTTAAATGTTGTAATTTTGGTTCATTGTAAACTTTACCTGTAAAAAGTTTGTAGAAATCTTTAACATAAGGTCAATATATATTTTTAAACTGTAATATGTTGTGTGTGTGTGCGTTATTGAAAATTTATATTTGTGAAAATCATTAGGTAAATGCTAATGAACTGCCTTCCTGCAGTTTATGAGCATTGAACTGTTACTAAACAGTTCAATGCAAGGTTCATTAGCGTTAGCATTTTAGCTTCAATAAGCTATTAGCTATTTATTTTACTTTTTAGCAATGTTTAGTATACTGAATGGAGTAAATCAATTACAGAAAATATCCTAGTGATTTCCCACATACTGATGAAAGCAATGACGCTAACATTAGCGTTTCTGCTGATTTTAGCTGATATACTTACTTTATAATACTGAATGGTGCACGTCCGCCTCGCTTAACGTTCTTGCGATTCTCCGCGTGCCACTGATTACGTTGCGGCGTTCTTTAGCGTCGACGCCGATTTGTGGCGTGACGACGCCGGGCCCAGACCCACGGGCGCGCCTCGGCAGGCCCCGGCTAAATTTCTTCCGAAATTTTTCTAGTATTTATTATTCTTCCGTTACCGTTAATGCGGCTCGTACCGCTGCGAGCCCACCCACAAAAGTGGTATCAAAACGTGCGGCTTATTCCCGGCATTGGAGCTATTATTTTTATAAGGAATCGGACTTACGATGGCGACGTAAAAAGCGAAAAACGAGCCAAATTTCCAACTGCCGAAACGCAGAGCCTAACTGACACCAACTGCCGCTCCTTTAGAGTGAGAAATGAAGAGAATTTTTGACCCCAAATTAATTTTGAGATCGCCCTCACGCCCACAAATATCGCCCAATTGGTATCAAACTCGGTCATGACATCGATACGCCTGCCTGCTCCGGTAAAATGTTTTCGAAATTTCTCTAGGGCTTACGGTTTTCTGTCAAGGTGCTTCAGAGCGAAATCATGCGCCAGGATAACTGACGCTCTCCCAGATTCACTTCCATGTATTTCTGAAAAATGTCTGAGCTCTGCATGCACCATTTTTGTCTCATCACTGCAATTACTGTGAGTGAGCTACAAATATGAATCGCGGTACTATGGAAGACGACAAATAGCTCTTTCATATGCTTCAAACGGTTTTCCAATACGTCTCTCGGTTCCTGAACGGCAAGGAGTTGTTCGACTGCTTTTTCCATATAAACCAATGGGGTGTCTCACAAAGATAGAAATCTTTTTCCACCTTTCTGTGTCACACACACATGACAGTTAGCAGAGGATTGATAACCATAGCAATGGAACACAGGAGGGGATTGGCTGCTGGTCAGGACTACAAATACGCATCACTGTAGTTCTAATCAATACTCAGTTAAAACAGAGGGCTGAGCAGCCATTTAGAGCTACAGGCTGTTGTGGCCAGTAAATAACGGATTTAACCCAAACACTGTTAGACATTTTAATTAGTGTGATCATTTAATATGAAGCTTATGTATTTTTTCAAAATAAAAGCCTCAATATCCCCCTCATGTTAATGCACCGCCGTAGGCGGTGCAATAATACTAGCATGCATTATATTTTTCTCTCAGGTTAGGGAACTTTAGCATTAGCCTTTTACCTTAAATAAGCTATTAGCTATTTTCTTACTTATTAGCCATGTTTAATATACTGAGTGGAGTAAGTCAATTACAGACAACATTCTAATGATATCCCACATGCTATTGACAGCATGTAGAGAAAGATATGTTCAGAAAAACTAACTGCTTCAAACAGTTATAATTCTGTCTCTCCCTCTCTGTCTCACTCACACGACAGCTTAGCTGCTCTTTAGAACTACAATGACTGAAGGTTAGAACTACAACATGGCGGACACTGAGTGCCTACAAAAGAGGTCTGAGCTGAATGTCAGAACTACAACATGGTGGAACTGTCAGTTACTACAGAGGAGGACTGAGCTGGCCTTTAGAACTACTTGTGTTTTGGGCTTTTTATAACTGATTTTACCCAACCATTGTTACACATGGATTTAATGTGGCAATTTAAAATAAAGCTTAATGAAAATTTCAAAATAAAAGCCTTGACAATTTTTGCATCAGAAAATTGCTCTTTTGAGCTTTATATAACTGATTTAACCCAGCAATTGTTACACATGGGATTAGTGTGGCAATTTAAAATTAAGCTTAATGAAAATTTCAAAATAAAAGCCTTGAATATTTTTACATTATGTAATTGCTCTTTTTGGCTTTATGTGACTTTTTTATCCAAAGCACTGATACACATGGGAATAGTTTGGCCCTTTGAATGAAGCTTAACAAAAATTTCAAAATAAAAGCCTTGACAATTTTTACATCAGATAATTGCTCTTTTTGACTTTATGTGACTTTTTAATCCAAAGCACTGTTACACATGGGATGAGTTTGGCCCTTTGAAATGAAGCTTAACAAAAATTTCAAAATAAAAGCCTTGCCAATTTTTACATCAGATAATTGTTCTTGTGAGCATTATATAACTGATTTTATCCAATCACTGTTATACATGGTATTAGTTTGCACCTTGGAAAGGAAGCTTAACAAAAATTTCAAAATAAAAGCCTTGAGAAATCTTACATTAGGTAATTGCACTTTTGAGTAATAAATAACTGATTTAACCCAATGACTATTAGACATGGGATTAGTTTCGACCTTTGAAATTAAGCTTAACAAAAATTTCAAAATAAAAGCCTCAACATGCCCCTGAGGTTAGTGCACCGCCGCAGGCGGTGCAATAATATTAATCTGCATTATCTTTTTCTCTCAGGTTAGGGAACTGCCTTGCGCAGCAAGGCAGTTCATTAGCATTAGCATTTTAGCTTATATAAGCTATTAGCTATTTATTTGACTTATTAGCCATGTTTAGTCTACTGAATGGAGTAATACCATTATAGAAAACATCCTAGTGATGTCCCACATGCTACTGACAGCAATCACGCTAACATTAGCATTTTTGCTAATTTTAGCTGATACACTTACTTTATCCTACTGAATGGTGCAAGTCCATGTTAGTAAACATTCTTGTCAATCTCCACATGCTATTGATTACGTTGCAGCTTTCTTTAGCATCGATGCTAATTTCTAGCATCAGAACGCTGGGTCCAAACCGACGGGCACACTTTGGCAGGCCCCGGTTAAATTTCTTCAGGAATTTTTCTAGTATTTATTGGGGCCTGCCCATAGCAATGCATAGGGATGTAATCCCTATGCATTGCATGGCAGGCACCTATTGTTCTACACCTCAAAATAACTGCCGCTTCCTACTACCGTTAATGCGGCTCGTACCGCTGCATGCCCCCTCACAATATATATATCAAAACGTGAGGCTCAATCCCGTGAGGGGAGCTATTACTTTTGTTGGCATTTCGAGTAACTGTGGCGACATAATTAACAAAAAACGAGCCAAATTTAACTCAAAACAAAAGTCTAACTGACACAAAACAGTGTCAGTTAGACTCAAAATAGACATAGAATTTAGTCTGCCTCTCTGAACTGCTCTTTAGAACTACAATGACTGAAGGTTAGAACTACAACATGGCGGACACTGAGTGCCTACAAAAGAGGTCTGAGCTGAATGTCAGAACTACAACATGGTGGAACTGTCAGTTACTACAGAGGAGGACTGAGCTGGCCTTTAGAACTACTTGTGTTTTGGGCTTTTTATAACTGATTTTACCCAACCATTGTTACACATGATATTAGTTTAGCTCTTTGAAATGAAGCATACTGAAAATTTCAAAATAAAAGCCTTGAATATTTTTACATGACGTAATTGCTCTTTTTGGCTTTATTTGACTTTTTCATCCAAAGCACTGTTACACATGGGATTGGTTCGGAACTTTAAAATGGAGCATACTGAAAATTTCAAAACAAAAGCCTTGAATATTTTTACATGACGTAATTGCTCTTTTTGGCTTTATTTGACTTTTTCATCCAAAGCACTGTTACACATGGGATTGGTTCGGAACTTTAAAATGGAGCATAATAATAATTTCAAAATAAAAGCCTTGAATATTTTTAACTCAGGTAATTGCTGTTTTTGGCTTTATATGACTTTTTCATCCAAAGCACTGTTACACATGGGATTCGTTCGGAATTTTAAAATGGAGCATAATAATAATTTCAAAATAAAAGCCTTGAATATTTTTACATCAGGTAATTGCTGTTTTTGACTTTTTCATCCAAAGCACTGTTACACATGGTATTAGTTTGGCCCTTTGAAATGAAGCATACTGAAACTTCCAAAATAAAAGCCTTGAATATTTTTACATCATGTAATTGCTCTTTTTGGCTTTATTTGACTTTTTCATCCAAAGCACTCTTACACGTGGTATTAGTTCAGAACTTTAAAATGAAGCATACTGAAAATTTCAAAATAAAAGCCTTGAATATTTTTATATCAGCTACTTGTGTTTTGAGCATTATATAACTATTTTAACCCAAGGACTATTACGCATGGGATTAGTTTGGCCCTTTGAAATGAAGTTTAACAAAACTTCCAAAATAAAAGCCTTGACAACATTTTAAATTGTACCGAATGGTGCACGTCCGCCTTGCTTAACGTTCTTGTGGTTCTCCGCGTGCCACTGATTACGTTGCGGCGTTCTTTAGCGTCGACGCCAATTTGTGGCGTGACGACGCCGGGCCCGAACCCGACGGGCGCGCCTTGGCAGGCCCCGGCTAAATTTCTTCCGAAATTTTCTTTTCTAGTTGGGGCCTGCCATGCAAAGCAATGGCAGGAACCTATTACTATTGTCGGAGAGAAGCGTCTCTTTAATATTCTTTATTCTTCCGTAACCGTTAATGCGGCTCATACCGCTTGGTGCACACCTACAAATGAGGTATCAAAACGTGCAGAAAATTCACGCCATTGGAGCTATTACTTGTGGTGGGATTTGGGCTTAACGTGGCGACATAATTCGCAAAAAACTACGAAAAAAACCCCATTATAAGTCAATGGGAAAAATCCTAGAAATACCCTATTTTTGAGGATTTTCTGTGTCGTCACAAATTCACCTAGAAATGCCATTCAAATTTCATTTTGTAGATATGTCTGTGATCTCTTCGAAAGTGAAGACGGCTCGTCGATACCAGTTACGGTTTGTCCACAATTTGCCTCTAAGCGACCCAAAGTTTCTCATTTTTCTTCAAATTAGAGTGACAGCCCATCTCGGTTCAGATCTGGGCACAACATTTCTTTCTCTCATCGCTGTAAATGCTCTGAGTGAGGTACAGATATGAATCTCGGGACTATCGCAGAAGACACATTGAACTGTCATACGCTACAAACGCTTTTCGAATATGTATTACGGTTCCCGAACAGGAAGGATTTGTTTCCAATGCTTCTTTTCAGTAAAACGTGTTTGCTCAAACACACAATTGTGTGTTTGACAGCTCAGAGCTCAGAGCTCACACCCTGCTGAGACCATTATTTGCCATAGCAACGGAACTCAAGAGGCTATTGGCTGCTGATTTGTACTACAAATACGCATCATTGTAGTTCTATCTATCCTCAGTTGAAACAGATCAGGACTGAGAACTGGCCTTTAGAACTACGTGCTGCTATGGGCTGTATATAACTGATTTAACTCAGTAACTGTTACACATGGGATTAGTTTGGAACTTTAAAATTAAGCATATTGAAAATTTCAAAATAAAAGCCGAAATGAAGCATACTGAAAATTTCAAAATAAAAGCCTTGAATATTTTTACATCATGTAATTGCTGTTTTTGGCTTTGTATGACTTTTTCATCCAAAGCACTGTTACACATGGGATTAGTTTTGAACTTTAAAATGAAGCTTAACAAAAATTTCACAATAAAAGCCTTGAATATTTTTACATCATGTAATTGCTCTTTTTGGCTTTATTTGACTTTTTCATCCAAAGCACTGTTACACATGGTATTAGTTTGGCCCTTTGAAATGAAGCTTAACAAAAATTTCAAAATAAAAGCCTTGAATATTTTCACATCAGAAAATTGCTCTTTTGAGCTTTATATAACTGATTTAACCCAGCAATTGTTACACATGGGATTAGTGTGGCAATTTAAAATTAAGCTTGATGAAAATTTCAAAATAAAAGCTTTGAATATTTTTACATCAGGTAATTGCTGTTTTTGGCTTTATTTGACTTTTTCATCCAAAGCACTGTTACACATGGTATTAGTTTGGCCCTTTGAAATGAAGCTTAACAAAAATTTCAAAATAAAAGCCTTGAATATTTTTACATCATGTAATTGCTCTTTTTGGCTTTATTTGACTTTTTCATCCAAAGCACTGTTACACATGGTATTAGTTTGGCCCTTTGAAATGAAGCATACTGAAAATTTCAAAATAAAAGCCTTGAATATTTTTACATCATGTAATTGCTCTTTTTGGCTTTATTTGACTTTTTCATCCAAAGCACATGGTATTAGTTTGGCCCTTTGAAATGAAGCATACTGAAAATTTCAAAATAAAAGCCTTGAATATTTTTACATCAACTACTTGCGTTTTCAGCATTATATAACTGATTTAACCCAATGACTATTACACATGGGATTAAAATAGACTGTTTTGCATGAGCAGCAGATAGATCCTCTATTGCACATGTGTCAAACTCAAGGCCCGCGGGCCACATGTGGCCCGCTACGTCATTTTATGTGGCCCTCTCCCCCCTACCACCGTTTTACAGCCCCATTGATTGACTTAAAATAGGTTTTGAGCACGAATGGACTACAAACTACATATCCCATAATGCCTTCCGATTCTTACCAACCAACATTACGGCTTCTCGCCACTAGAGTGCAGCAGAGTCACCTCAAGCTGATTATTAATTGTTTTGAGCACGAATGGACTACAAACTACATATCCCATAATGCCTTCCGATTCTTACCAACCAACATTATGGCTTCTCGCCACTAGAGTGCAGCAGAGTCACCTCAAGCTGATTATTAATTTTCCCAGCGAATAAAACTGAAACATCGACAAGCTAAGAAGCTAAAGAGCGAAGTTCCGTGATGTTTCAATCGAGGACTTTTACTTTTACCGTCTACTGCCCCTGATTTAATGCCGCAGCTTCGACTCCACGCAGCTCGTGTTTTGTCCACGTTTGGAAGCACCTATCTGTGCGAAGAGATGTTTTCAATAATGACTTTAAACAAGACCAAGCACAGATCGCGCATTACTGACGAAAACCTACACGCCGTTTTGCGGATTGCCACAGAATAGAACAAAAAACCAGACATCGACGAACTGACCAGGGGGAAACGGTGCCTGACATCCGGCCAGAAAACATTGGTAAGCACAAACAAACTACATTTAAATAGAATGAATGTAAAACCAAAACTCAGTATACTGGAATATGCATATAGTTTATTGATTTTGCTTGTGTTTTGTTTATTTACAGAACACAACACAATGAGGATGTGTGTGAGTTGGTGACAGGGTGAAGAGGGATCAGCGTTGTGTTCAAGGACAGGCAACGTCACCTCATTGTTTTGTTCTTATGTGAAATGCATGTTCGTTGTGTAATAAATAACGAAAAAGTTTTGTGAATGAAGTTGAGAGTTAATATCAAAACTTGTTTTTTATTATTTGTCTGCTTATCTTCAAAGCAGACAAAGAATAATTTTCCCAGCGAATAAAACTGAAACATCGACAAGCTAACGAGCTAAAGAGCGAAGTTTAGCTGAGCAGCTTAAAAATACTGAGCATATTTTTAAACTGCTCAGTTTAAAAATACTGTAATTTTTAAACTGAGCAGTAATTTTACATCCATGCAAACTCAAATGTAATATTTAAAACTTGAATACATAAAATCAGTTATTTAACAATATGAGGTGTTGTTTAAAAATAAAAAAGATAGCAATTTCTTTTTATTGCAGAGACACTAGATTCTTAAATTTATGGTATTCTTTAAATGTTGTAATTTTGGTTCATTGTAAACTTTACCTGTAAAAAGTTTGTAGAAATCTTTAACATAAGGTCAATATATATTTTTAAACTGTGATATGTTGTGTGTGTGTGCGTTATTGAAAATTTATATTTGTGACAATCATTAGGTAAATGCTAATGAACTGCCTTCCTGCAGTTTATGAGCATTGAACTGTTACTAAACAGTTCAATGCAAGGTTCATTAGCGTTAGCATTTTAGCTTCAATAAGCTATTAGCTATTTATTTTACTTTTTAGCAATGTTTAGTATACTGAATGGAGTAAATCAATTACAGAAAATATCCTAGTGATTTCCCACATGCTGATGAAAGGAATGACGCTAACATTAGCGTTTCTGCTGATTTTAGCTGATATACTTACTTTATAATACTGAACGGTGCACGTCCGCCTCGCTTAACGTTCTTGCGATTCTCCGCGTGCCACTGATTACGTCGCGGCGTTCTTTAGCGTCGATGCCGATTTGTGGCGTGACGACGCCGGGCCCATGCCCGACGGGCGCGCCTTGGCAGGCCCCGGCTAAATTTCTTCCGAAATTTTCTAGTATTCTTTATTTTTCTTCCGTAACCGTTAATGCGGCTCATACCGCTGGGTGCACACCTACAAATGAGGTATCAAAACGTGCAGAAAATTCACGCCATTGGAGCTATTATTTTTGGTGAGATTTGGGCTTAACGTGGCGACATAATTCGCAAAAAACTACGAAAAAAACCCCATTATAAGTCAATGGGAAAAATCCTAGAAATACCCTATTTTTGAGGATTTTCTGTGTCGTCACAAATTCACCTAGAAATGCCATTCAAATTTCATTTTGTAGATACGTCTGTGATCTCTTCGAAAGTGAAGACGGCTCGTCGATACCAGTTACGGTTTGTCCACAATTTGCCTCTAAGCGACCCAAAGTTTCTCATTTTTGCTCAAATTAGAGTGAGAGCCGATCTCGGTTCAGATCTGGGCACAACATTTCTTTCTCTCATCGCTGTAAATGTTCTGAGTGAGGTACAGATATGAATCTCGGGACTATCGCAGAAGACACATTGACCTGTCATACGCTCCAAACGCTTTTCGAATATGTATTACGGTTCCCGAACAGGAAGGATTTGTTTCCAATGCTTTTTGTCAGTAAAACGTGTTTGCTCAAACACACAATTGTGTGTTTGACAGCTCAGAGCTCAGAGCTCACACCCTGCTGAGACCATTATTTGCCATAGCAACGGATCTCAAGAGGCTATTGGCTGCTGGTTTGGACTACAAATACGCATCGCTGTAGTTCTATCTATCCTCAGTTGAAACAGATCAGGACTGAACTGGCCTTTAGAACTAATTGCTGCTATGGGCTGTATATAACTGATTTAACTCAGTAACTGTTACACATGGGATTAGTTTGGAACTTTAAAATTAAGCATATTGAAAATTTCAAAATAAAAGCCCTGAATATTTTTACATGACGTAATTGCTCTTTTTGGCTTTATTTGACTTTTCCATCCAAAGCACTGTTACACATGGGATTAGTTTGGCCCTCTGAAATGAAGCATACTGAAAATTTCAAAATAAAAGCCTTGAATATTTTTACATCATGTAATTGCTTTTTTTGGCCGTATGTGACTTTTTCATCCAAAGCACTGTTACACATGGGATTAGTTTGGAACTTTAAAATGGAGCATAATAATAATTTCAAAATAAAAGCCTTGAATATTTTTTACATCATGTAATTGCTGTTTTTGGCTTTGTATGACTTTTTCATCCAACGCACTGTTACACATGGGATTAGTTCGGAACTTTAAAATGGAGCATAATAATAATTTCAAAATAAAAGCCTTGAATATTTTTACATCATGTAATTGCTCTTTTTGGCTTTATTTGACTTTTTCATCCAAAGCACTGTTACACGTGGTATTAGTTCGGAACTTTGAAATGAAGCATACTGAAAATTTCAAAATAAAAGCCTTGAATATTTTTACATGACGTAATTGCTCTTTTTGGCTTTATTTGACTTTTTCATCTAAAGCACTGTTACACATGGTATTAGTTTGTCCCTTTGAAATGAAGCATACTGAAAATTTCAAAATAAAAGCCTTGAATATTTTTACATCATGTAATGCTCTTTTTGGCTTTATTTGACTTTTTCATCCAAAGCACTGTTACACATGGGATTAGTTTGGCGCTTTGAAATGAAGCTTAACAAACATTTCAAAATAAAAGCCTTGAATATTTTTACATCAGCTACTTGTGTTTTGAGCATTATATAACTATTTTAACCCAATGACTGTTACGCATGGGATTAGTTTGGCCCTTTGAAATGAAGTTTAACAAAACTTCCAAAATAAAAGCCTTGACAACATTTTAAATCATACTGAATGGTGCACGTCCGCCTCGCTTAACGTTCTTGCGGTTCTCCGCGTGCCACTGATTACGTTGCGGCGTTCTTTAGCGTCGACGCCAATTTGTGGCGTGACGACGCCGGGCCCAAGCCCAACGGGCGCGCCTTGGCAGGCCCCGGCTAAATTTCTTCCGAAATTTTCTAGTTATTATTATAATTCTTTATTTTTCATCCGTAACCGTTAATGCGGCTCATACCGCTGCGTGCACACCTACAAAAGAGGTATCAAAACCTGCAGAAAATTCACGCCATTCCAGCTATTACTTTTGGTGGGATTCGGGATGAACATGGCGACATAATTCGCAAAAAACTACGAAAAAAAACCCATTATAAGTCAATGGGAAAAATCCTACAAACACCCTAATACCCTACTGGCTAAAACAGAGAATTGTCTCCCCCAGCTGGCTCAAATGAAGTATTGTAAGTCTGAAAAGCGAAAAGAGCAAGTATGAAAAAAAAAAAGATTGTGCCTTGGATATACTGGATTAAACAAAACTTTAAATTTGATTGGTAAACATCCAACAGGTAGATGTGAGTGTGGTATGGATATGGAAACAGTAGAACATGTAATAATTAATTGTGGAAAATATAAAGCAAGTAGAGAGAAGCTAAAACAATAAATTAGGAAATATGATATAGAGACATTTAAACTTAATAAGATATTAATTAAACACAAAATAAATAAAGCGGTTATTAAATTTTTGAAGGTAACAGGATTATATGTAAGAATTTAGATTGGGGGAGATGCTGTCGTACACACTCCAGCACAGTAGATGGCGATAATACATATTAACGTTAGATGTCACCCGCCGCTAAAATCACAAAGAAGCAGAAGAAGCTTAACGGTAAGAAGTGTTTGTGTTCTGTCCATAAAATATACTATTTCATTTAATTACTATATTATTAGAACTGCTTACAGTTGTTAAATGTAATGTGTTCTTTAAGAAATGTGATTGATTTTACAAGTTTGACTGCTGTGGGATATTTTGTTGTGGCTCTGATAGCGTAGCTGCTAGCTTGATGGAATATTTTTTCCACGACAAAAACCGGAATCACAATTTGTTCACATGTTAGCAATTTGCTAACTGGCTTTCGTGAAAGCCAGTTATTGATTACATTGAAGCGTTCTTTAGCATCGATGCTAATTTGTAGCGTGACAACGCCGGGCCGAACCGACGGGCAAGCTTTGGCAGGCCCCTGCTAAATTTCTTCAGAAATTTTCTAGTTGGGGCCTGCCATGCAAAGCAATGGCAGGAACCTATTACTCTACACCCAACAAGGTGTCTCTTTATTGGGGCCTGCCCATAGCAATGCATAAGGAGAGCAGTACTGACTTGCGAAGCAAGTCAGTACTGCCTCCATGCATTGCATGGCAGGCACCTATTATTCTACACCCAATAGAATGTCTCTTTATTTATATCTTTATAGATTTATTTTTCTTCCATCACCGTTAATGCGGCTCGTACCGCTGCGTGCACCCCCACAAAAGTGGTATCAAAACGTGCGGCTCGATGCCGAGAAGGGAGCTATTATTTTTATAAGGAATCGGACTTACAATGGCGACGTAAAAAGCGTCAAACGAGCAAAATTTCCAACTGCCGAAACGCAGAGCCTAACTGACACCAACTGCCGCTTTTTTAGAGTGAGAAATGAAGAGAATTTTTGACCCCAAACTAATTTTGAGATCGCCCTCACGCCCACAAATATTGCCCAATTGGTATCAAACTCGGTCATGACATCGATACGCCTGCCTGCTCCGGTAAAATGTTTTCGAAATTTCTCTAGGGCTTACGGTTTTCTGTCAAGGTGCTTCAGAGCGAAATCAAGCGCCAGGATAACTGACGCTCTCCCAGATTCACTTCCATGTATTTCTGAAAAATTTCTGAGCTCTGCATGCACCATTTTTGTCTCATCACTGCAATTACAGTGAGTGAGCTACAAATATGAATCGTGGAACTATGGGAGAAGACAAATAGCCCTTTCATATGCTTCAAACGGTTTTCCAATACGTCTCTCGGTTCCTGAACGGCAAGGAGTTGTTCAGACTGCTTTTTCCATATAAACCAATGGGGTGTCTCACAAAGATAGAAATCTTTTTCCACCTCTCTGTGTCACACACACATGACAGTTAGCAGAGGATTGGTAACCACAGCAATGGAACACAGGAGGGGATTGGCTGCTGGTTAGGACTACAAATACGCATCACTGTAGTTCTAATCAACACTCAGTTAAAACAGAGGGCTGAGCTGCCATTTAGAGCAATTGGCTGTTTTGGCCAGTAAATAACGGATTTAACCCAAACACTGTTAGACATTTTAATTAGTGTGGTCATTTAATATGAAGCTTATGTTTTTTTTCAAAATAAAAGCCTCAATATTCCCCTCAGGTTAATGCACCGCCGTAGGCGGTGCAATAATATTAGCATGCATTATATTTTTCTCTCAGGTTAGGGAACTACCTTGCGCAGCAAGGCAGCTCATTAGCATTAGCCTTTTGCCTTAAATAAGCTATTAACTATTTTCTTACTTATTAGCCATGTTTAATATACTGAGTGCAGTAAGTCAATGACAGACAACATTCTAATGATATGCCACTGCTTCAAACAGTTACAATTCTGTCTCTCCCTCTCTGTCTCACTCACATGACAGCTGAACTGCTCTTTAGAACTACAATGACTGAAGGTTAGAACTACAACATGGCGGACACTGAGTGCCTACAAAAGAGGTCTGAGCTGAATGTCAGAACTACAACATGGTGGAACTGTCAGTTACTACAGAGGAGGACTGAGCTGGCCTTTAGAACTACTTGTGTTTTGGGCTTTTTATAACTGATTTTACCCAACCATTGTTACACATGGGATTAGTGTGGCAATTTAAAATGAAGCTTACTGAAAATTTCAAAATAAAAGCCTTGAATATTTTTACATCATGTAGTTGCTCTTTTTGGCTTTATTTGACTTTTTCATCCAAAGCACTGTTACACATGGGATTAGTGTGGCAATTTAAAATTAAGCTTAACAAAAATTTCAAAATAAAAGCCTTGACAATTTTTACATCAGATAATTGCTCTTTTGAGCATTATATAACTGATTTAACCCAGCAATTGTTACACATGGGATTAGTTTGGCACTTTGAAATGAAGCTTAACAAAAATTTCAAAATAAAAGCCTTGAGAAATTTTACATTAGGTAATTGCTCTTTTGAGCAATAAATAACTGATTTAACCCAATGACTATTAGACATGGGATTAGTTTGGACCTTTGAGATTAAGCTTAACAAAAATTTCAAAATAAAAGCCTCATCATGCCCCTGAGGTTAGTGCACCGCCGTAGGCGGTGCAATAATATTATTCTGCATTATCTTTTTCTCTCAGGTTAGGGAACTGCCTTGCACAGCAAGGCAGTTCATTAGCATTAGCATTTTAGCTTAAATAAGCTATTAGCTATTTATTTGACTTATTAGCCATGTTTTTTCTACTGAATGGAGTAATACCATTATAGAAAACATCCTTGTGATGTCCCACATGCTAGTGACAGCAATCATGCTAACATTAGCATTTTTGCTAATTTTAGCTGATGCACTTACTTTATCATACTGAATGGTGCAAGTGAATGTTAGTCAACAGTCTTGTCAATCTCCTCATACTATTGCAGCTTTCTCTAGCATTGATGCTAATTTCTAGCATCAGAACGCTGGGTCCAAACCGACGGGCACACTTTGGCAGGCCCCGGTTAAATTTCTTCAGGAATTTTCTAGTTTATTTATATCTATCTTTATAGATTTATTTTTCTTCCATCACCGTTAATGCGGCTCGTACCGCTGCGTGCACCCCCACAAAAGTGGTATCAAAACGTGCGGCTCGATGCCGAGAAGGGAGCTATTATTTTTATAAGGAATTGGACTTACGATGGCGACGTAAAAAGCGAAAAACGAGCAAATTTTCCAACTGCCAAAACGCAGAGCATAACTGACACCAACTGCCGCTTTTTTAGAGTGAGAAATGAAGAGAATTTTTGACCCCAAAATAATTTTGAAATCGCCGTCACGCCCATAAATATCGCACGATTAGTATCAAAATCGGTCCTGACATTGATACGCCTGTCTGCTCCGGTAAAATGTTTTCGAAATTTATCTAGACCGTACGGTTTTCTGTCACGGTGCTTCAGAGCAAAGTCATGCGACAGGATTTTCTGTCGCTCTCTCAGGCTCTCTCCCATGTATTTTCATATATTTCTCAAAAATTTCAGATCTGGGCACACCATTTCTTTCTCTTATCGCTGTTAATACTGTGAGTGACGTAGAGATATGAATTGCGGGACTATCGGAGACGACAAATAGCCCTCTCATACGCTTCAAACGCTTTTCGAATATGTATTACGGTTCCCGAACGGGAAGGAGTTGTTTCCAATGCTTTTTTTAGTTCAAACTGGCTGGCTCAAACAGAGAATTGTCTCCCCCTGCATGTCTCACTCACAGCTGACAGTTGGCAGAGAGAATTATTTACCATAGCAACGGAACTCAGGAGGCTATTGGCTGCTTGTTAGGACTACAAATACGCATCACTGTAGTTCTAACTATAGTGGAAGACTCAGTTGAAACAGAGGAGGACTGAACTGGCCTTTATAACTACTTGCTGCTATGGGCTGTATATAACTGATTTAACTCAGTCACCGTTACACATGGGATTAGTTTGGCCTTTTGAAATGAAGCATAAAGAAAATTTCAAAATAAAAGCCTTGAATATTTTTACATCAACTACTTGTGTTTTGAGCATTATATAACTGATTTAACCCAATGACTATTACACATGGGATTAGTTTGGACCTTTGAAATTAAGCTTAACAAAAATTTCAAAATAAAAGCCTCAACATGCCCCTGAGGTTAGTGCACCGCCGCAGGCGGTGCAATAATATTATTCTGCATTATCTTCTTCTCCCAGGTTAGGGAACTGCCTTGCGCAGCAAGGCAGTTCATTAGCATTAGCATTTTAGCTTAAATAAGCTATTAGCTATTTATTTGACTTATTAGCCATGTTTAGTATACTGAATGGAGTAAGTCCATTATAGAGAACATCCTAGTGATGTCCCACATGCTAGTGACAGCAATGATGCTAACATTAGCATTTTTGCTAATTTTAGCTGATACACTTACTTTATCATACTGAACGGTGCAAGTACATGTTAGTCAACATTCTTGTCATTGTCCTCATATGATTGCGGCTTTTTTTAGCATTGATGCTAATTTCTAGCATCAGAACGCTGGGTCCAAACCGACGGGCACACTTTGGCAGGCCCCGGTTAAATTTCTTCAGGAATTTTCTAGTTTATTTCTTTATTTCTTTATATCTTTATTTATTTTTCTTCCATCACCGTTAATGCGGCTCGTACCGCTGCGTGCACCTCCACAAAAGTGGTATCAAAACGTGCGGCTCGGTGCCGAGAAGGGAGCTATTATTTTTATAAGGAATCGGACTTACGATGGCGACGTAAAAAGCGTCAAACGAGCCAAATTTCCAACTGCCGAAACGCAGAGCCTAACTGACACCAACTGCCGCTTTTTTAGAGTGAGAAATGAAGAGAATTTTTGACCACAAAATAATTTTGAAATCGCCCTCATGCCCACAAATATCGCCCAATTGGTATCAAACTCGGTCATGACATTGATACGCCTGCCTGCTCCGGTAAAATGTTTTCGAAATTTCTCTAGGGCTGACGGTTTTCTGTCAAGGTGCTTCAGAGCGAAATCATGCGCCAGGATAACTGACGCTCTCCCAGATTCACTTCCATGTATTTCTGAAAAATTTCTGAGCTCTGCATGCACCATTTTTGTCTCATCACTGCAATTACTGTGAGTGAGCTACAAATATGAATCGCGGAACTATGGGAAACGACAAATAGCCCTCTCATATGCTTCAAACGGTTTTCCAATACGTCTCTCGGTTCCTGAACGGCAAGGAGTTGTTCAGGCTGCTTTTTCCATATAAACCAATGGGGTGTCTCACAAAGATAGAAATCTTTTTCCACCTCTCTGTGTCACACACACATGACAGTTAGCAGAGGATTGATAACCATAGCAATGGAACACAGGAGGGGATTGGCTGCTGGTTAGGACTACAAATATGCATCACTGTAGTTCTAATCAACACTCAGTTAAAACAGAGGGCTGAGCTGCCATTTAGAGCTATTGGCTGTTTTGGCCAGTAAATAACGGATTTAACCCAAACACTGTTAGACATTTTAATTAGTGTGATCATTTAATATGAAGCTTATGTTTTTTTTCAAAATAAAAGCCTCAATATCCCCCTCAGGTTAATGCACCGTCGTAGCCGGTGCAATAATATTAGCATGCATTATATTTTTCTCTCAGGTTAGGGAACTGCCTTGCGCAGCAAGGCAGTTCATTAGCATTAGCCTTTCTATTAGCTATTTTCTTACTTATTAGCCATGTTTAATATACTGAGTGGAGTAAGTCAATGACAGACAACATTCTAATGATATGCCACTGCTTCAAACAGTTACAATTCTGTCTCTCCCTCTCTGTCTCACTCACAAGACAGCTGAACTGCTCTTTAGAACTACAATGACTGAAGGTTAGAACTACAACATGGCGGACACTGAGTGCCTACAAAAGAGGTCTGAGCTGAATGTCAGAACTACAACATGGTGGAACTGTCAGTTACTACAGAGGAGGACTGAGCTGGCCTTTAGAACTACTTGTGTTTTGGGCTTTTTATAACTGATTTTACCCAACCATTGTTACACATGGGATTAGTGTGGCAATTTAAAATGAAGCTTACTGAAAATTTCAAAATAAAAGCCTTGAATATTTTTACATCATGTAGTTGCTCTTTTTGGCTTTATTTGACTTTTTCATCCAAAGCACTGTTACACATGGGATTAGTGTGGCAATTTAAAATTAAGCTTAACAAAAATTTCAAAATAAAAGCCTTGACAATTTTTACATCAGATAATTGCTCTTTTGAGCATTATATAACTGATTTAACCCAATGACTATTAGACATGGGATTAGTTTGGACCTTTGAAATTAAGCTTAACAAAAATTTCAAAATAAAAGCCTCTACATGCCCCTGAGGTTAGTGCACCGCCGCAGGCGGTGCAATAATATTATTCTGCATTATCTTTTTCTCTCAGGCTAGGGAACTGCCTTGCGCAGCAAGGCAGTTCATTAGCATTAGCATTTTAGCTTTAATAAGCTATTAGCTATTTATTTTACTTTTTAGCCATGTTTAGTCTACTGAATGGAGTAAGTACATTATAGACAACATCCTAGTGATGTCCCACATGCTACTGACAGCAATCACGCTAACATTAGCATTTTTGCTAATTTTAGCTGATACACTTAGTTTATCATACTGAATGGTGCAAGTCCATGTTAGTAAACATTCTTGTCAATCTCCACATGCTATTGATTACATTGCAGCTTTCTTTAGCATTGATGCTAATTTCTAGCATCAGAACGCTGGGTCCAAACCGACGGGCACACTTTGGCAGGCCCCGGTTAAATTTCTTCAGGAATTTTCTAGTTCTTTATTTTTCTTCCGTAACCGTTAATGCGGCTCATACCGCTGGGTGCACACCTACAAATGAGGTATCAAAACGTGCAGAAAATTCACGCCATTGGAGCTATTACTTCTGGTGGGATTTGGGCTTAACGTGGCGACATAATTCGCAAAAAACTGCGAAAAAAAACCCATTATAAGTCAATGGGAAAAATCCTAGAAATACCCTATTTTTGAGGATTTTCTGTGTCGTCACACATTCACCTAGAAATGCCATTCAAATTTCATTTTGTAGATACGTCTGTGATCTCTTCGAAAGTGAAGACGGCTCGTCGATACCAGTTACGGTTTGTCCACAATTTGCCTCTAAGCGACCCAAAGTTTCTCATTTTTCTTCAAATTAGAGTGACAGCCCATCTCGGTTCATATCTGGGCACAACATTTCTTTCTCTCATCACTGTAAATGCTCTGAGTGAGGTACAGATATGAATCTCGGGACTATCGCAGAAGACACATTGAACTGTCATACGCTTAAAACGCTTTTCGAATATGTATTACGGTTCCCGAACAAGAAGGATTTGTTTCCAATGCTTTTTTTCAGTAAAGTGTGTTTGCTCAAACACACTTGTGTGTTTGAGAGCTCAGAGCTCAAAGCTCACACCTGCTGAGACCATTATTTACCATAGCAACGGAACTCAAGAGGCTATTGGCTGCTGGTTAGGACTACGAATACGCATCGCTGTAGTTCTATCTATAGTGGAATACTCAGTTGAAACAGATCAGGACTGAACTGGCCTTTACAACTAATTGCTGCTTTGGGCTGTATATAACTGATTTAACTCAGTAACTGTTACACATGGGATTAGTTTGGAACTTTAAAATTAAGCATATTGAAAATTTCACAATAAAAGCCCTGAATATTTTTACATGACGTAATTGCTCTTTTTGGCTTTATTTGACTTTTTCATCCAAAGCACTCTTACACGTGGTATTAGTTCAGAACTTTAAAATGAAGCATACTGAAAATTTCAAAATAAAAGGCTTGAATATTTTTACATCAGGTAATTGCTGTTTTTGGCTTTATTTGACTTTTTCATCCAAAGCACTGTTACACATGGTATTAGTTTGGCCCTTTGAAATGAAGCTTAACGAAAATTTCAAAATAAAAGCCTTGAATATTTTTACATCATGTAATTGCTCTTTTTGGCTTTATTTGACTTTTTCATCCAAAGCACTGTTACACATGGTATTAGTTTGGCCCTTTGAAATGAAGCATACTGAAAATTTCAAAATAAAAGCCTTGAATATTTTTACATGACGTAATTGCTCTATTTGCCTTTATTTGACTTTTTCATCCAAAGCACTCTTACACGTGGTATTAGTTCAGAACTTTAAAATGAAGCATACTGAAAATTTCAAAATAAAAGCCTTGAATATTTTTACATGACGTAATTGCTCTATTTGCCTTTATTTGACTTTTTCATCCAAAGCACTCTTACACGTGGTATTAGTTCAGAACTTTAAAATGAAGCATACTGAAAATTTCAAAATAAAAGCCTTGAATATTTTTACATCATGTAATTGCTCTTTTTGGCTTTATTTGACTTTTTCATCCAAAGCACTGTTACACGTGGTATTAGTTTGGCCCTTTGAAATGAAGCATACTGAAAATTCCAAAATAAAAGCCTTGAATATTTTTACATCATGTAATTGCTCTTTTTGGCTTTATTTGACTTTTTCATCCAAAGCACTCTTACACGTGGTATTAGTTTGGCCCTTTGAAATGAAGCTTAACAAAAATTTCAAAATAAAAGCCTTGAATATTTTTTACATCATGTAATTGCTCTTTTTGGCTTTATTTGACTTTTTCATCCAAAGCACTCTTACACGTGGTATTAGTTCAGAACTTTAAAATGAAGCATACTGAAAATTTCAAAATAAAAGCCTTGAATATTTTTACATCAGCTACTTGTGTTTTGAGCATTATATAACTATTTTAACCCAAGGACTATTACGCATGGGATTAGTTTGGCCCTTTGAAATGAAGTTTAACAAAACTTCCAAAATAAAAGCCTTGACAACATTTTAAATCGTACTGAATGGTGCACGTCCGCCTCGCTTAACGTTCTTGCGGTTCTCCGCGTGCCACTGATTACGTTACGGCGTTCTTTAGCGTCGATGCCAATTTGTAGCGTGACGACGCCGGGCCCAAACCCCACGGGCGCGCCTTGGCAGGCCCCGGCTAAATTTCTTCCGAAATTTTCTAGTGCATACTACTATAAGAACACCAATACAAAATAAATTATACATGAAATATTATGAGTAAATGATCATTATTGGGGCCTGCCATGCAAAGCAATGGCAGGAACCTATGGCAGGAACCTATTACTATTGTCGGAGAAAGCGTTTCTTTGATCTTCTTTATTTTTCTTCCGTAACCGTTAATGCGGCTCATACCGCTGGGTGCACACCTACAAATGAGGTATCAAAACGTGCAGAAAATTCACGCCATTGGAGCTATTACTTTTGGTGGGATTTGGGGTTAACGTGGCGACATAATTCGCAAAAAACTACGAAAAAAACCCCATTATAAGTCAATGGGAAAAATCCTAGAAATACCCTATTTTTGAGGATTTTCTGTGTCGTCACGAATTCACGTAGAAATGCCATTCAAATTTCATTTTGTAGATACGTCTGTGATCTCTTCGAAAGTGAAGACGGCTCGTCGATACCAGTTACGGTTTGTCCACAATTTGTCTCTAAGCGACCCAAAGTTTCTCATTTTTCCTAAAATTAGAGTGAGAGTCAGGGCCATTAGATCTCGGCTAGAGTGAGAAATGAAGACAATTTTTCACCCCAAAATAATTTTGAAATCGCCATCACGCCCACAAATATCGCACGATTGGTATCAAAATCGGTCCTCACATTGATACGCATGTCTGCTCCGGTAAAATGTTTTCGAAATTTATCTAGATCGTACGGTTTTCTGTCACGGTGCTTCAGAGCAAAGTCATGCGACAGGATTTTCTGAGGCTCTCAGCCTCTCTCACTAACAGTTCACACCTTGGTGAGAAACTTATTTAACATAGCAACGGAACTCAAGAGGCTATTGGCTGCTGATTAGGACTACAAATACGCATCACTGTAGTTCTATCTATAGTGGAACGCTCAGTTGAAACAGATCAGGACTGAACTGGCCTTTAGAACTACGTGCTGCTATGGGCTGTATATAACTGATTTAACTCAGTAACTGTTACACATGGGATTAGTTCGGAACTTTAAAATGAAGCATAATAATAATTTCAAAATAAAAGCCTTGAATATTTTTACATCATGTAATTGCTCTTTTTGGCTTTATTTGACTTTTTCATCCAAAGCACTGTTACACGTGGTATTAGTTTGGCCCTTTGAAATGAAGCATACTGAAAATTTCAAAATAAAAGCCTTGAGAATTTTTACATGAGATTATTGCTGTTTTGAGCATTATATAACTGATTTTATCCAATGACTGTTATTCATGGGATTAGGTTGGCCCTTTGAAATGAAGTTTAACAAAAATTCCAAAATAAAAGCCTTTAATATTTTTACATCAACTACTTGCGTTTTCAGCATTATATAACTGATTTTATCCAATGACTCTTACACATGGGATTAGTTTGGCCCTTTGAAATGAAGCATACTGAAAATTTCAAAATAAAAGCCTTGAGAACTTTTACATGAGATTATTGCTGTTTTGAGCATTATATAACTGATTTTATCCAATGACTGTTATTCATGGGATTAGGTTGGCCCTTTGAAATGAAGTTTAACAAACATTTCAAAATAAAAGCCTTTAATATTTTTACATCAACTACTTGTGTTTTGAGCATTATATAACTATTTTAACCCAAGGACTATTACGCATTGGATTAGTTTGGCCCTTTCAAATGAAGTTTAACAAAACTTCCAAAATAAAAGCCTTGACAACATTTTAAATCATACTGAATGGTGCACGTCCACCTTACTTAACGTTCTTGTGATTCTCAGCATGCTATTGATTACGTTGCAGCGTTCTTTAGCATCGATGCTAATTTGTAGCGTGACAACGCCGGGCCCAAACCGACGGGCACGCCTTGGCAGGCCCCGGCTAAATTTCTTCAGAAATTTTCTAGTTGTCATTTATTACCTCCTCATGCCTGCTGTCGTCAGAAAAAGAAAGCACCCTTCTCCCTAACCCTGCATGTGCTAAGGGAAGCTCATCAGAATTTTTGGGGGTTAGATTGGTGGGGCCTGGCAATACGTATATTCCAATGTTGGAGATTTTTGTAGAACGAGTTGAGGCGATAATCCTCTGTTTGCCTTTTTTCAGGTCTGACTTTTGAAACAGATTTGGAAATTGCCTTTGAGAATAAAGATAATAATAATATTTTGAGACAAAACATCCAGTCAAGGCAGAGTCCATAAAATTAAAAAAAAAACAACAATGAAAAAACATATATGAAATAAATACATAACTGCTATCTACTTCGTTTCCAATTTTAAAAAGAAATTCAAATCTTACCGTTTTAATGCCTGGTTGACCCGTGTTGAAGAATTTGAAGCCAAAGGGCCAGAATTGTTGCCGATATTAGGGCATGAACTTGTTGAGGGAGAGCTTGTATTTCCCACAAGTTCCCTTGTGAGTGCTGTAGCCAAGGCATGAGCCATGTTTCCAACTATCTGCTTTTGAGACAACAAATAAATCTCAATTATATAGACCAATCAACACCTGAGTTGCTAAAAGTTTTGGAATCATAAATATAAAAATATCTTGTAAATTGAAAAATGTATGTGTTTTCCACATTTCAGTCAGTGTTAAATTTTTCACTTTATAAATTGCATAGTTGAAAAAGGACATATACAAATTAAATTTGGAATATTTTATTAATTATCTGCCAGATAATTAATAAAATATAATTATAATAAATTATAATAAAAGACGTCACCTAAGCCTACATTATTGTCGGCATCATAAAAATAGCTGAGCCTGGTGATAAACGTAGACATAGCTGTAATGGGCCAGGAAGATACTGTTTTAAACTGGACCGATGCTGATACTAATCGAGGACTAATAGTAGCTTAGCTAACGTAGACATGAGCTATTGCTAACATAGAAGGGCGAGAACTTTGGGTCGAACTACTTGAAACGTAAAACGTAATCTGAAATAATCTAAAAAATACGCATTACAACGGTCAGTAAAACGTGCAAATTTTAACATCCACTAACTTCGGAAGGTAGACCACGAACACGATCACTCGGCTGACCCGCCATTCTCTTGTTTCTTCTCTCAGTTTGAATGAAGGCTTTTCCCAGTCAGAGCGGAATAAACTTCCACCACCTAGTGGTCGAATTTTTTACCCAAGTAATTACAGTTGTATAGGTCCCAAATGCGGATTCATATATAAACAATCTTATAGTATTAAAAGGTAGACGTGGGTGTAATGACATGTATTTTTCTCTCACAAAAATATGTCTAAGCCACGAGACAAGTAAAGAGAGAAATACATATTGAACTATGGAAAAAAGAAACAGTTCCGAAGAAAACTCAGATGTCCCAGCTTTTACTAGCATGTAAACGCACCATCTACACACAAATTTTGGAGCTTCCACCGAGGCGTGAAATGAGTCTCAAAAATAGTTGTGCACTCGTAACCGGATTTGTGTGTAACTGCAGTTTTGTGTGTGCGTACCAGGTGATTTGTGTGTACTTTTTCAACATGTATTTTATTTTTAAGGTTTACAAATCCTGTTACGCACGCACAAATCTTTTTACGCACGCACAAATCCTGTTACGCACACACAAATCCTGTTACGCACGCACAAATCTTTTTACGCACGCACAAATCTTTTTACGCACGCACAAATCCTGTTACGCACGCACAAATCTTTTTACGCACGCACAAATCCTGTTACGCACGCACAAATCTTTTTACACACGCACAAATCCTGTTACGCACGCACAAATCTTTTCACGCACGCACAAATCTTTTCACGCACGCACAAATCTTTTTACGTACGCACAAATCCTGTTACGCACGCACAAATCCTGTTACGCACGCACAAATCCTGTTACGCACGCACAAATCTTTTTACGCACGCACAAATCTTTTTACGTACGCACAAATCCTGTTACGCACGCACAAATCCTGTTACCCACGCACAAATCTTGTTACGCACGCACAAATCTTTTTACGCACACACAAATCTTTTTGACACTATTTTCACTCCATACACCTGAGGAAGGAAAATACTTTCCGAAACGTCGTGTGTAAGTGCTGTGTTTTCCTCTGACTACCTATAATTAAAGGTTCTCGTTGACCTAATTATTGGTGATAGTTTAAAGTTTATTCTTCGTTTTTCGTCCGTTCAATGGACGTAGTTTTTCTTTTGTAAATAGTTTGAGTTCTTTCATATAGATTAGCTGTTACCATTCCGAGTCCGCGTTGGGCAAAAAAACATGCCCATAATTTATGTTGAAGACCACGAGGACCAGGGGTGGACACGGGTAACGCTTGGAACGCAGACCCGAACGCCACCTCACCACCGCCATTTTGGCTCACCTGACCGAGGTGAGTTCATGGTGCGGGATCCGCGTGGGCGTACGAACACCTACGCCGACGCGGTCCGCAGGGACTGGAGCCGCCGTCCCAACCGTGCTGATACAGGACGTGACCTAATGGAGACGCGACGACCACCTAGCCCACAAGTACGCCAAAGGTGGGTCGAACCGCGGGCCACGTCTTGGACACGTGCGCGCAGGCGACGCCGCAGCACCGAACTGCCGCGCGACGAATCTTGGCCGCGCCAACGACCGGAGCCGCACCACGATTTCTCACCGAGATCGCGGTGGATCGCGACGTGGCCCCATCAACCAATGCCCCGTGATCGACCGGAGCCCTGGTACGAAGAGGCGCCGTACCATCAATCGAGGGCCCGCTGGGAACCCGCGCAGCGCTTCCAGCCGGCACCGCGCTTCCAAGCTCCACCTGCGCGGCGCTGGGATTCGGGACCACGTGGGCAGCCTGTGCCACGTTGGAACTCTGGGACACGGCAAAATTCGGTGCCGCGTCCACAACCTTCACAACGCCAACAACCCGGATCGCAGCGACGCAGACAACAGCGGGCGCGCAACAACTATGCGCAGCGTCTGCAATCCCGAGCTGAGGATCTCAGGCTTCCCAACCAGGGGGGAGTGGGCCGGGCGCAGTCCACAGAGGATGGGGGCCGGTCGGACGATCCGGACTTTGCTAAAAAGGTCCGGATTGTCCACCGGATCATCAAAGTGAGCCACCACCTACATAACGTTGCCGGGGACGCCACAGAGGACTTCCCGCCGTCCATAAGGCGCCTCAGGGACTACTTGGTGGGGGTCATAGTGCCGGCATTCCCCACAGAAGAAACAAAGGGGCTGATCGAAGAAAATGCAAAGGAGTGGACAGGTAACACCATCCAGATTCTGAGGCGGCACTACAAATCCTGTTTGGATAGGAACCTGGACCTCTTATCAGAGACCGGTCCAGGTGATTGGGAGGCCACTTTCGTTGTGGCTACCAGGTGGGCTCGGCGCAACCTGGGACGCCGCCTGAAGGACACTACGGTGCGCGAAGCTCATGTCTGGCTGGAGGAGCGACTGCCGCGGCCTGAACCGGTGGCTGGTCCCTCACGAATCAGTTCTGGGACCACAACAGAGCCACAGGCAGAGGCTGCGGGAGCAAGTCAGACTACCGTTCCGGCCCTGAACGTAGCCCACCCGGGTTCCGAAGTGGACGGTCGGGCTAAGACCGTTCAGTTGGTTGGGACCATGACTGACCCTTTGTAGAGTTCCAAACCGTTAGTGGAAGGCTGACCGATAGGAGAGTCTTACCTGCTTTCCGAAGAAACAGGAACCTAAAGGACCATCTCGTTCATGTGAAACTCAGATCACAGACTGAGCCGAGCGCAATTGGACAGGGACGGTGCTTCAGACACCAGAAATGGTTGCTGAATTACCGGACCCACAAAGTTTATTTTGTCCCGCACGGCGGGGGCCCACAAACACAAAATTGTGTTTATTTAATGACTTGCCAGGTTTGTAAAACCAGATTTGTGGGTCACACGGCAAACACAATGCTGGCCCGACTGATTTTGTATGAGCGAGAGGTTTCCAGACGGCTGGTGAGGGGGCCAGCCGCCCTGCTGACGGCACATTTTGTCCAACATGGGTGGACCTCGCTCAGGGTCATGGTCCTGGAACATGACCCAACCTGGACCTTGGGAAAAAGAAAAAAGATAGCCTTGGTTTGGGCGGCGAGGCTGGACACAGGCCCGCCTCTGTGACTGAATCAACGGCGATCGCTTCGGCCTGGGGGACCGCGGTAGTGGTATGGCCTGTGTACTGCGCCTCTGTTGCTGTTACAGGAAGGGGGGACGCGGATGGTCCTAGGACCCCTTTCATCTTGTCTCTCAGTGTGCTGTCCGGTCTCCAGCTGGTCAGGCGCACTGTTTAGTCCCTACCTGGTGTTTCTTTCCTAACCCTAACCCTTACCCCTAACCCTAACCCCGAACCCTAATGTGTGAATTACTTTTAATTTATTGTAAGTCAATGTAAGATTTAAGTTTTTGTGGATGGAAAGAGGAAAAGTAAAAGATGGGGGTGCCTAAACTAAATTAACAGTTGCAGAAAAACACAAAGGGGAAAGAAGCACATGTACCTGACGAAGACAAAGAAACGTTGAAACGTTGTACACAGGGGGCAACAGGGTAAACAAACCGATTAAAAGAAAGAGGATAAGTCCAAGGGAGCCACTCGCGGGCCAGTTGGGGGCTGGCGGTGTGCTGGGGGACACGTGTTTGAGATGGGATGGCCAGTGCACTGGGTCTTTGACCTTTTTTTCTTCTACACAGAAAATGATGGGGGATGGAGGAGGAAGGACCGTGCCACCCCTGTCTTCTTTGGAAGACAGGCTCAACCCTTCTGTCCTACCCTAACCCTAACCAATTAAAATATTTCAATTTATTCTAACCCTAACCAATTAAAATTGTAATTCATTTAACCCCCCCCCCCAAATTAAAAAGATTTAAGAAAACCTGGAAATAGTTTAAACGAATTCGGTCAGAACAGGGAGACACAAAAAAGAGGGGGCGGAGCCTCGCCTGGGGGAGGAGATAAATAGGGCTGCAGAGCAGCTTGCAGCTCATTTCTGCTCCAGCCAGCGAAGCGAAAGCATCTCCCTCAGAGCTCGGCTTTTTCTTTTCCTAGCTTTTTTAGTGCGCCCAGCCTGAAGAAGACCCGTTTCAGGGTCGAAACGTCGCGAAGGGCGCTTATTTTTCTTTCTTAAAAATTTCATAAATATTTTTCCTTTTGAAACAAATTTAAAAAAATAAAAAACACTATAAAAAATACAAAAAAATTAAAAAACAGAAAAGCACAAAAACAATAATTTATAGATTTTATTTTTTGGTAGTTTTCTGCTTTTTTGAAAAGAAAATTTTATTTGTTTAATTTTTATCTTTTTATTTTTCCTTTTATTTTTAAGTATTTTTTCCACAACTAGAAACCCTCCCTTAGTTTTTTATTGAATTAAAAGCACAAAACATATTTTACACCAAACATTGTTATATTTACAAATAACACAGACACCACACAAAAAAAAGGACAAACAACATGGAAGACGGGTGGACAATTGTAGGACGACGCCATCCTTTCAGGGACTGGGACCGGGGAGGCTCTCCGGATTGGAGGGCCAGTGCACCTCCCTCCTACAGAAGGAGGAATCAGTTCCCCTACCCTAACCCTAACCCAAACATTTATAAAAGCTCCAGAGGTGTACTTTGACACTCCGATCTGTGAAAATCACTCCTTTGCACCAGGTCTCAGTGACGCCGTCTTTCGGGTGTGGAGAATGAAGGGCATCAGTGTGATTGGTGACCTATATATTAGTGGAACTTTTGTACAGTTATGTTCTGAGTATAATCTTCCTCCGTCAAGTTTTTTCCGTTACCTGCAGGTTCGGGACTATGTTAGGAAAAATGTATCAGATTTTGGAACTTGAAACATGATACCCTGGAGGAAATAAATAAATTTGATCCTGTCAATCGGGGGGCAGTGTCACAGTTTTATAGGATCTTTAATGGTATACGTGTAGACACAACCAGGATTAAGAAGAATAGAATAGAAGTACTTTATTCATCCCAGCAGGGAAATTACTGGGAGGATGAGTTAAGGCAACAGCTATCTGAAGAACTGTGGGAGGAGGGTTTGAAAAGTATACAAGAATGTTCCGTCAACGCCAGACACAATCTCATACAGTTCAAAACTATACATAGGTTCCATTATTCGAGGGAGAAGCTGAACACTTTTACTAGTGTGTCTCCAATTTGTAATCGTTGTCGGACTGCTATTGGTAACTTGACACACTCCTTCTGGTCATGTGTTCAGCTTCACTCATTCTGGAAGAAAATTTATTTTTTTTCAACAGCTTTTGGGAAAAAATGGGATCCAGAACCTCTTATTGCCATCATCGGGGTTTCCAGTGCTTTGCGACCAGCCACTGAAAATGAGAAAATGGCAGTTTTGTTTGGTACGGTGATTGCTAAAAGGTTGATTTTGAGATTTTGGAAAAAGGACTCCGTGCCCACATTTGATTTGTGGTTGGGAGAACTAGCAAATACTCTGCATCTGGAAAGACTGAGATATTACAACGAAGATAAAGTCAATGTATTTGAGAAAATATGGGACCCTGTACTAAAATTCCTTCAATGAAAAAGTGTCTATTACAGACCCTTCGCTGCTTAATACCATGTATAACTGTCTTTTTTTTTTTTCACGCTTGTGGAAAGGTTTGGATCAATTCGTGGTGTTTTTGCCATGTTGTCTTGACAGTGTACATATTTTATGATGTGCCATTTTGTGCAGGTAAGGGACGGGTGGGGATTTGATCTGTTATGTTAATTTAGGTATGTCAATGTATGGAAAATTTATGTATGCAAAATTTAATAAAAAAAAAAACACATCACTCTCCTCATTTCTAATGGCTTAGAGTCGCAGTAATTTGGGAAACAGTAGTTCTCATACACACAGTCCAATTCTGAGAGGATTTTCTCCAAAATGGAGGGTGAGCCTTCATCAGCTAAAGGAAGAGTGACTGACATGTAGCAATCCATTTGTGAATGTTTAATAATGAATGGAGAGGCAATCTGCACTCCAGAAATTGCAAATGATTAAGTTTTATTAGATCAATGATTTTATTCTGAAACGTAATAAATGAACGCAGGACAGAGTCTAATAAACTTGTTTCTGAACGTAGCACTACTTAATATAGTTAAGGGACTAGATGGCATATAACACCAGAAGACTAGATTCATCTACTGGAGCTGTTGTCAGTAATCAATAAAACAATACAAAAGAATAACTGCTTTCAATATTATGTATTTTAAAGAAAAAAAAATAAATGAACACCACAAGACACAAACATACATGGAAACCAAAAATAAATAAATAAATACAATATATATATATATATATACAGTACTGCAGTAGATCTTCTATATAGATGTGCACAAAGTCCTAACTTTCCCCGCTGGTCAGCACATTGTCTGACCGACACACATTTAAAAGTCCATGTTTTAATTGTCCAGTTATTTGAGATGAAAAAATGTCCAAGCACAATTTGTTTCCACCAGAAAAGAGATGAATAATGGATTGTGTGTGTAGGTAGTGAGATGGAGGGGAAATGTTATGGACCATCAGACTCCTACCAGACCAGTATGGAGTAAATTTCAGGTTCTCTTGGCTCCAGCCAGTGGTCAGAAGCTCACCATCCTTTAACCCTAACTGGGTCACCTGGCCTGTATTGGAATAAACAGGATCAGTAAATTACCAGCCTGCTAGTTAACTAGACTTGTTTCAGTTATTATATACAGAAATAAATGCAATTATATCCACAATCTAATCTTTCAGACAAATTAAAGATATCAGCATTCATCTCATTATCTTAAACACATATTGAATTTAAGAAGCTACAATTGATGATCAAACAATTAGCATTGGCTACCAAACAAACATTTGTGTTCACTACTCACCAATTCCATAAATAGTTCAGTGCATGACAACTTCATGGCTCCAAACTCACTGGATGTTCAGATCTACATGATTTTTATATTGTGAGTTTTAAAAGTGCATAATAAACAAAGAGATAAACTAATTGTTTGGAAGAACAAACCTGTGGCTCCTTTGTCTCCAGCTCTCCCCCTCACAGCTGACTGGGAAAGCTGGAGCAGGCCTGATTAACCACTCAAGATGCAGTGATTGGCTGAATGCACTGTGTGACTGACTGTCACTCTAACCAATGGAGCACCAAAGGCGGGATTAAGGGCAGTTTTTACCCTGGGTTACATGAGACATTGATTTTATTCTGATTGGTGCTAATTTGAGCAAATTACTGGTTGTTGTGATTATATATTACTAAAATATATTAAAAAGAACACTTGCTTTTAAATATGTACGTTTTTGTCCATAACTTGACGTATGTTAAAAAACAGCAGATTTTTAACAGCATTAAAGCTGTTCTAATAGCATTAAGATAACTTTAAAACTGTAAATCTATTACATTACGGTGAAATAAATATTCAGCAATTCACAGTTTTTCAAAATAAACATGTTTCTAAAGGTACTTTTGATATGAAATTATTCCCAGGTGTTCATAACAATCTACGGTGGAGTGTTAGAAAAAACAAAATTATGATTTCCTTGTAAGTCACACAAGAATAAAATTGACATAATATGAGATTAAAGTCAAGATTTTGAAAATTGTAACATTATGAAAATAAAGTCATAATTTTTCAAGAATGAGATAATAAAGTAATTTTATGAGAATAGTCATAGTATGACCCTGATCATGACAAAATTACTTTTTTCTTGTATTTTATTATTTTATTCTTATATCAACTTTATTCTTGTAATTTTATTTTTTTACTTAGTATTGTCTTAATACTCCTTCATAATTTTGTAATTATGTTCTATATATGAGTTATTTTCATTTTGATCTTCAAGATACCAAAATTTCCACATAATTTTATATTTTGGTCCATCTCATGATGTAATTTTTTAATATTTAATCATCAATAATTTGATCAGTTACTTAGTACTAGTAGCATTTTTACCAAATACGTTACTTGATGGGTACTTTTTACTTTTACTTGCCTAAAACAAGTTGAAGTGGAATTACTCTTACTTGGGTGTAATATTTGTTCTCTACCTTCCATCAAAATGTTTGAATAAGGAAAAACATTTTATTGTCTGAGATTTTATCTTCATAATTTGCAGAAACCATCCAGACTTGAAAAGTAACTAAACAGTCTTACCTGAAATGTTTTCTGCCTCAGACACGCAAATCAACACGCTGAGCAGCCAGCCGACGACTTCCAGATGAGCTTTTTGAGGAAAATCCAAAAGTTTCTGACTGTTTTTAGAAATCAGATCATGTCTGGGTGTTTTGGCTTCACCTGGGTACAACACATCACGTCTATCTGTCAACAACATCTTTATTCAGTTTTGACAGATTGAATAAGACTGATTTAGATTCAGATGGTAAATATTTAAAGCCTGTCGACTTTTCTGACAGGAATTCACTTGGTCTTATGAATTCCTAGATGACCCAAATCATCGTAGATTAAAAACCAGGGGTACATTTCTGCCAAAAAACTCAGAAATTTTAGATTAATCTGAGAAAAAAATTAATTTAAAATCTGAACTCCAAAAGTTGAAAATTTTTGTGAGAAAAAATTCTAAAGTTTTGGGATTAATCTCAAAAATTTTCTGGAAAATAAAAAGTTTGAGATTAAACATGGAAATATTCAAGAAAAAAACAAGAAAATTTCTGAGCTCCAAAAGTTGAACATTTGCAACAAAAAAATCCTAGAAAGTTTTAGGTTAATCTCAGAAATTTAAAATAGGAAATTTCTCACCTCATAGGGTCAAACATTTGTGGGGAAAAAAAGGAAAAGAAACTGAGATAAAATTTCAGAAATATTCTTGAAAAAAAGGGTTAAATTTCCGCCAAAATTTTTTTAGATTAATCTCAGTAAATTCCTAGAAAAAAAATTTGAAAATTTCTGAGCTCGAAAATTTTAAAATTTGTTGGAAAAATCTCAAATTGTGAGATTAATCTCACATATGCTGTCATAGATAATGCCTAATAACTGCTGAAAAACAAAAAAGACTGAGGAGGCGTGAAAGGAGAAAATGAGTCCAACAGCTCAAAGGGAAAAGAGGAAAGGTCACATCACGTTTAGCAGTATTTTGGATATTTAAAACAAAAAACGGATCAATTATCAATCAATTTGCTGGAACTCTAAAAATTAAATGTATCAAAGTGGTATTTGTTTTTCAGTTCTCTTTTTTTCCACATTTTCTTTTGCGGGAAATGCACCAGTTTCTCCTGCTGCAAACCCCTTCCGCAGCATGATGCTGCCACCTCCATACTTGACAACTGGTATTGTGTCCTCAGGCTTGAAACCTTTTTCCTCCAAATGAAACGCTGACATTATGGTCGAACAGTCCAACATTAGCTTCATCGACCAACACATGTCTCCAGTAATGAAACTTTTTATCCCTGCAGGGATTTGCAAACCGTCTTCTGACTTCTGCCGATGCTTTCAGAGTACTGGCTTCTTCACAGAGGGATTTATAAATCATGCAGAAGACTGCTGACCTGACAGTTGTCCAGTTGACAATCATTGACTAGGAGATTAAGCCACTAATGTTACTACTGAAGAAGTAGAGTGATCCTTTGTCAATCTGCAGTGTCAAATGGCAACACTCACTGCTGAAGGCAGTTCAGAGAAACCAGTTAACCCAGTCTCCATGTGTTACCTTCATACAGGATTTAAACCCAAGGCTGCAAGGAAACATTGCCTACAACTGGACCAACATGTAGCCAAACAAATTCATGGAAAGATGAGTTAAAAGGAAAGGTTTTGTAGAACAAGGTGTAATGGTGCGTTCAAACTAAACGTCTGTGAGGATTAGAGTTTTTCTGTGTTTATTTAGGTTTCTGTGTCAGTTGAGTTTCTGTGTTGTCCTGTTTAACCCTTGATTGTCTCCAGCTGTCACTTGTTTCTCCTGATTGTCTTCCTGTGTATATAAACCCACCTTTGTTCCTTGTGCATCAGTCTTGTCTATCTGTCCATCTGTCTAGCTGTTTTGCTCATGTCTCATGTTTTGACCAGTTGCTACCAGAATCGAACCTCATCTGTGCTGCCTGAATTTTGGACTTTTGCATTTCTGGATTGATCATTAAATTCACCTTTATTCATTCCAGTCTGGGTCCTCAGCGTCTGCCTCAGCGAGAAGGACCTCGCTGCAGCAAACAGAAAGGGGCGGGGACGGACCTTCTTCTTCTTCGTGTGAGAGGAGGGTGTTTGAGGAAGAGCGGAAGAAGAGCGAGTGAGCGAGTGATTGTATACTTTCTATCTTTGTTTTTTTCTTACTGTTTTCACTGGGTATTTGTGTTATTTGTTTTATCTGTAAATTCGTTTAGTTTTCGTCACGTTTTAAGGGGTTTTTGTGGGTTCGGGTGTGGCCGTCAGGCCGGCGTCTTAGGACGCCATGGTGGGTGTTGGTGGTGGGTCTTTCTCCACGCTGACACGGAAGAACGGTATCAAGGTGGGTGCTGGTTCTCCGTGCAGCGTGGAGGATGTTTGTTTGGCTGTGGGTGAGGTGATTGGGCACGGGAATATTAGGTCGGCAGCACGGATGAATGGAGCGGTGGTATTGTTTGTTGAGAAGGTTGAGCAGGCTCAACAGTTGGTGGAGGAGGGTGTTGCTGTGAATGGGTTGTTTCTGCAAGTGTCGCCACTAACACTGCCAGCGACTAAAGTGACTCTGTCAAATGTGCCACCGTTCATCAGCGATGATTTCTTGGTTAAAGAACTGTCAAGGCACGGTAAGGTGGTGTCAACATTAAGAAAAGTTCCTACGGGGTGCAAGTCACCTCTTTTAAAACACGTCGTCTCTCATAGAAGACAATTATTTATGATTTTAAATCGTAAAGACGAGGAGCAAATCTAAGATTTCATGTTAAGGTAGATGAGTTTGATTATATGTTGTTTGCCACATCGTCTAACATGAAGTGCTTTGGTTGCGGTAAAGAGGGCCATATTGTAAAGATGTGTCCCGACAGGGCCGGGCCGGCCCCGCCGGCCTCGGCGAAGCAGCAACCCGCTGCTGCTAAGCAGGTGGGGGACCCACCTAGTGAGGCTGGAGCGGCGGAGGAACCCGCGGTGGCGAATGTGGAAGAGCCCGCTGCCGCTGCGGAGGAGCCCGCTGCCGCTGCGGAGGAGCCCGTTGCCGCTGCGGAGGAATCCGCTGCCAATGCAGAAGAGCCCGCTGAGGAAGAGCCTGCAGATGGTTTGGTTGAGGAGGTGTCGGTAGTGGACAGTGTGTGTGTGGGAAAGGATGGAGGCACGGTGGTGTGTGGTGAAGGGTGAGTGGTGGTAATGGTGAAAGTGTGGAGGGAGAGAATGTCGGTGTGCAGGGAGGACAGGAGGAGGAGGTGAAGGACAGTGAGGAGCATTTAGTGTGTGGGGACCAGGGAGGGACAGGTGAGGTGGAGGTAGGAGGACAGAATGAAAGGAGGAACAGTGTAGAGTCGGTTTTGGGAACTGGATTGGAGGGAGAGATAGAGGAGGTGATGGAAGTGGAGGCTTCTGCCCCGGTAAAGAGGCGAAGCAAAAGGAGGAATGTGGTGGCTGCTGTACAGGCCAGCAGGCAGGCCAGCAAGCTGGCTGGAGAGAGGAGGGAGGTGTCGGACAGCAGCGACGCTGAGAGCTGGTTCTCTGACGCCAGCGAGGCGTCAGTGACTCAAACAAGTAGTAAAGAACCAAGATACCCTGTCGAGTCTTACAGAACGTTTTTAAAACAAACTAAAAGACTGAAAGGAGTAAAGATAGAAAGTTATTTTCCAGATCTGAGAATCTTTTACTCCTCTGCGAGACATCACATTAGGAACAATGAGGTATCGGGTTTTGAAAAGACAGAAATATTTAGATTAAAGAAAGCAATGTCAAAAGCGAGAACTTTTTTTTTGAGTAAAAATGATGCACAGTGATTTTTTAGTATTTTTATTATTATTATTTTTTATAGTCTTTTTGTGTGTTGGTTTTAGCTTCTTACCCAATATGGATTCTTTTAAAATCGCAACTTTGAATCTTAACGGGGCGAGGGAGGCCGAGAAACGGGCTTTGATTTACCAAACACTGAACCAAAAGAAAATCGATGTTATTTATTTACAGGAAACTCATAGCGATCATTTAATTGAGACAGACTGGGGCAGAGAGTGGAGGGGGGAGGTCATTTTAAGCCACGGCACCTCCCAGAGTGCTGGGGTGGGCTTCCTGTTCTCTAAGGCTTTCACCCCGAACTCCACAGAAGTAGAGCATGTCGTTCAAGGGAGGTGTCTTTTAGTTAAAGCAAAGTTTGATATTTTTAGTCTGGTTTTTATTAATATCTATGCTCCGACCACCAATGCAGAGAAAAAGCGTTTTTTTTAACAAATTGGGGAAAGGTTGGGTGATTGTGGGTCTGAGGATTATGTTTTTATAGGCGGGGATTTTAATTGTACAGAAAACGAGTTTTTAGACCGTAATCACGCAGAGCCGCATCCAGCAGCCCAACATGCTCTGCGGCAGCTGGTCTCGTCTCACGGCCTGGTGGACGTATGGAGGAGGATGCATGCAGGCTCCAGGCAGTACACATGGTCCCACATTAAAGAAAACCGAATCTCTTTAGCTCGACTTGACCGGTTTTATTGTTTTAAACACCATTTTAACGTGTTTAAAACATGCCAGATTTTACCGGTGGCTTTTACCGATCACTCGTTGCTTTTAGGTGGTGTTTTTATCAGAAACATTTTACCTGGGAGCGCTTACTGGCATTTTAACGCGGCTTTAACTTATGATCAGGGTTTTAAGGAGATTTTAGGTTATTTTTGGACTGGTTTTAGACAAAGAAAGTCTGATTTTACTTGTCTGAGACAGTGGTGGGACCATGGCAAAGTTCAAATAAAACTGCTGAGTCAGCAGCACACTCTCAATGTTACCCGTGACATTATCAGGGATCTGGAGATGAACATTGTGGAATTAGAACGACTTAGTGAATCCACAGGAAATCGAGAGTATATTGAAGCTCTCAGATCAAAAAGGCTAGTATTAGCAAACCTGCTGGAGAATAAAGTCCAAGGCGCTTTGGTCAGGTCCCGGATCCAGAACATCACAGAGATGGATGCTCCCTCTAGCTTCTTTTTCAGCTTGGAGAGGAAGCACGGGCAGAGGAAGCAGATCCACTCTCTGCTGTCGGACACGGGGCAGCAACTGAGTGAACCAGTGCAGATCAGGAGGAGGGCGGTGGAGTTTTACCGTTCTCTGTTCCACAGCGAATATGAGGAGAACGAGGAACGTTTGGAGGAGTTCTGCTGTGAACTGCCTCAGGTCTCCGAAGAGACCAATACTGACCTGGAGCGCCCCCTGGGGATCCAGGAACTCCACACAGCCCTCCTCAGCATGCAGGGCCAGAAGTCCCCAGGCATTGACGGGCTCACAGTTGAGTTTTACAAGGCCTACTGGGATCTTCTGGCCCAAGATTTGCTCGACGTCTACAACGAGTGTCTGCACACTGGTTCACTCCCCTTGTCCTGCCGAAGAGCGGTCATCACCCTGCTACCCAAGAAGGAGAACTTGCAGGACATGAAGAACTGGCGCCCTGTGTCCCTCCTCTGCACCGACTACAAGATCCTCTCCAAAGCCCTGGCCACGAGGCTGGGGAAGGCTATGGAGCAAGTCATCCACCGGGATCAGACATATTGCGTCCCCAGCAGGTCCATGGTAGATAACATCTACCTAATTCGGGATGTTTTGGAAGTCTCCGGTTCATTAGGTTTGCAAATTGGCTTGATTTCACTAGATCAAGAAAAGGCATTCGACCGCGTCGAACACGGCTTCCTCTGGAAAATCATGAGGAGGTTTGGGTTCGGCGAGGGTCTTATCGCCAAGATCCAGGTTCTGTACAGTGGCATTGAGAGTGTGCTGAAGATCAACGGTAGCCTGTGTGCTCCTTTTAGGGTGTGTAGAGGCGTTCGACAGGGCTGCGTGCTCTCGGGGATGCTCTACGCACTCTCCCTGGAACCCCTCCTCCAGAAAATACGCTTGAGTGTTTATGGTCTGGTTTTACCTGGTTTTAAGGACAATATGGTTTTATCTGCTTACGCTGACGATGTTGTTGTTTTTGTAAAAGATCAGCAAGATGTCACTGTTTTAACCAAGATCACTGAAAAGTTTTTTACTCTGTCTGCTGCGAGGGTGAACTGGGGAAAGAGTGCAGCCCTGGCCGTCGGCGAGTGGTCTGCAGGGCTCCCGGTTCTCCCTCAGGGTCTTTTATGGAAGAAGGATGGTTTTAAATATCTTGGTGTGTTTTTAGGCAATAAATATATTGTGAACAAGAACTGGGACGACATTGAGCAAAAAATAAAAAATAAACTGTCAAAATGGAAGTGGCTTCACCCACAAATGTCCTACCGGGGCAGAGTGCTGGTGTTAAACAACCTTGTCGCTTCGCAGCTGTGGCACAAGCTCGCTGTTTTAGACCCACCGTCTGGCTTAATTGTAAAGATTCAGTCAGAGATGGTAAACTTTTTTTGGAACTGTCTGCACTGGGTGCCACAGTCAGTTTTATTTTTACCGAGAGAGGAGGGGGGCCAGGGCCTTGTCCACCTGGCTAGCAGAACAGCTACTGTGCGTTTACAGTTCCTTCAAAAGTTTCTTACAAGATTTCCTGTATGGAAAGATGTGGCCAGCTGCATCCTCAGACGTGTTAATTTTCTGGGGTTGGATGCTGCTCTGATTTTAGTTGTTTAAAGTTAAAAGGGTTGCCTCAGTTTTATCAGAGTGTTTTTAAATCTTGTGCTTTTTTTAAACTGCACAGATCGAAAACGCATAATTCTCTGCATTGGCTTTTAGAGGAACCGTTGGTCTGTGGAGCAAAAATGGATGTCCGGGATAGCACCGTGCCGGGCCTTGCTGAGGTGCTGTCCGGGACGGTGACCGTGCGGCGGCTGGTGGAGGTGGCTGGACCCGGACTTCACTAACATCCAGGAAGTCGGCCAGCTGCTTGGGGTCCGGTCCGCCAGACTGACACAGCGCTTCCTGAAGCTGATAAAGGAGCGGATGACGGCCGGGGAGAGGCGGCTGTTGCAGCTGTATGCCAAGAAGGAGTGCCTGCCTGACTCAAACGACATGTTCCCAGATGTGTCCCTGGTCCCAGATGTTGAGGAGGACAGCGGTCCCTTGCTGCATTTTACGGACTCAGGGGCAGACTTAAATAACAGCAGCGCAAAAGTGCTGTACAGATACTGTGTAAAGATCCTACACAAGAGAACTCTCTGCAAACGATCCGTCAGCGTGTGGAGCGACAGACTCGGAGGACAGAAACCTCAATGGAGGACTTTATACAAGCCTCCAATAAAAAAACGGACTGGTGATCTGCAGTGGCGGATTTTGCACGGCGCCATCGCCACAAACTCGTTTTTATCGGTCATCAGTCCCGGGGTTTTAAACGAGTGTCCATTTTGCAGTTTGTCTGAGAGTGTGTTTCATGTTTTTACAGATTGTGTACGGTTAACTAGTTTTTATTAATGAGCATTTTTAGCCTTTTTGGCATGGTTTTTACCAATTCCCTATTTATTAACGGTGTACATCACAGTCGATCCACAAGTTTTAAATCTCGTCTCTTAAATTTTTTAATAGCCGAAGCCAAAATGGCTATTTATATAACTCGACGAGACAAAATGCAGGCTGGACCTCAACTCGACGCGGTGGCTCTGTGGAAGGTCAATATTAAGGCCAGGTTGAGATTAGAGTTTTGTTTCTACAGAGCCACCAGGAATCTGAGGGGTTATTTAGAACTGTGGGGTTTTCATAATGTATTGTGCACCATTTCCGATCAGGGAGACCTAAAATATAATAAGCTGCTAGTGTAAATATTTATTGTGTTTTTTAGTGTCCTTTGACCTGATCATGTACTGTTTTTATTGTTAAAATATTGTGAAATAAATGTTTTGCTAAAAATAAAAAAAAATCTTCTTCTTCTTCTTCTTTAGATTTTAACGGCAGCTTGCACTACTGCCCTCTATTGCCTCCTACCACCTACACCTCACATTCTCTTAAAAATCCCAGTGTTTTTTAAAAAACGAAAAATCTTCTTTTTCCCCTCAATACTATTCAGCTGATCGATCACCTTCTCAAATTTCAATTCCCTACTAACACCTAGTTCTGTTTTTAATAATCTTCTTTGACTTGCGTATTTCCTACATTTAATCAAAACATGTTCCACTGTTTCTACTTCATCACACCATCTACATAAACCAGTAAGATGTTTCCCCATCTTAAAAAGAGTTCCGTTTAGGAAACTATGCCCAGTTCGTATTCTATTTATAATTATCTCTTCCCTCCTGTTTAATCCTCTGATCCTTTCTACATCGACTGTTTTTTGTATTCTAAATAAATGTCTTCCATTTATTTCATTTACCCACCTAGCTTCCCATATCTTCTTGCTTTCTTTCCAAATTATACTTTTGCCTTCAGATTTAGATAACTTTATTTGCATATCGATATCATCTTTTTTAATTGTCTCCTTAGCCAGCCTGTCCGCTCTTTCATTCCCCATAATACCTACATGAGCAGGAGTCCAGAATAATACAACATTTTTATTTTGTTCACATATCCTATGATGAACCGCCATAATCTCATATAAAATATTTTGATGATTTTTTGTACGTCCCTTTCCGATACTCGTCAACGCAGATAGAGAGTCACTACAAACTAGGGGACGGACCTTTCCATCAGTCCCATACCTTATTTGGAAATGGGACTATTGCATTCCGGAAATGAAGGGGGCGCTATTTTCATAATCACTAGTATAAATACCTTAAAGACACAGGATTAAGAGGAACGGAAGAAGAAAGAAAGAGGTTCTTCCACTGATGTTCGGCGCACGATCAACAATGCAAAACTCACAAAGTCAACAAAAGGTATTTTTACCTTCTTAAAATTTTTTCACGTAGTAAATCAATACGCTTTTCTAGATTAGGTTGAAAATACAATTAACAGCTGTAAACTAGTGAAATTCGTAATTCATACAGGGGAAGGCTAATGTTAGCATGTAGCATAGCTAATTATTATCCCGCTGGGCACCATTAGATAAAAATAGAAAAGTAGATAACATGTATAATTGAGAAATGTATTTTATTCTCAAACTTTGATTTTTATTTTCATTATACAGATCCACGTTTCTATTTTCAACATGAACATAAATATTGCTGTTCCCTTTGCTCATACAAGCTACAGAACCATTTAGCACAAACTGCTATGGTTCAACATAATGGTATGTATAACTACACTAAAAAATATAAAATATTTTTTACATACTTACCAGTTTTCTAGTGTTTCTCTTTTATTTTTAAAGGTCAATCTTTTTTAAATATGTTTTGTACACCAATGTTAAATTTCTGGAAAGTCTAATATATTTTATAAACTAACAGCTGCCATTATAGTTGGGTGTAGTACCCAGATGTGATACTCTAATGACGATTAGCACAACTTCAATATAGTTTTAGTAAGTAACTGCAATAAACTACACTAGTAAGAGTAACAAAGTATTTGGTGAAATGGCTATTATTATTATTATTATTATTATTTCAGCAGACATGAATAAAAGTGAAGTTATCTGCACTGTTGGGTATTTTAAAACCAAAATGAAAAATATTAATACAAGATAACAAATTAAGGTTAGAAGGAACCTAACAACATTTATCTGTGTATCGTGTTTTATTTTTTTATGGATTAAAATATGTTCTTCATTCAGTTAAGTTACTTGCATTAGGTTGCATATCAACAAAATTTACTCAATAATAATAATTTTTACTTTATTCATCCCAGCAGGGAAATTATTTCACAGTTACAGCACACGACAGGAGCTGCGTCTGCAGGCAGTCAGCTGAGCCGGCGCCATTTTTTGAAGGAGGACATGTGGCAGAGGTCGTCGGGACCGGGAGTCGAACCCGCGACGTCCGCAGGTCTAAGGCCTCCAAATGTGGGGCATGCTAACCCGCTGCGCCACCACAGCACGCCCCTCAAGAGTATAACATATGGAAAAATAGTCCTAATTTTAATTAATTTTTGGGGGTCAAAAGTTACAGAGTAATTGAGTAAATCTAATTAGTTAATACCTGCCATTGGCTGTTTGAGCAATATCACTTTTACAATTTCAATTAATTTTTTGCAGAATATGTATTTGGTATCTGGAAGCCATTGTGACTCGAAAATTAATTGTTAAATCCTACAAAACAGTAACAATAATGTTAGAGAACCTACAGTGATTAATTCAAACATGCCTTTTTTTCTACCAATCATTTGTATATTTCCTGATGTGTAATAACCTTTTTCTTTTATGTTAGTAGCTATTATGTTGTGTTCTTGCTCTATTTTGAGTGGGAATGAACCACGTCTTGTTTAAACATACCTACAATGTATATAGATGTTGTCTCACATCTGTCTTGCATTCTCATACATGTTTATAATTTTTATGTTGTGAAGTATGCCCTTGATAATTTTTAACTTAAAAACTTTGTATCATCAGAGAAGTCTGTCTTCAGATGTCAGATGGACAGAATTTGTTGGCAATGATGTTCAGGTGAGATGTTCTGATGGGACACTTGTGGTTCTGCTTATTTCCAACCATTCCTGCTTTAAATGTTTATAATCAATACTGTGGGTAAGGCTGTTGTCCTTTACCTCACTTTTATTGTTATAGTAATGACACATTAATTTTCTTCCCCCTTCTTGAATTTTCTCTTAAACATCACAGGGATTGCCTAAACAAGGACTGTTCAACAACTGTGGGATGTTTGTAGTCATGGTAACATTTGCCTCCACCCACCATATTGCTGTATGGTTTGTATAGACATAATAATCACATTTTTCTCAACAGTATGCACTGTACTTTGTGATGGGAGCATCATTTGATTTCAGCGAGGTAAGGAAACAGATGAGAGTCTCTGCTTTCTGTTGGAGATTTCATTAAATGTGAAGCTGTGATGTCCACAGAATGATATGATGACAATACGAAGATGGTGGTGTCTCTCTCTCTCTAGAGAAACTTCCCTGTGAGGTAAAAACAATAATGGTGCACTGTACCACGTCATGTTACACAAGTCAGTTTCTTAAGAAAACCTTCAATTTGTCCTTTTAAAAGGTCCAGAGAAGAACTACAAAAGGAGAGAAAGCAGAAAAAAGTTAATGAAGGCAAAATGTGAGGTAAGCTGCAGCTGAAATTCATCACTTTGTAGTTTGAATCATGTAATTTGTATTATGTCCATTCACAGTGCACTTTTGTTCTATGCTTATTTTTTTTAAGTCTGAAAGAAAATCAGGATAGAACAATTAAAAGGGTTGAAGCAGTTCTGATGTTATTTGGATTTGCATTCATCTTTCACTTAGAAAATATCTGTATTTTTACAGACTCTGTGTGCTGATGACCACACCTATACCAAAGCAGCCGAGGTACAAATGGAGGATCATTGTTTAAATTTACACATAACTAGTAATTTTGATTTGTATATCTGTTAGGTGAAATGTATATATATATTATCAAATATTTGTTGTTTCATTTATAACAATAGTGTTACTTATATGATGTTCTGTCTTATATGCCTTTATTGTTTTCTTTCCCTTCAGCATAAAGAATGTTTCTGTATTGTTTGATTTACTTTATTTCCTTTTTACAAGAGGGCCTCCCTGAAGAGAAGCAGTGACAACCGTGCTCACAGGGTTTATTGCTCAGCAGGAACTTCTTCTTCGATTGAACTGTTAGATAGCAGTAAAACCGTCGCCTTGAAGATGTACGACTTGTTCTGTTTTACTCTGTGTCTGGAGCCGAATAATCTAATGCAAGATAACATGTGTTTAGTTAGTGATTGTCATTAGCACTGCAACTAAGTAATGAAGTGTTTTGCCCCCACCCCTTAGAGTTGCAGTGTTCTCTGTGATAGGGACTCTGAAAGTAATAAAAAGAGAGGAGTGGACAAATGTGTTTCAGAGCGGTTGGAGATTTGTAACTGTAAACACATCTCTGTCCGTTCTCCTCGCAAGATCAAAAGAATCTAAGTCTTGTCTTTTCTGTGTTTGTTCAATTTGTCTTTAATAGGTTTCAAACCTGATAATTGTCAGGATCTTTGTTTTCTGTGTTCATTTAGAGTGTTTTGTGTCCTTGAGTCTCTTCGTTGTCCTGTCCTCCCCTTGATTGTTCCCAGGTGTGTCTCGTTCTGTGATTACCCTCCCGTGTATTTAACTCCACCTGTGTTCCTTGTTCCTCGTCGGGTCCTCGTCAATGTTAGCTTCTTCGTCGTCAGTGTTTCCATGTGCCTGCTGTTCGTTGTTTGGACTGTGTCTTCGACATTAAATATCAGTATTCATCTGACCTGGGTCCGCTGCGTCTGCCTCGCCACTCTCACCACCCGCACTTCATGACAGAAGGACCCGACCATACCGATCGGTGATGCAGCTTATGGCCCAGCACGACCAGGAGGCGTGGATCCAGCAGCAGTTGGAGTTGGCTCAGCGGGATCTCTACAGGGACGTAGAGATCCTGCCATCTCCGCTGCTGCTGGAAGAAATGGGACTGGACTCAGACTACACCCTGGCGATCAGAAAATGTCAGATCCCACCAGTCACCACCCCAAAGCCCCCCGGATTCGGCCCCCGCCGTAACCTACGCCGGGGGAGACAGCGACATGAGCCGCCGGTGGAGCCGGCCCCTCGTCGCTTTCCGGAGCCGCCACCTCCGCTGCCAGCTCGGAGACGGCGACGTGAGCCGCCGGCAGACCCGGCCCCTCGTCGCTTTCCGGAGCCGCCACCTCCGCTGCCCGCTCGGAGACAGCGACGTGAGCCGCCGGTGCACCAGGCCCCTCGTCGCCTTCCGGAGCCGCAGCCGGTCCCAAGGCTTCGCTCCGGCTCACCTCCGCAGCCGGTTCCCAGGCTTCGCTGCGGCTCGCCTCCGCAGCCGTTTCCAAGGCTTCGCTCCGGCTCGCCCCCGCAGCCGGTTCCAAGGCTTCGCTGCAGCTCGCCCCCGCAGCCGTTTCCAAGGCTTCGCTGCGGCTCGCCTCCGCAGCCGGTTCCAAGGCTTCGCTCCGGCTCGCCCCCGCAGCCGTTTCCAAGGCTTCGCTGCGGCTCGCCTCCGCAGCCGTTTCCAAGGCTTCGCTGCGGCTCGTCCCCGCAGCCGGTTCCAAGGCTTCGCTCCGGCTCGCCCCCGCAGCCGGTTCCAAGGCTTCGCTCCGGCTCGCCCCCGCAGCCGGTTCCAAGGCTTCGCTCCGGCGCACCCGAGGCCGAATCAGCCGGCGTTCCAGCCGGCGCACCCGAGGCCGAATCAGCCGGCGTTCCAGCCGGCGCTCCTTCCGAGACTCCCAGTGTTCCTTCCGAGACCCAGACCCCCAGTGTTCCGACCGAGACTCCCTGCGTTCCGACTGAGACCCCCTGTGTTCTTACCGAGACTCCCTGCGTTCCGACTCAGACTCCCTGTGTTCCTCCAGAGACTCCCTGCGTTCCGACTCTGACCCTCTGCGTTCCGACTCTGACCCTCTGCGTTCCTCCTGAGACCCTGGCCCTCTACGTTCCTTCCGAGACCCCGACTCCCGAGACCCTCTACGTTCCTTCTGAGACCCCGACTCCCGAGACCCTCTACGTTCCTTCCGAGACCCCGACTCCCGAGACCCTCTACGTTCCCTCCGAGACCCCGACTCCCGAGACCCTCTGCGTTCCACCCGAGACCCTGACCCTCTGCGTTCCACCCGAGACCGAGACCCCCAGTGTTCCGACCGAGACCCCCAGTGTTCCGACCGAGACCCCCAGTGTTCCGACCGAGACCCCCTGTGCTCCGACCGAGACCCCCTGTGCTCCGACCGAGACCCCCTGCGCTCCGACCGAGACCCAGTTCCTATCTGTTCCTCCCGAGACCCAGACCCCCTGTGTTCCAACTGAGACCCCATGTTCTCCACCAGAGACCCTGCCTCGGGGGGCTCGTCGTCGCCGTCTGTGGGCGGCCCCCGGGGCTCATCATCGCCACCTCCAGGGCCGCGGACGGCCGCTGGACCGCCTCCTGGGGTCCCGCCTCCGGGGTTCCCGCCTCCAGCGCCGCGGACGGCCGCCGGACCGCCTCCGTGGTTCCCGCCTCCGTGGTTCCCGCCTCCAGCGCCGCGGACGGCCGCCGGACCGCCTCCGTGGTTCCCGCCGCCGCGGACGACCGCCGGACCACCTCCGTGGTTCCCGCCTCCTTTGCCTCCGCCCACCCTGTGGGTAGTTTTTTGTTTCTTTTTGGACTCTTGGCCCTTCCTGTGTTTCCGCCCACAATGGTGGGTTGTTTTTTGTTATTTTGGACTCTGGCCCGCCGTCCGGCGCCCCTCCGCCCGCCCTTGTTGTGTTTTCTGTTTTGTTTTTTTGTTTTTTTTGGGCGTCTGGTAGCCGCCCTTGAGGGGGGGGTACTGTCAGGATCTGTGTTTTCTGTGTTCATTTAGAGTTTTTTGTGTCCTTGAGTCTCTTCGTTGTCCTGTCCTCCCCTTGATTGTTCCCAGGTGTGTCTCGTTCTGTGATTACCCTCCCGTGTATTTAACTCCACCTGTGTTCCTTGTTCCTCGTCGGGTCCTCGTCAATGTTAGCTTCTTCGTCGTCAGTGTTTCCATGTGCCTGCTGTTCGTTGTTTGGACTGTGTCTTCGACATTAAATATCAGTATTCATCTGACCTGGGTCCGCTGCGTCTGCCTCACCACTCTCACCACCCGCACTTCATGACAATAATATCTTTATGTGCAAATGATACTAAAACCCTATATGATTTTTTTTTTTTTAATAATTAAAATTCATTATTTGGACTGTGTTTTTATACCATTAGAGATGAAAGGATAATATACTGAGAGATATAAAGTGTTAATTATTGTTTAATGCTCTTCACCATGCAGGTACAAAGATACCGCCAATCTTACAGGTGAGATTCAGTCATAATCATATGTGTCATAGCCATTCTTCTGGTATGACAGTCTTGCAACGCACCTGTTTTTTTTTTGTGTGTGTTTTTTTAAATTATTTTCAGATGCCTCTGAATGTTCTTGAAGCTGTTCTCCAGGAGGTGATACCGGCACAGGGAGACTCAGCTTACCTCACCTTGGCATTGACCTGCAAGTGTTTTGAAGCCGTTGTGTCTGAGCCAGTTTTCAGGAAGAAGACTCACTTTGCTTGGCTGGATAATAAGGACCTTTGACTTTTTTCACCTAAAACATGTGAAATTAGATTTTAACTACATGAAATCGATTTTTCATTAACAGGTGAGATCAACTGGGGTAAATGTTCAGAGTCATTCAAGGCAGAAAAACGGATTCCTTTTGCGGTTGTAACCTGTTCTTCCTGCCACCGGCAATATAAAGACTGTGGGCTACACCGGCGATGGAAGACGAGGAGAGTACCCTGGTTACTACTGTGATGGCCGACCTGGACACTGCACTGACTGTCAATACTGAATGCAAGGAAAATATTAGTTGCTTTCCACAGTCTTTCACACATTTCAGTTGTCACACATTGTTCGTTTTTTTTTTGTGACATGCCATTTTAAATCATTTCTGCTGAAGCACATTTGCCTTTTGACGTGTGCAGTCATCCTTTTTAATAATGTGTTCTTTCACTATTATTTACATTTTTGAATGTTCCTTTTGTTGTAGCTCAGTTGATTTGCATTATTTAGTTTTCATAGAAATGGTGCCGTTTCCACACAAAGTTACTTTGTGGCTGTAATTTGTTGGAGAGAGTAGAACCAATAAAGTAGTTGTAAATATATTGTAACAGCGTTGTTTAACAATAGGATAACCTTGTTTTAAAAATTTTAAATGCAAGCGAAGCTAATAACTTGCAATATTTTATATGTGTAAATACAATGTTTCCTATACTTTTTGAACAATGACTGGAATCAATACAAATTTTTTTTACAAACCTGACATACAGCTAAGTTGTTTATGTTTTGACAGAATCAACTGTTGGGTTTTTTGTAATAAAACAAGCACATACAGAAACATATTGTTCAGTTACAAAGTCATAATACAAACATAAGATTAAAAGTATCCTGAGCCGGACTTTATGAAGAGAGATGAGCCCGGCGCCGTTAGGCTGGGATGGAGACACATGATCAGGTGATTGGCTGAGCAGGTGAGATGAAGACAGTTATAGTTAGAATTTACACACTGGTTTAATTTATGTAACCAGTGACTTTATTCAAAAAGGTTTTCATATAGAAAAAAGATCATTCTCTCTGGCAGTTACCAGCGCAGTGTCTACTGCCGGGGTCCGAGCGCCAAAGATTATTTCTTGTCAAATAAACTTTCTAAAACCTACTTTCTCTCTGTGTGAGTCTTTCCAGGCTGAAGCTACATTTAAAGTTTTAAATTAATCCCTTTGGGTTTTGCAACAATTGGATATTTAAGGTCTTTATTTTATGAATCGATTGCAATTGATAGAATTGATATGGAATTTCTAAATGGAATAGTGGGACACCAGTCAGTTTACTGGTTGAACTGGAGTCCTTATAGCAAAAGTTTCCAATGAGACATTATGGTAAACAATGATAATAGCTGAGCCAGGTCACCTGCAACCAAAAATATTCTAGTTTTCAGAATGGCACTTGTTAGAAGTTCAGAAGTCCTTTGGTTTGTTTGTAAATTATATTCACAATGTGAATAATAAGAAAAATATTTGGCAAATAAACAACAAAAGTGCTCTGTGAATGGACGTACTAAGTTGGCCAAAATCGTTGACTAAATGTTTTGCTGACCAAACCTCTTTTCCATCTAGTTCTTATTTAATAAGCCAGAGGCTATTACATTTTATATTTTAACTTATTTATTTTAAGAGTACCATTCACAACATCAAAATATATTATTTGAACTTCAGCACCAGCAAGTATTTGTTTAGACTTAGACCTAGACTTAGACTGACTTTATTGTCATTTTGCATGCACAGGGTGTATACAGAACAAAATTTCGTTGCATACGGCTCAGGACAATGTTTTGAGCTTCCAATGTTGTGAGGTTACTCCAGAATAAAATAAAATACAGTATAAAATATGAATATAAATATAAATATAAAATATAAAGTGCAGGAATGACAGTAAAATAGAAGTTACTTAGCTCTGTACATGTGCACGGTATAAAGTGGAGACCAGATTTTGAGTGCAGTCCAGTTGAGAGTTCAGCAGTCTGATGGCAAGTGGGAAAAAGCTGTTTTGGAACCTGGTGGACCTGCACCGGATGCTGCAGAACCTCTTTCCAGAGGGCAGCAGGGAGAACAGTCCATGGTGGGGGTGTGAGGGGTCACTGATGATGTTTCGGCCTCGGGACACGCAGCGCTGGGATGAAATGTCCTGAATGGAGGGAAGGGGGGCCCCGATGATCCTCTCTGCTGTCCGCACCACTCTCCTCACGTTCTTCCAGTCGGAGGCGCTGCAGCTTCCACACCACACAGAGAGGCAGCTGGTCAGAATGCTCTCTATGGTGCTTCTGTAGAACGTCTTGATATCTGTTTTCTTAATCTGCGATGGACTGGCGATCTGTCCAGGGTCAGCAGCCCTCATGACCCAACTATAGGGATCAATCATGACAATTAATGGATGGATAAATGTGCTCTTAATGTAATGTACATTTGTCTCCAAAATATTGATTCGCTTCATGTTTTATGACTTCTGTTTGCGATAGATTGGGTGTAAGGATAGATAAATACATCTCCATAATGATTCCTTATTGTTGCTTATTTTAGATTGTTTGTTACTAATATAATTTTAAATAAAGATTTAATAAAGATTTAAAAATAAAAAAGGAACATATCACGTTTTGTAGCCATTTCTTTACTATTTAATTTGTATTTTTAATGTTGAAAGTGTTCTTGGGTTTTTTGAAAGGCGTTGTCAAATAAAATACGTTATTATTATTGTAATTATTATAACACGGTTGGTACAGGAAATAGTGTCACTAGAGTCCCCTTCATTTCCGGAATGCAATAGTCCCATTTCCATATAAGGTATGAGACTGACAGTGGTCCGTCCCCGCCCCTTTCTGTTTGCTGCAGCGAGGTGTACTTGACCCGCTCCGCTCCCTCCTCCCCGACCGTTGGCGACCTGACAGCGGGCAGTGCCGTATGATTCTCCCGGGCAGGTTCACTCCTCCTTCGTCTTCTGCGCGATGAGGCTCCGTTTGGCCGGGGCCGTGCTGCTGGCGGCGGCCGCCTACTACGTGTACCTGCCGCTACCGAGCGGCGTGAGCGAGCCGTGGAAGCTGATGCTGCTGGACGCGCTGTTCCGGAGCTTCATGCGGGCGGTGAGTGGCGGAGAGATGCGCTGAATGCGGTGCAACACCGGCGCACAGGTAGCGATCCTCCGCAGCCGGGATCAAGTTTTACAGGTTAAAGCCGCGCAGGTCAAGTAAACACCTGCTTGTGGGTTTAAATAATAAATCACTAATGCGATTTTTACTAAGTTGAGCTGTCTAAATCAAGTTTTGGAGAGATTAAAATAGAATCGCATCGGAAAATACAAAATAAGAGCAACAAAAAAAACCTCAGCTAAAATAGTACATAAATTGGGGAGGTTGTTTCATATTTGTGCACAAATTGTCCTTATTAAAGCTTATGGGGATCTCTGGTTTTTCTGGCCCGTTTATGTGTTTCAATACTACTTTGGTTGGTGTTTTTTCCGGTGTGGAAAAGTGACTCGTGTATTTTAACACAAAGGTTACCAAACTTAAACACCTGTACGTTTCATTTCCGTTAATTTTACAGTTACAACTGGTGTTGTTGTTAGAGAATTATGGTATTTGTAGTTTCTCGTGTGAAAAATGTAAATTTTTAATTAAGATGATTGAATTGAAATTTTTTAGATCTTGCAAAAATGCTTTTAGTGTTTTAAACACTGAATCATGTGGAAATCTATTTATTAAATGTGGGCTTGTGGATTCTTGAGACCAACAGAAACATTGTGATCATCTTAATTTTCAATTCTGTCTCTAATCTGAATCCGTTTTTTACTGAGCTGATAAGAAAGTGCATGAAATGACTGGCTGATTATGCATTTTACAAACTGACAGAGATGCAAATATTTACTTTAAATGCATTTTATGATAATCAAAAAAGCCAAATTTCACACTGTTTAAACTGCTGGTCAAAGAGGAACTGAGTGATGCATCCTAATAAAAATGATAAATAAGAACCTCAAATTCAAATCGTTGTTAATGCATCAGATAATTATTCATTTTTATGTTTGTCGATTTATTGTATTATTGGGGAAAATTGCCATGAGGTCCAAACAGAAAGCACACAATGCTGCAATAATGTGAAAAACTCCTTTGACCGCATTACTGATGGTAACCTGCCTCCACAGACGGCAATCTAATGGCCTTCAGCAGACGATGCTGCGTCTAGATCTTTGTAAGCAAAGAGCAACAAGGTTTTCCTGCGTTCAGAGGACAGGTTTGGCAGCCTGCTCAGTGATTTCACCCTGTTACTCAACAGAGGGTTGAACGTTTTCACGCAGGTTTCACATCCATTTTGTTTCTATAAATTAAAATGTCGCTTTAAGTTTATTTAGCTTTAATTAAGTTATAAATTTGTTTATTTTAGTGATTTAATGTAAAAAGTGAAACTTGTGGATTTGTTTCTAACAGGGTGATTATTTTGGATTATCTGGAGCTATATTTCTAACCAATTTTTAAAATGTCGCAAAAAAGAAAATACAAATTAGGTGGGTTTTTTTAAACCATTTTCTGGTTTGAAGTGAATCAACCAGGCTATGTAAAGCATCATTTGTCAGATTTTGGCTGTAAAAATAAAATAATAATTAAAAATTTTGAAATTTTTACAAGTTTTGTGCCTCTGGTAAAACACAGACCAACTAGTGGAATTCGCTACGTCAGAACTTCTTCAGCAAATGCCCCCATTTGGGCATTAACTCTTTTTCAGAAAAGCCAAAAAAGTGAGTGTAAACACTTTTTTATGAAATTGAGAAATTTTCCCATCAACTTTATCTAATACCATACTTAAGAATACGCTTTAAAAAACAACAAAAACGCTGTTTATGGGGTTTAGTCTATTCTCTGCAGTCCGGAGTTTGAAGCTCCCCACTCTTAAATGGGTGTTATTTGTGCCACCGTTTTTCCTTCCACTCAACTTTCAGTGTATATAATTGAATCCAGACTCTCTAGCATTGATCTGTTGTGAACACGGGTTGTTTGTGCATTTCAGAGCGACGCGGCCCACACCCTGGGCGTGTGCCACCGTGTTCACCTGCTGAACCGGGTGGTGTCCTGGGTGGAGGTGATCGAGGCTCGCTCCAGTCCCACCGTCAACGTGACTGACTCCACCCTGGGAGGCGTCCCCACCCGCGTGTTTCAGCCAAACGGAGAAAGCAGGCTGAGAAGAGGAGTCATCTATTTCCATGGAGGAGGCTGGGCACTCGCTAGTGGCAGTAGGTTTAATCCTAGATTTAATGTTTTTGTTACAGTATATTTTCACTCTAATTTAGGAATACCTCCAGTTTATATAACACTTAAAAACAAAACATCTCAAGATTTTATGGTTTATTAAAAGTTTAGACCTAAACATCTTAGATTAGTCTAAAAATATATCTGATTCTATAAAAGAATAAAGGATGCAAGACATTTCTGGATACCAACCTTCTGTTATCTTGCTGACCAATATGTAAATTCATGTTTCCTCACATTATTTTCTTAATTCTGAGGCAAAAAAGAGTTTTATTTTTTATTTTGTTTAAAATAAATTAAAGTGTGGTCATCTTTATGTCTGTCATGATAACAAATTCTGTTGGACGATAAATGGTCCCAGAAGTTGTTGCGATAAATTATAGTATTGTTGTTTTGAGATCATATTCAAGTAATATGATGGTGATAATAATGCAAGAACTCATTGTCATAGATCAATAAATTTTAAAGTTTAATGAATATTTTACAAGGGATGGAAGACATTTGAAATATCCAAAATAAATAAACAAAACAACAAATAAATAAAGTGAAAAGTCCTTAAAAAAAGGATCCAGTTGAGACCAAAACTTCAGACTGAAGAGTTTTATCATCCAGGTTTTGGTAGAAAGAAAAAAATGATAAATTATGCAAATGGAAATTATTGAGCTTGTTTTAATTTATTATGTGATCAATTGATTTATTGCTATTGGATCAGTCATAGTCATTGTACGAAACAACATGCTGTAGTTTTTCCACGTTTCTTCTGGAACAAAGTAGAGATGTTTATACTCTTATTTTCCATGAAATATTCCCTCAGTGTTGATAAATTACCTCATTTTTCTGTTTTTATCCATCAGCTGTTCCTTTACATGCCAGGAAATGTCAAATTATTATAGAAAGCACTTAGTACATCTGTCATTTACACCACAATGTTCCTTATTTATGAATTTTACCGTCTTTGTTTTGCAGAGATGCGCTCCTATGACCTTCTTTGTCGGAAAATGGCGGAGGATCTGGACGCCGTCATAATGTCTGTGGAGTGAGTGTCGGGAGTTAAATCAGCAAACCCACCCAGTTTATTTTCTTTTTCTTGCTAACGGCAGTGCTGCTGTGGCTTTCATGAAACAGGAGCAAGAAAAGTCCGATCATTTAGACTTTAAATGCTGCCATGTTGTGTTTATCCTGTCATAGTTACCGCCTTGCTCCCGAGGCCGTGTTTCCGGATCAGTACCACGACGCCGTGGCAGCGTCGCGGGTCTTCCTGTCCGCTGAACTCTTGCAGCAGTACGGCATCGATCCGGAGCGGCTCTGCGTGTCTGGAGACAGCGCTGGAGGAAACCTGGCTGCTGCTGTGGCGCAGGAGGTAAAAAACCCCACAAATATTGCAAAGAGGCATATCCACATTTTAATTTATCTCTTTATTAATTCATAATAGAAATAACTGAAGGTCCTACACCCCGTCTTTCCACTAACGCTGCAAATAAACAATGTCTAGACAAATATTTTGTCTAGTTTCTTGTGAAAATTTCTTAGTACACTTGAAATAAGACAAAACTAACTTACAAGTAATGTTTCAGCAAGAAATAGGAGCTTGTTTTAAGTCAATGATTCCTTAATATCGATTTAAAAATTCTTGTTCCATTAGCAGATAAATTCACTGATAACATGACATTTTTACCATGTGATATGTGAATTTAGCTCTCAAAATTAAGGAATTATTTACTTAAAATAAGCTCCTGTGTTTTGCTGAAAAGTTACTCGTGAATTAGTTTTGTTTTGTTTCAAGTGGGACTCAGCTTAGGTTGCTAGGTAACGGGGCTTGGGTTGCTAGGTAACACCGCAGTGCCCGTGGAATGTGACTTAACTGTCGAGTTAAAAAATATATTTTTCCCATGTCACGAATAAAATAAGTTGCCAAAGGAACTTGTACTTTTTCATTGATGTTAAGGAATTATTTACGTAAAAACAGTTTCTATATTTTGCGGAAATGTTATCTATAAATTAGTTTTATTTCAAGTGTACTGAGATATTTTCTCTAGAAATTAAAACAAAAATATTTGGTAAGTAAACCTTTTTAGTTTCTTCTGTCAAGTCGAAAACTTTAAAACAAAGCTTGTTGCTAACTATATTAATTAGCACGCGTAGTCAAACATCAGTATTGGTATGGCTTGAAGATCTATAACTGAAACTCATGTTTAAATTTTAACATTTAAAACTCACTTGCTTGCCTGTGAACAAACTTGACCAATTTAGCAGCAAGCAAAACTAAAGTGGAAGTGCTATGATTTGTCCCATGTGAGGACAAATGTCCTCAGTTTGGTGATTTGGTCTCAACTAGCCCTTTTATTGATGGACAATTTTCTTTAGAGACTCTGTTATTCATTTAGCAATTTCTGTTTTGTTTATTTATTTTGATTGTTTAAAATGTCCTCCTGTTCCAGTGTTAAATGTTCGTTATAATTTAAAGTTTATTGATCTTTGAGAATGTGTTGTTGCATTATTATTATTATTATTATTATTATTGTACCATTCCCATCATATTACTTGGAAATTGTCTCCAAACAACAATCGCAATAACTTCTGGGTGACATTTGTTACCGCGACCGGCCCGTTTCAGTTTGGGTCAGGAATCTTCCTCTAAACTTGTACATTTAATTTTGTCCCTGCAGCTCAGCCTGGATAACTCTCTGCAGGTGAAATTCAAAGCCCAGGCGCTGATCTACCCAGTGCTGCAGGCTCTCGACTTCCACACGCCGTCGTACCAGCAGAACCAGGCCGTGCCCATCCTCTACAGGCCTTACCTGGCCCGCTTCTGGCTGCAGTACCTGGGCGCCGACTCCTCCCTGGAGCCCGTCCTACTGGTGAACAACCACAGCGCTCTGGACGAGCGGGCCATCAGCGCCGCCACCCGCTCCAAGCTGAACTGGACCGCTCTGCTGCCGGCCGAGCGCAAGAAGAACTTCAAGCCGGTCGTTAAGGAGAAGGGATCGCCAGGCGTGGTGGGCGCGGTGCCGGGGCTGATAGACGTGAGGGCGGCGCCGCTGCTGGCGGAGCAGGAGGTTCTGGGTAAAACGCCCAAAGCATATGTGATGACGTGCGAGTTTGACGTTTTGCGGGACGACGGACTGATGTACGGCAGGCGGCTGAGGGACGCTGGCGTTGAGGTGACGAGTGACCACTACGAGGACGGTTTCCATGGCTGCATGGTGTTTGCGAACCTGCCAATGATGTCGAGTGTTGGACAGAGAAGTATGAGGAACTACATTCGCTGGCTGGACCAGAACCTATGAGCAGGACTCCACACATATGGGAGCTCTTAGTTGAATTTTTAAAAATTGTTGTAAAGAAAACCCAAAACAAAACAAGCAGTGTAAACATCTTTACACTGCAAAAAAACAATTATCAGGTATTTTTGGTCGAGTTTCTAGTGCAAATTTCTTATTGCACACTAAATAAGATAACACTAACTTGAGAGTAACTTTTCATCAGGAAATAGGAGCTGGTTTAAATCAATAATTCCTTGAAAAAGTCCTTGTTTCATTGGCAGATAAAGTGAAATATTAGAACTAGAACCTTTTCAACAATATTTATATCTTCCTGGAAGGTTATCTTTAGCTTAGTTTTGTCTTATTAAGTGAACTAATGTATTTAACTAGAAACGAGACCAAAAATACTTGGTCAGATTTTGTGTTTTTGCAGTGTAAACAGACATGATAATCTGATTTACTGCTTCAGAAATGCTTTAAAAAAACTCACTGGATCTGAATATTTTATTGAAAATAGAGAAAAAAAAGATATTTATGAAAAGCAAATATTATTATGGGGGAACATTCTGAGGGGGGAAATATATTTATGGCTTATTTAAAAAGCCATAAATATAAGCAAAAGTCTCACATCGCAGATCCGATGAGGCGACTGACAGGGAGAATCCCTCACCTGGACGAATCAGCGTGGCCGGCTCTGAGCCGAAACCCACCTTCAACCTCAACACCTGCTCCACCAAAGAAAAACAAACAAGCAGCTGCAACCAAAACGGTTCCACCGACCCCGCTCCCAAGGACAGAGCGACCAGCCCGGGCCTCAAAACATTCTGACTCTGTGGGAATCCCACTGAAAAACAGATTTTCTGTACTCCAGCCTGAGCCTCTGAGTGAAACCTCGCTTTCAAACATCAGCAATGAGGCAAGACCATCACATCCACCCCCCAAAGTTCCAAAGGACAAAGCGGCTACCAGGAAAACGAAAGGTATGCCAAAAGTGCTTATTGTTGGAGATGAGGCAGTAAATGGAATCAGTCACGTTTGCAATCCCAAGAAAACGAGAGTGATTTCTTTTCCTGGTGACACTGTATCTGATTTAACTCGTAAAGTTCTCTCGCTAACCGCTGATCAGCCAGATATTGAGTCCTTAGTTGTGCATGTTGGAGCCAACGATGTGGCAAAGTAGAAATCTGAGATTCTGAAAAAGGACTTTAATATTCTTCTGAACACTATGGGAACGTTAAAAATGAAGTTATTTCTCAGTGGTCCAATTCCATCACCTCAATGGGGAGACGAAAACACTCCAGGCTGGACATGATAAACAAATGGCTGATTAAAACCTGCTTTGCCAGCTCAGTGACCTTCATCGATAACCTCTGGATCTATTGGCAGCGCTTTCACCTTTTTGGAAGAAGCGGACGCAATCTTAATAAACATGGGATAAAGCTACTCACTGCAAATCTTTTTCATTTTATCAACAAGGACAGCAACGTGATCATCGCTTCAGAAGAACAGGCTCAAGGAGTTCTGACTAGGATGGAACCCTCCGCTTACCAGGAACAAACAGTTTCAAAACAAGCTGACACAACATCGGCTGGAGACGGAGCGACTGGTTCCCTTCCTCCTTCTCCCCTCCCTCTCTGCTCACCCACGTATTCACAGGATTCACAAGATACACATGGAGAAATGTCTTCTGGACCGGAGTTTCTTAAATTTACAGATGGAATGAATCAACAGGTTGTACTTGGGACGTCTCTCCTTAGCGCTCACGTAGCAGACCTCACTTCATTTAAGCCACCTGACTCTAACTTCCCAGAGGATCCATCACTCTGCGTTTCTGAGGTCTGAGGCCGGGGTCCAGACTTTATCTTTACACCCTTCTTGCTCCAGAATGTGTCTGGCCCCCCGGCACTGCAGAACAGGACATTACCTGTCCGGATCACTACAAGAAAATTTACAAGAAACAGAAACATAAAATATAGGGGACCTAATTCAAACATCAGAATGTTCCCCTGCCTAAAGGAACCTCAGACTGAAGAACTCTTGGCCTCCAAGTCACTTAAACTCGCTCTTTTAGATACAAGATCTCTCTGTGCTAAGGCTCTATTAATTAATGATTTCATCACTGAGCATAACATCGATGTTATGTTTCTGACAGAAACATGGTTGAATGATAATAATGAATCGATCGTACTAATTGAATCTGCGCCTCCTAACTACAATTTCTTCAGTGAGAATAGAAAACACAAAAAAGGAGGAGGCGTGGCTTCAATATTTAAGAATACCTTAAATTGTAGTAAAATCTCTTTGGGTCACTTCACCTCTTTTGAGTATCTTGGAATTGAGGTTAAAGGCCGCAAACGAACTTTGACAGTAACTTTATACAAAACTCCAACTTTTGTGGAAAATTTCTTTACTGACTTGAATGAACTTCTATCTCTCATATGTATTGATTATGATTGTTTAATAATTGTCGGTGATTTCAGCATCCATGTTCACAACCCCCAAGACAGAGGGGCAAAAAAGCTCGCTAATATTTTAGAGACTTTTGGTCTAACACAACATGTCAAACAAGCAACACACACTCAAGGGCACACACTAGACCTGGTTATCAGTAAGGGTGTGAATATTTCCTATGTCTCTGTAAATGATGTCGCCCTGTCGCATCACTTCCTGTTATCTTTGAAAGTTTTTTATCTTTTAACCCACTTGGACAAACAGCAACCATCACAAAACGTTCTCTCACTGAAAACACAGCAGAAACTTTTAATCAAATCTACTCTTCTTCCTCACCCTTAAGCTGTAATGATGTAGATAAGTTGGTAAATGATTTTCAGTCTAAAGTCTCAGATATTATTGATTCCATTGCCCCAATTAAAATGAAGGTTGTGTCTGGTAAAAAGAAATCTCCATGGAGAAATACACAAACAGTTAGATCTGCAAGACAACTCTGCCGTAGGGCAGAACGAAAATGGCGTAAAACTCAACTCCACGTTCATTATGACATCTATAAAGAAAGACTACGTAACTATCACTCAACACTAAAACATGCAAGAGAGGCTTTCTTTGCAGATGTCATAAACAAAAACATTAATAATGCTCGAGCTTTATTTGCAACAGTTGACAGAATCACAAACCCTCCTGTGACGTTACCGCCTGAATTCCAATGTATTGCCGCCTGCAGCCAGTTTTCCAGCTTCTTTTCAGAGAAAATTCAAAAAATCAGAGCATTAATCTGTACATCCACTATAAAGCCAGTACCAATGCTGTGCCCAAACAAAACAAATACAGGAAAAATGACCCAATTTCAACTACTTAATTATAAAACCCTACAGGGTTTTATAATTAAGTCAACTAAATTAAGTCAAATAAGTCAACTAAACTCCAGTTCCTGCTGTCTGGATGTCCTAGATCTATAACTCTAGAACATTTCTTTAAGAAAGTCCTGCCTGTTATTGCTGATGACCTGATCCAAATAGTAAACTCTTCGCTCTCGTCAGGCGTTTTCCCAGGCTCTGAAAACAGCAGTAATCAAACCACTTATAAAAAAGAACAGTCTGGACAAATCACTACTGCAGAATTACAGGCCGATCTCCAACCTCCCATTCATCAGCAAAGTTATTGAAAAAGCTGCGTGTAAACAATTAACTAGCTTCCTAACTATAACCAACCGCTTTGACTCCTTCCAGTCTGGTTTCCATGGTTACCACAGCACAGAGACCGCCCTCGTAAGTGTTCAATGACATCCATATAAATACGGACTGTGGCAGAACCACAGTGCTGGTTCTGTTGGACCTCAGTGTTGACCATGACATATTACTGAATCGACTGGAGAGTTGGGTCGGACTCTCCGGTCCAGTGCTTAACTGGTTTGAATCTTACATAAAGAACAGGGATTTCTTTGTTTCAATTGAAAACTTCTCATCAAAGAGGTCAAAGGTCACATGTGGGGTACCCCAAGGTTCAATCCTAGGGCCCCTTTTATTCAATATTTATATGCTCCCACTAGCTCAGGTTATAACAGGAAATAATATTAGCTACCATAACTATGCAGATGACACACAGCTCTACATTACGATGTCACCAGGTGACCTTTGACCCCATCCAATCACTGAACAGATGCTTAGAACAGATAAATGTGTGGATGTGCCAAAACTTTCTCCAGCTGAACAGAAACAAAACTGAAGTTATTATTTTTGGACCTAAAGAGGAACGATCTAGAGTTATAGATCTAGAGTTATAGATCTAGAGATATAGATCTAGAGTCAATGCACAGCTTCGGTTATTACAACTAAAAACCAGCGATCAGCCCGAAACCTGGGAGTAGTGATGGACTCTGACCTGAACCTCCAGAGCCACATAAAGACAGTCACAAAGTCGGCCTTCTATCACCTGAAGAACATTTCCAGGATTAAAGGACTAATGTCTCAGCCAGATCTAGAGAAACTCATCCATGCGTTCATCTTCAGTCGTATTGATTATTGCAACAGCGTCTTCACAGGTCTGTCCAACAAATTAATCAAACAGCTGCAGCTGATCCAGAATGCTGCTGCTGGCGTTCTGACTAAAACCAGGAAGATAGAGCACATAACACCAGTTTTAAAGTCCCTCCACTGGCTCCCTGTAGCTCAAAGAATAGACTTTAAAATACTGTTGTTAGTTTATAAATCACTGAACGGCTTAGCACCACAATACATTAAAGATCTGCTGTTGTTGTATCAACCTTCCAGACCTCTCAGGTTCTGGTTCTGGTTCTGCTCTGCATCCCCAGAACCAGAACCAAACGAGGAGAAGCAGCTTTCAGCATCTATGCACCACAAATTTGGAACAAACTCCCAGAAAACTGTAAAACAGATGAAACACTGACTTCTTTTAAATCTCAACTAAAAACCCACCTGTTTAGGATTGTATTTGAAATGTAATCAATTACAGAAGCATCAGGTGACGTCCACCCTGAGGAGGATCAACACCCACAAAGCTCCAGGACCGGACAAGGTGTCAGGCCAGACGCTGAAAACCTGCGCCGACCAGCTGGCAGGAGTGTTTCTGGACATTTTCAATCTGTCCCTGCAGCTCGCCATGGTTCCTGAGTGCCTCAAGTCTTCCACCATCATCCCTGTACCGAAGAAGAGGTCCATCACCAGCCTGAACGATTACCGGCCCGTCGCTCTGACCCCGGTGATCATGAAGTGCTTTGAGAGGATTCTTCTGAGGTACATCAGAGACTTCATCCCCGCAAACCTGGACAGCCTTCAGTTCGCCTACAGAGCGAACCGGTCAACAGAGGATGCTGTCTCCATCACTCTGCACACAGCCCTGACCCATCTGCAGCATCCCAACACCTACGTCAGGATGCTATTTGTAGACTTCAGCTCAGCATTTAACACCGTCATCCCAGACAAGCTGGTGCTGAAGCTACTCGAGGTAGGGCTGCCCGCTTCACTGTGCCACTGGATCAGAGACTTCCTCACCAACAGGCCTCAGGTGGTGAGAATAAGTGGCTCAACATCGTCCCCACTGGTCCTCAACACAGGCACGCCGCAGGGCTGTGTGCTCAGCCCAGCTCTCTTCACCCTGTTTACAAACGACTGCATGGCCATCCACCCCACCAACACAGTCGTGAAGTACGCGGACGACACAACAGTAGTGGGTCTCATTTCAGACAACAACGAGACCCACTACAGAGAGGAGATTCTGCAGCTCACTCAGTGGTGTTCAGCCAACAACTTGGTGCTGAACACAGGGAAGACCAAGGAGGTCATTGTGGACTACAGAAGGTCCAGGAGGACGGCTCACACTCCCCTTCTCATAGATGGAGAAGTGGTGGAACGTGTGGACAACATCAAGTTCCTGGGCCTCCACATCACTTCTGACCTCTCCTGGAACACAAACACCTCCCACCTGGTGAAGAAAGCACAACAAAGGCTCTTCTTCCTCAGGAAACTGAGACGGGCTGGACTTTCCTCACAGCTGCTCGTGAACTTTTACAGGGCAATGATCGAGAGCATCCTCTGCCTCAACATGACTGTGTGGTATGGTAGCTGCACAGCACTGGAGAGGAAACAACTGACACGGGTGGTGAGAACAGCACAAGGCATTGTGGGATGCCCCCTCCCAGACCTGGACTCCATCTACACAGACCGGGTCAAGAAGAGAGCTGGATCCATAGCCATGGATTCCAGCCACCCGGGCCACAGACTGTTTGTGCCGCTGCCATCAGGCAAGCGGTACAGGAATATATGGACTACAACAAGTAGACTGAGAAACAGTTTCTTCCCCACAGCCGTCAGAGCCATTACTCCCTGCCGCCCCCCCCCTCCCACACATATCATAACCTCGCAGTCACACATACATATCCCCCACCCCCACACAGCCATATTGTTCTGCACTTTGCACTGTCACATCATCTGTACTTTGCCATAATTGGACCTGCTGCTACTTCTTTGGTGTGGTTGAGTGCCTTTAGTTAATTTAGTTGTATATATTGTTATTATTATTATTGTGTGTTTGTTTATTTTTACTGTATATATTTGACCTTTTGCACGGGAGCTGCAATGGAAATTTCGTTGAATTCTGTTCAATGACAATAAATGCTATCTATCTATCTATCTATCTATCTATCTATCTATCTATCTATCTATCTATCTATCTATCTATCTATCTATCTATCTATCTACAAATTTATTGATGGAACTTGACTTAATGCTGTGTTTTGATTATTGATTCTATGTTGCATTGTGTTTCTGTGTTTGTAATGATGTAAAGCACTTTGAAATGCCTTGCTGCTGAAATGTGCTATACAAATAAAATTTGATTTGATTTGATTGATTGATTTATTTCTTGAAATTTCTAAAAAAAAAAAAAAAAGAACACTTTTTTTATGTAAGCTAATTTTACACTGGATTAAAAGAAAATGAATTCACACATACTTAATAAAAAAGAAAGTCAGCCACTGGACAAAACGCATAATGGATCAGTGTTTTACTTTAGAGTCTGCACAATTTATAAATTTGTACTTTGGCACATTTTATTTGATATATTTGTTAATTAGGTCATTTATGTTTATGATTTATTTATGTATTTTATTTAAAGGGTTAGTGTTTTTGATTAATTGACATTTTAGTTGGACACAACAAGGTGCCGTACAGGCCACAAAGCAGCTGTTTGCAACACCTGAGCTTATTCAAAGTACTTTTTGCAATTAATTAAATTTGTTACATGTGAGACAAACACATAAATTAATTATATAATTTAATGCAGTAAATATGGCCACTTTTTGGCGCCTGAAATCCATAAACATTGAAGTACAAAACATGTTTATCATGATTTTTTTGTTATTTATTTTTATTTATAACTCAATTGGGAGGTGAGTTATAATCTCACCTCCCAGCTTAGAAGATGGTACAAAACATTTTCTAAGCTGCCTTGTACCGTTCAGAGTTCACTTCAAACAAAACGTTTTACTTTAAACGTTCGGATTTACACATTATTACTGTTAAACTTTTACCAGATGGTAAAGTAATGAAAGTTCAGAAACAAAATGGTTATGGTAAAACCAAGTAAACACTTATTCAAGTAAAGGCTACTCAAACAAATAGCTAATACCAATTAGCTATTTTAGCTAACTTGTAACCAAGCTAACTCTAATAACTACATGACCTAGCTACTACTAACTAACTGTTCACTTGTGGGAATGTAGGTAAACGCTTCTTGCAGTGTAAAAGTCCCTGAAGTGATCAGCTATGTTAACTAAAGGTTAACATTTATTTTAGCTTGCAGCTAAATAATCCAACAACTACTAAAGCTAATGACAACTCATGGGAGTAACGTATTGGGCTAATGACTACTCATCTAAATATTATTTTAATTAAAAGTTTCTTTTCTGAGGGAAGAAGTGATTTCAGACCATCAAGTTTTTTTGTACAGCACATTTTATACATATTGCAACTTTTATTTTATTTGATGATAATCAAAAACCAATCATTGCAAAAACAAAAAAAAGCAATGTCTAACCAAGTATTTTTGTCTGGTTTCTAGTGCATATTTTGTAGTACACTTGAAATAAGACAAAACTAACTCACAAGCAACTTTTCAGTAAGAAATAGAAGCTGGTTTTATGTAAATAATTCCATCATATCGGAAGATAACCAGTTTGAACAATGAACTGAAGGAGGAAAAAAATAGGAGTGAATTTGTTAGGTGAAATGTATATATATTATCATATATTTGTTGTTTCATTTATAACAATAGTGTTACTTATATGATGTTCCGTCTTATATGCCTTTATTGTTTTCTTTTCCTTCAGCATAAAGAATGTTTCTGTATTGTTTGATTTACTTTATTTCCTTTTTACAAAAGGGCCTCCCTGAAGAGAAGCAGTGACAACCGTGCTCACAGGGTTTATTGCTCAGCAGGACTGTTTCTTCCTTTGAACTGTTAAATAGCTGTAGAACTGTCGCCTTGAAGATGTATGACTTGTTCTGTTTTACTCTGTGTCTTAATGCAAGATAACGTGTTTAGTTAGTGATTGTCATTAGCACTGCAACTAAATAATGAAGTGTTTTGTCCCCACCCCTTAGAGTTGCAGTGTTCTCTGTGATAGGGACTCTGGAAGTAATAAAAAGAGAGGAGCAGACAAATGTGTTTCAGAGCGGTTGGAGATTTGTAACTGTAAACACATATCTGTCCGTTCTCCTCGCAAGTACAAAAGAATCTAACTCTCTTGTCTTTTCTGTGTTTGTTCAACTTGTCTTTAATAGGTGTCAAACCTGACAGAATTTCTACCAGAAACCTCAGATATCTTGAGATTAATTTCAGAAATCTCTAGAAAAAAGAAGAAAAATTCTGAGTTCCAGAAGTCAAAAAATCGCAAGAAAAAAGATCTGAAATTTCAGACATTTTCTATAAAAAAAATTGGAAATTTCTGATTTTGAAAAGTTGAAAACTTGCTAGAAAAACTCAGAAATTTAGAGTTGAATCTGAGAAATAAAAATAATAATATTATCTATCAATAATAAGGAATAAGGAACATTTTCCACTTCTGGATTTTTAAAAAACTTTTTTCTGGAAGACTTCTGAGATTAATCATAATCAGAAAATTTCTAAAGATTTTTTCTCGGTAACTTTACTCCTCCTTTTTTTTCTTCTACCAGCAATATTCCTATTCCTAGTTTGCTGATATTTTTGAATCATAACATTCTGAATAAAGTAGATTCTGATTTCAGTTAACAGACGATGGCGCCAGATCGCTCTCTGGATGTTATTGAGCAACAGTTAAAATTCTGGTTGCGCAGACTTAACTTATCACTCATGTTTCTTTTATTTACACTTTTATTTGGAAATTCGTGAACACAGTTGTGTTTTTCATTTGTAAGTTATTTTGCCAGAAATAATGGAGGCTAATAAAACCACTGTGCAGATCAGGGGTTTGTTGAAAAGGGACTTTTTGTCCTTTCATTGGTTTCTAAGACGCTCTTCTGCAACTTGTTCTTCAAGTTGAGGCCTGCAGAGAAACAGAAAGCTGTCAGGCGGATGGAAACGGGATTTCAGATCGCGTGACGGAAAGTTGGCAGTGAGGTGAGGCGACCTGCCGGTTAGAACCCGGCTGCTAAAAGGCAGGTCTTGGTCTGAATGCAAGCACACCTGCAGTCAAAAAGCTTAACCAGACCCGCCCAAGGAGGAGGGCATCTCAGAGTTTGTTTACCTGGATCCCATGAAGTTGGATTGGTGCCCATCAGAAGTCGGATCTCCGAAGCAGGTTTGTGCACAGGGAGGTGGAAGGGCTTGAGCCTTTAACCCCATGATGTTCCAAATGCCCTTTTTTGAGTTGCATCTGGAACGAAGCTGAAGTTAGCTTCCGATTGTAGCTTCCTGTACTTATCCTACAAGGCTGAACATGCTATCTGCCATATAAAGTACTGATTGGTAGTTCAAGGGTGTGTACATCTGAAATGTTTTTTTAAGTCATCCTGGAGGGACTCAGAGTAGAGCCACTGCTGCTTCACATCGAGAGGAACCAGTTGATGTGGCTCAGGCATCTGGTCAGGATGCCACCTGGACGCCTCCCTGTTGAGGTGATAAGGGCAGGTCCCACCGGGAGAAGGCCCCGGACCCTCTGACCCGGGAACGCCTTGGGGCCCAAGTGGCTTGTTGTTTGTGACTTCATTTGGCTGTAATCCGACAGGAATTACTTCTTCCCCCATTTCTGTCGGATTACTGCCAAATGAAGCTACAAACACAGAAGTCATAATAAAAAAAATCAAGAGAAGCAGGGCTGTAATTTGGTTAAACAAACAAGTTTAAAATGAAGTAAATATTCAAATGTCAATAAGTACAAAACAAAGGAAACTTACACACAATTATTATAAATGTTGTAAGGTATTAGTACCTTACAAAGATACTGTATTCATTTTAGCGGAACACTGAAACCCAAACAAAGGTCCAGATGATGGGACCAAACCCAAAATGAATGGTGGGTTCAACGGACATTTTTTTTTTTTTTTGTGGGGAAACTGGAGTGCCCAGAGAAAACCCGTAGAACAAGTGGGAAGTCATTTTACTGTAGTTTGTTTTTGTGAAAAACCCAGAGAGAAAACTAACAACACACTCATCACTAACCAGTAGATAACTTAGCAGAACACTGAAACCCAAACAAAGGTCCAGATGATGAGACTGCAGCTCACTTAGTTTGTGGCATTTTTAAAGGACAGCAGAGTCTGTAATTCATTTAAAGCCAAATGTAAAGCCTGTGTGGGTTGTCTCTGAGGTTTTCCTTGAAATCAATCAATCAATCAAATTTTATTTGTATAGCACATTTCAGCAGCAAGGCATTTCAAAGTGCTTTACATCATTATAAACACATAAACACAATGCAACATAGAATCAACAATCAAAACACAGCATTAAGTCAGGTTAAATTTGTAATTGATTACGTTTCAAATACAATTCTAAACAAGTGGGTTTTCAGTTGAGATTTAAAAGAAGTCAGTGTTTCAGCTGTTTTACAGTTTTCTGGAAGTTTGTTCCAAATTTGTGGTGCATAGATGCTGAAAGCTGCTTCTCCTCGTTTGGTTCTGGTTCTGGGGATGCAGAGCAGACCAGAACCAGAACCGGAAGACCTGAGAGGTCTGGAAGGTTGATACAACAACAGCAGATCTTTAATGTATTGTGGTGCTAAGCCGTTCAGTGATTTATAAACTAACAACAGTATTTTAAAGTCTATTCTTTGAGCTACAGGGAGCCAGTGGAGGGACTTTAAAACTGGTGTTATGTGCTCTATCTTCCTGGTTTTAGTCAGAACGCCAGCAGCAGCATTCTGGATCAGCTGCAGCTGTTTGATTGATTTGTTGGACAGACCTGTGAAGACGCTGTTGCAATGATCAATATGACTGAAGATGAACGCATGGACGAGTTTCTCTAGATCTGGCTGAGACATTAGTCCTTTAATCCTGGAAATGTTCTTCAGGTGATAGAAGGCCGACTTTGTGACTGTCTTTATGTGGCTCTGGAGGTTCAGGTCAGAGTCCATCACTACTCCCAGGTTTCGGGCTGATCGCTGGTTTTTAGTTGTAATAACTGAAGCTGTGCATTGACTCTAGACCTATAACTCTAGATCTATAACTCTGGATCTATAACTCTAGATCTATAACTCTAGATCGTTCCTCTTTAGGTCCAAAAATAATAACTTCAGTTTTGCTTCTGTTCAGCTGGAGAAAGTTTTTGGCACATCCACACATTTATCTGTTCTAAGCATCTATTCAGTGATTGGATGGGGTCAAAGGTCACCTGGTGACATCGTAATGTAGAGCTGTGTGTCATCTGCATAGTTATGGTAGCTAATATTATTTCCTGTTATAACCTGAGCTAGTGGGAGCATATAAATATTGAATAAAAGGGGTCCTAGGATGGAACCTTGGGGTACCCCACATGTGACCTTTGACCTCTTTGATGAAAAGTTTTCAACTGAAACAAAGAAATCCCTGTTCTTTATGTAGGATTCAAACCAGTCATTGAACACTTTTACGAGGGCGGTCTCTGTGCTGTGGTAACCATGGAAACCGGACTGGAAGGAGTCAAAGAGGTTGGTTATAGTTAGGAAGCTAGTTAATTGTTTACACACAGCTTTTTCAATAACTTTGCTGATGAATGGGAGGTTGGAGATCGGCCTGTAATTCTGCATTAGTGATTTGTCCAGATTGTTCTTTTTTATAAGTGGTTTGATTACTGCTGTTTTCAAAGCCTGGGGGAAAACGCCTGATGAGAGCGAAGAGTTTACTATTTGGATCAGATCAGCAGCAATAACAGGCAGGACTTTCTTAAAGAAATGTGTGGGTAAAACATCCAGACAGCAGGAACTGGAGTTTAGTTGACTTATAATTTCCTGTAGGGTTTTATAATTAAGTAGTTGAAATTGGGTCATTTTTCCTGTATTTGTTTTATTTGGGCTCAGCATTGGTACCGACTTTATAGTGGATGTACAGATTAATCCTCTGATTTTTTTAATTTTCTCTGAAAAGAAGCTGGAAAACTGGTTGCAGGCGGCAATTCATTGGAATTCAGGCGGTAACGTCACAGGAGGGTTTGTGATTCTGTCAACTGTTGCAAATAAAGCTCGAGCGTTGTTAATGTTTTTGTTTATGACATCTGCAAAGAAAACCTCTTTTGCATGTTTTAGTGTTAAATGATAGTTACGTAGTCTTTCTTTATAGATGTCACAATGAACGTGGAGTTGAGTTTTACGCCATTTTCGTTCTGCCCTACGGCAGAGTTGTCTTGCAGATCTAACTGTTTGTGTATTTCTCCATGGAGATTTCTTTTTACCAGACACAACCTTCATTTTAATTGGGGCAATGGAATCAATAATATCTGAGACTTTAGACTGAAAATCATTTACCAACTTATCTACATCATTACAGCTTAAGGATGAGGAAGAAGAGTAGATTTGATTAAAAGTTTCTGCCGTGTTTTCAGTGAGAGAACACTGAAAACACGGCCTCTTTAACCAAACTCGACGTCTTCGATGGAATCTGAAGACACTTTCCGATAATTGACTGGATAATTTCTTCAGATATTGGCTGCCCTAAATCCAGGAGTATGAGAATATTCTCTGCCTTATTCCACTTCTTCATCACGTCTTTGAAAATGGCCGTGCCCTGGCCAGTGATCTTCTCGGGGCTCATGCTGAGGACTCTACCTTCAATGTAGAGTCAATTTCTCCAACTGACAATCACAGATGACATTTTTCTGCAGGGTAGCTCAGTCCTGATCTTTCAATAGTCCTCCTGATCAGATCCCTGACAAGGATTCTCACGGCCATTTTTCTTCTTCAGTCGCTCCCTGGTTTTCCTCCTGTTTGCTGCCGGACTCTGGAAGACGTTCTTCTGATTCAGCCTCAGTGGGAGTCGTCTCTTCAAGTCGTCTTGGCTGACTGGACTCTGTACCGGTGGGGTGGACTAAGTTTACATATAGGGATAGCAGAATGCTTCACCCAGGACTTTAAAAAAACGCTCAACTATGGATAATTTCTCTCGAGGTCTTCTAAGATATTTTATAACTGATGTCACAACTATTTTGTCCAATGCTGCGTTGTCTGACATCATTAAACTACATACAACCAGGCTGGATCCCCTGAAAGTTTTACAAATAGCTTCAAATATCTTCTGGCTGTGAACTGAGATCGTAATTGGGTCGTCGTCGATTTCTTCCCCATGTACTTCAGCCCAAACTTTCTCTAGGAGGCGATTATGAGTTGTACGAAAGACCCGAAGAGATTATTTGTTTGTGTAACAACCTCATCTGGCCACAAATAAATGCAATTTGACTGTAAGCTTGAGGCAACCCTTAAAGAAATTAAAATAATGAAACGTCAGTCCTTCCTGCCCTAAATTTCCATTATCAATTTATCTGACGGTCTAAATGGCTTCAGTGCATGTGGAGGGGAAACATTATGAAAAAACATTAGAATAAACATTTGATTCCTGTTTGTGATTTACAAACATGTTAAATGTTCATTTTTGCTCAAACTTTCCCGAGTTGAACTTTTACCTGTATGTAAATCTCATTTAATTCTTGAATTTTGCACAGCAGTGGTCTGACCTGGAGATGTCCCACTCATCAGGGAGTCTCCGGCTTTTGGAGGAACCTAATTGGCACTAATTCATCTTTTGAATTTAGTCACAGCTAGTTATCGCTCTCATTACCGTTACACTGCAGGTGAAAACATTTCATTATTCACAGAGATGCACATTTCAGCCTAAATGCAATTAAAAAAAAATAACGTTGCTATTTTCGTCACCGTCCACACAGACCGAGCGACAAAACATGGTTATATCACATTTTAAAATAACTCAAAGTGTCAGAGTAATGATTAAATTCACAGAGAAGGAAATAGTGACATCAACATTAATTTATTTTATATCGCTTTTGGTGAAGTTTGAAGGTATCACACTCCTTTTTTAAATGTCTGTTTTCTGCAGATTACCAGTAGAAAATGGCCAGTAGTTGCAGAAGCCATCTTTATTCATTTCATACAGTAAGTCTCAAGTCTCAGAGCTCGAGTCCAAGTTTTTACGGCAAAGTTGAGGCTGAATGAATCTATCTCTGCCTCATTCATTTAACTTTGCCGGCGCGTTTTAGAGTTGATTTTCCCCTCCGAGCTTCTTCAGCCGTACTTGGGTTTATTTTTTAAGTTTCAATCACACCAGTCCTGTTTAGTTACCTTTAATCCAACTAAAGTCCGTTTATCTACACAGTCCGGTTCGTTTGTGTGTTGTGTAAATACTTAATAAAACTCTGAAAATCCTAACTCTTGGTCTCGGTTCGATTAAAGTGAACTCTGGTGCTGTTTGAATTCATATGTGAACACCAAGCGGACCAGATCCAGCTCCAAAAGCAGGAAGTGAACTACAGCGTAGGGCATTCTGGGTAAATACAACCAAAACAAACACACTACACCAGCGCTAGCAGGAGAAATGACTCATTGTTTGGTACCAATGACAAAAGAGAAATCGTCCAACCACTAAAATCTGACGCTACTCCAATTTTGTTTACATTTCATTACAAAGGAAGTTGCAATCAGTGTCTTTTTCAGGGGTTTTTGTGTCATTTTGTCTAGTGGTTCTTAGTGCAGCGCCCCCACTGGTGAGGAGGGGTACAGGTTCTTTAAGGTGTTTAGTTTGGTTTAACTCAGTCCAGTGTGAAAGTGAACCGCAGCAGGTGAAAATGTAACAAATGTCGCAACTTTTGTTCCCCATCCAACCGAGCCTACCGGACTATCAGGTGTGGGAAAAAAAAACTTACCGTATTTTCCGCACTATAAGGCGCACCGCATTATAAGGCGCACCTTCAATGAATGGCCTATTTTAAAACTTTTTTCATATATAAGGTGCACGGCATTATAAGGCGCATAGAAAAGACGCTACAGTAGAGGCTGGGGTTACGTTATGCATCCATTAGATGGAACTGCGATAAAGGGAATGTGACAAAATAGTCAGATAGGTCAGTCAAACTTTATTAATAGATTACAAACCAGCATTCTGAAAACTCCGTTCATTCCCAAAATGAACAGCTGTTGCTTCCTCCACTTCCGCACCATTGATTGTTCATGTTAAATTCTCTCCCTGCTGTTCTATGGGCTCTTTGCACCTCAGCTTCCCCGTATGGGGAAAAGCGGCTCAATGGTTTCCGATCTATTGAAAAAGGCTCTTTACACTGGGTATTTGCAGGGCTTGTCCAAGGTAACAATTAATGATGTACATGGATCCGAAGCCCTGACAAATAAGCTGGAGAAAGGTTTTAAGATGTTCGCCTCGTTATACACAGATACGAAGGTGAGTTTTACTTTCTTTAAACTTTGTGGCTAACATTAGCTTTAGCTTATGCTAGACATTTTTCTTGTGTAACCCAGGCTTTCCCTCTTTAACCCTGCAGCTGCTGGAAGACACCCAATGGACTCTGCGTTGTGTTTGTGTGAAGGTGGGATGTGTTCCGTGCAGGAGAGGAATCAGACAGGCGGTTACACTTGTAAAAATGTGCTATTTAAGTATCTAAACATTTTTCATCATTCATTAACGGACAATGTTTTTACCTTATGTTCAAGTATATTACGTGCGTTTATTGTTGTTAGTGTCAGAGACCAAGTAACGGTGATTTTACATTTCAGGCTTTTTGTTTCTGAAGCACAACAAGCCCATAGCTTAACAGTAGAGCAGCTCTGGTGTCGGAGTTCTAGTTCAGCTGACTGTTAAGGTTCAAAGTTGTTGCTTTCAGAAAAATATGGCCGTGTTCCTTACGGTCTCCGTGTTATTTTGCTTTATTAGTTTTGCATGTTCTTGTGAAGCAGGACGGTGTTTACAGCAGTGTGTACAGGCGGATCAGTAGCTCGGCTGTCTGGCTCTGATCTGCTCTCTGGTTCCCATAAACTCTTTCAGGCTGAATACAGAAGTGATTCCATGGAAATAACACAGGAGGTTCCTTTACCTCCTGCTTTAGGCTGAAGAAGTTGATCCGGAGTGAAGTGAAGGCTGTAAACTTTTCTGTGCAGCGTTAGCTTTAACTGGTAGCAACGAATATTTACAAGCCACCGTCTTCTTAATTCAGGATCGCTTGGAAATCCATGAAAACTTAAAAGCCCATTATATTAGGAAGACAGCAATGTTCATAGTATTGTTTTATTTGCGTCTGAAATAAGACTTTGTCTTTTCTAGCTGTCATGGTAACTCAAAGCGAAAAAAGAGAGCTGCATTTGCGCATGCGGTTGTGACGTCATCGCGGCAGGTGCAAAGAGCCCATTCCCGTGTTCTACTGTGTGGCTGATCGCCTTGAGCTTAAACTCTGCATCGTAAGCATGTCTCTTAATAGGAGCCATTTTGGGGTCTTTACACAAAACCCAGCGTGCACCGCTGGCTGCATCAGCGGCTGCTTTCCCCCGTTTCTTCTTCTACGGGGAAAATGAAGTCGGCGGCTGCTTACCATAGTTGCCAGACCTGTTGTGGCTCAATATTGGTCCATATATAAAGCGCACCGGATTATAAGGCGCACTGTCGGCTTTTGAGAAAATTGAAGGTTTTTAGGTGCACCTTATAGTGCGGAAAATACGGTACTTTTTAGCTTTTAATTCCAGTAAGAATTATTTTGACCTAGTTTGTTTTTTCAGGTGTCATGGTGGTTAATCCTTTGTTGTTTCATGCTACGTTTGTCGCTTGAGGTTGTTGAGGAAAAATGATTATTTTTAGTGCTTAATACAGTTAATCCTACGGCATGTGTAAAAGGTATATTGAACATTCTTATTTTGAACAAATTTCTTAATTTTGAACAGGTTTGTGTTAAGGATTTAAAACTAAACCAGATGGGCAAGTATGCAAACTACAGGAACCAAATGCAGATCAAAGGGGATCTCTCAATGAGGCTCCTGCTGTGTTATCAGAAGGACAGGAGGCCATAAAATTAGCATCTCCTGCAGGGCAGTATCACTTGAGCCTGGAGGAGAGAAGCCTGTTTGGTTCACAGCAGATCAAAAGTCTTCCAGAACCAACATCTGGGATGGTGTAAAACTGAATACAACATAGAATGTTGAAACCACTAACATTTAATTTCCAAGACATTTTTCTAAGTACTAATAGCATGTTTTTAATGAAGATTGTATTATCTAATTTTAGAACTACTAATCTAGTAAATGATGAATGTATTTGAAAATTGTACTATCTGTGACAATATCAGAATCAAATGGAAATTGTTTGAATGAAAATGTTTTGTTTAGTATTAGAAAATTGCTCAGGATTTATGCTAAATGGGGTTTTGTGAAGATAACCTTTCCTTGAACCAAATTACTGGATTTAAGTTTCTCCTGAGAATTTATGTAAGGAGAGATAACGGGAGAGACTCCGGATTCCACAGGTATCTGTGAAATCTTATCTTATGTTTTTCTTTACCCAAATGACCGTAGAATCCAGGAGGCCAGGACGCAGCTGTTGGCTCTTTTGTTGAAACAGAGAGCAAATGGCCTTTGATCTTTGGCGTAAATTAGGGGGAGTTCTAAGTTTTTCTGAGTGTCCAAGGTAGCTTCCAGTTGGTCAACCAGAGGTACGCCTTAATTGAATATATTAAAAAGGAAAGACACACCTTCAGTATAAGACTTTGTGCACAGGAGTAATAATTCAGAAAGCTGCCACTATTTTGCTTTTTTTGCATCAGCTATCTCCAAAGACTGTCTTTGTCTTGTCTGTCTTTGTCTGTCTTTGTCTTGTCTTTGTCTTGTCTTTGACGCGTCTTTGCTTTTCTTTGTTTTTTCTTTCTCTATTTTTTCCTGTCTCAGGTAATGAATGTATATCTCTGTTCCTCTGCGGTTTTGTTGTTAATTCATACGTTGCTTTGTATGGGATTAAACTCTGTAATTCTGTGACGTCAACACGCATTGTTGTTTTCCTTGTGGCCGCACGTCGCCCGCTGAGAGGACCTGGGATCTAGAGGAAGAGAGAGCCAAACTTTTTTCCAAAGTTAATTTATAAATTATTCTTCCTTAACAAGGTCTAGTGCAGCACATTGTTTCATCTGTGGCTGTTTTAAAGCTCTTAAATTGGATTGGATTTGTCAAGAAGATTTATTTTTAAACAAAACAGAAAAAGGGGGAAAAAAAGTTAATGGAAATGGCCTGAAAATATCTTTACCATGTGGATCTTTCACCTGGAGTAACAGACAAAATTAGCTTTATTTTGAAAATGCAACTCAGTAAAAAAGTGGAGTCTCTTCCTCTTTCTTCAGCTGCCATCACCTGTCATCTGGACTAAGGATTAATCTGTTTTTACCTCTGCAGTCGTCATGTCAACGCCTTGCCGCTCCGCCGTTTCCCTGCCTCTCGTCAGCCGTGGTGAAAACACACTCATATGATTCACAGAGCAGGTCGATCAAAGTTTCCTCTAATGGCTTTCACTATGCTTCTGTAGGTCACTCTGTCTAGATTACATACTTCTGAGAGAGGCTGGTGGTGTGTTCACGAAACGAGCCGCAGTTTCACAAATTACCGTCCTTATGTTGAGTTTAATTCTTATAATTGTCCACACATAATAATGCAGCGCAGCAGTCCCGGGCTTACAATAGAAGATAACAAGGCCTTAATGCCAGATTATGACATTAGAGAAAATTTATGCTTTCAGCGCCACTTATTGTACATGTTGATTACCCTGCAGCTGAATAAAAGCTAATAACAGGTAATGTATAAAATGAGGTTTCTGATGCTTAATGGGCATCATTTGTGCAAAGAATGAGCTTCAAAGTACCTGCTGGAAAAGTATCAGATTTCTTCTGGGTTTTTTTAAATTTAATTTATTACATTTAAATATTTCAGATCATCAAACATCTGTTTTCAGGTGATAGTTGCATTTAATTAGCGGAAAATCCTGCTCCAATATGAAAGAGTCATTTTTTATTTAACGACAACTAGCAGTGTTTCTTGTACAGTAGATTGCTGTGACTTGAATTGGCAGGCTGTTTAGGATTTATTTTAGATTTAAGCCCAGACTTTGACTAGGCCACCCTAAAACTTGAATGTAATTCCTTTTTTAAGCAGTTGCACTGCAAAAAACTGAATCTTACCAAGTATTTTGGTCTAGTTTCTAGTGTAAATATCTTAGTATACTTGAAATAAGACAAAACTAACTTTAAAGTAACTTTTCTTCAAGAAATAAGAGCTTTTTTAAAGTCAGTAAGAGTTCTAGTTTTGTTGGCTGATAACTTCACTTGTACCAAGATATTTTTCCATGTTATAAGGGAAATAATCTGCCAGTTGAACTAGATCTTTTTCATCAATATTAAGGAATTATTGACTTAAAACACACTCTAATATATTGTTGAAAAGTTAGTTTTGTCTTATTTTAAGTATACTAAGATATTTACTCATTTTGAATTGTTGTTTTTGCTGGATAGTCCAAGTATTTGTGAGCTTTTGGTTACCAATTCATGCATTTATGTTCTCCACTCAAGAATTTGTGTTAGAGAGCTGAATTACATCAGATATAACTTTCCACCCACTAAATTTAAAACGTTTAACTTCTGTGACATCAATTCACAGAATATTTTTCCAAAATTCTCGAGCAACATCAAGATGCTTCAACATTAACAGAAAGGACAACACAATTATTTCTTCTGTTCCCCAAAGTATATTCAGTCTACAATTTAGTAAATAAAAAATAAATATAACCTAAAAATACTATGCAGTTATTAGAAATGGGAATATTGGATTCATAAAACTGAGTAGAAAGACGTTTTAAATCCTTTCCAGACTATTAGTTTAACTTTGTTTCTCTCCTTAGGTCAGGTGTTGTTTTTTAGATCTGTTGGTTTACTTCATGATGTCTCACGGGTTCTGTTTAAGTAATTTATTGACTACAAAGATTAGGCAGTAAATAGGCAGAAATGTGTCTAATCACAGTGAATTCATGAATTCACAGGGTGAGTGATGTTTTTATATCGGCCTACGTCCGTTTGGATAAAAACAAACAACTTTTTATGTTTACTCAGGTCATCTTTGGCTGAAATGAAAAAAAAATATTGGATGATCTGAAACGTTAAAGGGTGACAGAAGTTAAAAAACCCCTGCATGATCTTTCATGCTGCTGTAAACTTGTCAAAACCAACATTTTTCTCTGGGAAAAATCTTTTTACCATAACCATACAGTCATCACAGGTATGTGGGTTCGTATAAATATTCAAAACTAAAGTAATATATATACAATTTACTGAAAACTGAAAGCACTTCTTGCCTTTTTTTTTTTTTCCCCTCCAGGGGGTCTTTTATGGGCTCTAGTGTCCCTTATATGATAGTAGGCTGACAGGAAACGGGGAAGGAGAGGGGGGAAGACATGCGGCAAACGTCGTCGGGTCCGGGAGTCGAACCCGCGACGGCCGCGTCGAGGACTCAAGGCCTCCAAATACGGGTCGCACTAACCATTACGCCACGTCCCTTCTGGCCTCTTTTGAATCCACTTTGTAGGAAGCCATAATAAACATCAGTATGATTTGTCTGCAGGCTGTAACACCTGACTGTTGCAGGTAGCGTGTCAGCCGGAGACGCATGCTTTATTTCACACAGCGACTTGCTTTACTGCATGTGGATCTGGAGTTGTTGTGGGCGGTTGATGCTGTTTCTCTTTGTCCTGGAGCAAAAGACAAGCATTGTGACACTCAACAAAGTGGAAAAACTGCATTTTAAACCCGGGTTGTTATGATGTGGAGTATTGTGGAACCATTTTTTTTATTTTTTATTTCTTACATCTTGATGAAAGCTTCCAAATTCTGGAGGAAAATACAAAAACAAACCCAATTTTGGTCATAAATTCTGAGAAACTGCAGAGGCGATAAAATGTTTTGCATAAATCACCATTTTACAGAGAATAATAATTATTAAAAAAATGTTTTACAACCTTTCTCATACAGCACCTTTCTAAAGTATTGATATATATTCATTTTTTAACGATTTATCACATAATAAACAAATTTCATTTTATTAGGATTGTATGTTTTACATTAACACAGAACAATAATAGTAATAATAATAATTTATGTGCAGCACTTAAAGATGCTTCGCAATATTCTAAAATTAATGTAGCATAATAGACAAAAATAGTTAAATTTCAAATTGTTAACATCCACCAAGCACCTGGAGATGATTCCCATAAAGTTTTTATTATCAGTCTGACAATATTTAGACTGATAATTATTACCTCAATATTTTGAGTTGATAACTGTTAGCATTTGGGGCTAGCATGCTAGTTTCCCGCTAGCTAGCAGCTAACTACTAATGTATTTTGGGCTGGTACACAACACATCACCTTATGGCACTTTACAAAATAATGACACATTTTGTCTAATCAAACATACATTTAATTGATCCTAGTTATCAATTTAGTAATTTTTTAATGGCAGTAGTAGCTCGTTTAGAAAAACGGCTAAAACAATTGAACTTTATTTCAACAGCGTTCCTCTTACTGCTTACCTCAATAAAACAATGTTTGATTGTATCTTAGTAACTTATGAAGTATATGAACATTAATCTTCACAGCAAAAACTAGAGAGTTAAAATTTCAGGGTTAAACGTGTCAGAGTTAATTTTAACTCATTAAGTGTTTTTTTTTAACATTTAGCGATTTAAATGACGCCCAGTGTTGGAGTTATTTCGCAGAGTTAATTGTGTTGGTGTTGAATCAACTCTGCTGGGAGGAAAATAAGCTCCTCCCCTCTGCTTCACAGTCTTCGTTTGCGTTCAATCTGAACACGGCTCCATTTTGTTCATCTCCTGTTCTGCACGGTAAGTGTCCGACTTACTAATTCTTTTGTCCAGCACTATTACATTGACAGAGTGAGTGATTTGACTTTTTCTACTAACTACCACATAATTGAAAGGCAGCTGAATATGTCCATTTTGCAACAATTTTACACAACGTGTTAGCTAGTAGCCCACGTGGTAGCTAGTAGGACTTACACCTGATATTATCATGGTAATTCTTACAAAACATATTTTGTCGGACCATATACTCGTGAAAAATATACTTTTATTTTTTTTGCCGTTTAAAATGATAATTTTGGGCTTGTGAATGTAAGAGGTAACGGCTATTAGCTTTCGTGGAACATCAATGAGCCGAAGTCACGTGCCACAAATAGCAGAGGAACGTTACAGTGAGGTGAACTCTTGACCTATACCTTATTTTGCTTTGTCTAGGTTTATCCCATGCTTAAATAAAATGCTGATCCATGTAAAGTATGGCGACCTGCAAAAGTATGTGAAGTTGGAGGAGGTCGAAGGGCTGTTTGACTTTAATCAGTTTCATGAGAAAGGTTTGTTATTTATTTAACATCTGTGTGGGGCATGGGCATTATTCTTTTCAATGTATGTCTATTTAACACATATTTTACACATTTGTGGTAAGTAAAAAGAGTAATCAATTGTATTTTCATTAATATGTTTCATACGAATCACATGATCAATATCAAGTAACTGTTAGTTTAAAAAATCCAGCTAATTACAGAATTGGGCTCTAAATCTTGCCTCGTTTTTTCAGTCATTGAACGATTTTGCCTGCCACCTGATGGCAAAGTTACATACAAAGATGCAACAGATACTGAAGTTGACGAAGAAATATTCAGTGACCTCCTTAGACAAGGCAATGTGGTACTGACGGTTTTCTGCTATGATGGTGAGATAACAAAGCAAATCAAATCAACTGTTATACAGATTTTACCAAAGAATGTCACTGATGTCTATTGTCTCTTCCTTCAGAGTTCTCAGAATGGTCATCTGCTTCTGAGTCTGACTCGAGCTTCAACTCAAATGCATCAACATCAACAATACTAATGGATGAGATACCACGCAAGAAGCAAAAAACTGAGAATCCTAATAACTCAGTGTCTGCTAAGAATGTAACAATATTTTTTTTCTGCCTCTAAATTCTGTTTTGTCATATTTTGGTAATCTGCATATTGCATATTTCTTGTTTTTTTTTTCATTTTTTTATTATTAATTTTATAGCTGGTTGAAGGTGTCCTACAAAGCAAGTCTGGTGGTGAAGAAATTCTGCAGGAGTATGAAACTACAGAAACACTAACTGATGCCACAAGAAGACAAATGGTGAACATACTGGTGGCTGACATGATTGATAAACATGGGTATGTTTGTTTTTACACTATTTAATTTATGTATAATAATTGAAAAAATGTTTAATCACCAATTTAAAATCTGCTGTTAGGCACCTCCCTGCTAAAGCAATCAGAGAGAAGTATGCCTTTGGAATAGTGACACTCTTCCCATCCCTCAAGGATCCATACACCAAAAAAGGCTATGTAATGTTTTTTTTTGTTTGTTTTTTTCTACAATCAAACATGCTCTTTTATTTTGTGACTCAAAACTGTGATTTTGCATTTAATTTTTTTTCTTTTTTTTAGGAGCACTTTTATGACGCAGCAAGCAGCACTGGATACATTTCATGGCGTCTTAAAACGGTCCAAAGGAAGATTCAAAGAGGATCTCTTGTGCCACTAAGTAGCACCAATTACATTTCATCTGGAGGCCCAAATATACAGAGAACTGTGATTGTTGAAAATCAGCTTGATGGGAATGCCTGCCAGGAGGCCATATCTCTGCTTAACCACACCACAGACAGGTCCGTGATCTTTCAGAAGATGAGAGAGACTTTTGAGCACCGTCACAAGCTTATTAAAGATGCCAGTGGAACAAATGATATTCTGACAATGTTCAAGAGGTTCCTGGACACAAAAGGATTGGTAAGTGTTCAAGTGAGTTGTTAAAGTCTTTAAATGTGGATTTTTACCTTGTTATAATGGTTTGATTTCTACATGTTATTAAAGATTGATCAAGACTTCAGTCTTCTATTCAATGAAGAAACCTCATCCAGACTGCTGCAGAAGTGGGATGTGTTCTTCAAACCAAATGTCATCAAGGAGGCTAAGGGTTTCACTTCTACACCTGAGTTGAGAAGTTTGGTGCAGTCAGCGGAAAGTCTTCAAAGTGATGACCTCGCTAACACATCTAGTAAGTACCTAGATATATCTAAAGATAGTTGACTGTTCAGAGTACTCATAAAGTTCTGATATTATATCTGAAAACTTTTATAAATTTGTCCTCAGGCTATGACCAAGAAATGGCCTCGCTGTTACTTCTCTTACATCTCCTTCCACCGCAACCAGGAGGACAGAAGTCTCCAAAAATCAGTGCAAGTGATGCAGTTGAGAGACTTGTTGTCTTTCATAAGGTAATTGAAATTTAAAATATGCAAAATTATTTGTCTTTTTCCTTTTATAGACATGCATAAATACAGATGTTTGAATGACAGCTTTGAAGATGTCTGGGCATACTTCAATTTATTTTTTATGTAACATGTATCGTAAAGCTGTATGTTTTGTTTCTTATGTTTGGTGTATATTTTTTTAATTTTAGTCATGCTGCAGTTTAGAGGAGCATCTCCGGGGTCAACGGGGTCTGCAGCCATACCTCCTTGCTGTTGGGCGTCAGAAGAGCAAGATTGACAGCTTCTACATCGTCATGGATAAGTGCCTCATCCCATGCCAGACAAACGGTTCTCTTGGAGCATTTGATGAGCTATTCAAAGCACATTTTGTGTTTAATGTCTCTTATGATGCTGCATTGATGAATTTCTACACATTTCTGCAGACAACAGTGTATAACATTGACGTGGGCAAAATTAAGGAATCTCCCAGAGTTAGGGACGTGAGAGCAAGGCTGCTAAACCAGTCCCTTGTGCTCTCTTGTGAGTAAGTCAGGCTAAAAAATGTTGACCTGTTTTATGTGTCAAAAACTGTATCCAAGCAGCCAGAAGTTGATTTCACATTTAAGACTTGAACATAGTTATTGTCCTGGACCAAAATTCAAATTGTTATGTTCTCAGCGTGGCTGCAGGCATCAGTTTCTGACATACACAGGTTTTCGAAAGCATCTTAATAATGTTCATAGCACTGTTCAGCAAATTTCACAAAGTTCAGCTATTCCAAGTTCTTCATCCTGTAATACAGTTGTGACATGTCAAACAGATGTTTTGGATGACCAGTTAACCCCTTTAAATCAGTGCTGTTCTTCTGATTCTTCTCATGAGAGCATCTCCTCACAGATTTCTAAAGATCAAACTAAAGAGATGTGTGCATCAATAGTGGCTAAATTACAAGGCAGTGGAATCTCTGGCAGTCTAGTGTCGTCAGTTGTGGGGGATTTAGAAGAACTAACAAACAAGATTCACTTAAAAGCAAAGGAAACGGCTATATCTGCATTACCCAAAAGTGATCCCAATATTTCTGTGATAAATGAGTCATTTGAACAATTTGAAAACCCATTCACAAACCTAAATACAGAATGGAAGCGAAACAAATATTTCAACCTTAAATGGGGTGTTGTTGAGCCTGTGGAGATAACACTGGGAATATGATAGTAGGTGGAATCAGAAATCTGGTACATATGATCAGGTACCTGTGAAGGATACGTTCGTATATGTGCCGATATTGGAAACATTGCAGTTCATGTGCAGAAATCAAAACATTTGTGCTATAATTAAGAAAGAATATGGATCAGAGAAAAACACTTACACAGACTTTTCTGATGGAAGCTATTATAAAACACATCCTTTGTTTTCAACAAAAAAAGCTGCATTACAAATTCAAATATTTTATGATGATTTTGAACCAGCCAATCCCTTGGGCTCAAAACATGGAATTCACAAGATTGGCTGTCTCTACTTTGTTCTAAGAAACCTGCCTCCTAAATTTAATTCAGCTTTAATGAATATTCATTTGATATCGCTATTTCATGCACAAGATCTTCACAAATATGGTTTTGATTCTATTCTGGAGCCATTAATGAAAGACCTAAAAAATCTGGAAAGCCAAGGCCTTAGTCTTCCATTTTCTGATGAACCAGTATATGGCACAATATCCCAAATCACCGGAGATAATTTAGGGATGCACACAATTCTTGGTTTTAATGAATCTTTTAGTAGTCACTACTTTTGTAGACTTTGTTTAATAGAAAAAAGTGACTGTCAAACTGTATTCAGTGAGGATGATCCTAAGATAGTACTTAGAGAAAAGACACATTTTGAAATGCTTTATAAATCTCTTAAAGAAAACCCACAGCTAAAGTCTTTGTATGGTTTGAAGAAAAAATCTTCACTGAATTCATTGAGTTATTTTCATGTTTCTAACAATTATTCCTTTGATATAATGCACGATCTTCTTGAGGGTGTTGCTCAGTATGAGATCAAATTACTTTTTGAATATCTTACTCAAAACTTCATATCACAACAAGATTTACTTTCCAGGATTTATAGTTTTGATTATGGGTATTTAGAAAGAAAAAACCGTCCCACAAAAATTATTTTGGAGAGTGCTGGAAATAGTATAGGCTTGAATTCTGTTCAGACATCGTGTCTTGTCAAAAACATTCCACTTTTGTTTGGGGACATTACTCCTACAGGAGATAAAAACTGGTACTTGTTACTGTTGTTACTAGAAATAATGAACATTGTCTTTTCTCCTATTCTCACTATGAGTATGACGATATATTTGAAGCATTTGATTGTTGAACACTGATAGGTATTTTTCCTTTCGAACCTAAATAAAAGAAAGAACCACAGACAACGTATTATGAATTTTATAGCCAAGCTTTTGCAAAAGGAGAAAACACAGAGAACTGCTCCTCTGACCAGTTCACCATGTGTTCTGAAACTCTGCAGTAGAGCTTGTCTTTTTATTAACACAAAACAAAAGCAAAGGGGGCTGGTGCTGATAAGATTAGGAGCCCCCGAAACGAACACAATCAAACACAGTTTTACGACTAAGGAATTTCTACCTAGGGGACAGTCAGGAAAAACAACAAAGGTCGTAAAACTTCTGATACAATCAACTAGCAACCCAGTTCCTAGGTGTGATAACTAATCAAAGGTCTGAGAAACACATTGTTAACTGTTTCACATGAAGATAAACAGACAGTAGTGACTTCCAGGTCAGTTCATACACACATAAGGAAGAGAATCACTTTAAAAGAAAATCACAATGTTCTTTAGACTGAATGTAATCTAAAGGAATAATAAAATGATAATACCAAAAAATCTCTAACAAACACCATAGACTCTTTAAGTTCTTATATCCACATCGAAATTTGATACCTAAGCATCATTTTATGATCCACTATCCATCTTCCATTAGGAAAATAGGTCCATTGTTACATATGTGGTCTATGAGGTTTGAGGCTAAACACAAAATGTTTAAAGAATATTTTAAAAACTTTAAAAATATAACCAAATCACTTGCGAAAAAGCATCAGATGGCCATAGCTTATCATTGGGAAACAATAAGTATTAAAGAAAATGAGCCTGGGCCTCTCAAACCATTTTCACTTAAAGATGAAGATGTGGTCAACAAAGAAATGCTTCAAATGATTTCATCAGGAGATGTTTTCTCAACCAGCTGGGTTAGAGTTGAGGGTGTTGAATACAGACCAGGACTTGCTGTTTGCAGCACAATTCAAGATGAGATGCCAGTGTTTTGTCAGATAAGTGATGTACTTTTAGTTGACAATACCTTTCTTTTGTTATCTAAACAGCTATTCACAGAAACATTTGATGATCATCATCACGCTTTCAGGATTGTTCAAAGTGAAGAAAGGCATTTAGTAAAAATCCCTGAACTTAAATTTCACAAGCCTTTTGATATTCAAAACTCTTATGGCGTTTCTAATGAATGCTTGTTCATCGTACCACAATTTAAAATGTTGGAAACACAGCTGCAAAAATAAAGTGTTCAAAATTGATTTACTTGTGTCAATTTTTTTTTCTTAATTATTATAATTAATCATAATTATAAAGTAACTTTTTTTGGAGTAAATAACACTTGAAAGTGTTAAATCAACACTAACAAAGTGGTACATTTTGTTCTTGGATCAGTGTTATCCATTATATCCCACAGTGTTAAATGAACCCTGTTTTGGGAGTTAAATAAGTAACTCTGATAAAGTGTTAAAATTTTAACTATATTGAAAGTGTTAATTTAACTCTGAAGAGTGTGGACTATATAAACACTGAAAAAGTGTTAAAATCAACTCTGTGGGAGTTAAATTAACACTGGGCTTTTTGCTGTGTTCTTACTTTGTAAAAAGCCAGTCTTCATGGTTGACGGCTGCTATCTGTTGCCATCTGCTTTCCTCTGTAAAATGTTTACAATAAAATTATAAGTTTGGTTTGCATCTTTGTCTGTTTTTGCAGCTGACCCTGTGATCATTTTGACAGTGAAATCAACCAAATAAAAGCAAAATAAAGCTACCAACTGTCTGTTTTTTGCTAGCTTTACTAGAGTTTTCACGTCCACCATGATGGAGTGCGACACTTTCTGAAGAGTGTGACGTCACCTGCAGAGGGTCAGTCTGTTGTTTAAGATTAAAATATAATTCAGCGGTTACACACTGCCATGTTTTTGAGTTTTTCTACTTCAGTACACCTGAATCAGATAAATAACTCATTACCAGCTCCCCGTAGAACCTGCTAACATGTTGAGGAGTTAATGAAACCATTTGGTTCAGGTGTTGGATCTGATCGGGGAACCCCTCAGTTTTAACTGTAGTACTGAAGATTACTTTCACCCAGGCGTTGTTGGGAAAACAAGCTGTGATGGAGAAAATCCAGAGAAAAGAAATGACTCCTGGGGACACATTTTCACCCGGCTAACAGCCCCTCCTGAGCCAATAACGGGATAATAGGTTGTGTCTGGTTGAGCGCGGTTCTTAGTTAAAAGAAATGGCGCCTCAGTGGGATGTGTTGATTTAGAACAACGTTTTGTGCAGAAGCTGCAGGATGATGAAGTTTGAGTTGATTGTTGCATGGCTGTAATATTTATTTGATTTCTGCACCGCTTAGTCCAACAAGGTCCGCTTCAAAGAGACCATATCATGAAACAGAGGTGTCCAAACTGAGGTCTGAGGGCCGTTTGTGGCCCCTGAACAGACGTTGTGTAATGATGCATAAAAAGATGGAGACTTTTTTTCCAATTAGGACAAAACTATATCCCACAAATTAAAATCTCCTCACAGAAATGTCAGAAACAACACAAAGTATTTATCTTTTAATAATTACGTTTTTGAGATCGGAAACGATTTGGACACTAAGGCAGACTTTGATCCACCCAAATCCGCTTCTAATTACATTATTAAAACTTTTTCAAATCATGTTTTTATTCTTGAGAATGGACAAAAATTTTTTTGTTTTCTTTAATCAACACCAAACTAAATTAGTTAAGTAGTTGCCTTTCTTTCAATATCAGAAAAATGTGAAACTATTCTAACATTTTGGATCTACAATGATTAACACATTCCTTTACTACAAAAAATTATTTGTTTAATTTAAATATTTCATGCTTAAGTTTGTTGTTGAGCAGGAAAAACTAATGTTCTGTAAATCTTTTTGTGAATTTAGTATTCAAAAATGTTTTATTTTTCGGACAGTGAGTATTCTTCAGTTAACAATTTTGCTAAATGTTTGGACAACTTAATGTCTGTAAACATTTAGTAATATTTTTAAAACGGTAACATTGCAAACAAAAATTTTGATGTTGATATAATTGATTTAAATTATTATTTTTTAAATTTGTCAAGGTTTTATGTATGTTGTTTTTAAAACATCAGCTGACAAAAGCAAGTCACAATAATCACATCATAAGTAGAAAAATGATAAAACAAAAAATAAAATTAGGTTTGTGAAAAATAATAATAGACAATTCAAAAATTGGTTGAAAAATCACCAAAAAATAACATGAATAAAAATTAAGACATACTTAATTTCAGCTGAATCAATTTATTACTAATTTCCCTCCTTTTTTAAATTTATATTGCTACATTTTTTTAGCACAGTTGATTGACACAATATGTGTTTGCTTGTTGACCTTTGATGACCTCTGGAAACATTAACTGACATTTTTAAAAACCATAGTGACACAAACAAAAATCTTTGCAAAACTTTAATTTAAAAATTTAATTTAATTTGAAGAAGCAACATGAAACCAGCTCAACTTTTATCTAATTTATCTCCTTAGATCCTATTTAAATAAAGTAGTTTGTGGTTTCAGTGTGACAGAAAAGCGTCGTTGTTTTATCGGGGTGCGATTAGTTTTGCCTGGCACTGCGCAGGCTGTCATTACTGCTAACAACTAGCCTCCTCTCCTCCAGAATTGCAGCTTTGATGCTAAGTGATTTGCAGAAAACATCCGCCATGCCGTCTCTGTGCAGAACAAACCCGTTTATCCGCCTTGTTCACCTCGGGGTTTGTCCCTCTCTTCCGCCTCATTAGTGATGTCATAGTGTGGATATCACTGTGATTATTCCCGCCTGGCATATCCTAAATGACTCCTGATTGCTGGGATTTAGTCTGAAGGGAACTAAAAGCACATTTCCTGGGTGTTTTTTTTTTTTTTTTATGATTATCATCATGTCAGAGAAGGAAGAGAGCGTCTGATGATCAGGGTCATTCAGACAAAGCATATTTAACCACAAAAAATGGGAGAAAGCAGCCGGGCGAGTAAGGACAGGCTGAAAATTTCTCCTGCCTTGACAGACTTAAGTAGCCTATTACATGATGGTGAGGCTTTCATCTATTACTTCAAGGAGGTAGAGAAGATAATCACCACTGTTATTCTCCATCTGATGCGCCCACAGCCACCTATTACCCTGTGGCCTGCGGCGTCCGGCGCTGCATACAGAAAGCCACCTTCACCTCCCATCCACCTGGATTTCTGTTCACTCGGTTAACGAGAACAGTCGCCGCCGCTGCCATCGCCATCGCCATCGCCGCCCCCCATAAGCCCCTGCAGCATCATCCCAAAGACAGAGATATGAGAGAGGGGATCGCTTCCCGGGTCGTTAGTTCTGCTAATCAGCTCTCTAATCACAGGCCATTACAGCTGGGCGTCTGACGTGGATCCTCTCCGCAGGACGCTGGACATGATGCACTCTGACACGCCTGCTGCCGCCCTGCAGGCTGAATATCAAAGGCGCTCACCTCTGGATGAGGTCTGTTTTTAGACAAATTAATAACAGCGTGCGTCCGCATCAAGCGCGTCTGGAGTGGGCTCCGCTGTTGTTATAGCAGAAACGGATTGCCGCCTTGATTAGGAGCAGGAATAATCAAATGTAGACATTGTGAAAGTCTTACTTATTGCTTTGGGGAGTTGATTGGAGAAAATACCTTCAGGTATGGAGACGCTAGTCAGAGCAAAAACCAAGGATTTTAATGTTTAGATGAGTTTCAAGGTGTTTTCACACCTGATAGTCCAGAAGATTCGGTTTGAATTGGGACCAAAGTTGCAACATTTGTTACATTTTCAGCTGCTGCCCTTTGAAAAGCCTGTTCCCCTCCTCGCCTGTGGGGGCGCTCCACCAAGAACCACTGAAGGAAGCAACATGAAAACCTTTAAAGAAAAAACTGAGTGCAACTTCCTTCTTCACAACATAAAAAAACATATATAAAGATGATAAAAAGACATCTTATCATCTCAGGTTTATATTGGAAAAAGAAACTTTCCAAACCATAAAATTTAGTCAACCAAATTTTTCTGTTGCAGAATTTTATAGATTTGATGCATTTTTTGCCCTTTTTCAGCCAAAAACCCAACATCTGACTGTCTCAGGTAAAATCAGTGTAAGAAATTAATATACTAATACTATGTTTGATACCCAACATTCTCTATTGTAAGAAGATTTTAATATGTTTGCCATAATTAAAGCTAAGGCAATTATCTCAATTTGCATCTGCTGGGTGATGTGGTGAGGTTGTATCAATCAATAAATCAGTTTATTTTCAGAGAAAAAAACAAAAATAAGATAAAACGCTGCAAAAACACAACATCTTACCAAGTATCTTTGGTCTAGTTTCTAGTGCAAATATTTCAGTACACTAAAAACAAGACAAAACTAACTTAGTTTTAGTAACTTTTCAGCAAGAAACATGAGCTTGTTTTAAGTCAATAATTGCTTAATATTGATTTATAAAAGTATTTGTTCTATTGGCAGATTATTTCACTTATAACATAGAAAAATGTCTTATTATAAGAGAAAAAAATTTAACAATGAAACTAGTACTTTTTAAAATATCAATATTAATTCTTGACTTAAAACAAGCTCATATTTCTTGCTAAAAAGTTACTTGTAATTTAGTTTTGCCTCATCTCAAACCTACTAGACCAAAAATACTTGCAAAGACCTACCCATTTTAGGGGCAATATATTGGTTAAAATGTCATCACCACACATCCAGTAGCTGTCTGCCACCGGAAATGTCTGATCACCTAGAAAAAATAGTGGGGGAATAGCCCTAGTAACATTTTCACAGTTTTCTTCTGTAAATTCTGGATTTTGATACTGTTAGGATGACCCTTAGCGGGAGGCTGAAATAGGAGTCTGGAGGCAGGGGTAGTGCAACCAACCAGGTGTTTTAATCTCCAACATTTAACAAAGATGACATTCCTGCTTACATGGTCATGAGGTGTCGCAGCACCCGCACCTATTACTCCTATCATGTGGCCAACATGCAGGCTTTGTAATCCTGGGCGGCACCAATTAACACACTTCCCAAAAGACAGGGTAGAACAAACCACATATACACCAAACAACTTAACAAAACAACCAATCTTCAACACATAAATAACAAACATTCTTCATGGTTACATACTCATTTGCTATCTAAAACTACCCTCATATAAATATTAATTTATTCATCACTTCTAAAATGCCTCAGGCTTTGTTCCCCCTCTTCCATCTGCACTTGGTCTCTTCCGGAATCTTTATCAGGTGTTCAGGCCCCCGGGGACTCTTTTCGCCTGAACACCCTACAGAGGAACAGACAGAGGTAAGCCATAATCTACAAACATTTGTAATACATTTCATAATTACCATACCTACTTCATTTATATTATTCCCCCCCAGGACACCCTCAATACCCACTGAGCTGCCCTGCATAAAACACCCAATAAAATACTTCAATCTATTTGTACCCGTCTCATTATCATTTACACATAATTCAAGTGTTATCCTGACCAGTAATGAAGACCTTCATTACAGATACCATACAGGTTTTGTAACAAATAGTGGTGATACGGTAGCATGTTTAAACCAAGATAAAACCCAAGTAACATTACATCGAACTGTTGTATTTCCTACGTGTATTCCTCCATCATGTTCAAATCCTCCATTTGCAAAACATTCATACTCTGCATCATAATCTACCTCATAATTCACTGGAGGATCGCTTTGTGTCGTGGACATATTAAAGTCAGCGCAAACAGATTCATATCTCCATCCTGCCCATTTATCTATATAAAGGTGTGAATTACGTGAGCCGTATAATAATCTGCAATTCATTCCACACATTGGTACTGTAAAGAAAGATACTACATCAAGTACTGGAATAAATTTACCTTCCTTACAGCTTTGTCGTTGTCTAATTGCACACTCTCTAGACATGTATTTTTCTGGAATAACAATTGATGCTGCTCCTGGAGCAACAGAACAAACTATGCAGTCATTTTGTGTTAATTCTCTTGCAGTATACCAGGACCAGGTATACCATGTATTCTGAATTGCTCTTTGCCAAAGTGGATCTCCTCTTGGTCTAAAAGAGGTCCGGTGAAAGTCGTGAAGTTTATGCATGGCTCTTGGAATTACTGTGTTGTCCTGTCTTTCCTTATAAAATGTATCTAGACCTCCATGGTATTCATGACAACCTTCTTTTTCAGAACATCCATATTTATTTGAAATTGATATATTAGCCGCTTGGTTTTGCGCCGGTGTCGTTTGAATAAATTCTAAATCTTCACTGCTGTTGATCATTTCATTAGTTTCGATTATTTTGTTAGCGGTGGTTGGTGTGGTAATTTGTATTAGAGTCGTAGGTGTCACAATTTGCTCTTCTTTAGTAACTATGTTTTTATCCGAGTATTTTGGTGTTGTAAGATCTTTAGAGGGTTTTATCATGTTAATTAAAGTTGTTAATTTAGTAACTAATTTTTCAATCGGGGTGGTTTTCGTAGGTGCTTGGTTGGCCAAGACCTTTGTTGTTATTTTTAACTGAGCTTCTTCTACAGTTGCTATAAGAGGCGTAGGTGTGACAACTTTAAGTGCTTTATTTATTTGTGGATTTCCTTCATCGCCTTTAATCTCTGCATTAGGTTTTATGGTTGTATGAGCTTTACTGGTAACAGATTTATGTGTTTTAACAGTGATGATTGACTTAACAGTTGTAATTGGTATAGTAGTAATGGGTTTGTTAGTGAAGCTATAGAGTGTTAAACAATTACTTACCTCTGTGTCTACCTTAGGTAAACTCCAGATCACTCTAGTCTCTTCCATTTCACCATCGGCAGCTGTTCCAATTTTTATTTCATATGATTTGTCTACTCGAAAAGCTAAAACATCTGCTTCAATCGTCCATCCGCAAGTTGTTTTTGTGATTTGTAAGCCACATTTTGTGTCTTTCTGATCCGTTATTAATACATTATTCCCTAAATTCATGAACGATCTACACATCTCGCGACGATCGTTGCCTAACACTATTCTTGAGATAATTATTGGCCTTCCTAGCATGTTGTCACCCACATCATCAGTAGAAATATGTATTTTAACTTTGCCGTTCATCATTTCAACAGTACCTGTTTTCTTTGTGTCTTTTACTCGTTCTAAATCACCTTTACCTGTTACCGAATCATTTGTGTCAGGGTTTATCTTTTTTTTTTTTTTCCTCCGAAGAGTTTTTGCGGCGCTAGTGGCTCGTATTTTTTCTACAGTAGGCAGACAGGAAGGAGGGTGAGGAGAGGGGGGAAGACATGCGGCAAAGGTCGTCGGGACCGGGAGTCGAACCCGCGACGTCCGCGTCGAGGACTAAGGCCTCCAAACGTGGGGCGCGCTAACCCGCTGCGCCACCACAGCACGCCCCGTGTCAGGGTTTATCATTAACATATAATGTGTAAAATCATTGTCTTTACTCCACTGTCTTCCTATTTTTACTTCTATGTCAAATCCGTCATCTCTAATGTACATAATGATTGAACATTGATCCGTGATATAGTTGTTCCTCTGTTTTGTAATAGCCTTGCTACACAATTGTCGGTTAGCATAGCTCACATGGGTTTCATACTCTGTTTCTAACTTTGATTGAAATGCAGTCTCTGTTAAACTTGCTGTCCATTTCCATTCTAAGTGTACATTTCTGGTTTTACGAATTAATTTCTTGGAAACATCTAAGTTGACATTTACTGGAAAGAACACTGGCATGTACTTGTCTGGAATTTTATAAGTTGTGTGGTACTTATCTTTCTCATTGGAGATGGATCTTTTCACAAGAGTACCGTTTGTCCCCCCTGGAGGCTGTTCTTGAGTCCATGTTTTAGTTTAGTTTAGTTTAGTTTATTTCAGACAAACCTTTCACCTACAGTGTAAACGACACAAAGTACATAATATATTTCTTTTTTAAAAAAGAAAAAAAAGAAGCAAACAAAAACAACACATCACATCGGTGATTATGAGTCTGAAAAGGAGTATGCTGAAGTATAACTTATGTAGTGTTAAGAAGGAAAGTTATTAGGTTAGCTTAAATTTTGGAAAAAGCATGGCTCTCCTTTTCCTCCTGTTAGCCGGGTCTCGAGCGGATGTCGTCACGGCTGCAAGACAAGGCGAGGCACAATGACGTCACAGATCACAGAGTTTAATTCATACTAAGCACCGCATGAATCCGTTAACAGAGCTGCAGAGGTACAGAGATATACATTTTATACAGACAAGGGGAAACAGACAACACGAAACACAGAGACAGACAAAGGCGCCCACGTGGAGAGAAAAAGATGGTAAAAAACTCTGTTTCTGGCTTGCTGACCTGTATTTTTAAATGTAAGAGGCGTTTCCCTATTTAATATATGCAAAAAAGGCGTTCTGCTCTTCGACCAATTAGAACTCCCTCAGGCCCCCAGAGAAAGCCGGGACTCCCTGATTTATAGCAAAGGTGTCTGTTTTTTATCTAAGCAAAGGGCGGACTACCCCGTGGTCATCTCTGCCTGATACGGAAGATCCCTGGCGCCAAGAAGTCTCTTCTGCCCCATCGGAATGTAACTTTATTGCTCTGTGTGTGGGGGAGGCAAAAGGGCCCTGCTATATCAGTTCCCACATGTTCAACAGAAAACTGTTCCAAATAAGAGTGTTGGCTGTACCTTTACACATGTCGTATATTAGCTGTATTAAACGCCAACAAATAATCATTTTCCTTTACAGTAGTCATACCCCTTTTCCAGCTATAATTTATCACAGTATTTTCAAAGTCCGATATCCTTTCTGACAAAGGAAATAATAAGTATATTAAGATTTCCTCAGCTAGATGAAAATAGTGCATACACACACATACACATCTGTACACATGCATATATATATATTTACATATACAAACATATATACGTACATACACCCATATACACACCCATCTGCTTATAGACAAAATACACTGTTATTTTCATACCTTTATATATTTACCCACGCCTGCGCCGACATGCCACCTACTTGATGACATCCTACCTAAAGTTTTGGTTCCCAACCAGGATTATCCCCCTTGTTCTTCCTTATAACTTTGAATAATAGCTGCCTTGAGACCTTTCTTAAAATGTCTCATACTTGGACTTTGCTTCAGCTCTTTGGAGAGTTTATTCCAGATCCTCACACCAACCCCCGAAATGCACAATGTTTTCATTGTTGTACGAGCCTTCATAGTTCTAAAGTTAAGGTTTTCTCTATAGTCATATCCCCCCACTCTATCGGAAAATAATTGTTGAATCTTTTCTGGCAATATTTTATTTCTGACTTTAAACATAATCTGTGCAGTTTGAAACTCTACTAAATCAGTGAATTTCAATAAATAAGAATCTATAAATAGATTGTGGGTATGACAGTAAAAATCAACCTTATGAACTAAGCGAATGGCTCTTTTTTGTAATGTGCATAATGGTTGTAGTAACGTTCTGTAAGTGTTGCCCCAAATTTCCACACAGTAACTTAGGTAAGGTAAAATAAGTGAGCAGTAAAGAATGTATAGGGCAGAGGAGTTTAAATATTATGTTCTGTCATTCTGGTTCGTCGTGGTCAGTTTGTCCCGTGGTGTCGGCTGCAGATTGTATGAGTTCGTCTCTGCTGTCGCCGCCATTGCATGGCTCACCACCTCTGTCAACATCCACAGTTGGACAGTTATCAGTATCAGTCTCATTGCTGTGAGGCTTCTGCTCATTTTCCTTGTCAAACTCAAGTTTAACTCTGTCTTTATTTTGAACTTTAGTGCAATGAGTCAAATGATGCCAAGTGATACTTCCTTCTACTTGGACAGCCGTTGGGGTTGCTCTTTTGACTTCATAAGGTCCTTCCCATCGGGCCTCATGCCATCTGCGTCTGTACACCTTGATGTACACCAAATCACCTGGCTTCACCAATGGCTCCAACACTGCCGACTCTGGACTTCTGGATTTTTCCTGCAAATAGATAGCTCTATGGATAGCAGTTAGTTGTTCAACATAGTCTTTCAACTCAGTTTGCAACTGCTCAAGGGGAGGTCCTTTAAAAGGTAACCTCCATTGCGGCACAGGCATCGGTCTGCCAGTTAGCATTTCATGCGGGGTTAAATGCGTGCTTCTGTGCATTTGCATGCGGTAGCTCATTAGTGCTAGTGGCAAAGCATCTACCCAGTTTAGTTTAGTTGATGCACAAATCCTTCGTAGTTTTGCCTTTAAAGTAGCATTAATGCGCTCAACCAAACCTTGACTTTGAGGACGGTAGACTGAGCCAAAACGCTGTTTGATTTGTAGCTTTTGCAAAATGCCTTTAACGACTTTTTGTACAAAAGCTGAGCCATTGTCTGAACTGATTTCAGATGGTATTCCAAATCTTGGAATCACTTCTCTTGTCAGAAATTTGATAACTGTGTCTGCTCCTAAGGTTTTTGATGGTACTGCTTCGACCCATCGACTGAAACGATCAATTATCACCAACATGTACCTTTTACCTTGAACTGGTTTGAGCATGTCTACATAATCTATCACCAAGTGTTTGAAAGGTCCTTCTGGAACTGGAATGTGTCCAATACCTGGTTCTATGCCTTTTTGAGCATTGTTTTCGGCACATATTTCACACTAGCTTAGAATTTCATCCACCATGTCTTGCATGTATGGAGACCAGAAACCTTGTTTTTTCAAATTTTCCAAGACTTTTGCTCGGGCACAGTGGTCTAAACCGTGGGCCTCTGAGACCAGTAATGTTAATAACGCTACAGGTGCCATCAGTAGGCCTTGGTTAGACCTCCATAAGTCGTTTTCACTCATCGTAGCACCTCTGCGCACCCAAAGGTCGCGTTCGCTGCTACTTGCTTGTTGCTGCATCAAAATAACATCTTCTGGTGTTAAAGCTGGTTCTAAGGCTACTACAGGTGCCAAGATGGCCATTTGGCTCCTGGATGCCGTTTTTGCCGATTCATCTGCCATGTTATTACCTCTTATTACAATGTCATTACCTTTGCGATGTGCTTGACATTTGATCACTGCCAGCTTCGAAGGAAGCATAATGGCGGCAATCAATTCTTTCAATTGTGCTTTGTGTTGTACTGGGGTTCCATCTGCTCTTTTGAAACCTCTTTGCTTCCATATTGCCGCAAATAAAAAACAAACGCCGTTGGCGTAAGCAGAATCGGTGAACACATTTGCGGACTTTGATTTAGCCATTTTACAGGCTTCAGTTAATGCTTTAAGCTCTGCAAGTTGTGCAGAACATGGTTGGTCACATTTTTCAGCTTTGACAGTTACAAAATTTTCACCTATTTGTTGTACCACTGCAAAACCTGCGTGGTTTCCTAGGTGGTCTCTGAAACATGACCCGTCGACAAAGTATGTGACTTCTGCGTCAGGCAATGGTGTAGACTCCAAATCAGGTCTGAGTCTAGTGTATTTCATTGTTTCTGCTACACATTCATGCGGCTCTCCGTCACAATCCAAAGGAATCACATTTGCTGGATTGTTGGTGATGCATCTTTGAATTGTTATGTCTGGATATGTCAAAAGTAGCATGTATTGCAAACTTCTTGCCTGTGTTACAACAAATTTTCCTAGATTTATCAACTCTGCGATTTTGTGATGAGTTAATATAGTTACTGGATAACCCATTGTAATGGTTGAAGCTTTTTCATAGGCATGGTAGACTGCTGCTAGCCCTTGATAGCATGGTGGTCAGCCTTGTGCTACATTGTCCAATTTTGTGCTGTAATAAGCAATTGGTTGTTTTTTCCGACCTGTACATGTTTCTTGCATCAAAACTGCTGTGACATCCTCTGCCTCAACATGACTGTGTGGTATGGTAGCTGCACAGCACTGGAGAGGAAACAACTGACACGGGTGGTGAGAACAGCACAAGGCATTGTGGGATGCCCGCTCCCAGACCTGGACTCCATTTACACAGACCGGGTCAAGAAGAGAGCTGGATCCATAGCCATGGATTCCAGCCACCTGGGCCACAGACTGTTTGTGCCGCTGCCATCAGGCAAGCGGTACAGGAATATATGGACTACAACAAGTAGACTGAGAAACAGTTTCTTCCCCACAGCCGTCAGAGCCATTACTCCCTGCCGCCCCCCCCTCCCACACATATCATAACCTCGCAGTCACACATACATATCCCCCACCCCCACACAGCCATATTGTTCTGCACTTTGCACTGTCACATCATCTGTACTTTGCCATAATTGGACCTGCTGCTACTTCTTTGGATGGTTGAGTGCCTTTAGTTAATTTAGTTGTATATATTGTTATTATTATTATTGTGTGTTTGCTTATTTTTACTGTATATATTTGACCTTTTGCACGGGAGCTGCAATGGAAATTTCGTTGAATTCTGTTCAATGACAATAAATGCTATCTATCTATCTATCTATCTATCTATCTATCTATCTATCTATCTATCTATCTATCTATCTATCTATCTATCTATCTATCTATCTATCTATCTATCTATCTATCTATCTATCTATCTAAGTCTTTTTTGTTTGCAACATATAGATAAAATGGTTTATCATAGTTGGGAACTGCTAGTGCTGGGGCAGTCTGCATTTCAGATTTTAGAGTTTCAAAAGCTACTTTCGCTTCAGTTGTCCATTTTAGCAAAGTCTTTTGATTTTGATAACCTGGTTCTTTCATGAGTTCTCTGAGTGGTGCTGTTTTTTCTGCATAACTTTCAATCCAATCAGCATTGAAACCTGTCATGCCCAGGAATGTCATCATTTCTCCAACTGTTCGTGGGCATGGAGCTTTGCTGACACCCTCTAATTGAGAAGGTGATATGCCGATACTCCCTTCTGAGAGTTGTCTGCCCAGGTATTCTACCTGTGTCTGACAATACCGTAGTTTTTCTTTGGAGGCTTTATATCCCCCTTCAGCCAGTCTTTCAAGGACTTTTATTGAATCGTGATGGCAATCCTCCAATGTAGGTGACGCTATCAGAATATCGTCAACAAATTGAAGCAATGTGCTTTTTATTTCCAATCCTTCTAAGTCCTGTCGAAGAGCTTGATTGAACACATGTGGACTGTGTTTGAAACCTTGTGGTAATCGTGTGTAGCTGTACTTCTTACCTCTGTAAGTAAATGCAAACAGGTATTGAGATTGTTCCGCTACAGGGATGGTAAAAAATGCTGAACACAGATCAATTACTGTGAAAAATTTTGCTTCAGCAGGAATTGTGTGGGGGTTGGGCATTTCTGCCGAAGATCTATCTTCCACCACATCGTTTATTGTGCGAAGATCATGTACCAGGCAATACTTTGACTTATCTGCTTTTAGAACTGGAAAAATTGGAGTATTGCATGGACTTTCAATTTCCACCAACACTCCTGCTTTTAATAATCCTTCAATCGTTTTGCTGATTCCTTCTTCTGCTTCAGCTTTTAATGGATATTGTAGACGAAATGGAAGTTTAACATTTGGTTTCAGTTCTACTTTAAATGGTTTGGCTGATTTTACCAGGCCTACATCTGTTTCATGTTTTGACCACATTGGTTCAGGAACTTGTCTCAACATGTCATGCATTAACGGATTTTCATCCAACTCATCTTTTTCTTCTGTTTGTTCTGTGTCATTAATTGGTACAGTTACCACCTGTGGTTTTGCTGTCATAAAAGTTTCACTTATTATTTTGATCATTGTTGCATCCTCTGATTGAAAAATTAATGGGTTTTCTGTTTGTTCCCATTTAATCTGTGTCGCAGTTTTCATCATCGGTCCAAGATCTTTTGCATGAAAGTTTTTATTTACAAACAATGTTATGTGTGGTACAGATTCTACAACATTGTACCATTGCGAAATGAAATCATTCATCTCTACATTGAGAGCTGCTCCTTGTCTCCCAACGACAATGTATTGGGAGGCAAGGTTCACTGATTCACCTTGCGTTTCTTTGTCCCATTGTTCTTCAAACTCTGTGCTTTTTGAAATGTCATAGTACATTGTACAATGATAATCTAAAAATGGTTTTTTAGCTTCAGGAATTTGTATTTGAATGTATTGACCCCATTTAGAAATTACTTCTTCAATTGAGTTATTTATGTCTCCCAACCAATAAACTTTAGCTTCATTTTGTTGCATGTACATTTGAAGATCCACACCTTCTTTTTCAACATACACCCCCTGAGGAGAACACCAAATTTTTATTTTTAATTTGCATAGAGCATCTCTTCCCAACAGATTAATTGGTGTTTGATCAGATACCAAAATTGGTATTTTTATTTCATTGTCATTAGTTACAAGTCGAACAGGAGCTGTCAGTTGGATTAATTGTCTTGTTCCCGAGAACCCTACTGTTGATACAAATTTATCAGACATGGGGAGATGCGTTGCATAATTTGGACTCACACAAGTGTAAGCTGCTCCTGTATCGACCAACATTGGTGTTTCTCTGTTTTCAATTTGAATTTTCAAAATTGGTTCGTCGTCCGCACCTGTGGTTAGAATTGGGTATTGATTTTCTCCCCTAGGGTCCTCTGGGCATCCCTAGTATCCAAAATTTGGTGGATTGAATTGAGTTGGTGAATTTTGTTGAACTGGTGAATCGTATTGGGACTCCTTGTGAGTCGTATGGAGTTCCCTGTTGGTTATAAGGAACTGCTTGGTGATTGTATGGAGCTGTCGGTGGACCTGGTCTGGCTCTACCATGCGGCCGTCTTTGGAATGAGTTGTCACCATTTCGACATTGGTCAGCGCGATGTCCGAAAACACCACATGTCCAGCATGCTCTGGGTGCCCTAGTTGGACCGCCTCGTCCTCTGTTTGGCCATGAGGGACTTCTTTGCTGTCTTCCTCGGGGCACAGATGGAAGTGAGTTCCATGGTTGTGGGTAAACATTCACCACTGGTTGAGAAGGTTGAGTTATTTGTGGAGCTGGAGGATACATCTGTGGAGTTGTACTCACTGCGTTAGGAAGGTTGGCTACGTTCGGGCTAGGATGTTGGTCCCCCCTCACCACTGCAGCTTGAGTCTTTGTCTTGCTTCTGCTTTGAAGTTCTCCAAGTTGCAGCTGAGCCAGTTTCCTTTGAATGTTTTTTTCTTGGTCAGCGAGTTTTTGTTCATCTCTTCTGTATTTTTCTATTGCATGCACCACATGGTCACGAAATTCCTTGTGCGGCATTGACATCAGCGCCACCACTTCTTCAAGTTTGGTGCGCACTGGTTGTGGCATCACATCCACTATTGATTGCCGAAACACAGCTGCAATCATTGGAGATTCATCAACACCAGACTCCATGTCCTCCTTCCACCTTCTCAACTGTCTGGCGACATAAGATGCTGGATTCTCTGAGTCACCGATTGGTTCCCCTTTCAAGGTCGCAGGGTCCAATTTAATAGGAAATTCTGCCCTCAAGGCAGCCCAGATTGCCGTCCAGCATATATTAAATTCAATTCCATCTGCTCGTTCTTGCAGCATCCATGGGTGGTTTTTTAAAACGTTCTGCATGGTAGCAGTTCCCAGAACTTTTGCAAAAATGGCTTTGATGTCTCCCAGTGCCAAAATTTTGCCAACTGTCTCTTCTTCTAGTATTCTTATCCATTTTCCTGCGCCGTTATGAATGTCTGGCAGCCGCGAGACTAACCCGATCAGATCCATCGAGGCAAATGGTATGTATTGAGCAACGTCTCCCTTTAATATGATTGGTAATTGTTTTGAGGGGTCATAACGATCAGGTTTGCATATGTTAGCTCTGGATCTCAAATTGTATTCTCTTCGTTTTGGGGCTGGGTGTTGAATTTTATTAGGTGTGCTCGTACATGGACCAGCTCCGTCTTGGTCATTTTTGCATCCATATTCCTGTTCAACTAATCGTGCAAGGCTTTCATCAATTTCCATTTCCACTTCCTGTATCAGCGTCTGATTGTTATCATTTTGCAAATCAATGCCTTTGTGGTCTAAGTTTAACCAATAAGCATCTCCGCTTCTGTGACTTGCTGCATGACCAGCGTAGCAGTCAAGAATTTTATTATTTCCAACTGTCCGCGTTGTGGAGCATCCAACATTAGTGGTTTGAATTCCGTTTGGAATTGGTGGCATTGATGTAGAATGTCTGCCAGCTGGCTTGTAGCCATCTGCATTAGCATGTGATGTTGATGGTTGCATACTTTTTGCATGCTCATTAATTACGCTATAGTTTCGTTGAGGTGGACCTTCATCTTCCGGTGAGCTTAAGCTCGTCTGTGGTGCACCTCTGGATGGAACTGGTGTTTGAACTACTGTTGGCAGTGCTGCATGCACTGTAGATGATGCGTCTGATTGAGCTTCCGGCTCTTTATTTTGAGGTGATGCAACATTACTTTGTCTGGAATTTATTAGTTGGTCATCAGTCCTGTATCCAAAATCACCTGTAATGTTCAGGACTCCTTTCAGGGCTGGATACAACCCTGTGGGAATCATTTCATCATCCTTTGGCTTTTCATAATTATTTTTGAGCTCAATGAGCTGCTGCTTTAAGTTCTTCCTGTATTTTTCACCTTCCTCCTTGAATAGTTGTAAAATGTTAAATTCTAATTCTCTTTTAGCTTGTCTTTTCTTACTTTTATTTTTTGCTTTGTAGTCGGTGATTCTCGCTTCCATTTGTTCGCAAAGGGATAAGTCAAAGCTCCCATTCTCCGGCCACGGTGATGGAAGTCCTTTTGTTCGCTTCTGCCATTTCTTGGAAATTTTAGGAATTTGATCAGCATATTCCGGGTTTTTTGAACCAACGATCACTGTCGGTATGTTACTCATTTTATATGTTTAAGCAGTTGTTTCACTTTTTGAAATTCAGTTTAAGTTTTTCTGTCAGTTGCAGTTTCCTTATTATTCAGCTTTTTATTTTTGAATTTAGTTCAAAATAAATTGATTATTTTAGTTATTTGTGCTTACTGTATTTGTTCCTTGTAGTATTGTTTGTTTATTGTTGCTAAATATAGCTAAATATGTTATGTACTCTTCAATAGATATAGCACTTTAGCAAGTTCCATGCAGTTATTCAACTCTATTTACAGTAAAATATACATTTAAGTAATGTTGAACATGGTTCAGTGTGACAGAACAATGATTATTTTTATTAAAATCTGTGTTTTAGTTGAGTTAATTTAAAGCTTATGCTTTAAATTTCTTCTGTATTAGAACAAAATAGAAGAGAGAGGAAAAAAGAGAAAAACTTCACTGCTCAGCTGCAGTCTGAGATGCCCCAAGGGTGGGGGCTGGTTGTTGTAATAGGAGGTGGGCTGTCTTACTGCTATGAACTACAACTGGGCGTACACAGTCTCAGATCACGCAATATCCGGACCCGTGACGTGTGTTGAAACAAGAGAGGGAGGGACAGAAAAAATAGAAAAGGGGGGAGGGGGCGAGACCGAAACGGAGGGGTAGGCAGGGAGAGGGAGAGAGAGAGAGAGACAGAGAGAGAGGGCGGGTAGAGCAGAGAGAGAGAGAGAGACAGAGAGAGAGGGTGGGTAGAGCAGAGAGAGAGAGCGGGTAGAGCAGAGGGCGAGAGACAGAGAGAGAGGGCGGGTGGAGCAGAGAGAGAGAAAGAGAGCAGAGAGAGAGAGAGAGGGCGGGTAGAGCAGAGAGAGAGAGAGTAGAGCAGAGAGAGAGAGCGGGTAGAACAGAGGGCGAGAGACAGAGAGAGAGGGCGGGTAGAGCAGAGAGAGAGAGAGAGAGCAGAAAGAGAGAGAGAGAGCAGAGAGAGAGAGAGAGGGCGGGTAGAGCAGAGAGAGAGAGAGTAGAGCAGAGAGAGAGAGAGAGAGAGAGAGAGAGAGAGAGAGCAGAGAGAGAGAGAGAGAGAGAGAGAGAGAGTAGAGCAGAGAGAGAGAGAGTAGAGCAGAGAGAGAGAGAGAGAGAGAGAGAGAGTAGAGCAGAGAGAGAGAGAGCGGGTAGAAAGGGTGGGAGGAAATGTTCGTGTGCTTCTATTCCTGGCAATCCGCCAAAAACGCCTTTCTTTCTCCCAGTGCGAATAACTGCATGGAACTTGCTAAAGTGCTATATCTATTGAAGAGTACATAACATATTTAGCTATATTTAGCAACAATAAACAAACAATACTACAAGGAACAAATACAGTAAGCACGTTTTTTTACGTAGGCCACGCCCCCTGAGAACAGGAAGTGTCATGTTTTACTGTGAACGGTCGCTATCTTAGCCCTTTGACCTAATCAACATGAAACTGTGTCCAGAGACAGAAGACATGTTGGTGTGTTGAGGATTCCAACCCTGACCGGCTTTGAGATAGCAGGTGGGCGTGGCGGCGTGGCGAAGTGACCTGTAAAGCCGTTGCCATACGTTTGGCTCTGAATTCCACAATTTCGGGCTCAGCTGCTCCAAACTCACTAGGATGGATCCTTATCCACCAACCAACAGGAATTCATAACAACATTTGGTGGGCGTGGCCTACTTTCTCTATAGCGACCCCTAGAGTATTTTAAATGAACAGCCCCAAGCCATGCTTTAACATAGAATTACCAAACTTGGTACACATGTGTATCTTGTCAGGATGTACAAAAAAGTCTCTTAGAGCCATGGTCGAAACCTAACAGGAAGTCGGCCATTTTAGATTGAAGTTCAGATTTTGACCGCGATTTTGACGTTTACAGCCTTCGTATTTGATCAAACTCCTCCTAGGGATTTCGATTGATCGGCTTCAAACTCGGTCAGTCTGATCATAAGGCATGTTTGATTTAAAGTTATCAAAACGGTGACTGTATGAGCTTGCTGAAGGGGGGTTACCAGGGGTCAAAGTTCACCTACTCGCCATGAAACACAAAACTCTTATATATCCTGCACAGAAACTCACAGAGACACCAAACTTTCAGTTATTGATCATCATTAGGTGTCCTAAAATACCCTGTGGTGAAATTATGACATCGCTTAGGCCATGCCCCCTGAGAACAGGAAGTGTCATGTTTTACTGTGAACGGTCTCTTTCTCAGCCCTTTGACCTAATCAACATGAAACTGTGTCCAGAGACAGAAGACATGTTGGTGTGTTGTGGATTCAAGCCCTGACCGGCTGCGATGAAGCAGCTGGGTGTGGCGGCGTGGCGAAGTGACCTGTAACGCTGACGCCATACGTTTGCTTCTAGATTCCACATGTTTCGACCGAGCTGCACCAAACTTGGCCTGAGTCATCCTGGTGTGATGCCTGAAAATTCTATGTCATCATATTATGACGTGATCTAAGCCCCGCCCCCTCAGAACGAATGAGAGAGATCTTCTGTGTTAAACAGAATAAACAGTCCATGTTCGTCATTTGTAGGGCAATGCTGCCCTCTGGTGTCAAATTACTGAAATAATGAAACGTTTTCAGTAATTCGACACCAGAGGGCAGCATTGCCCTGCAAATGAAATTCTTCGATTTTGTAATACACAGGAAAAAATAAAAAATTTGTATTTCTAACACAAAAACTCGCAGAGACACCAAACTTTCAGTTATTGATCATCATCGGGTGTCCAATAATATCCAATGGTCAAATGATGACATCACTTAGGCCACGCCCCCTGACAACAGGAAGTTTCATATTTTACTGTGAACGGTCGATAGCTTCTGCACCAAACTTGGCATGAGTGATCCTGGTGGGATGCCTGAAAATTCTATGTCATCATATTATGACGTCATCTAAGCCCCGCCCCCTCAGAACAGGAAGTGCTATTTTTTTAACTTGTAAAGTTCCATCTATGGCTCTCTTGACCTAATCAAAGTGATTCTGTGTTGGATGACAGACAGGAAGTTGGTCTCGCTTGCTTTAAAGTGCCAAGAGTATTCAATGGCGGCAACGCCGTTGGTATACGTTTGCCTCTGGATTCCACATTTTTTGACCGAGCTGCACCAAAATTGGCCCGAGTGTTCCTGGTGGGATGCCGGACGATCCTACGTCATGATATTATGACGTCACCTAAGCCCCGCCCCCTCAGAACAGAAAGTGCCGTATTTTTCCTTGGAAAGCTCCGTTTATGGCTCTCTTGACCTAATGCAGATGATTCAGATGATGAGCTCTGTCAATGCTCGCTGCTGGCTGAACCGTGTGGGCGTGGCCAAATGGCGAATATCAGTCCCTCGCCATATTCATACGTTTGGCTCTAATTCACACATGGATCATCCGTAGGGTGACCAAACGTCCTCTTTTTCCCGGACATGTCCTACTTTTCAGACCTAAAAAGATGTCCGGGGGGAATTTAAAAATCGTCCGGGATTTTGGTCAACTGCCTCAAAACACATTACAAAGCTTACAGTGCATTGTAGGGCACTGCGCACGGCGCTGCGTGTCACGTAATCCCTGAGCCGCGTCAGTGCAGTTCTTAATCAGAAGATGGCTGTCAGTACGCCAACAACATGCGAAAGCGCAAATGTATGTAGTTTTCCTGCTTTTAGACTTTCTGTCCAGCACCCCCCCCCCCCCCCCCCCCACTCCCCCCCGCTCCAAGGTGTTCTGGTTTCACCAACCCCCCCCCCCCGCTGCAGGTCGTCCGGGTTTTCCCAAAGTAAAATATGGTCACCCTAATCATCCAATTGGCGCCAAACTGGATATGTATGACCTTTGTTCACCTCTAAAGAGCCCAATGGGTTTGAGATGTAATTTGACTCCACTGCGCCCCCTAAGTTGATACATCGGCTATATATCCTCGATGCATCGACCGATCTGCACCAGATTTTTTGACAGTCGTCAGGGAATGCTGCCGAACGCATTAATGCGTATCGCCCGGTGGACGGGCGGGGAAAAGGCGCGACAGCTTCAATGGCACCTGGCAGGCGGTGGTGCTGGAAACTGCGGCAGAGCTTCTGCGGTGGCTGGAACCCCGGCGGTGGCCAATAGGCCGAAGCGGCACTGAGCTGCGAGAGCCGCTCGAGGCTGCTCGCAGCTTTAATTTCACTTATAACCTGACATTTTTCCCCTATTATCAGTGAAATAATCTGCCAGTGTAATCAGTACTTTTTCATTAATATTAAGGATTTATTGAGCTAAAATAAGCTCTTCAATGTTGCTAAAAAGTTACTTGTAATATTAAAATATTTGCACTAGAAACTGCACAAGAACAATAAGTAATATTTTCTGTTTTGAATCAGTTAAAATCCATAAACAGAAATGTTTCCTTTAGTCAGAACCTCAACAAAAATCTAATAATTATTTCCTATAAACTAGTCAGAACTCTTCTTTTTTTATTATTTCAGATTAAAATAAAGCCATTTTTGTATCTTTTTCTCTTAGTATCCACTGAAACACATGCATACATCACTAATCCATCCAGAAATCTTCTCAGCTTGATGTTGTTGTGCAGCAGGTTTGGCTGCAGAGTTACCTCTGCTGTGTGTTTGCATTCCCCGGACCAGCTCTGCTCACCTGAAACAGTAGCAATAGTTCTGATGTAAAAAGAGAATTTTTTTGTGTTGCTGTGATTTCAAACTTCACCCGTCATATTCTGAAACTCAAGTGAATAACTCACAGTTGTCTTTCAAAGTTTTTCATCTTTTTTTGGGAGGTGAGGGAATTCATCACGTAAGCACTGCATTGATGTTGCTTCTTGAGAAGTCACAGGACTCTTGTGAAAAAACTGCAGAAGGCTGCAGGGGATGTTGGTAAGAGAAGCCTCCTTCATTGAAACTGTATTATCATTATCCCAAACATGACCAGAGGATGTGTTCGCAGAGACCTTGTGACAGAGAGCTATTGAAGCTGCTTAAACTTGACAAATCATCGTGTAATCGCTTTGCAACGTGTAAAATCAGGGATTTTATTTCCAGAATAAAAGTTCTAGGAAGAAAACTGGTCATAAAAAAATAGGACATTCTACAGCAGGCCTTTGTTGTATGCTTAAAAAAAATAGAATATGTTATTCATTGCACAGAGTATTGCGTACTTTACTCATGTAATGAAAGCAAAAACACAAAATATTACCAAGTATTTTTGGTCTAGCTTCCAGTGCAAATATTTTAGTACACTTGAATTAAGACAAAACTAACTTACAAGTAACTTTTCAACAAGTAGATAATTTATTAATACTAATAAAATATATAGACTTGCTCCTCTGTCAGATTATTCCACTTATAACAAGATATTTTCCATGTAATAAGTGAAATAATCTGATACTTTTTGTCAATATTAAGGAATTATTAACTTAAAGCAAGCTCCTGTTTCTTGCTGAAAACTTACTTGTAAGTTAGTTTTCTTATTTTGACATTCTGATGTTTATTCTTTGTTCTTTTTACAATTCAGACACATATTTATATATTTTCCAAATAAAAATACATTTTTTTCCTTTTTGTCTTAAGTAAACTTTTCTTGTTTTAGATCAGTTATAGTTACCAAAATAAATTAAATTTACTTAATGCCAGAAAACTTAGTGAGAATATTTTTTAGTGATTATTTTGTAGCAAATATTAGAAAAATATATGCACGTTGTATGGATGATGTTATGGTTCGGGGTCCTTTGGTTCTTCTTTGTGGGTTTTTCTGTGCATACACTCACCTTTTACGACAGATGGCGCCATACTCACCTGACTGGAGTGTGTGTGTAGACCGTCATCAAGCACACCTGAACCTGATCAACTCATCAGCGGCGTGTACTAAAGGAGGCTTCTGCCAGTCCTTCAGCGCCCGAGTGTTAGCCAGTAACGGTACCGCGGAGCCTCCTAGAGCTTGCCTCTGATCTTTCCTCGTTGTTCTGAAGCCTTTAGTAACTTTCCCTGTTGTTTTTGCCTTCAGGTTTTTTCCTGGTGAAGCCCAGAGAAGCCTTTACAGATCCTGTCTGTTTCTCTGGTCGAGATTCCCCTCGTGACGCCGTGGGTCTTACCCACTGGTTGCCCGAGTTCCCAGACTCACCTCCTCCGTCTGACTACAAGTTAGCCCGAGCCTACCTGTCCGCCCTCCGACGCAATCCTCTGTTTCCCTCCTGGACACCAGCCGTCAAGCACCGGACCACCTGGACCCCTCAAGAGACTAAGACTCCGAACCTTTCAGTAAACTCTCCTAGACCTCCTACCCTCGAACCACAAGTAAGCTCCGTTTACTTTGTTCTGTGACCTTCCCGTTTCCGACAACCCTGAACTCACCATTCTGCTCTGCCTCTTTAGAGAGCCGATCGCTCCGTGAACCCGTTTCCTCCCTGGACCAGACCAGAGCTTCCACTACCTTCGCTTGCCGTGTTACAATAAACCAATTGTTACCGTATATACCTCTCCTGTATTGTGTTCTGCATGTGGGTCTGAACATAGTTATCCATCATGACAGATGAATCATCTGTTTTTTAAATTTTTTAATAACTATTATTCTCTGTAAAATGGTGATTTATGCATAACATTTTATCACCTCTGCAGTTTCTCAGAATTTGTGACCAAAATTGGGTTAGTTTTTGCATTTTCCTCCAGAATTTGCGCTCTGAATGTAGACGCTTGACATTTTGCTCTACACTTAGCGTTTCAGGCGACTGGTTTACATTCAAAGTCTACGTGGAAGCGCGTCGAGGACACGTCAGACACGTCAGACCCGTCAGACCAGTCAAAATCACTCTAGCGGTTTTCCATTGCCGGCTTATTTGTCGGACGCGTCGGAGGCTCCTAACGGTTCAAATCGCGCTGCGCCTGAGATTGTGATATCCAAGTGAAATATATTGAGGTTTCTGGTTGTGGCCATTTCATTTCATAGTCGTACTAAGAATAAAGATTTTAGCTCTTGAAATGCACATCATTTTACAATCTGACAAAAACTGCTTCAACATTGGGTAGAAACTTAAAAAAAAAAAATCTATTTAGAGTAAAATATGAACCAAAACAACTTTTTCAGTTAAAAACGGTGATCTTACAGAATAAGTAAGGAGGATTTTAAATATGTTAAGTAATGTGCAGCTTTTTGACTTTAACCCTCCTGTTATGTTCGTTTCGAGGGTACAGCAAAAATGTTCGTGGGTCAATTTGACCCGGGGAGTGTTTAATCATGCAATAGTGTCAGAAACCCAAAGATTCCTCCAAAACATTTTTGTATCTGATTATTAACTCCAATACTAACCATTTCAATCAATATTTGTGCAATGATGTTTTTTTATTTATCAGAAATTAAGGATCAATGACGACAACCTGCTCATTTATTCATTTGGACATAAAAAATGGAATTTACATTTTTAATGTCCACTGAAAAAAACCAGAGGCAAAAAAAAACTATAATTTCCTTGAAATTGATCCTTGGTAAAAAATTTTATATTACACTTTTTTTTTTCTTCAATGGGTGATTTTTATAATTGAATTTGATACTTACATACTGTTCTGGGTCACCAGTTCTGGGTGACCTGCTGATTAAAATCAATATAAATAAGTCATACAGAAAGTATTTATGTTTTCCTCCATTTCTGCTGAGTGTCACTCAGTGTGGGTGGAGTTTGTCCACGGGAACAGAAAAGATTTCCATCAAAAGTTGTGTGAACACTTTCTGCTTTCTCGCTGTTTCCTACTGAAGTAAGGAGAATAGTGAGAAAGTGGGCTTGTGTGTGTGTGTGCAGAAGTTTTATAATTTCTTGCTAATAAATTGCACTAAACACATTTTTCTTTTTAATTTGTGTTGATATTAGCAGGTTGCGACTTCAGTAGATTCTCATTTTTCTTGATGGAACGGCTGTTTCGCACTTTATTAGCCCAAACTTATTGGAAATCTTTCTGCTAACCAACCATGTCTGCAGAGAAAAACAGATTCTCTTCTGCCCTCTAGTGGCAACAGACAGGTAGCGCTGTTAAAAACAGAGGTTTCTTCTATTTTTGCTTTTTATTCCAGGAAATCAAACTAATCTTAATACCAGACAACAATAAATACAAAAAGCAATGATGAATCTATTATTTCATGTTTATTTATGTACTTCTAACTGCTACTGGTGACAACTGGGAATACATTTTTCCATTGTTGGGAATTTCTAAACTGATAGACGCCACAGTTCAAAAAAATGTGTTGTCTAGTTTCCAGTATGAATATCTTAATATACTTGAAATAAGACAAAATGTATTTACAAGTAACTTTTCAGCAAGATATGTGAGCTTTTTTCAAGTCAATAATTCCTTAATATTGATGAAAAAGAACAAGTTTCACTGGCAGATGATTTAATTTAAAATATGGGAAATACGTCTTGTCAAAAGTTTCATAATCTGCCAGTGAAACTAGAACTTTTTCACCAATATTTAGGAATTATTGATGTAAAATAAGCTCTTTATCTTGCTGAAAAGTTACTTGTAAATAAAATGTCATATTTCAACTGTACTGAAATATTTGAGTTGATTCTATGTTGCATTGTGTTTGATATGATGTAAAGCACTTTGAAATGCCTTGCTGCTGAAATATGCTATACAAATAAAATTTGATTGATTTGCACTATAAACTAGACAAAAATACTTGGCAAGATTTTGTGTTTTTGCAGTGCAGTGATCGGTTTCTCACCTGTTGTTTGGGGCGTGATGCGGTGGTTTTTCAGGTTCTATTTAGATAACTTTCTTGACTGAATAAAATCTGGGTGTTGCTGCTTTTCCAAAAAACGTAGCAAGTTGTAGTTAATTCATAATTTAAGAAAGTAATTTAAATACCTTTCCTGTCTTTGTACTTGAAAACAGCTCTTTTTATTTACCCAAGTTACGATGAACTGAGAAAAACATCTGTTTCTGTCACTTTCAGTCTGTTGTGGAAATCTCCTACAGTCTTGTAATTTCCATAAGTGCTTTTCCTGCTTAAGATTGATGTGCACGCATGTAGACAGCATGAAACATAGACGTGTTCGTTGTTGACAAGATGCAGGACAAGAGAAGGTGATTTCCTTTTCATGTCTACAGCAGGCATGAATCCTGCATGAGGCGCTTTACGGAGTGAGAGCAGAAGAAGACGTAAAAACGTGGCGCTGATCTCAGATTCACTTTGGTGAGTTTCTGATATCGCAGATGGATGTTTTGATTCATCTGCCTGCTGTAGATACAGTAGAAACAGCACAGCTCTACTCTTTTTAGGCTGTTTAGGAATAATAAAGCAGCAGATGCTAAAGTAGTTCCTCCTGAGTGCCATCTTGTTGGAGGAAAAGCAATAAGTGCGGAAGCAGCCCACTCCACTCAATGCCACCTGAATAAGTGATGCTGCTGAAGGACTCTGAAGTGGAAACAGACAGGAAGCTGCCATTCTGTCACCGAAAACAAGCCAGTGAACTCATCATCAATAAGTTGGTGGAAAAACTCTGCTTTTTCACATTTCAGCTGCTCCAGTATGACATATTTCCAGGAAAGACACTAAGTCAGGGCAAACAGTACCAGATTTATTCTTTTTATTAAAATGTTATAGCTTTTCTGTCCCACACTGCAAAAACACAAAATCTCACCAAGTACTTTTTGATAGTTTCTACCAGTGTTGTATAAAGTACTGAAATCTCAGAGTCAAGTAAAAGTACAAGTACCTCTCCAAAATATGACTTTGGTAAAAGTCTAAGTCACTGACTGAAATGTTACTTGAGTTAAAGTCTTAAAGTATTTGAAACTTCTTGTACTTAAGTATGGAAATTACTGTAAAAATGGATGTACTCAAGTAATGTAATGAAAAGTACAAGTAAAAAGTAAAACAAAGCAAATGCAGTTTGAATGACATTTTTTATATTTTGGTAAACTTGTCAAATACACTTAAAATAATGTACACAACCAAGTGCAGGCAAAATTAAACCTGCTAATAGATATACCTGCAGGCATCATTTAGTTAAGAAAATTAGGTGCTTTACCTATAGCACAAGGTTAACTTAACCTGCTTTACAACTGAACCAGCTTCTTAGTAAACCCTCCAGGACAGAAAATACAAAGTTTTTGTAAGCCTTAAGTTTTCCCTTCAAGTAAGGTCAGTGCTGAAAATGAGAAAAATAAATAGTACAGAAAATGCGGCCAACATGAAGAGAAAGAGCTGTTACGATTACTCTACTTCACAAATCAGTGAATCAGTCAATGCTACAGTCAGTAGGTGGTGCACACAACTGGTCATTATGCAAAAGAAAAAAAGAATTGGGAGGGAAATGCAGCTTATTGGCATCTGTAAACCTGGTTTTGAACTTGCATGCCTTTCCTATATTCGTTAAATTTAGTCTAAATTGCTATTGCTATGGCTTCTGTCCCCCCTTGAACAGAGGAGTCTAGGTAGCCTGCTACAGTCAACATTAGGCCTAAGCTAAATACACCACGTGTGGAACTGAAACAATGCCAAACAAAGTTCATTTATGGTCAAGATTTCACAATACAGTAGTGCCTAGTGACCAAGCTATAGTTACTGAAACAGGAGGATTATAACCATTTTATAAGACGTTACCTCGATGTGTTTCTTCAAGTTGGACGGGGAGTTTTTGTAAGATAGAATTTCCATGTGACTGCTACTGATTGCGAGACTTGCTTTGTGTTTAATGGGAGAAGCGAAACAGGTGTATCCTAATTAAAAGTAAAGAAATCAAGAAATGGCAAAAAATGTGGAATGAAGATAAGAAAGGAAGAAGATTATATGAAGTACAAAAGTCAGTTTGAATTCGAAGCATTAATGAACGAAACAGAAGAGAAGAAATAATAATTAGTAGATTAAGAGTAGGTCATACCTACTTAAATGACATGCTTTATAAAATAGGGAGGAAAAATAATGATAAATGTGAGAGATGTGGAGAGAAAGAAAATGTAGAACACATATTGATGAACTGTAAGTCAAATGAACTCGAAAGGGAAGAATTAAAGAGAATAGTTAGAAATATGGGGCATGAATGGAATCTTAAAGGTATATTAGGAAATGAAGGAAACATAACAGATATTCACAAATTAAGGAAAGCATTGTTTATTTATCTTAAGAATACAAAATTAAAAAGTAGAATTTAATAGATATGAAGTAATGCTTCTACACACTCATGTACAGTAGGTGGCGGTATGCACCTTAAAGTTGCTTGTGATCCGCCATAATAGAAAAGAAGAAGAAGAAGAAGTATCCTATTGGTGGTGATGAACAAGCCCAGGCAAGCAGGCTACGGACTTTGTTCGGTAGCCTACTTGCTACTTGCTAATCAGTAGGTGGGATCAAAACACTTGCGTTTCTCTCTCTCGCTTTTTTGTAACGAGTAACTAAACCACACATTGAAAATGTATCGGAGTAAAAGTACGCAATTAAGTTCGGAAATATAGTGAAGTAAAAGTGAAAGTCATCAAAAATTTTCATACTCCAGGAAAGTATGAAGTACTCCAAAATATACTTAAGTAAAGTAGTGAAGTATTTTTACTTCGTTACTATACAACACTGGTTTCTACTGCAAATATCTCAATACACTTGAAATAAGACAAACTAACTTTTAGATAAACTTTCAACAAGATAAAGGATCTTAATTTAAGTCAATGATTTATTTATATTGACAAAAAAATTACTAGTTGCCTTGGCAGATTGTTTTACTTATAACACATGAAAATTATCTTGTTAGAAATAAATTTATCTGCCAATGGAACTAGAGCAATATTTAAAATCCTGCCAATGTCAACAACACAAAGTGTAAACTTAAAAAAGTGTGGTGGAAGAATGAAAACAGCTCAATGTTTCTTGTATATTTTTTAAAAATGTGTCTCAAATTAATTAACACAACCTCAATATGCTTCATGTTTAAAAAAGAAACTACATTTACTTGTAAAAGTTGGTTTATTTACAGAAACGGAGCAGTGCAGTTCTGATCTCATCCACCAGATGGAGCTCTATTTCCACATTTGAGTACAGTTTCATCTGAGACCATAACAGATTAACATTTTCATAAATGTTTGACAGAAATCAAATGGAAAGAAGTGAAGAAATGTTTTATTTTCTGTTAAATGTTGAACAAGAATTCAACTAAATTAAAACATTTTACTTTTAGCAACTCAGAGGAAATAGCATTTTACCTTTAAATAGGTTAGAAAATAGAATTTTTTCTTTGATTGTTTACCTTGAAATATTCATAACTGGTATACTTGAGTGGTGAATAGATTTATTAGGTGAGCTGGGAGAGTTTTTAGCTTCTTATTTCTTTAAAAACCAAGACGTAGATGTTGTGATGATGTCCTCAGAAGCATCCTACGCGCCGCCCGCCCACACGCTGACCGCTGTGGCGTTAACCTGACACACCTCAGGACGGGCTGACGATGCGTTCAGGGACCTCTGCTGTTTGGGATCAGCTCATTAGGCTGCAGGGTTCCTGATTAGTCTTACGGTGTTGTGCTGTTGAAAGGCCTCGTTTTTAACCCTGAAGAATGAGCTGGCCTGTAATTAACCTTCTGCTAAATGTCACTGTGGGCGTTTTAAAGCTTTAGGAGGGAAAGTGGCAGCTTTCAGGTAGTCCAGTGAAGAAATGGAGTCTTTCGCTAAGTCCACTTAAATTTATTAAAGGAGACCTGTGACTCAAAATTTACATTTTGCTTGTTTTGTTCTTCCATTTGTGTTTCTGTTGCTTCTAAAAACAAACAAGGCACTTAAAAAACCTACCCAGCTGTTTTTTGCCAACAAGTTCATGTCTTTTGGTGCCTTGAAAATGAGCCAATTTAAAACCTCACAATTTTTAAGACACACTCAATTGGCGCTGTGCCGTTGCCTAGCAACCCCAGCAAAGCCCAGCCACATTAATTCGGCTTTGGTTGCTCGCTACATTTTTCTTTTTAAGCTTCAGGATTGCTTTGAATTTCTGACAAAAAATCACCACAATGTATCACATCTTCTCTTCAGAACCTTAAATGAACAAAACCAGCATTCAGTGTGAGGAACCAACTTACCTTTTCCTGATTTACTTCTGTTATTCTGTGAAAAGAAATGTTAGAGGAGATTTGTTATGCAAAATTCACAATTTTCCATGTTTTTGTTCTTCCATTTGAGTATTATCTGCTTCTAAAAACAGTCCAGCACTTAAAAAAAAAACTTTCAGCTGTTTTTTGGTGTCTGGAAAAGGAGCCTTTTCACAAAGCCTCTCTATTATCAAGTCACATTCCAAAGACGTTGCACCGTTACCTAGCAACCCCAGCAGAGTTCCACGTGTTACTTACCATCCAGAAACCACTTGCTGCATTCTTGTTGGTTATGCAGGAGGCTCCACTCCTGCTTTTCAAAGATATATGCTTGTATATTTGCGCATCTGTTTGCAGCCATTTTCACATGGAACTGTAAACACCGAGTTAGAAGCAGCTAATTTGGTTTTACAGTGACAAAGGCCCTAAAACAACTCATTCTGACTAATGCCTCACAATCTAAAGATGTGCAAAAACATGTTTTGTTTAGGCCATAGTCTTTCCTAACCTGTTCAAGGAAGCATGATAGGTTATCAGAAACCACTGGCTGCATTCTTGTTGGTTGTGCAGGAGGCTCCACTTTTGTTTTTCAAAGATGTAAGGTTGTATAACTGTGCAACATAAAATGAAATAAAAAGTATGGATGTTGTTATATAATTCAGGAACATAAGATGTCACAACTCATGAAAGCACATTAAGGATGTCCTGTAATTGTTAAATGTTGGAAAAATGTTTTAGCGAAAAAACTGTGAAAGCAAAAAAAAAAAAAAACGTCTTTAATGGACTTACTTGTTTCCTCCAGAGCTGCTTTTCTGCATGAATGAGCTCTTTTTTCTGATGCTCACTGTGCATACATGGAGACACATAATTACCTCACGTGACACAAAGAGCAGAAAACACATTTTCCACTTGAGACAGAAGATGTTGCGTCGAGGTGCAGAGAAGAGGAAATAAATTTCAGAGGAAAAACAACGGTCAGCAAGTGTATTCTGATGTTCCCAGCCTAAGTGCCGAGGCGCTCGTTGCTGCTGTGATTATGAGTAATTCCTCAAAACGTTCAGGCAGATGAAGAAGCAGCACATGGATGTGAACAGGTTGTGTTCATGTAAGACTTCAGGTCAGAAATAGGTTCTGTGAATTGTGTCTAAATCAGAAAAAGTGCAAGATTCAGCTGCATGTTGAGTCTTTGAAGAGAGGAAAGTTTATTTAAATACATTTTAAGTTAACCAATGTGAGATAAAAAAAACATTAAACAAAGGTATAGAGTAAATTTTAGTTTCAAAGAATAAATCATTTCCTCTTTTTTCATGAAATAATTATGGGATCTTCATTAACTGTTTCTTCATAAATTTTTTAATAACTGTTCTTAGTATGTTTTCCCACCTGATAGTCTGGTAAACTCAGTTCAACTTGCTACATTTCTCTTTACACTGCAATATATCAAACCAAACAAGCTATTTGAAAAACCTGTTCCCCTCCTCGCCTGTGGGGGCGCTGCAACAAGAACCACTAAAGGAAATGACATGAAAACCTCTGAAGAAGACGATGAGAGCATTTTTCTTGTGTTATATCAGCAAAAGTGGAGTAGCATCAGATTTTAGCCGTTTCGTTTTTGTCTAGAAAAAAACAGGAGTAATTTCTTCTGCTAGCATTAGGCTAACATGTTTGCTTTGGTTGTATTTACCCAAAATGCCCTGCGCTGTAGTCCACTTCCTGTGTCTGGTCCGCTTGGTGTTCATATATGTATTCAAACCGCATTCATGGCTCCCATGTGTTTGCTGACTGTGGCTGCTGTGCTTCAAGGATTTTCTCCTAGCCTCTTTAGCATCGCTAAAACAGCAGAAGGTTAAAATATTCTCAATAAAATATCCATAAAATCCCATTGGTTTAATTAAAAGAATGTCTTACATTTGTCAAAACACACCACTTTTTAAAACTAAGTAGATTTTTCCCCAGTGTTTTCATCTGCTTTAGTTAGAGCAAGTGTAAATGCAGATTAGCAGGTGGAATTCAAGCATATTTACATATGCATGTTTTGAGCAGCCATTTAGGTTCAAATAAACTTAATCTGACTTGGTAATTAGCATCTGCTTTTTGAACAAGAATTTAGTTATCAGGAATAAGACTTGCCTGATGAATTCCTTTATAAATGCACTAAAAAACATGATAATTCTAATTGTCAGAATTCCTTCTGGGGGATTTAAGATGATTTTATTCACACAGACTGAGCTGGAAGTTGGAACTGCAGCAGTTAAATTTGACATTTTGCCAAATTCTTACCACTGTGTGAATCTGTCAGAGGAAAGGAAGTGCTCATTTTGTTTCCTCCTGTAATTAAAGAACCACTGCGAATAAAAATGTGAAGGTTTGACAGCTTTTTAGAAAAGCACTGTTATCTTTTGTAGGTTCAAACCTACATGCAGATGCAACACAAAGTAAGAACTGAAAGTGGTTTATTTACAAAGTGAAAAGGTCATTTCTGGGGGAATATTGGTTCTGTAAGTTCTGGATCCTGGATTTAAGGTCTTGAAGTGAAGAGATGTGAATGTTTCGTGATTCGATTCCAATTTTTAGGGTCATGATTCAATTCTGAAACAAATCTTAACTCAGAAACCAATTTTTCTATTCAAATGGTTTTTGAAATTCTAGTTTAAAATATGACTGAGAAGAAGAAAAGAAAGTGGAAACAATCAGTTCAGATTTAAACAAAAACAGGTTTGTGATTATCATTCTGTAATTGGCTCTTAAAAATGGCAAAAGTATAGTTTTACAACATTTTTTGTAGACTTCAGTCTAACATAATGAATTATGTTAAAATAAGACAGGCTTTACAGTTGTAGTGCATTTAACTTTACCTTAAAACTAAATAGAAAATTTGCTGTTTTAACTGAAGTGCATTTGTGTTAAATCTCAGTGGGGTATTATGGCTGTTGTAGAAAGGGAAAAAATGAGTACATTTCTGCAAAAACACAGAAATTAATGAGTTTCAAAGATTGACATTTTTAGACTTTTGAAATTCTCAACATTTCTGATTTTTTTCTAGCAAATTGTAAACTTTTCATCCTCTGAAATTTCCTAGTTTTCTAGAAATTTTCTCAGATTAGTCTGGCCTTCTCCACTTAATAATTGCTGCTTCAAATACTATTTTATGCAATGAAGAAAGTTACTTTTTAATAATATTGAGATGCTCACATAACGACTAAACTAAATTACTCCCTTTATAAGAAAAACTGAAAAGAAAGCAGCCTCTAGTGAACTGAAACAAAATACCAATGAAAGCATTAGTCATTCCTGATCAATACAACAAGCAGAACTCATAAAGAGAAAAAAAGAACATTAAAATGGACAAAATGCTCCTGTTCATTTGCTAGGACATTTATCATTAATATTATTCCTAAACGCCTGAAGGCCGTACTCATCCTGAGGTCAGGTTCATTTTTAAATAAGACATACATATGGTGGAGTTAAATTATTAAACATTTTTAGAGCATAATTCAGTATAAAGTGGATCAGTAAAGCAGTGAAGTGAAAGCCTTCAAGAGTTTGTCCTCTAATTACAAAAAACTGTAGTTATGTAACTGTTTATTATCTTATAAAAGTACCTTATCATCTATTTCATGGCTCATTAATCATCTGCTTTTTTCAGTTTCCTTTCATTGTTTTTCACAAAGAAAATTTAATCGGTTCTACTCAGTGGACAAAGCAATTCCTGTTAGTCATTGAATATCTTGTTATTTTCTGACAAAATTAATTTCTAACAATAAATAAAGGACAATTTAAAAAATAAAAATGATGTGAAAACAGAAGATCACAAGCTTTAGAGCAAATAAAAATCTAAAAGACTTCAAATTTAATTTCATTAAAACATAAACATTTTGGTTATGAATGGAAAGTATTGACAAAAGGAAACATTTCTACTAGTTTCAAAACACAAACCGAGATAATTAATTAATAATTCATATTTATCTGAAACCACATCTGAAAAGCATGTTCTATAAGATGATTATGCATGACATTTAATTATTATTTAACTTTTTTAATTACCCCTGCAGAGACTCCAAGTAAAATCAGGTTTTCAACATACAAACTTTTGAAATTTTGCCAAGTTTGATCTGATCTACTGCTCAGAAAAAACAGGATGTTTTAATGAAAAAGACAAACTTCAGCATCTCTGAGAAAAGTTATTTAAATGCAGGAATGTGTTTCAATCAGCAACTGCAACCCTGAAACCAGCAACAAAACAATGCTGAAAATTTCTGTTAATTTCTGACCCTGACATTAGCAGGAGATGCTGAAAAACAATTTTCACGTCACACTTTTCATTTTCTTGAATTTTTCCTCCCTCAGATCTTTTATACATCAACTAAGAAGGTCAGGAAAAAGTCAGTGCAGCTGAATTTGCATGTCTGTAAGTGCTTGTTAACATATTGCACAAGGCCGTGTAAGAAATCTTTAATGACTGGTTAAAATGTTCATCTGTTAAAAACAATCAAATCTGGAAAGAACATTGAGGGTTTAAAATCATTGCGCATCTTCTGAAGTTCATCTTTTGAGATTTTATGAAAGCTGAAGAGAATAAAGAGCAGAATATTTCTGACGCGATGATGATCCTCCAGAAGCTCCTAAACTCCATTATTCTGCTGATGTTTAAACTACAAAGATATAAAAACTGAGAGCCCTCCTGCATAGAGAAAATAATTAGGAAATTAGATAATATTTCACAGAGGTGGGGACTCGAGTCACATGACTTGGACTCGAGTCAGACTCGAGTCGTTAAAATCACGACTTGAGACTTGACTTGAAAAAATGCTCAAAGACTCGGACTTGACTTTGACTTTCATGCCATTGACTTGGGACTTGACTCGACTTGAAGCTGTTTACTTGAAAAGACTTGATATTTTTTACTCAAAGTCTTAAAATTTAAAACACATTATTTATAAAGTGGCGTCATTAATTAATTTCACTCACTCCGTATCAATATGCGCAGACCGTCACTATGTTTTTCCTCTCTCCTTATGTATGTATGTGTACGTAGCTGCAGCACAACCAATCAAATTAACAGGATTTGGACGTTTAAAAAAACGCGGCACAGCTACAGAGCTCAGGGAACGAAATAACCGCTGGAATATGCTTCCGCGAGTAATTTCTTTTGGCTACGTAGGTTATGAACTTTCGACTAAAAAACGAACTGCAACTTGTAAAACATGCAAGAAGAGAATATCGGATGGAGATGCCACGACGTCCAACTTTGTCCGGCATTTGAAGCTTCACAAAGATCGGTAGGTGGCACTTTTCTTTTGCTGTAAGATAGTTGACTTTAGCTAACTTCGTGTTAGTGTAACACAGTAGAGAAGGGTATTACATATATTTTGGATAAATGGGCCAATAGGTTCGGCTATCGGAGCACAGTGGAGTGTTTAAATGACACACAAGGGCAGTTGGGTGTATTTAAAGAACTGGTTTTAGTGACAGAAAACACACAATTAACCGTTGCACAAAACACACAATTATGAAAATAAAATTACACACAATAAAATGAAAAAAAAGAAATAACAATAATACTTGGCCAAGTGCTAATTCTTAATTTCAAATAATCCGGGTGCACCCTGGTAATCTGCACTCCAAATTGTATTAGTCAGCAGATTAATCAAATTAATCCCAATTTGGTTTGATTCAACTTCATTCACAGGAGAATTTCCACCACAGCTGTGCGTCACAATGTCCGAAATAAAACAATCCAAACAGTATTGTCCAAAAATCAATAAATAAAAAAAACCAATAATAATGGAGAATGTCAGTTGTAGGTTTCACACATAACCGTGTGTGAAGATGTATGTTGCTCTCCTACCACACCGCAGGGTGCAGCATGACTCCAAATGGGATAGACGAAATCTGGTTCTCTCTTTAGGTCCAGGTGGGAAGGCTCGCCATCAAGGTCAAAGGAGGATCCACTTCAGGAACAATCCAGCATAAATAAAAAACCTGACCTGTCAACAGACAGGACCAGCAGAAATACAGGACTTTACCAAGCCGTTCTAGCTTTAATCCTTCTTTCCAACACAGTAACAAAACATTACCTAGTTACTAAAACAACGGATATTTTTTTAACAACAATGTAACAAACGACAAAAACACAAATAAAAGGCTCCGAATATGCTCACCGATCTCAGTGCGACACACTTCAGACAACCGTATAGTGGGTCTCAATCCGGATGCGTGGGGCACTAAACGATGTAACAAGGCATATTTGATCTAAATAATATAAACTTAATAAAATAAAATTATGTTAAAGCCTAAATTTTACCTTTTATCTACGAAGAACAAGCTGAAATAACTGCCAGAAAGAGCCAACGATTCCTAACGGCTCTAACGGTAAAAAACTGAAGTTCAGTTTGTATTCATTTAATAAATAATTTCCAGCACAAAAGCTGGACAATCAACATAAAATCTATTTACAAAAGAGTTTATCCACAATACAGTTAATACAGCACGTAAAAAATACTTTTAACTGTCGGGATACATACTCTGGCGCTGCCCCGCTCAGCAGTCTCACCGCGTCGGATCTCTAGAGCAAAACCAACGGTACTGCAGACCCGGGGGAGAAGGGCGGGATCCACAATGGCAGCCTGCACCCTGATTGGTCCAGACGCTCTGGAAACCAAACTTCTCATTGGCCAGGCAGACCACCCAGCTTCCTTAACCTCTTCTCTTAAAGTGGCATACCCACTTTATGTGGGTTACATTAGCATGTGTACTCCGGGTTAAATTGGTGATGATTTACCATAAATCCGGTCCTTCAAATGCCTCCACAAATAATGTGCACCGTGTTAGCTCAGGAAGCCGGTGGATAGTGAGCGGGGCTCCGGAACAGAAAGCAGATTCTGGACCTGAACACAGGGAACAGAGTCTCTCTGTCCCATCATGATGATGAGCCGGGTCCAGTATCATCTAAGGATGGTTGGTGTATTTGAAGACATCTACGTTGGGAAATTATATTGACAATATATTGTTTACTGCAGTCAGTGCATTAAGTCAACTGTTTTTGACTTAATGCACTGACCGGCGTGACTGTCACATGTCGCACAGAACCCATTTCCAAGTAGTATAGCTTTGCTGGGAAAAAAAAAAAAAAGACCAAATACAGTGACTGTCCCAAATAAATTTTGTGTTTAGAATATCTGTCCCATATTTACGGAGGACTGAAACTAACATACTTAGAAATAAAAGCAGAAAAATAAATGCACCAGACCTTCCTGAGTTTACTTGTGATAACTTCATTTATACTTATTTCATTTTTTGAAAACTATGATTGTTGTAGTGTTGATGTTTATTTATGAATAGAAGGAGTAAACTGAAGTCAAATGTAATTCATGAATGGCTGTAATTTATTTTCTGACATCTGTTTACTTCTGACAGATTTGAAGAATACCAGATGAATAAGAGGATCACAAATGAACCTCAAATACATATTTTAAAAATAACAAATGGTCTATTATTTGAATTTTATGTATAATTGCAAATTATAAAAAAATAAAAACGACTCGAAATGACTTGAAATTAAAGGTTCCTGACTTGAGACTTGACTCGACTTTTGCCTTCTTTACTTGAGACTTGACTCGGACTTGAGGACAGAGACTTGAGACTTACTTGAGACTTGCAACACAGTGACTTGGTCACACCTCTGATATTTCATATCTATGCATGATCAGGGACTCTGTTTTGCAACAAACAGGAAGCTCTGGTCTGTTGTGTTGAAGAAAGAGCAAAAAGATAAAACTCAGAACTTGCAGGATGGATTCTACAGTGAGAAAGTATTTTAGTTTTCTTTTTTTTTGCCACAATTAAATGTTTTTGGTCGTCAAATTAATTTTAATATTAACAAAAACAACCAGATAAAACATAAAATAAAATTTCTTAAAAGTGACGTATTATATAAAATTCACATTTACATGTTTTTTGTTCCATTTGAGGGATGTGGTATAAAATTCATGAGTGGCGGTAACGATATATATCATGAAATGTTATTGGTATTAAAAATGGTAAATGTCCGGATGACGCGTATCAGAGTAAAAATGCTGGTAAGAACTGGAGTAAAAAAAAAAAACAGCATTTAAACAAAATCCTGTCAGAAAATAAAGTATTCTGAATTTGAATATTTTGAAATACATTACAGGGTAAACAGCATGTTGCGCGTTAATGCCAACGTTTAGAACGTCAAATGTAACTTTTCCAGAGCACACACTGCAAAAACACAAAATCTTACCAAGTATTTTTTTGAGTTTCTGGTTTTCGCACATCTGAAATAAGACAAAGCTAACTTAAAAGTAACTTTTCAGCAGGAATATTGGCTTGTTTTAAGTAAATAATTCCTTAATATTGATGAAAAAGTGCTATTATTATTTCAAACAATATGAAATTTTTCCCACATAAGTGAAATTATCGGCCAGGGAAACTAAATTCTCATCAATATTAAGGAATTATTGACTTAAAAAAAACCTCCTACACATAGTAGAAAGTTACTTTGAAGTTAGTTTTGTCTTATTTCAAGTGCATTAAGGCATTTGCATTAAATATACCATAAAGTAACTCTAACTTCAAAACAGTTGACACAATTTAAGCAAAACTTTTGAGTCAAACAAAGTCAATATGTCTAAAAATAACTCATCATTACTGTGGCCCTGGAAGCCAGAGAGCCTCTGTCCTCACTCATAACATGCACACTTCACACTTCATTTGTTTTAATTTTGCCTTTTGGATATTTGTCTATATCACATTAAATCAGACACAGAGACAGTCACTCTTATTAAACTGCTTATCCGTCTCCTGATAACGGACGAGAGGAAGGGCGGAAAGCAGACCAGAATGACTAAATTAAACTCTTGACTCTTTATAATGTTAAAGGCACTTTGTTAAAAACGGAGAAATTTACAACCAGGGGGAAAATGTTAATGGCTAATTAGAGCTTTAAAAGGCCGTGTTACATTTACCATGAAACAGTTCTTCAGTTTGGAAGAGCTTTCTGTCGTCTACTTTACCTTCATTTGGAAATAACAGGAACAAAGATCAGAATGAGAGCAAATGGAAATTTTATTAAATGTAACCTTCACTTTTATGGGTTCTAAAGTTTTGCTAACAATCCAGCAGCTTTTGTTAGACTGCGGTTCATTGTGTTGATTTCTGTGTCTGACTGGAAAAGAAGCACTCAGAGGATTTGCAGACAACAGATTTCTGCTTTGGGAACAAAATGTTTTGCTGTTCTGTCGAGTCGACCTCCTACAGAACTTTCTTATTGAAAATCATATTGAGATTTTTTTTTTTTGAAGCAGCGATGGAATAACAACAGGATGTTCTCAACCAGCATGGTTTCCCTCGGGTTTATTAGGAAGAAGAGACGCTGCTGTACCTCCTGAACCATTGTTATTGTTTTTCTTTTTTATAGAAGACTATTGTCTGTATGCTCACCAGAAAATATGAAGTCACACTCCATACTGTTCATATTTTGGTTTTGCAATACAAACTGATAAACACACACACTTCATTAAATATTTAGTTTACCTCCTGATGCTTTTAACATGTAGACTCGGTTCAATTTGTGGCCAAAATTGCAACATTTGTTACATTTTCAGGTGGTGCGGTTTGTTTTCACGCTGCACTGAGTCAAACAAACCAAACACTTTGAAGAACCTGTTCCTCTCCCCACCTGTGGGGGCGCTGCACCAAGAACCACTGAAGGAAACAACACAAAAACCTCTTAAGGAAACACTGAGCGCAACTTCCGGTTTTACAAAAGCAAAAATGGAGTGACAGGAAGCTTCATCGTACCACTTCCTGTCGTCTTTTTTGTCATTTTTGCCAGTAGTAACATTCGGCTGTTTTGCAAAAAAATCATGTAATGCAAAAAAATTTTTTGCATTGCAGTTCTGAGAAATATATCTACTTCAACATAGCTGGCAACTTTTGATTGAAAACAGCAATTTTTAAAAAAATGGGTATGTTTCCATTAAGCAAATTCATTTTCGTACTTTTATTGCAAGTAACATTGATTTTGTGGATTTGTGATTATGACACATTACCGGAGCTTTGGACAAAAAAACATCTGCAATATATTTTCTGATTTGGCCACTTCCACTCTTGGGAGTTTGCAAAGTTCAGGTGGTTTGTTGACTAAAGTGCAAAAGATTAACACAAAGATGATCCAATCCACATCAAATGATATTAATGACATATCAGAGATACTATTGCTTCCTTTACTTTTGGTCTTTGCCAAACTTTCCCAAGAGAACAGAAAAGAAAATAAAGCTTCGATTTCTTGGTTACCCAACTCATGAGTCACTGTCTGTAAATAAAACAAAACGTCGAGCCGACACGAAGGAAACTTCCAACACAAGAACAAACGCGCTGGGAATAATAGGCAGTCTGAGTCCGTCCACACGAATCCTCTGATTTGATTTTGTGACCTTATAATTCATCATCAGGTCAGACTGAGGATCAGGAAGTAACAGAGGAAATAATTGCTGTCTGAACCCACATTTAACTTTAATTCAGGGGTAAAGTTCAATGAATATTTTTGCTTTTAACAAACTAGTCCTGTAATAGAGAAGTTTTACCAATAAATGTTTAAAAGCAAAGATCATTTCCCAGACTGCATGGAAAAAGAGAGCAGAGGTTTTACATCTCTGCATTTATTAAATAAATCCAAGCTCAGGATTGTTAGATTCTCTGAAGCCTCAAGTTCACATTGGTCTGCATCGCAGATTTCCACGTTTATTTTCCACTGTCGGTTCAATGACATCATCAGTAACAGTAGTTTATGTTTCAAATAATAAATAAATGCAATCTATTTGTAATGTTTTGCAACTTATGGAATATAACTGGTGTAGTTAAGCAGTATATTTGATAAAGGGCAGGTTTTATTTTGAGTGGAGAGGCTCTGACTGGATGCATTATCATCATATTTAGATCCAAAATGTCAAAGTTTTAATTTTAAGTGACTTTGTTTTCATTTTGGTTTTGTGATATTGTGATTGATTCACACATCATCACCAATTCTTCTTGGATTGTGGGAACATGCTGCTTGTGGAGGACATTTTGAATGAAATGGAAGGAAGGTCACTTCCTTGTATGAGAAGAAACCCAACATGTGAAATTGGACTCAAGTCTTTAAGTGGATTCTTAAATATTACAGATTGTGGTTCCTTAAACAGGTTATGATAGGTCTATGGTCTGTACAAAACATGTTTATTACATTTTTTGTAAAATTTTGAGATTTTTAGTCAGAATGAACCGTTATAGTGCGTCTTGTCAGTTTAAACCCAAATAAGCTGCTGCTGGCCACGCCCCCAACTCAACGTTTACACTTGCATGTGAAAATGGCAGCAAACAGATGTGCAATTACACAACCGTACATCTTTGAAAAGCAGAAGTGGAGCCTCCAGCACAACCAACAAGAATTCAACAAGGGGTTTCTGGACGGTAAGTCAACAACTAAACTTTTGTCTTTTCCAGCAGCCATTTTACTTAATGTCCTGCAGCTCAACTTGGGTTGCTAGGTGACAGGGCTGGGTTCGGCAGGGGTTGCTAGGTAACGCCACAGTGCCTGCTGATTTGTGACATCACATTCTGGAGGTTTTTGAAACCAAAAAACATTAACTTATTTCCAAAAACTGGATGAGTTTTCTTTTTAAGTGTTTGGGTTGTTTTTAGAAGAAGTAGAAACCCAAATGGAAGTTCAAAAACATGCAAAATGTAAAATTTGCATAACAGGTCCCCTTAAATTTTTTTTCTTGGACAGATTTTCTGATTCTTTCATTTGTCTGTTATGTCCGGACAGAATCAGCTCCTCTGAAACTCTGACAAAAAGACGAGAAGCTGTAACTAGTCTAGCCAGAATATGAAGCCTGAATTTATAAAATGTCCTGCAGAGAGGATGCACTCAATCTTTCTGGCAAATTAAAATCTAAAAATATGTTTTAGGAGCGTTAGCTGCTGCTCTAATTTTCCATGTTGTGTAATACATGTAGCAAAATTAAAATACTATTAGAACGTGTTGGGAGTTGAAATGCACCACTGCTCTCATCTCTTCTGAATAATGATGAAGACTTCATTATTCAGATGGCTCAATTCATTACATTTTAATGACTTTCAATAGAAGTTATTAAACTTATACCACCACAAAACCCCTGTAGGTAATTAGAAATAAAGATAGATTTTGAAAGTGTACATTTGCTTGCTCTTTTAGGTGGGGTTTTGTGACAGAGTTGTGAATCGTCAATATCTTACTACTGCTAAACAACTGTCAGCGGATTCTCATTTTGGAAAATCAGACAGAAATCAGCTAGAATAGAAATATCAAGCTAATAAATACACAACTTAACAAGAAAACAAGAAAAGCTGCTTTGAATTAAGCTATTTGTCAACTTAAGCTAATGTTGCAAAGACTAACTGCGACTCAAGATAACAACTATTCAAAGAACGACACTTGTGTAGCTACTTCTTACTTTTAAGGTTATATATATATTGTTTTATCAGCTTCTGACAGAAAGCAGAGGTTTTTTTGGAATCAAAGCACCTGCTGCACCAGTGCCAAATATTTTGGCTCAAATTTTCCTCTTCCTCATCTCCAACTCGGTTTTTAAATGACTCTGGGAAAAGACTGAACCATTCAGGCAATATAGCAGCATCAATTTAACATCAATATTGAGTAAACAATAACAATAACAGAAAAAAGAATTTACACAAAATTAAAATGTTGTGTAAAAGGAAAATCATTAGGGTGCTTTTTTCCTGCTGTAATTCTCAGTACATTAAACATAAATTAAAAAATAATGGATTTGTAAATCCTGTAAAGCTTTTTTTTGTGCTGATTACCTTGAGTGGAGGCAGACAGCTCTGTTCAAAAAACAGCCTTTAATTATGTCAAACACTGGAGGAAAAAGATAAGTAGTGAAGAGCAAATTGCCCCAGCTGACTATTTGCTGCCATACATTATGCATTCGGATCTGCTAATCACAGCTTTCCTCCATTATGTCTCAGATATTAGCTATGATAATGGCTCAAGCTGTGGGTCAGTCCAAGCAGAAAATTAAAAATTAAAACCTCTGCTCAGGTAGAGGTGGCCAAACTTTGGAAATCTTTTATATTTACACATTTTAAATACTTGTTCTGTTAAAAGGCATTCATCAAGACAATCAAAAAGTTAAAGTTGTGTCATGTGACTTTACCAAACTAACTTTTTACTGAGTAAAAAAAATAACAAAATATATAGAAAAAAAGAGATAGCATGAAAAATTTGTAGAAAAGTCAACACATTAAAAAGTTACAATAGGTGTTCTACAGGGCTCACTGCTGGAGCCCAACATTATGAAATGTATTTGTGTGTGGATGGTTATGGGAAACTTTACAATCTGCATTGCAAAAACACAAACTCTTAAGTTATTTTGGTCTAATTTCTACTATTAGTGCACTTTAAATAAGACAAAACTAACTTTTAAGTAACTGTTCAGCAATATTTAGAAGCTTATTTTAAGTAAATAATTCCTTAATATTGATGAGAAAGTTGTGGTTCCATTAGCAGATAAGTTTACTTATAACAAGACATTTTTCCATGTTGTGAGTGAAAAAATCTTCCAATGGAACTAGTAATTTTTTAAATCAATATTAATGAATTACTGACTTACAACAAGCTCCTATTTCTTGCTGAAAAGTTTCTTAAAAATTTGTTTTGTTGTACTTCAAATATAGTAAGAAATTGGGACTAGAAATTAGCCTGAAAATAGTTTTAACGTTTTGTATTTTTGCAGTGTGAAGTCTGTTGTTGTATTCTGAGACAGTTTATTTACAAACAGACGACATATAAGACAATCACCAGTTTGTCCAGGAGTTGTTGTAGCAGCAAATTCACTCTAATATCAAAACAAAGATGCGACAATTTGAAAAACGGACCTCAAAAAGACTGAAAAAGTTACCAGGAGGAAGACTTTTCTCACAATTTTAGCTTTTGAAAAGCTACATTAAAACAATACATCTCGAAAAATGTTCTTTTAGACCAAATTATATGCTCAGCACTATGTTTGGAGAAAACCAAATGTAGCATATTAGCAAAAATGTTGTAGCAAATGTCAAGCATGACAGTGGAGGAGTGGTGATGTGGGCTTTGTTTGCAGCTTGCACTCATTGGTTTTTATGCCAGTTGTCAAGAAAACTGGCATAGGGTGTGAGATCTTTCCGGGTGCATGCAGAAAAAGGTGCATAGAGGCCTGAGAGAAAATAAGTAATCTTGTAGTTTGATTAAAAGTTAATTGAGTTGAATATGAATGAATATAATTAGTAAAATGACTACAAATAATCACATAATAACCTTCTGAAATGTATTTTTTGAAATGTGATCTGTAATGATTTCTGTAATGATTTAACTATGTAATGATTATGTTAATGATTAACAATAAGAAAAAGATGTGATTTATTGTCAATGAATATGAAGTTGTGATCTTATGTAATCAATTCAAACAGGTTTAACAACAGATTAAATGATAGTGAATTATAGAACAGAGAGAAATGCAGTACAGCCCTGATAACAGGAAATGTCGCAAGCAGTTCTGAACAGATGGCCAGAGCGCACGGGATGGGTGGTGCGGTGAGTTTGGCTGAGGCAACGGGGAATGGGGAAGTACGGGAATTTCCACTACGGTCAGCAAAAACAGGTTGGGAAATGTGGGGACTTTTTCATGAGAGACAGCAGATGTGAAGAAAGTCACGTAGACCAAACCTCCCCATACACACACATGGTGGAGAAATGTATAAAACGGGCTGAAAAGAGGAACCAGTTGTTCCCAGTCCAGCGGCGCAGAAGATGAGACAACCTGCAGGAGCAGATTGAGCTACGGACCGCACTTCAGAACCACGGGGGAGCTCGGACTTCACACCGCTAAGAAAGGACTGGGTCCCATCGCCCCATCTCTGGTTCTTTATTCGACCGTTGGTCTCGTCTCAACCCAGCAATTTCAAACTCTGCAACAAGACTTGGAGGAAGTACAAAGGTCCCTCAGGGATGAGGAACTGGGTTTTGCAAAAGGATTCGGACCCGTTCTGCTTTGTTTCCTTTCTAAGGAGGGTTTTTCCCACACCAGGCAAAGACCTCAACCAAGGATGCTAGAAATTCCTGTTGCCAAAAGATCCACCATCGTCTGGGTATGAGTTGAATCTGCTCATTGAAATTCCATTTCAGAACGTGCGACTTAAATTAGGGAAGGAGATAGGGTAGTATGATTGTGCATGTAAATCTTATTACACTGTTTTTGAATTATATACGATTGATTATTGATTTGTATGTCGCATATCCCTGCTTAAGCTTGCTTAATAAATTTATACTACAAAATTCTAATGAGGTTGGTGGACATTGGAATTAATAGAGTCATTTAATCTTTGTCCAGTTCTTTTAATCAAGGAAAAACTAATGTACATGATTCCAGTAAATAGGAGGCTTCATAATTTCCTTTGGTGAGAGTAAATAATGACCCTGGGACTTACATCTAAGTCACTAAACATAATCTAGCCGGTTCCAAGTGCAAGTTATGATTTAGAAAGTGGGCTACCGTTAACAGAAGTGGTTATTGGAATTATGCAGCTGCGAGGGCTACTCAGCTGATTGTTTCTTAACTGTAAAGGGTCATAATTTCTGGATTGGAGGTAGTTAGAGCTAGACGAATCACTTTCGCCACCAGTTTAAATAGATTATCTCTTATAGAGTACTTTTAGGGTAATACCCCGGTCTCAGAGATTTTCCGGACCTGTTAGACGGAGAACTGGTCAGTAGGCAGCCCTGGGGAGTAGTGAGGAGTGGGCGGGGCTGACTATTGCAGGATAACCTTCACAGTATATATAAATATAAGGTCAAATGCGAAGGTGTCTATGTGTGAACTGAAGCTTAGAACAAACTGGGTCATCAAACAGAGTGACAAACATTCAACCGAATGACTTAAAATGAAAACAATCGATGTGTTGTGATAAAAACCTGAAGACTAATACGCATTGTGATTTTACAAGCTGTTAAGTCTTGGAGTTAACTTGGTTTTTAGGAAATCCATTTTGTTCTGTTTTTAATTAACAGAACAATAAACTCATGAAGATTATTTTTATAGTGCAAAAACAAATGTGAAAGTGTCACAATTTCCAGCTGATTTAATGATGTTCTTGTTATTCAGACAGAAACTCGTAAGGTTATCTAAAATTATTTTTTTCAGCAGTGCAGGTTATTTCTTAAACCTCAGAGGTATAATTAGCACATAAAGCTGCTCAACATTCTCTCTGTTGTTAAGATACTTTTTATTTATGTTCCATAAGAGCTATGAGTAAGAGTGTATTTATAGGAATAACATCTTTTAATTTTTTATTTTACCATTGGTACTTAGTGTTTGAGAAGAAAAATATTTGCATCTATTTGCAAAATGATTGAAAAATCTGTTTCAATAGCTTCCTAACAATGATCACTTGACGTCTTTCAGTCCGGTTTCTATGGTTACTACAGCAATGAAATTGCCCTAGTCAAAGTGTACAATGACATCCATCTGTGGAAGATCCACAGTACTGGTTCTGTTGGACCTCAGTGCAGCTTTTCATGGCATATTACTGAAACGACTGGAGAGTTGGAGAGACTAATGTCGCCGTAACATCTAGAGAAAATCATCCAGGTGTTTATCTTTAATCCTTTTATCTGGAACAAACTTCCAGAAAACTGAAAAGATGCTGAAACACTGAGATAATTTAAATCAGAGTTGCTTCTGGTTGAAAATGACCGGAACAAGTTCTTGTTACTTCTCTTTACATTGTCACTGTAATGCAGTTTTATGTTTGTTTATTGTGTTATGCTTTTATTTTGAAGGGACTTTGAACTACTTTGTTGCTGAAATGTGCTGTAGAAATAAACTTGACTTCAGTGTGATTATATAACACTCACATACAACAACATATGAACCATATGAATGGCATTCACTGCTTCTTTTATTAACTTCCCATTGAGCCACCGTTATCTCACTATCAACGCTGTAGTCATGGAAACCTGCAGGGATGAACAAATCCAATCCTCAGAAATCCAAGGAACAATCCAAGGAAATCCTATACTCTAAATGTCGATCATCTGAAAAAAATGTGTTTCAATGTTGGAGGCAGGTGCCCTTCATGCTTCCAAGCAAAGATGTAGTTTGGACGAACAAACCAAGTTATGAAAACAATCAAAAGCTCGAACAATAAAAAACTCAACTCAACTGGCTCTTATCCCCTCCAGCATGAAGCCACACCAGGCCACAGAAATGGATTTTAAAGGTACTGCGCCAATCCCACTTGTCCAGTATAGAAGAAAATGGGCCTCAGTTGTTCAACGATCAAATGTGAAGACAAGACAGTTACAAAAAAACTTAAGTACAGACTGAACATCATCAGGATTTCTATCTCCTGAAAAGCCACTGATTTCCACTCCAAACTGGGATCAAACGTTCAGCAGAATGGATTTAGAATGAACTGCACTAAACTCGACTCCCAGAACCAAAAGGAGAGTGCAGATCATAAGATTTATGACAATTTCATATTGTTCATTTCTGAAACTAAGTTTGAATCCATTCTAACTCAGAGGAAGTTTGTAATAATCCACTGATCTTTAATGATTAAAGTCTGAGATTAGTCTGGTAGGGACTGTAATCACGTACATAGAAGCAGCTGCTGCAGCATATTTGCTCCATTTATATTTAAAATATGTGAATAATCAACAATCTTGGCATCTGTGATTGCTTTAATCTGTGTGTCAGGGTGTAAAAGCTGAAAAATATTCAGTAAAAATCAATTGAGAAGGCATTGATTTGCATTTATCTCTCTTTATCCATCTCTGTGGAGTCTGAATTTTGTTTAATTAAATCTTTCTACCAAGGTTGGAGGATTTTATCAACATATTATTTGAATGCAAACTGAAAAATAAGTGATGTTCAACATGAGGGGCTGGTTTAATTTTTTCCACAATGACTTTATGAGTTTAGGTCCAATATTATATCAAAGAGTAGGAAACTGGTATAATCAAAGTCTTGGTTTTAACCAAACCTCACCTCCTGTAGGAATCTAAGAAACACTGAAGTATGATCCGAGTTTAACCTCCTAGAGCAAAATGCCTGTCATGCAGATCTGCTGCCAGCTGAAAGATTCAAAGTCAACAACTGGTTGCCCATTAAGTTACCAGAACCAAACTGGCTTTCATATTAACTTCCTAAATTGAATAAATATGGTGTAATAACAGACTTTAGTGGCTGTAGGATTTCTCTTTTGTCTTTGGTAAAAGACCACGAGCCATTTCTCCCGCTAGTGCTAGACTCTTGTGTTTGTTTTGGTTGTATTTACCCACAATGCCATGCGGTGTAGTCCAAGTCCTGCTTCTGGGGCAGGAGGTGGATTACAAACCAAGACCGAAGTTTGTAGGCCGACCAGAGTCACTTTTTTGGTCCAATTACGCATTAACACATCTTCAAATGCACCACCTTTCTCTGCAAGTGGACTGGAGTCTGATTAAAGCGGACTAAGGAGGGCTGGTGTGAACGAACCGCTAAAGGCATTAAGTTTTGATCATTGATGCTGGTTTGCTATTTGTCCTAACAAGCTATTGAATGGAGGGGTATATTTAAAAATTTTAAATAGTTTGTTAAAAAATGCCATCATCCTCCAACTACTTCCTGTTGTCTTCTTTTTGGTTTGCTCCATCTGGTTGTTGATCATGTGACTAGGGTGTTTCAAAAAAAGCGTTTCCATTGCAGTTTTGCAAAATCAACCAGTTTCAATATGGCCAAAAAAACTCCCCCCACAAAAACGCCTGATCCTACCGTCTAAACATTTTATCAAAAACCTGAGGTTTTTAGAAATTATTCATGTTTCAAATAAACATATTTATTTTTGAAATGTAAAATTGTGCTGTTATATGGTCAACTGTTTCGAGCATGTTAAGATTATTGTGGTAGAAAAATTTCTTTTGCATTCCTTGTCCATGTGTGTGATTTTATGTTGCTATCATGTTTTAAATAAATAAATATAATAAAGACCATCTAACATCCAAAGTAGTTTAACAGCCTATGAATAAAAACTCTGACTACAGCAGAAAGTTTTCGGTTCCTGGTGGTTCTGTTGAGCTCAGCCCTCATTTGCTGCCATGTTTAATCACTTTAGTGATCTACTGTGTAGCAGAACAAGCATCGTTTCATGCATCAGAGATCTTCCTCATTCTGTATCTCATTCAGCTGGAACACAGAAAGCCACATGGCAGTGTTTTTGTTCAGTTCCATTAAATATTCACGTTTTCCAGGGCTTGTTTTATACCCAGAGGATAATTGAGATTGCTGGCAGTCATGCATAAAACGAAAGCAAGAACGGTAAAACCACAGAAAAGCATGTTGACTGCTGTCAACTCAGAGTGCTTTCTTTGACCTGCGACCCCTCAGAGGGCGGTCTGTCCAGCTTTAAGCCGATCTGCATTCAGAGCACCGCAGCCGACTCCGCCACGCAGACTGGCAGAGGTTTGCTGCTTTGCTGCTGGAGTAAATATTGATCAAACCTTTGAGAGGAAACTGGCGCTCCACGGGAACATTATTTTATTTACACTAAGTAGAGCTCTGAGCTGGAGAGGCCTTCTGCACTCATTTAGGAGATACTTGACTTTTCCAACGTCGAGGAGATTTCGACTCAATTCCTCCTCCATAAAGGTCTTAATATCCAGCTCTACTCCTAGATTTGATTTCGTTACACTTTTGAAATGTTAGAAGGCGATAAGAACACAGTAATATCTGCTTTTGTCATAAGACGTACAAGATTAAACATTTCCAAGTCTCCTGGTGGACAGTTGGCAAAAATAAACATGTTACTTTCACTATTTTCCAGGCTCTTTGATCGAAAGCATATTAAGTCTTTAATTCATTTACAATAAGCTGTTAGTTTCTGTGCATATATCTTAAAACTACAGTGTTAGATACAGAATAAATGCAGACTTTAGTTTTTAATTGATTTTATATGCCAGACAAATATAAAGTTGCACATAACTATGATGGACATTTTAAACCATTCTTTACTTCAAAATGGCTCTAACTCAGTAGATTAGAAACCAGCGGTTTCTAAGTCTTGGCAACAATTGTAAATTGAAGCTAGGTCTAGACTTTAACTAGGCCGTTCTAACACCTAGATATGCATTGATCTAAATCCTTTTGTGGCAGAACACAAATGTATGCCACACTTCATAATTTTTATTTGTTAAAAAGTGTTGAAAATCATCTGATCCTGCAACACTACATTGCGTTGATTTTTCTCATAAAATATTACTGAAAATATATTAAAGTTTGTAGTTGTGATAAGATGTGGAAATGTTGAACCAGTCAGAGACATTTTTTCAAATGTTTTTAATAAGAATGATGGCTAAAAGTAAGTAATGATTTAATTAGGACCTTTCATGTGAAGCAGGTTGATAATCAGTGGATGAACATGTTGATGAGCTAAAGGGTGAAAATGTCAAAGATGCAAAATTATTTTTGCTATGACCATAAACACTGAGTGACAGCCATTCACACTTTTCTCAACGTGTTTGTTTCACCTTTACTTGTACGCCGCTAATTAAATGATTCAAATTGTTACCATAGCAACAAGCTGTTTCTGAGCAGCGGTGGGAGTCAAGTCTCTTTTTCCAGATTCTGAGTCATTTGGCCCGGTTCTCCCTTAAGGCTCATCTGGCTCCCAAATGGCTCTTTATTCCTATTACCACCAGTTTTACTTTCTATAAACCGAGAACGACTGATTTATCAGAACCGCTGATAAAGAGATGGCATTCAGTTTCTAATCTGGAACAAACTTCAAGAAAACTGAAAAACAACCGAAACACTGAGCTACTTTCAATCAGGGTCTAAATTGTGACCGATGAAATAATCTGACCACAAGTCAAGAATGACCGAAACATTTGGAAATTGTCTTTTTCTTTTAATAACTCAAAAGTCGGTAGCCCTTTTTATATTTTGGATCTTCAATGATTTACAGATTTCATTAAAAATTTGCTTATTGTTGACCAGGTAAAACTAATATCTTATTTTTGCTTATTGCTACCTTTCAAAAATAATGGCTTATGTTATTATGTTTTTTGCCAAAAAAACAAAGTGTACTGTTTAACTGCATTGTTGCTGAAATGTGCTGTATAAATAAACTTGACTTGATTGAAAAAACAAACCACTCGACCAAAAGTGCTGGAGTTCTGCTTGGGTTGCTAGGTAACGGGGCTATGCTTGGGTGGGGTTGCTAGGTAACCGTGCAGTGCCCCTAGAATGTGACTCAACAATCTGTAGGCTTTTGAAAGAGATCATTTTCCAGGCAACAAAAACATTAACCTACTGCTAAAACACAGGCGGATGTTTTTCTTTAAGTGATTGGGCTGCTTTTGGAAGTGGTAGAAACTCAAATGGACGTATACAAACGTGGAGAAAGTGAATTGTTCAGAATAATTAAAATGTAAATTGGAAATCGACATGTTTCTAAGTTTGCTGTGGAGTCACAAAATTAGCATCCAGTAATACATTTCATTTATCCAGAACAGTTTGGTGCTTTTTAGTATCTTAATATAAACACAAAACTCATGCAGAATCCAGAGAATTGAAAATAGCTGGTGTCTATTACGAGAAAATAATAAATCAGATGTTTCTTCCTCCAGACACTTCACCCCATGGACAGAAGAGAAAAAGATAATTACCAGAGATTGAATCTTCTACAAAGATGAAATTTCTAAAGGGTTGCTGGCTTTTATTAGCGCCCCGGTACTTAACTGCTCACTTCAGCTCCAACGTAACATTAGTTGTTGAGCTGAAATCTACCGGGACTCGGCTGATTTTGATATGTGACGCTACAGCGTGGCAGAATCAAAGGCTGGACACATTAGTATTAACCGCCCGGCTCAGCCGTTCATGTCTGGAAATCTCATGAGATGTTCGGTGAATCAGCCGGGACAAACTCATTAAACTGTCTGATGAATGACATCAAGCTTCCATAAACTCCCTGTTATCAGACGTTTGATCCACCAGAGGCAGAAAAGTCCAAATTTTCCATTAAGAATTTGTCCAATTAATTCATTACAAGGATATCATGTCATTTTATTTAATTTGATTCATCTACATTGTTGTGGCTGATAATGGGAATGGAGTTAATTTGTAATGTGGGAATAAAGTAATTATTTTTCTAAGATTTTTAATATCTATTATTATGTTTGACCTTTATTGTCTTGTTGATATCTAAGATCTCGTTTCCAAGATGAAACAAAAATACAAAATACAAACACAGCAACAATACATATACAAGTATTGTCTGTTGTTTCTTGTGAAAATATCTTAGTAAAAAACTGACTTAACAGTAACTTTTCAGCACAATATAGGACATTTTTTAAGTCAATAACTATTTAATATTGATGATAAAGTACTAACTCCATTGGCAGATTATTTAACTTATTACAAGAAATTTTTCCCATGTAATAAGTGAAATAATCTGCCAAATGAACTAGGTACTCAACGCAGGGCATTCTGGGTAAATAGAAGTAAAACAAGCATGCTCGTTTAGCGCTAATGGGAGAAATGTCTTTTAAAAGAGAAATCCTACAACTGCTAAAAGTTGATACCACTCCATTTTTGTTTACATTTTATGAAGATGGAAGTTGTGCTCAAGTGTCTTCTTCAGAGGTTTTTGTGTTGTGTTCATCAGTTGTTTTTGGTGCAGCGCCCCCACAGGTGAGGAGAGGACGCTGCAAAGGGGTTTGATTCGTTTGACTCAGAGCAGTGTGAAAAAGAACCGCAGCAGCTGAAAATGTAACAAATGTTGCAATTTTGGTCCCAAATTGAACCGAACCTACTGGACTATAAGGTTAGAGACACCACTTATAAAGCTTTAAATCATTTCATCCAACAAATGTTTGCAGCTTTCATGTTCTGTCTTTCAAATCATAATTCTCCCCACTTCAATAATTTAAATTTTTATTGTTAGAGGCACTGACTAATGTTTTTGAACTTAAAACAATGTGATTTAGTCTTGATCTGTTTATGTGCAAATGTTACTTGCTAATGACTCCATCACTGCTTGAACGTCTCTTGTTAGCGCCGTAATTAGTCTTATCGTGTTACTGCTACGTTGATTTGTGTCTGATTTTTCCTATAACAACAGGCAGATAAAACTGAAAGGACTGAAAATGAACGCTTCAGCCACTTGTGATATAACAGTGATTAACCACCTGCAGACTTAGCATTTTCACTCCACACAACAGCTGCCACCTCCCTGATAGAGGTGCATCGATTAGAACGGCTCCAACTCTGGTTCTGCTCCAACGAGGTTTATATCACATCCAAACGACTTTCACCACACATTCACATTTCTGAGTGAAGAAATACTTTACAGTCTGGATGTGATTTATGTAAGAGATCCCTTATTGTAACCATGAAAGATTAAATGTTCAAACTAAATCTGTTTGTATGCACCTCTCTTCGTTTATAGGTAAGAATATGTGGAAAAATTTAATAATTTAAGACTCAGGTTTTACCTACGATTCCAAGTTTGGAAAATTTTGCCTTGATTCATTGTAGTTGTGGAAAGTTGCTATGAAAATCTGTTAGCTAACATCTACGCTCTTCCTTATCTCCGCTCTTGAAAGTTCAGCCAAAAAGCAGCAAGGAAAATAATTGGCATTCCTGGATTGGCTGCTTCAATGATAGCCAGTAGCATGTCAAGTAGCATTGCATTGAGGTATTTCAGCTGTATTTTACATATGCTTTATGAAAAAATCTCCAAATACTAAACTGCAAATAGGTGAGAGTCTACTCTGTATGGTTATATACAGTAGACCACACTTTAAACCACATTTTGAAAAGTCAACATGAATTTTACTAGCCCTGTGTTTTGTTTGTATGACATATCTTAAAAGTTTTTACACCCAATAGTCTAATAGACTCAATTCGGATACCAAAATCTCCACATTTGTTACATTTTCAGCTGCTGTGGTTCTCTTTCACACTGCACTGAGTCAAATGAACCAAACTCTTTGTAAAACCTGTTCCCCTCCTCGCCTGTGGGGGCGCTGCACCAAGAACAACTGAAGGAAAAGACATGAAAACATCTGAAGAAGAAACTGAGTGCAACTTCCTTCTTTACAAAATGTAAACAAAAATGGAGCAACATTTGTAGGATTTCCCTTTTGTCTTTAGCAACTGCAGTCTGGGGACCATACAGAAGTGTTCCAAGGGCCACAAATGGCCCCCAGGCCACACTTTGGACACCCCTGTTCTAGACAAATGAACTAGAGTTTGATTAAAGTGAAATAAACAGGACCGGTGTGAAAGACTCACTTATGTAATACAAAGATTTAATCTAATTTAACCAAAAATGGTTAAGATAAACCTCATGATTATTACTATTTACGTCTTTAAATATTACACAAAAGCATTTTCGGTTGCAGTCTGACAGGTTTGTATCAAGGAATTATCACTTTCTAACAAAGGACACTGCTTGTGCTTTCTTTCAGCAATCCAAATGAAAGCACTAATTGACCTTAACTGAGGCCCTGACTTGGAAATAAATTCCAGCATTATTTGCCGTGGCTGGGGATGCCAGGCGCTGAGTCAACACGGACTAATTTAATGCAAGCAGCTTCGAGTACAAATCCCCAGAAGCACCGTCTGATAAGAGCCGGAGGCAGCAGAGCACAAAACGATGAAATATCCTAAAAATAATACATTTTTCAGCCTTAAATCAAGCGTAAAGAATAACGCGGAGCCACAACGCGGTGGCGATCGGTGGTCCGATCTGCTGGTTCATTGGCTGTTTGGAAGGCAGTGAGGCGAGGCTCTGACTGATAACGCTGGTTGTGGCGTTTCTCTCCAGCACATCAGGATTCAGCAGGACTCCTGGCTTAAAGATGCTGTTTGATAAGTGACACCCTGAAGAGCCAGAGATGAAGCAGCTCACTGCTTCTGCACAGCTGGGAGAATCTGACCGTTTTTAGACGGTCAGGTTTTTTGTTTTGTTTCTCACATCAATTTCATCATTTGCTCAACAGCTAGAGCGTTTCTCATAACAGTTATTTTTTTATTTCTTTATTATTGTTTTTAACAAATCAGTAAAAACACATAAAAAAGCAAAGCTTTACACATAAGAATCAGTCATTTTAGCTACTGTACCTGTCCAAAAAGGAGTGAGAAGGTTACTTTTTTAATTTCAACTCTTTATTACTATTCTTTAATATACCTTTGAATCAAAATGCAGGAGTATTTTGACACTATCATACATAGAAAACATAATTTATAGACTCATATATTTTATACTATATTTAACTGATTCATCTAAGAATATTCTGTTTTATTTTATTGTTTCTAGAACAAAAGTGCAAAACTAGGTAGATAAACTGGGATGTTTTATGCTCAGAATAGAAGATCAGTTCCTCAAAAAAAAGATTGATGTCAACAAAAGTGTCATTTTTAGCCAATTGTGAAATTCTGACACCATAAATGTAAATATTTTCTTATCACTTACAAAATATTTACTATTATTTCGTCATATATTATTTTGTATTTGTGTAAACTGAAAAAAAATACAATTACATAGCTCCTATAGGATTTTTTTCTCTCCAACTTTACAGTTATATGGCACAAATATTTTGACTACGTCTATTTTTTATTCAATCTATTTTAAGTAGGAATAAAAATGGAGGTGTTGTAATTTAGTCCTAAATTTATATAAAAAAAAATCTTTAAAGGTACTTTTGTAGTTTAAATTATGCATATTACTTGAACGTTTTAGCACACTGTCCAAATGTAGTAAAGAATGAACTCAACTTTACACAAATTTCCATCTATTGGTTCCAATAAGTCATAATTTTACCAAATTTTAGCCAAATTTTCAGATTTGTGCTCTGAAGAAGTGTTTATTTGTCGTGCTTTAACTTTGATAGTCTTTTTTTGTTCGTGATAGAGGGAACAAGTGAGTAAATTTAGTAATAGATAAAAAGAATAAATATATTTTTCTTTCACCTGATAAAAACAAACATTCAAATCTTCATCCTCACCATGAAACCCGTTGCAGTGGAGGCTTAGGGTTTTGTTTATCCCCCCTGAGGTGCTTTTATGCTTCTGCCCTCCAAGAAATTTTTATCAGTCTAAATGGGCAAAGTTTTGTATTTTCTTTCAGCTAATGTTCCAGGAGTCTTCCTGATGGATTTGTTTCGTTCTGGGTGACCCAGCAGAGACCCTCAGATGCAAACAGCTTAGCTAACAAAGAAAAGAGAAAACACCTCCCACCAGTAAAAGCTTTCAGACGACTTATCCAGCTATTAAAATATATTAATATGGATAAAAGCTTTCCTGCTCCAAATCCCCCATATTGTAGATTACTGTGGGGATTTAAACTTAAAATCAAAATGAAGGAGGAATTTACAGGATGTAGAAAATATTTTGATAAATGTAACACTCTTTTAACAAAAGATTTTCAACATAAAATACATCAAAATAAATAATTCAGATGAATCTCACACAAAATAAACTTTATAGTTGTTGTCAAAACAATCAGAATAAAATAATGTTTTTAACATATTTCTTAAAACTGTCACTCTGTTGTGACAGTTTGTTATGAGACAGTTAATCTGTGAAAAGATCGATGTCCTCCACCTCTTCCCTGAGGTATTATTGTCGTCTGGAGAAATGCACCAAAAGCAACCAATCAGAGCCAGGAGGCGGGTCTTAGTGCTGCCAATCAACCTTACATACTCGCTGTTAAATGTGATTGTGTCAGCGAAACGACTTAAACTGTTTATTTGCGGTCATTGGTCTACATGCTAATAGGACCTAGCATTTATGATAGGTTATGCTGGCAGCTAGAGCAATGACAGACATCCTGGCCCTGATTGGTTGTTTCTAACCAAGCAGTGCTTTTCTGGGGAAGAGGGATGAGGAAGAGGAGCTAAAGCTGTCATTTGCAGCCTGACCTGCAATAGCACCTTATAAAAGCCTTAAATTCAAGTATCTAAAATTAAGGCCTTAAAATGCCTTAAATCCAGGTAAAAAATGTAGTTTGGCCTTAAATACGATTACGATAATCACAGGTATTACATTTTTGCCAGAATTGTGTAATCATGCGTAATCTATGTTTTTTTCCCTCACATGCCTTTTCTGTCAGGCATAAGTTTGAGTCGTACGCAGACATCTGTATTATGTACTGATGACTAGCTGAAACATTACCCTCGCTAGCTAGTTAGCATCTATATTATTGCTGAAAAAGAAATATAACAAAGTCAGTTTTCCCGACTTTATTCTATTAACCTTTTCCAGTTCTGGGTGACTTTTGCAATCTCTTTTTCTTGATCTACTAAGAAAACTGTTGCATTCTTAATTTCCTATCAACCAAAACTAATTTGAAATTGTCTTGACATGGGAAAGAATTCAATTTCTTGCTTCTGCCACTGCTTTAAAAGCGTCACTGAAGGTTTTTCAGGTGCCATTCAAGGCTGTATAGAAAGATAAAGCCAAATTAATTGCCTTTATCAGATTGAATAGCTGCAGTATATAAAATCCTCCTGAAGACGAAGTGATTATTCATCACCTGCAGGGATTTCTGGAAGCCATAATTTAACGGTTTGCGATCTGAAGGTTGGATTTCCTCCCAAACTGAAGGAAACGTTGAGTTTTATCTCAGTTTCGTGCAAAATCAGAGTAAAGTTACATACAGATCTGCGGCTCAGGTTGCATTATGATTTATTCAAGTCACAGCAGCAGTGATTCACAGTACGCACTGATGGGAAAAAAAATACAAAACATGTTTTTCAGTTGCATGAGTCACATGTCAGGCGGAGCTGATAAGACACCCTGTTTACATCTGTTCTCTTGTGCGTTTTGTGAGCGTTTGAATGCAATTCAAGTTTACAGAGGTGCACATTAAAAAGGCAACACTTAAAACATCAAAACTGTACATAATCTTTTTTTTCTGAGACACTTTCATACAGAATACGGTTTCTTTTTATATCACAGTGCAACACCATTAAGGCAAAGATTTAAAAAAGCAGCAGGTCAGACACACAGAGAAAACCTACATTAATTATACTCCTCCCTTTCACACAAACACACTGAAAAATAGACTTACTTATAACCACATGCTTAAAGTGCCAGTGTGAATAACTCAAATGTGCAAATTTACACAAATACTTACACAAACTTACAAGAGCGTAGATGAGAAACAAGCAGATTTTTTTTTTACCCTGTTTGAACCTGTGAATGGTGCCATCAAATATTTCAGATTATTTTTTTAGCTCAACATTGTCCAATGTTGAATTTTCTTTGACAACTTTTAACTTAATGACATTACTTTTTTGCCTGAGGGTTTGAAGTAAACAATTCTTATTTTGTACTGAAAGTTTGCTATAAAAGAAAATAGTTTTATAATAAAGTTTAGCTGATTTGTGCTGGAAAGAGACCAATATTGTTCTTGAAATTTGTGCTGTGATGAAATCAAAGCGGTGGGTACACTTCCGCTAACCTGCTAATGTGCTAATTAGCGCATTGCAATTAGCACAATCACATTATAATTAGCTCTGCTATAAATAGCAGAGCTAATGCTTCGTTTAGCGCCTTTGCTAAACTTGCAAACATTTAGCACACCTAGCTTCCTTTAACTGAATTAAGTTTTAAAACACTAATTTATTTGGCTGTTTTGTAAACTTTCAGTTCAATAAAGGTGACCAAAAATGAAAAAAAAAAAAGCGATTACAGGAGAGGGCGTGATTGGTCGACGATGAAGGGACGCTATTGGCTTACAATGTGTCATGTGACAATCCGCGATTGGTCGACTCAGTGATAAAACGCTAAATATAGCATTGAGTAATTCTGCAGTATTTTATTGTTTTTAGCTTTAGCGCTTCAGAATTAGCTCCCATGTTGGTTTAGCTCTAAGATGAACTTCATGAATAATGTTGTAGAGTTTAAATTTATTCAAAAACATCTGGAAAGCAGCAAGACTTCATCACACAGATTCACCCCTTTGGTAAACAGAATTACAATCCTCTTTCTTTCTTTAGCCTCATCATTGACATATACATTAATGTTATCATTGAATAAAAATATCTTTGACAGCTATGTACAGTAATGCTATGATAACCTTATGAAGCAATAGGCCTCCTTTTATGGCAATGTCATGGTTGCCTCAGTAAACAATGGTATGATTACCTTTTAAGGCATTATTTTTATCCTTGATTACATCATAAGGCAAAGTTATGGTTACCTCAGAAATCAATGGTGTGATTAATTTAAAGAGAAAAACTCACCTTATAAGACAAAGTTGTGATTGCAGGATTACCTTATAAGGGTAAGTTATAATTATAATGTAATGATCGCTTTATAATGCAATACTGTGGTTGCCTTATAAGGTATGATCACCTTATAAGTAAATATTATGATTACAGTTAAGAGTAATGTCATATCACCTTATGTGGCGATGCTATAAAGTCCTACCCCAATGGTTCCATGTTCAAAAACCAATGGAGACATAAAGTAATCTCAGTTGTAACAAAGTTAGTCTCTTATCTCATTCTTAGCTGTCTAATGTGCTTTAAAAACATCATATGCTGAAGCATTTTCAATCTGTGCAGCTGCAAAACTGACATTTCAGGCTCTTCATCCTTTTAGATTCACAACATTGTGGACTGCAGACAAATCCTCTGTGTTAGCCAACCGTCTAATCAACCCCACTTATCCTGCAGACCTGCAGCTTTGCACTGCACACTGATTACAGATGAACTACCTGGAGCGTCTCACAGAAAGCTAATACACCAGAGAGCCTGTGAGCAGCAGAAGATCTCCTTAAAGGTCTTCCTCATCTCCTGGCTGCGGAAAGCGTAGATGATGGGATCGATGACGGAGTTGCACATGATGAGGATGAGGTACATGTTGAAGTGCGACATGAAGCAGGTGCAGTAGGGGTTCCTGGGGCAGGTGATCATCAGGATGAGGTGCAGAAAGAAGGGCGCCCAGCACACCACAAACACCCCCAGCAGGATGGTGAGGGTGATGGCGCCCTTCATGTTGGCGCGCTGCTGGATGGGCGCGTTGCCCGGCAGGGCGGCGATGCGCTTCATGTGCAGGCGCGCCAGCAGGAACATGTGAACGTAGAGCGACGCCATGAGGACCAGCATGGTGAAGAACATGGTGATGAGGCAGATGAGCACCATGGTGCTCTCCGAGTAGATGATGAACAGGATGCCAGAGACGGTGCAGCACGTCCAGATGCCGGCGATGACCAGCAACGCCCGCCGGATGGTGACGATGTTGTGGTACCGCAGGGCGTAGAAGATGGTGATGTAGCGGTCGATGGCGATGGCGAGCAAGCTGCAGATGGAGGCGAGCAGAGAGCTGCAGATCATGGAGTCGAACACGTTGTCCATGCTTTTGATGAACGTGACGGGGATGGTGAGGCTGCCGCCGTTGATCAGCGCTATGACGATCGTCTCCGAGGCGTTGGAGACGCTGACCAACATGTCGGCGACCGCCAGGCTACAGATGAAGAAGTACATCGGGGAATGGAGGTTCTTGTTCTTGATGATGGCAGCGACCACCAGGATGTTCTCCAGCAGACTGATGATGCCCAAAGTGAGAAAGACCTCGGTGGAAATCAGCAGCTGCTCGTAGCAGCCAGCAGAGGAATCCTTCTCCTCTCCGGAAACGTCTTTCTCTGGCAGAGTTCCCAGGCACAGGGTCCGGTTCAGGTAGCATGGGATCAAGCCTTGCTGAGCCGTGGAGTTCATCTTTACTTCTTCTCTTTGTTACAGCAAGTCCTGAATGGGTTAAGATTTTGATAAGTGTCACCTTTATTTATAACTGATTCTATGATTCTGTTTGGTAAATTTCTGTTGTCCATGTTCTTAGCCCATGATGTATCCTGGCAGCTTCATGCGCATAAAAACTCTGTCCATGAAGAAGCTGAGGAGGAAACTGACGAAGCCGATGAAAAGCAGCAGGAAACGATTCAGTTTGGGAATGTTTGGAGCGGTCCAGGATTATCTCAGCTGTTTCTTTTTCCCATTTTCATCTTTCAGCTCCTCCTCAAGCACCAAAAACAATCCTGTTGCTCTGGTTTCAGTGAAATGATGTGAGGAAGAAAAGTGGAGGAGAAACGGTGAAAGGGTGAAAAATAATCAGCCGGATCCAGAGCAGCAGAGCGCAGCGGCTGGCTGTGTGACCGATCATCACTTCTCAGCCACTGTGGTCTTATCCTGGTCTCACTTTCTCTCCCTCTGCTTATGTACCACACACACACACACGCACACACACGCACACCCTCAGCCCATCCCACCCTCACAGATAAAGTGGGAGGTGTAGGAGGAGCAAAGTTTAGGCTGACGCATTACTCAAGGTTTTGTCATTGAAACGAATTTGTTGCAATGTTTGAAACTTTTCCGGACTGAAGAGAGTAAAACTATTATTTTATTTTATTTGGTTTATGAATAAATAAATAATAATCATTCAGCTGCTGGATGATTATTATAGAAGAAGCTTGTTCTTATTTTCAATTAGTGATGTGCAGAAACCAACACTGCTTTTAATTACTATATCACTTATTATACTTATTATAAAATCAGTTCTAACAGGAGGAATAAACTTGGGTTATGTTCTGTGAATACATCTGAATTATTAATTTAATCTTAGCAAAAAATAGACACTAACATGCATTACTGTATGGCCAATGCAAATTACTTAGCACTCTTGAAATAAGACAAAACTAACTTACAAGTACCTTTTCAGCAATATAGGAGTTTGTTTTAAGTCAGTAATTCCTTAATATTGATGAAAAAGTTCTAGTTCCATCTGCAGATTATTTCACTTATAACAAGAGACTTTTTTCCATTTTATAAGTGAAATAATTTCCCAATGGAATATTAAGGATATTAAGGAATATTTGACTAAAAAATAAGTGCCTACATCTTACTTAAAAGCTATATGTAAGTTAATTTTGTCTTATTTCAAGTGTACCAAGATATTTGCACTAGAAACTAGATTAAAAAAATTCTTGGTAAGACTTTCTGTTTTTGCAGTGAAGAGTCTCAACAAAGGTTATGTTTCACAGCAGATAAATCCGACCCATATCCAACGATCTGTGGAATAATTTCGGATATACAGTACAGACCAAAAGTTTGGACACACCTTCTAATTAAAATGGGCTTTCTTTATTTTCATGACTATTTAAAAGGCAATAAATCCCACTTATTAACCTGACAGGGCACCTATGAAGTGAAAACCATTTCAGGTGACTACCTCTTGAAGCTCATCAAGAAAATGCAGAGTGTGTGCAAAGCAGTAATCACAGCAAAAGGTTGTGTTGTCTTAACAGTCTACTGATGGACCGGAACCATGTGACCACACATGCGGGAAATCAGCCGACACAAATAATCAGACTTTACTTATTTTATTCTTTTTTAGCGCTAGAAAAGAGAGATGCTTGCCCTCACAGGCTAATTTGTTGTGGAGTGAATATAACTGAAATTATACAGCATCTGCTCAAACACGGAAGACACATTGCTTATATCCTAAAGTCCGCCTCCTGGTCTGCAGATGTGTTACGTAACTAAAGGTCCTCCTAGTGGTCAGACGATGAGCTAAAGTTAAGTTTCGTTTCTACAGTAAGTTTCCATATGAAACAAAAGGCTTTTGTGTAGAATCTTTGTATCCTTAGTTGTGTGTGCGTGCATGTACGGTGTGTGTCTGAAGTAAACTTCTCAACAGTTGCTACTTTGAAGAAACTAGAATATAAGGGGTATTTTCAGTTGTTTTACACTTTTTTGTTTAGTGCATATTTCCACATGTGTTATTCATAGTTTTGATGCCTTCAGTGTGAATCTACAATGTCAATAGTCATGAAAATAAAGGAAACTCATTGAATTAAAAGGTGTGTCCAAACTTTTGGTCTGTACTGTATATCGAATTAATTTCAAAGCAACAAAGAGAACCTATTAATAAATACAGCTGTACAGATTTCTATTTCAGCTGCTACTAGATTCTTAGCAGCTAATGCTAAGTGGTCAGCAACTTGTTCAATTTCAACGGTCTGTTTACCCTCAACAGAGTAGTCAACGTAACAACAAAATAGCATTTTTCTTTATTTATAGCATCACAAAATCAACCTTATTCAGGTTTAAAGAGCTAATTAAAACTACGTCCTTTGTGGGGAAGCACTTCCTCTTCCACTTGTTACACTGGGAACAATTCACAAATTAAGCATTTGTGAGTGGTTTCCACAACCTGACACATCAGAGACTAATTTTGGCAGAAACAATTAGTTAGCCAGGTCTTCTTGTCCCACATTAGTGTCTGACCCCACATATGCTTTGTTGGAGGAAGAATCAAGAACTGAGATCAACACAAATTCCTTTTCTTTATTTTATTCTATATGCTGAAAATCCCAACAACTATAATTTCTCCAGGCAGCCATTTTGTCTGGAGAACAGCAGTAAAAACTGACTCTTGTCAAACTGAGTTACCTGAAAGGTAACAACAGGATCACAGGTTACTCCTTTTACTGAGCTCCTTTACAAGATTAAATAAAAAATATGAACTATTGATCATTTTGGAGCTTTATTTCCCGACAGCTATCCTCTCCTGACTGCGATTGTTGTGACAGCTAGCTCAAAGCGGATGAACTCCATCAGATCTCATTATGTTTACTGCTGTTTGTATTGAAGATCTGCTCTACAGAGAGCCGTGTTATGAGTGTGTGTGTTTTAAAAACACTAAAGAAATCTGTTGAATGTTCTCAAGGTATATAGATTGGAGGAGCAATTAGAAAACTGTCAGACTGCAGTGAAAAGCAACAGGTTTCCTGGAAAGACAAGGCTTTTACTAACAACCTGCCGGATCGCGCCAGCCTTTAATGCTCGGAAAATGTCAGCCTTTGTGCAATACAGAATTAAACCAGCTTAAAAAGCTCCAGAGAAAATGAGGTTTTTGGAGGAAGTCATGCCAACAGGTATCAATAATAAAATCTACCAAATAGTTTCAAAAAATCTAAATTGAAGCCTTGAAGCCCAATAACTTTAAATTGATAATCAAATGTCTAAGTTAACATTAAAAATCTTCAATATGAAGCTATATTTTACTGTAGTCATATTAATAAAATAAACATTTTGAGATATATTTTTATTATTATTACTTCATGTAATCAGCGCAATTTTCTTAGTTCTGAATAAAAATAAAATATACTCATTGCTTTCCTAACCACAGCCGTCTCTCTCCAACTTAATATACTTTTATTTATTTTTTTTAAAAACTTGTTTTTTTACATCTTCACTGAACAATGACGCACACTGATGACATGTCAGCTTGTTTTTCATCTTCTGGGCATCTCATTTATTTTCTGCCTAAATCAGATCTCTGTGATTCACCACATGTTCCCTAATATATTTAGCTCCCAAAAAATGTGCCTGTTTCTGTGTTACTCATTTTACACAAGGGAACAAATAATAAACTGGATGTTTTTTTTTTCTTTGAATTTAGAAAAATGTCTCAAGTTTATCTTACCTGCTTAAAATACCTGAAGGTTTTAGTTTATCTTGATGCAAATAAATAGGAAACTGATTGTTTGGTCACAAAAATACAAAACCAAATAGCAAAATATTGCTTTAAGATTGTTGATTATATTTCAAAAAGTAAAAAGAAAAAAGAAAGGAAAGGAGGGAACAGATGCCCATAAATGTACTTCGAAATCCAACATGGCAGTCTTACACATAAAGACTAGTAAATGCTTTTTTCTTCTAGTTCTTTTCAAATTAAACTTGTAATACATAATATCTCATAACCTCTATTTGCATAATGCTTGTGTGCTCAAAATGCAAGAGAGAAACAATATTAGCAAGTGCTGCTAATCATAGCTGGCAACAATGAAACAATTAAAGTCGTTTTCTATGTGTAGAAAACTATACATAGTTCCTACAAGTCTAAATGGCGCCATCTTGGTAGGCAAGGTCAGTGGAAAGTATAGATGAACCATGGCCTCAAGACCAACAAAAAGAAGGTTTATGGGGACTCTTAACCAATGTGCAAGAAAAAGACATATCAACAAAATGGCTGCTGTTGGTATCGACCCGCATGAGGCAGAGAATGGAAACATGTCAGACGATGTGGACAATCTGCCTCTGATCTCCTGCTATGACATAGTTCACTATTTAATGAACATGAAGAGTGTTTATACCATGGAGGAGCTTCACATAAATCCATGGATGCAAACGATCAGTATTTAAACGGATTTATAAAGGATGTAACAACAAGGTTCTGGTGAACGACAAGGTTCTGGTGACTGGCAGAGTACATGTAGTAACAAACAGACTACATGTCCGTCTTAGCTAGCAGATAAAAGCTACATTAGCTAAGCTAATTTTGCTACTAAGTACAAATATCACTGATAATTATCTCAGTATTACACAGAGGTGGGTACAGAACTCACATACTGTAATTGAGTAATAGTTGTAACATACTTATATTGTTCATAAGTTAATAAGAATGAGCCGAGAGCTAGCTCTAAGCCTGTAGCTTATTTATTGTTGTCATAGCAACTGCCATGACAGTTAATTATGGTAACTACCAAGGTAGCTGTGAACTACAAAGTTCCCAGATCTATGTATTTAAATATAAGTATTTGGAAAATTTATTTGCAAATAGCTGGAGATTATAAAATATCTCCATGGATTCGGTTAGCTGGGTGTCGTTCAAAAATATCCATCTAGATAAAAAAACACCATTGTGTTTAAATTCCTCTTTGATGACTCTTGTTTGCAGATTTATTTAGAGCAGGATGTCATTTGCATAGCAGAGGAACTGAAGGTTGAAATGGCAAAAGATGAAACCAAGCTGCCCAAGGACTAAGCTCTGAGGAACACCAGAAGTAAGAGGAGAAGTGGGAACAGAAAGTTTGATAGGAAGTTTCTAAAACACTCAGACAAAGCTGTCTGGCAACAACAACCTTAATACATTCAAAGTAATTAAAATTCTCTTTCTAATTTTGAGTCTTCAGCGGGTCTAGATGCCTGAATACAATAAGTCGCTGCCATAATCAATCATATCTCCCTGTTAAGGTGAAGGTGTTACCATGGAGACAAAACAAGCCTCTGTATGCGCTGCAACTCATATTTCTGTGTAACTGTGTGCTACTGGTACTGTTGGACCTACAGAATGCTACATTCATCAAATAAACCTTAACTCTGACGTTTAGATTGGGCGTTCCCACCATGCTGGACTGATCATATTGTTCATGACTTCTAACTGAAGATCCATTTGTGATGTGATTTTTCCGACTGGTCAGGCCTGCAGCAGCCGGTGGTGCTCCTGTTTCAGAGCGCTCTCCCTCCACTCTGCAAGACACTCGGGTTGCTGCTCAGAAACAACTCAGATCATCAAAGACGGGAGAAGAGAATAAATGCATCAAAGCAAAACAGCTGCTAAAGCTGCTCAGGCTTTTAGCTGCTGCTGTTTTTCCAAAGAGAGAACAAACCACTTCACAAACTCAAAACATCTGCTGGTTTCTTTATCCTGATCATATTGGGATGTACGTCTTTTAAACTGGAACAAAACAGCATTGTTGTGTTTTCTTTTATGTAGTTTCTCAGTTCCTCCTGTATGTATCTTTTAAACACATGAGTGTGTGGCTTTTGGTTTTTTATTATAATTATTTTAAATGTACAAAAAGCAAAGAGGAAGACGAGACTTTCATCCACAGCTACTGATAATCTTCTGCATGGCCGTTACAATAACTACAGTAACTCTTTGTAGAATTTGAATTACTAAGAGTTACAATAACATTTAATTTACATTAAAGTAGTTTAAAGTTAAATTTAATTTGAATTACTGAGACTGGTCTGTGTTGGTCCATTAGTTAATGGAGTTTTGCACATTAAAATTATAAAAATGAATCTGTTTAATGGAAACTAAAATGTTCTGCTAAAAAGTTTATAAGCTTTTTGGCCATCTCAAAATATTTTTATTTCGCAAAATTGCAATGAAAACAGTTTTTTCACATCAGACGAGTCACATGATCAACAGCAGGATGTTACTACTGCTGGAAATGCAGAAGAAGACGACAGGAAGTAGTAGGATGATGAATATATGTCATATAACTGTTTACATTCGTCGCTGCCATGATTTTTAATAACTTATCGCGTGAACGACTTTATTCACATGTGATTTAATTTATTTTTCTTATGTAATGGACACTCTACAATTGCAAAATTGTGCTTTTTACGCTAGAATATAGAAAAAGATTTTCACACATTTGTAATCGAAACGCAGTTACTGTGTGGTTTGGCTCATCCATCCTGCTGATTATCAGAACTGACTTTCCCTCCATGTTTTATTTTAATTCTCCTAAAACTTGGTTATTTATACTTAATGTATATAAGCTGCTGATTGTGTAGAAAAAATGCAATTTATGCACAAAATCCTGGCCAATAATGTTGATTTTGATAAGTGGGATTTATACTGAAAACAACTTTCAAGTTGGTTACCACTACCCTGATTCTCTAAAATCCTCACAAACACCATTTATATCTAAAAGACCCTCAAAGCCTGTTCTGTGGAGATTGAAAAAAACTTTAAAACTTTTAAAAGAAGCTAAAAACTCCAGCACTCTGATTCACTCACAGCTACATTTTACAAAGAAAGAGTTACAGAATTAAAAAAGTCATTTAATCGCTCACTACATACTAAATACTAAGGAACTTTACATTTGGTTGAAGCTCAAACGTTCATCCATTCACAGATTCCCAAACATAGACGATGATTTCTGAAAACAAAAAAGCCAAGCACCAAACCAAGGCTATTTCTGTTTTAATGCAAGGCCTTTTTAAATCTGTTTCCATGGCAAACCTGCAAAAAAATGCAGAAAATAAAACCTTGAATTCATTGTTGACACCTGAATATCAACCTCAGATTGTTGCCTTTTAAACACAGGAATTTGGGATTAAAATATTTGTCGCGTAGAAAGACTCCAATTTCTACCTTTGCAAGGAAGCAGATATTCCAAACATGATGGCAATAAGCAAAGTGTATTTGAGAGATATTGTGAGTTAATGTATTAACATTCCTTCAACCAGACAAAACTTCTGTATAAATCTTTAATTTTCAATTGAGCAACCTGCGAGGATCCTGTATTATATTTTATAAATGCGTCTAATTATGTGAGAAAACCAAAATTTTCTGTTTATTCAGTCAGTATTTAATACAGCTGACAAAATAATCGAAACATTTAGCAATAGAGAACTCAAATTTTGTAAGAAAATGGCCACTTAATAAGATCTACAAATCAATTAACTTTAGATTAAATAATTAATCGATCATTTTCCATCTGCTCTCTTGTCGATCCTGTTGTGTTAGCAAATATTTCTAAATATACTTATTTGGGATGACTAAAGGAAGATTATTTAGTAAAAACAGTTAATTTATAAACTATATAAATATTTTTTTCCAGCTATAGAGGTTTAGCAGTAAAATATGTTCTGAATAACGAAGCATGCTGACGGATTTTAATTTAGATTTTGAAGAGATTAAGTTTATGAAAGCTGTTAATCTTTGTCTTGCAAAACAGAAGCAGAACAATGAAATGAAGTTAGTGATTTAATCCCTCTGCTTCTTCAAATATCCTCTCTGTGATTTATGAAGGTTTCCAGCAAAATGCAATAAAAAAATAAAAAAAATCCCCAGGAAAAAAAAGAAACCATTCCAAGTGGAATTTGATAGGAGAAGCAATTTGAACGTTTGCTAAATGATTACACTTCACTGGAGCTGCAGAGATATGAGGAAACATTCTTGTAGATTCAGGGATGATGTTTTTATTTCCTAATAAAGGAAACATCGTTGACCTTTCCCAGGCTGGTGGAGAGAAAGCAGCACTTGGTTTCTGAGTGTCTCCTGATTACAGAGAGCGAAACCTCGCCGACTTCTTCCTGAAAGGTCGGGTCAGAAATCATCGCTACGCTGCTGGCTGCTGATCTACGATCTCAGGAAACAAGCTGAGTGAAACACAAATTGAAACGTCGTTTCTCTGAACTGACAAAGTTAGAGAAACAACATCCGCTGTTTAGACCAGTAAATGGATTCGGAAATAACAAAAACATTCAGAGGAATAGAGGGAAATAAGGGTTTTTTTCTACTGATTCTGAAGCAATAAAGTCAAAGCAACCCGTGAAAATGAAATCATTTTATAAGTAAAATGTTCAAGATGAAGAGTTTTGTTAATGTGTAACACAAAATTACAATTTACTGACTCTTAAAACTGACCTTTGTATTTGTCTTTGATTGTAGCTTGTTTTAAAATCAATACGTTTTAGCCAAAACTCTGCAAGAAGCACAGCTAATGTTGTGTTATTGCATTTTAGACAGTAAAATGTAAATTTTTTTTATTAAAAAATGTATTAAATTAGCTTTTATTTGCATCTTTTAGCGTATTTCTAACGTAAAAAGGCTTTTATCGTAAGGTTAATTGATTAATCGTTAGAACAATTGAATTTAATTTGTAAGAAACAAGATATGAACATTAATACAATTTCATAAATAAAAATAAGAAAAATATATAGTTGGAAAAACTACTTCAAAACGCTTTATTTTTAAAAAGGTTTGTCACAAAAGTAATAATTTAGGTTTTACATTTGAATGAGCAAACCTAATTTTTCTAGACATAAAACAACAAACATAACCAACTAGAAGTTGAAGCAAATTTGATTTTTTCCTTGTGGAGGAGGATAAAGAGACAGAATCCGGAGTATTTCAGAAAACAGCTGGGAAACGCATTTAGATCAACTTTTAGAGGCTTTTCTGCTTCCTGCGTTTGAATTGTTCCAGCAGTGTGGTGCCGTCTGAGTGGATCTCGTCCTTCCTGTTTTGTTTTTCCTGCAGCTAAACTCGGCTTTGACTCAGCAGCAGGACGTCGGGTCTCGCTGATGAAGACGTTGTTCAAACCGAGACTGCAAAAACAAACTGACCAACGCAAATCGAGTCTGGTCATTTCGACCTCACAAACACACTGCAGAAGAAATTATGTTTCTGAACATCTGCTACCTGGAAACACTGGGCTCATATTGTTCCATTTGTTTAAAACTAAAGCATCTTCCTCTGTAGATATTAAGAGAGGCTGTTACTCAGGGATATAATTAAACCTTTTGATTTCCAACATGCAGGAAATCAAAGGTGTTCCTGATTGATAGACTGTCATTATTTGTGTGTAACTGCAGCATCATTAGTATTCTAACAAGGCTAAAACACAATTAGTGCCGAGACAAAGCATCAATAATTACATTTCTAAGTAATTACCTTGGACTCGTTATCAGTTTAGTTTGTGACTCCTCATTTGGAGCTGAGTGACTCAGGAGTTTGCCGGTTTTCTCGTTTGTGAGATGAGTGAGGATGAGGAGCAGAAATTCATCCTGAAATCAGGCGAAAGGCAGGAAGGATTCCCCACTGCGGCAACACAAACAGTCTGCTACACCGTGTTTCTAAGTCAATATTGTGCTTTTTTATTTCAATTAGGGAAAAAACTAATTTGTGTTCATGTTATGACTATTGTTTTCAGTTTAACCCAATTATGATGATACAATTTTGGATTTTGGTCACATAAAAATAAATCTGGTGTTTGACTTTTGTTCACATTATTGAACAGAAGCTTTAAAATCTGCTGAATTATGTGAAAACTTTTAACTAACTGAACAGATGAACGGATGATTGGATAGATAGACGGACGGACGGACGGACGGACGGACGGACGGTTGGATGGTTGGATGGATGGATGGATGGACGGTTGGATGGATGGATGGATGGATGGATGGATGGATGGATGGATGGATGGATGAACTGATAAATGGACGGATGAACTAATTGATAAATAGGTCATGTTTAATTGAATAGATATAATTTTTATACAACAGAAAAGACGATCAACTCCAGTAATTAAAATATTTTTCCATATTCTATCAGATCTTAAAAATAACCAGAAGTCCATATTTTCCAGACATGATGATGAATATTTTCATCAAAGATCCAGCAGTTTTAGTCATTTTAGACGCTAAATAAATATTCATGTAAATATTCTGTATTATTTGTTCCTGCTGCTGGACGTTATTCCGTCTCCCGTTGAGCAGGAAACTCATTTCCTCCAGCAGCCTGTAAACGAGGAGGCGATGCTGCATCTTGTGAGCCGCCAGAGAATAACTCTGAATTGATTATTTGAGAATGAACCAAGCAGCTGTTCATGGACGCTTACAGGCTGCAGAGATCTCCATTATCCCTGGAGCTGCACTCCTTAATCTGCTGCGTTGATCCACTGAAGGACGTGGATGGAAACAATCAGCTCAGAGATTTCATTAACAGGTTCTAGTCTCTGCTGCATCTCCTGATGTTTAACATGTAAATACACCGATAGGTTTGCTAATGTTTTATGACTTTAACAGATTGATGGAGCTTTAAATTACTGGAGAAACTTTTTTTTTTTTTTTAAACTTGTCTACACTTGCAAAGCTGTTCAAACTCTAAAGAGAAAAAGTTTTGGTAGATTTTGTTTCAACAGACCAGAAATAATGAACTGCCTTCATTAATATCCATTTTTATCATTCATTTATTATTAATTTCAAAACACAGACACAGTTTTGATTGCATTTCCTTTAAAAACACAAAATAAAAAGTAAAGACGCACTACAACTAAGAGTTTAAGCACAAAATCCAAGTGTGGTAACACAAAACAACTTCATCTATAATTCAATTAAAACATTTAATCAGATTAAATACTTTTTAATTTCACTCGAGTAAACAAAAGTTGAAGTAGTGCTACTTTTATGTGAGTACAGTTTGAGGTTCAGAAGAATCTATCTGAAGAAATGTCTCCACTTTTAAAGTCTGAATGTGTCTGATTAAAATATTCCTGTGGTCAGAGGATAAAACTGATGGCCTCTGACATTTTGCATGAAAAGCACTTAAAAAAGTAATTCAGGTGGAAGGTTGAAGGGTAAATGGTTGGATCTGTTCTTTTGTTCTGGTTCTACTTTCAAAAAATCATCCCGCCATCTCTGCTGCTGCCTTAAATTTCATAAAATCACCCAAATTATTCACCGCAGGACCACGTACGGGGAAAGAAAATGGTCCAAAATGAGCTAAAATTATAATTATTGGAGACTTTTCAGTGAAAATTGATCCACGTTTAGGTGACTAATCCGACTTATTTTTGGTTGATTGATGCCATTACTTTTTTGGAGTGTCATAAATGTGACAGGACCAACTCTGAGGGCTGGTGCTGCTTAAAACTACTGGAACAAAACGATAATCAACACATCTGAGTAACATCACACACAAACAGTCGGCACTCTGACGAGGCAGAACTTACTGACTTTCAGCTCACAAACAAACTCCAAACATGTCCTGCTTTCCGTGCAGCTTCTGCAAAGTTAATGGCATCTCATAGAGAGATAAAAGCTGCAAATGGCACAGGCAGACGTCAATGCTGCTTCAGCTCCATAATTAGCTTTAATAGAGGCCAATTTCTTTTATTTTTCAGAGGTTATTCTGTGCCATTGTCGCTTTGATTCCCACCGTTAGCAACAGTCCGCCTCAAAGAAATTTGCGCGTGAATCACAGAGCGGGAACGGCAAAAAACACGGCAAGTTATGCAGACACATGTTTAAAGAGCAGGGTTCGTACGGCTGAATTTAAATTAAGTAGCTTGATTTCTGTACAAAGTGCTTAATATTCAAACTGCAAAAGTTTGTAATAAAGTGCAATCAACAGTTTGATTAAAAGTTGGAATGTGGAAAACATTATTTATGACTAAAACCAGGTAAAAGACACAGACACATTTTCTCCTCCTGTCTAAAGTTAAATCACTTTCTGTGTTTTAGGTCAATTAAAATCACCAAAATTATTTCTAGTTGCTAAATGCCAGCAAAACACAAAACTAACTTAAAAGTAACTTCCAGTAGAATGTGAGTTTGTTTTAAGTCAATAATTACTTAATATTTATGAGAAAGTTCTAGTTCCAATGGCAGATTATTTATAAGGAAAAAAATCTCGCTATAAGTGAAATAATCTGCCACAGAAACTTGTACTTTCATATTAATACTAGCAAATTATTCACTTAACACAAACTCCTATTTATTATAAGTTAGTTTTGTTTTGTTTTTATTGTACAAAGAAATCTGCACTTGAAACTCGACCAAAATACTTGGCAGGATTTTATGATTTAGCAGTGAGAAAACTTAGCGAGAATTTTTTATTTTTTGTAACATTTTTTGCAAACTGTTTAGCATTTAACAATATTTGTTTGGGTTGATTCAGTATAATTAATAGTTATTATTACTCATGCCTAAATGACTTATTGATTTTGTATTTGAAAGAAAAGTTTGCTTATATTTTAAACATTAAATAAAGTTACTGAAATAGTTTTTCCCTTTTTTGTTAAATTAGTGTTTTAGTTGTACCATTATTAGACATTATTAATCACAGCAATAAATTATATAATAGTAAATTGAAACTGTCTTTTTTTAGTTCAGCACCACTTCGTTTTTATCAAAATGGTGTTGGAAAAGTTTGAAAACTTACCTTGAAAATGCTTGAAAAGTGCTTGAATTGGGAAAATGTATGAACCCTGAAAGAGTAGCAGAAAAAATCATGTTAGAGGGTTTTTGAAAAGTAAATTTTGAGCCTGTGTGAGACATTTTTAACATTATTGATAAATTAAACTCAGAGTTGTGCACACACTTCTTGTTTTTGAAGATCTTTGCGGTGGTTTGTCAAACCAGACATTCGTCAGTGGAAAAAGAAAAGTCTGAAGAAAAGTACTATAATACCAAATTAAACTTCTGGAATGAATGTAAATGTAAAAGTGAAGATAATAAACACGGAGTCAGGACGGTGTTATTTCATCATACGAAGCGGTAAAGAGAAAATTCATGGTGTCATTTTGGTCGTTACGTAACTCCAGTTCACAGATTGTGGATAAAAAGCCTGAACAATGACAGGTCAACAATCTGCGGCAGTGTAATGATACAGTGAGTGCTGCTTGGAGAAACAATCTTTAATGGTGGAGAAGATGATCACATTATCGCTCTAAAGGAAGGAATTAAAGGCAGTTCACAGCTTTTAAGGAAGTTTCTTTTTGGTGTTGATTTAAAGGAATGTTATGAGAGTCTCCTGTGTTACATTTTATTAAAAATAGTCTGAAATGGACTTAAAAGGAAGAAATAAGTTTGTTTTCCTGCTTCACCTTTTAGACCAACTTCCATCAGTTTCAGGTTTATAAGTCGTTACACCAATCAGTGCGATTGGTTGAGTCACTGATAAAAGCTGTTGGTTCTGTAAGACGTTTGAACCGTTTGTTCGGTTCTTAAACTACCTGGAACAACGGTTTGCTCTGGAGGTGCTGGAAACATGAACTTTCTCGGTTAAAAAATAGGAGCTTACATTTTTCTAACAAAAATACAAACTCAAGAAACATCAGTAACACAAACTGAAGGAATGGCCTTCTCTGATCTTATTCTAAATTGTTTTCTAGGCTGGATTTTTTACTTTTCAAACTCCGAAATTTCCATGTTTTAATTTTCTTTTCCTTTCCGTTTTATTAGAAAATTTCTGAGAGTAATCTAAACATTTCTGAGTTTCTTTTCTTAAAAATCTTTCACTTTTCAAACTCAGAAATGTTTAACTGAACTCTAATTTGTTTGTGTAGAAAGTTCAGTTCAGTTGAGGAGGTAAAGATCAACAAACCTCGGTCTCGATTCGGTTGTAGGGAACTTTGGGGCGCTTCAAATGCATATGTGAACGCCAAGCGGACCTGAGACCGCTCCAAAAGCAGGAAGTGGAGCAGCTGTAGTAGGTAGAAAAAAGAAAAGAACATTTCTGCCAAGAAAACTCAGGAATTTTTAGATGAATCTCAGAAATTTTCAAGAAAAAACAAGAAAATTTCAGTTCTTAGCGAGGTGTTCTGGGCACGTCCCACTGGGAGGAGGCCCAGGACACGCTGGATGTCTCCTGGCTGGACTGGGAACGCCTCCACATTCAGCCTCCTGGTTTTACTAGGGAATAAAATAAAAATAACTGCACACGTTATGTTAGAAACACAGAACTACAATAACCCTGATAGGCCGCTGTAGATCTTTCTATGCCACTTCAGGATACAGGAAAACTGAATTCTTCTAGCAGTTTTTTACTTTGTTGCATGGTGCTAATATTGCTGTTTCTGCGTTTTCTGGTATTATATTACTGTCATGAATAGGTGAGGTGAGGGATGGTGAGGCAGACGCAGCGGACCCAGGTATGATGAATAATGATGGTTTTAATGACGAAGCACAGTCCAAACAACGAGCAGCAGGCACAAGGACACACTGACAACGAATAGACTAGACATTGACGAGGACCCGACGAGGAACAAGGAACACAGGTGGAGTTAAATACACGGGAGGGTAATCATAGAAACGAGACACACCTGGGAACAATCAAGGGGAGGACAGGACAACGAAGAGACTTAGGGACACAGAACACTCTAAATAAACAAGGAAAAGCACAGACCATGACAATTACTTTGTCCATTATTAAAAATCAATCTGATATTTTGTTGCTGGTCAGCCTATCAGGTCATATTCTTCAGAAAACAAACTAAAGGCAACAACATCTGAGAACAAATAAATTATTTTTGAATTTTTGTGCTCAGGGTAAACTGGTATTTGAGGGACAAAGTGACCAAATAACACGGAAACATGCACCGGCTATTAACTGAACGTGTCTTTGCCTCCATGCTGGTCTCTCATTAGAACCTTCCTCACCATATAAGTCGGTAATCTGTTGGATGAGAAAAATGTGTCTGCAATGATAATTTCTCCATCCTGGACTCTATGGATGCCATTAGCTGGTAATATTCCTTAATAAGACCTGACCTTGTTTGGCAACGATGCAGAGAAATAAGAACACAAGATGACTCAACTTCATGTTTGTTACCTTTTTATACAGATTTATATGTACTCTGAATTTAAAAAACAACTTTCTTTGCATAGAATTCCATTGTTATTTCCACAAGGACGTCCAAAGGGGGACAATCTGGGCCGTTTCTCAATATGCCTTCTTGTCTGTACTTGTGTTCTTGTGGAAGATCAGCGACAGCAGCCCAAGTACTGATCCAATTCGAAGTACGCATCCAGGCAAGAACGCTCAAAGTACCAGGATGTGTTCTTGCTCCGCCCATTTTATCGAGGATGCGTCATTTAAAATAATAAAAAGGCAACTTTTTTTTTTTTTAAGTAGTTTTACCAAACAAAGTTGTTAAAATGTTCAACTGAAATAAAGACTTTGCTCTTAATAAATTTCGCTTTTATGTTCACTTTAATTCAAGGTCTAAGTGGAACAATGTTTTTGCTCTATTAGTCTAAAACAATAACTTGATTTCAATAAACATAAACATGCGTTTTATCTGATAATTTCCATCTTTATGGAATATGAATAAGAGCCTGTAGTTTGCAGCCCAAAGGAGGAAAAGATTGAGAAATTTTTAACATTTTATTTCCTTTCTTTAGTCTCCTGCATTGTCAGATATTGTGACTGCTTAACTATGACGGTTTAAAGCTTTATTTAGCTTTATTTATCATGACGGTGGCCAGTGCAGCCGAACCTTTCAGCTCGGTGGGTTGCCGTGACAACGGTTTGCATTCGAAAAAGGTCAGAAGTCCTGAAATATCAGGAATCTAAATGTAAAGAGCAAAAGCTCTTTACAAGGTATTCTATTTGCACATACACACACACACCCCGGCGCACACACGCCAGTACACCCCCACACACACCCACACGCACACCCACCCACACGCACCCGCACACCCACACACACACCCACACGCACACCCGCACACACACACACACGCACACACGTAAAGAAAAGAAGCAGAACTCCTGGATGTCTTTTGGGTCGGTATGAGAACAACATGAGATTAGAAGAAACTCCTTCAGTCACTTGTGATTCAGATTTTGATGAAATGTTTGAGAGACGCTTTTACAGAGAGTGCTTTAAAAAAAAAAAGAACCATTAATGGATCTTTATTCAAACTAACTCGGCTTTTACTTTGATTCTGTGGTTGGCGACGTCTTTTAAAAACCAGATTTCAGAAAGAAGAAGAGCAAAAGTGATGCAGAGTGTTCTTCCAGTTCCTTGGAACCAAGTGGTTCAAAAAAATCATCTTTAATTTAATTAAAATTTAATTTGAATGTATTTATTACTGAAATGCACCAATTAACGGTTTCCCAAGCACTTCCTGTTTGGTTTTAAAAACTGAAATCCGATGATGATGTGTTCACAGATTAAGTATTCAAATATTTGTAATATCATTTCATAAGATGCTGTTTTGTATTGGAGTGCTCGTAATATTATTTAAGTAAATTTCTGAGTTTGAAAAAAAAAATAAAATTCCAGACAAATATTTAGAAATGTAAAAAAAGAAAAATATTTTGATTTTCAAGACTTGACTCTTAAAGCTCTGACTGTTTTAAAACTCAGAAATTACCATGTTTTATGTAGAAAATTTCTGAGTTTTTTCTTACCGATTTTTGACTTTTCAAACCCCAAAATTTCTTTTGTTTCTTTTCTAGAAAATTTCTGAGAGTAATCTAAAAATTTCGGAGTATTTCTTTTCTTAAAAATGTTTTACTTTTTAAGAAAAAAAGTAAAAAATAGGAGTACATTTCCACCAAAAAGTCTGAAATTTTGAGATTCTCAAAAAATTCAGAGAAAAAAATGTGGAAATTTTGGAGTTTGAAAAGTCAGATTATGCTAAAAAGAAACTTTTGAGATCTGAGTTTCTTTTTAGCATAATCTGACTTTTCAAACTCCAAAATTTCCACATTTTTTTCTCTGAATTTTTTGAGAATCTCAAAATTTCAGACTTTTTGGTGGAAATGTACTCCTATTTTCACTCTAAAATGCCCCTAGTACATCTTTGGCACCATGCAGCGAAGACAGAACATTATGATGTATAAAATCCATGATCATCACTGAGGCTCTGTGAAGCAGCAGGGAAAAGGGAATCTTGATATTCAGGCTAAGCATGAACAAACTTTATCTTTAGTGGATCGCTGCTTTTGACAATCCAGAAACATCTTTACATCTTTTCAGTTTAATTTGGCTTCTTATGAAACTGTTTCCTTTTATTCAACGCTTTAAATCAAATCCTTTAATCACAGGGATGTGAGAGCTCAGCTCAGCTAACCCAGTTAAAGACAGAATAAACATCCAGACTATTTTTGAATTATCGGCTTTACTTTCAGGGTTTTCGGGCAGGTCGGCCCCCACTTTGGTTTCTTGTGCAGGGAGGTGGAAGTGGTGAGAAGCTGCAGGAGGAGGGGAAGCTGCAGGACGGTTTGCTGCATAACAAACGTCCAATCAAAGTCTCATCAATCTGAGTCGCATTCATAAACATCTTCATCTCCTCAGAACGTTTCCCATCTCATGCGGCATTTTCTAATTTGAGGTGAGTGACTCAATGAAGACAGACATCATCTGCTTCTCTTCTGCCCGTTCTCAATCAACTCTTCAACCTGGGTTGCCATGGAAACCCGACGTGAGGAGCCAGTCAAGGTACCAGGGTAATTCAGCGAGACGCTGTTGTCACGGCGCGTCCTCCACGGGAACGAACGGCCAGATTTTCTGAAGACTTTTTCCCCCCACAAGGTCGAGTAAAATCCAAGAAAATGTGCGTTCACAATCACAAACGTTACAAATCTCAGGCGATTTGTTTTAAAGAGACAGAGAAAAAAGAGCATTTAAATTGCCAAGAAAAACAGACATTCATGGTAAAAAGGAGGCAGGAGCAACAGAAAAATTATTATTTTTTAAATAAAAAAAGTCTATGAAATTGTAATTTTACTTGAGTATTTGTATTTCAAACTTTAGCAACTCTTATTCATTTGTTTTCTAGATTTTTCTTCAAATTGCTTGGGCAGTTCTTCCCTTTTTCTATTTTTCCTTTTAGACAGATCAGGTGCTGGATGATGTTTAACCGTGGTAACAACGTATTTTTTTTGTAAAACTGGGAGCAGCTGTTTATTATCTCAAAAGCTAGAAAAAACCTTAACTGTGAACTCAAATCAGAGTTGAATGGAGAGAAAAGGAGGAAGTTGAAACATCGACATAGAGCTAAAGCAAAAGCAAAAGAGGCGGATTAGCAGCGCTTGCCAACAACCGATGATGCTTTCCAGGACATGTTACTGTGAAATATTGCATCTGCTACCCGAATATTGAACTGTTAGCATGCGATGATGGTCATGAGGCTGTCATATAGCAACAGTCTTTAAATATGTGTCAAACTCAAGGCCCAGGGGCCAAATCCGGTCCACCGCAGCTTTTAATGTGGCCCAGTTGTGTGCTCTAATATTATTTTATCAATCAAATAAAATCAGATTTTACTTGTTTACTGTCAAGTTACATCTATAAGTCCCTCCAGTTTTTAATGAATCCAGGAAATTTATGTTAAATCAGGAGATCGGCGCATTTTTTCCTGCAAATATTCCACAAAAATGGTCAAAAATGTAAAGTTTAAGTGATGCTAACTCCGCTGCTTCCCACCTGCAAGTGGCAGTATTTCCTACTTCTACTACATTGCTGCCTCATTAGTCTGTCAAGTTTTCTGTAATTCCACAATCGCAGAAATTCACCTCAAATGAACAGATTCTTACAATTTTTGTGCAAATCTTCCTCAAAAATGGTGGCAGTATTTCCTACTTCTACTACACTGCTGTACTTGAAGTCAAGTTATCGTCTGTAATCGACATGAAGAGTTACAAAAATAACATTTGCCATCATGCAAAAGTACAAATATTGCTAAATTGTTTGCAAATATTTCTAAATTTGTGACATGGATTGTGAAAAACATTACAAAATCAATCCTGAAATCATGGAAGGTCTGATTAATGTGGAAATATGTTCAAAATTATTTAATTTTAAGGACTTATTGAAAGCAGACAGAACACATAGTCAATGAGTTGGTGTAAGTGTAAACGTAACATTTACACTCACGTGAAAATGGCTGAAAACAGATGCGTAATTATGCAATAGTATATCTTTGAAAAGCAGACGGGGAGCCTCCTGCACAACCAACAAGAAGTGGTTTCTGGATGGTAAGTAAACAACAAAACATTTGTCATTTCCAGCAGCCATTGTGCAGCTGACAAAACATTCTTTAGCTAGCAACCCAAGCCGAGTTAAAGTGGCTGGGCTTTACTGGGGTTGCTAGGCAACGGCAGTGCCAATTGAGTGTGTCTTAAAAATTGTGAGGTTTTAAATTGGCTCATTTTCAAGGCACCAAAAGACATGAACTTATTGGCAAAAAACAGCTGGGTAGGTTTTTTAAGTGCCTTGTTTGTTTTTAGAAGCAACAGAAACACAAATGGAAGAACAAAACGAGCAAAATGTAAATTTTGAGTCACAGGTCTCCTTTAATAAATTTAAGTGGACTTAGCGAAAGACTCCATTTCTTCACTGGACTACCTGAAAGCTGCCACTTTCCCTCCTAAAGCTTTAAAACGCCCACAGTGACATTTAGCAGAAGGTTAATTACAGTCCAGCTCATTCTTCAGGGTTAAAAACGAGGCCTTTCAACAGCACAACACCGTAAGACTAATCAGGAACCCCGCAGCCTAATGAGCTGATCCCAAACAGCAGAGGTCCCTGAACCCATCGTCAGCCCGTCCTGAGGTGTGTCAGGTTAACGCCACAGCGGTCAGCGTGTGGGCGGGCGGCGCGTAGGATGCTTCTGAAGGCATCATCACAACATCTACGTCTTGGTTTTTAAAGAAATAAGAAGCTAAAAACTCTCCCAGCTCACCTAATAAATCTATTCACCACTCAAGTATACCAGTTATGAATATTTCAAGGTAAACAATCAAAGAAAAAATTCTATTTTCTATTTAAAGGTAAAATGCTATTTCCTCTGAGTTGCTAAAAGTAAAATGTTTTAATTTAATTGAATTCTTGTTTAACATTTAACAGAAAATAAAACATTTCTTCACTTCTTTCCATTTGATTTCTGTCAAACATTTGTGAAAATGTTAATCTGTTATGGTCTCAGATGAAACTGTACTCAAATGTGGAAATAGAGCTCCATCTGGTGGATGAGATCAGAACTGCACAGCTCCGTTTCTGTAAATAAACCAACTTTTACAAGTAAATGTAGTTTCTTTTTTAAACATGAAGCATATTGAGGTTGTGTTAATTAATTTGAGACACGTTTTAAAAAAAATATACAAGAAAGATTGAGCTGTTTTCATTCTTCCACCACACTTTTTTAAGTTTACACTTTGTGTTGTTGACATTGGCAGGATTTTAAATATTGCTCTAGTTCCATTGGCAGATAAATTTATTTCTAACAAGATAATTTTCATGTGTTATAAGTAAAACAATCTGCCAATGCAACTAGCAATTTTTTGTCCATATTAATAAATGATTGACTTAAATTAAGAACCTTTATCTTGTTGAAAGTTGATCTAAAAGTTAGTTTGTCTTATTTCAAGTGTATTGAGATATTTGCAGTAGAAACTATCAAAAAGTACTTGGTGAGATTTTGTGTTTTTGCAGTGTGGGACAGAAAAGCTATACAATTTTAATAAAAAGAATAAATCTGGTACTGTTTGCCCTGACTCAGTGTCTTTCCTGGAAATATTTCATACTGGAGCAGCTGAAATGTGAAAAAGCAGAGTTTTTCCACCAACTTATTGATGATGAGTTCACTGGCTTGTTTTCGGTGACAGAATGGCAGCTTCCTGTCTGTTTCCACTTCAGAGTCCTTCTGCAGCATCACTTATTCAGGTGGCATTGAGTGGAGTGGGCTGCTTCCGCACTTATTGCTTTTCCTCCAACAAGATGGCACTCAGGAGGAACTACTTTAGCATCTGCTGCTTTATTATTCCTAAACAGCCTAAAAAGAGTAGAGCTGTGCTGTTTCTACTGTATCTACAGCAGGCAGATGAATCAAAACATCCATCTGCGATATCAGAAACTCACCAAAGTGAATCTGAGATCAGCGCCACGTTTTTACGTCTTCTTCTGCTCTCACTCCGTAAAGCGCCTCATGCAGGATTCATGCCTGCTGTAGACATGAAAAGGAAATCACCTTCTCTTGTCCTGCATCTTGTCAACAACGAACATGTCTATGTTTCATGCTGTCTACATGCGTGCGCATCAATCTTAAGTAGGAAAAGCACTTATGGAAATTACAAGACTGTAGGAGATTTCCACAACAGACTGAAAGTGACAGAAACAGATGTTTTTCTCAGTTCATCGTAACTTGGGTAAATAAAAAGAGCTGTTTTCAAGTACAACGACAGGAATGGTATCTAAATTACTTTCTTAAATTATGAATTAACTACAACTTGCTACGTTTTTTGGAAAAGCAGCAACACCCAGATGTTATTCAGTCAAGAAAGTTATCTAAATAGAACCTGAAAAACCACCGCATCACGCCCCAAACAACAGGTGAGAAACCGATTACTGCACTGCAAAAACACAAAATCTTGGCAAGTATTTTTGTCTAGTTTATAGTGCAAATCAATCAAATTTTATTTGATTGATTGTTGCACATTTCAGCAGGAAGGCATTTCAAAGTGCTTTACATCATATCAAACACAGAAACACAATGCAACTTGTTCTTTTTCATCAATATTAAGGAATTATTGACTTGAAAAAAGCTCACATATCTTGCTGAAAAGTTACTTGTAAATACATTTTGTCTTATTCAAGTATATTAAGATATTCATACTGGAAACTAGACTAAAATAATTTTTTGGACTGTGGCATCTATCAGTTTGAAAATTCCCAACAATGGAAAAATGTATTCCCAGTTGTCACCAGTAGCAGTTAGAAGTACATAAATAAACATGAAATAATAGATTTATCATTGCTTTTTGTATTTATTGTTGTCTGGAATTAAGATTAGTTTGATTTCCTGGAATAAAAAGCAAAAATAGAAGAAACCTTTGTTTTTAACAGCGCTACCAGTCTGCTGCCACTAGAGGGCAGAAGAGAATCTGTTTTTCTCTGCAGACATGGTTGGTTAGCAGAAAGATTTCCAATAAGTTTGGGCTAATAAAGTGCGAAACAGCCGTTCCATCAAGAAAAATGAGAATCTACTGAAGTCGCAACCTGCTAATATCAACACAAATTAAAAAGAAAAATGTGTTTAGTGCAATTTATTAGCAAGAAATTATAAAACTTCTGCACACACAAGTCACTGTCGGTCGGTTTAAATTAAATATCTGAGCTCGTATTTGTTCCACCATTAGGAGCCCACAAAGCATGTTCTGGTTCTGAGTGGTGTGAGTGTTTCCAGCTCCCGAGGGTAATTCAGTATTCATTACACACACACACACACGCACACGCACACACACGCCCGCCTTCAGACACACACCAACCAACCAGTGCAGCATTGCATTTGGTTTGTCTCTGCCTGGTGAAGTCCAACATTATTCTGATTTCACCACAAAGGAGGACGGCGGTTTCTCATCAAATCACACACCCTGCAGAGGGACAAAGTGAAATTCAGATGAGCGTAAATACGTTGTTCAGGCTGCGAGGAACCAAAGCGCCGAGAGATCAGACTAAATCTAAGATCTGAAAGGAGATAAAAACTCTTTAAAACTGAGATTTTTCTTAACTTAAAGTCAAAAAGCTGCACATTACCTAACATATTTAAAATCCTCCTTACTTATTCTGTAAAATCACTGTTTTTAACTGAAAAAGTTGTTTCGGTTCATATTTTACTCTAAATAGATAGCTGTTGTTTTTTACAGTTTCTATCCAATGTTGAAGAAGTTTCTTTTGCCAGATTGTAAAAAGATTTGCATTTCAAGAGCTAAAATCTTTATTCTTAGTACAACAAATGACCACAACCAGAAACCTCAATATATTTCACTTAGATATCACAATCTCAGGCGCAGCGTGATTTGAACCGTTAGGAGCCTCCGACACGTCCGACAAAAATAGGCTGGCAACGGAAAACAACCGCTAGATCAGGGGTGGCGAACAAGTTAGACACAAAGAGCCGAAATCTTTAACTGTGAAAGTCCAAGAGCCACACCACGCGCTGACCTGCCAAGACAGACACACACACATGCGCACCCAAACACACATAATTAAAACCATATATTTTTCTAATAACACACTCCTCTTCTTACAACATAACCCTCAAGTGTCCACCCTCAACACACACATCAAATGCAGCTTAGCCAGAGGTAATACAGCAACTACCCTGGAGGTCAGACACCCCCCTCTCCACACACACACAGGCACTGCTCTCTCTATCCCTCGCTCTGACACACGCAACTAATGAACACACTTCAGATACATAGATAGGGCCTGTATAATGTAAATTGATCAATATTGAAATATTCACACAGGCATGTTTAGTCAGATTGTATTTTTTTCAAACTACATCACAGAGTTTCTTACCTTGCTGGAGGTGATGGGGTGATAATCTCAGTGGGATTTCTGGCATCTCTTGTTTCTAGTAATCCTCTGCAAATCAGGTTGGTATTCAGTTGTAGCCACTCGGAGCAGTTCCTTTACGTGAGTGTCAGTCAGAACGGACCGATGCTTGGACTTCACGTGTTTCAAGGTAGAAAACAGGGATTCGCAGACATATGTTGAGGAGAACATCGACAGCAGTTTGAGGGCGGCTCTTTTTACACACGGGTATTTTTCAGTTGGCACAACTCTCCAAAACGCAACAGGGCCTTCTTTCAAAAGAGATTTCAGTCTGTCATCCTCACGTAGCTCAATCATCTCCAGTTCACTCGCTGCCTCATCAGTGACAAGCGGGGATTTGAGGCAGTCTGCCTCTGCATTAAAAGGGTCGATGAGAAGAGCGATCTGTGGTCTTTTCTGCTGCAGGTCCTCAAAACGCGAAGTAATGCTCCCGTACAGTTGCGCAAGCATTTTCACGTACTGACCCATATTCATTCTAATGCCAGCCTTCTGCTGGGCGCTGCGCAATGAAGGAAAATGGGACAGATTGCCATTTTGAATGTGCACTTTGAACAGCTTCACCTTGTTAACAAAGGAGAATACACTTTGTGTCAGATCAGGAAGAGTTTTTAATTTCCCCTGCAGGTCCAGGTTTAGTTTGTCCAAGTGTGAAAGCATGTCCACTAAGAAAGCCAAATCCATAAGCCATTTGGGGTCTGAGAGCTGAGGGTAACTTTTGTTCTTTTCTGCCATAAACAATTTTACTGGTTCCAAAAGCTCCAAAAAGCGTGAAACCACTTTACCTCTTGAGAGCCATCTTACAGCGCAGTGCAGTGGCAAGTCACCTGGCAAGTCTCCGTCTAGGTCAGCAATGAGATTTTTGAACTGTCGGTGAGTAAGGGCATGCGTGCGGATGTAGTTCACAATCTCCATCATAGGTTTCATGACGTGGTCTAAATTCAGTGTTTTAGACACGAGTTGCTCCCGGTGGATGATGCAGTGAAAATTCCAAAAATCGGGGAAGAGGTCATCACCCTTACAAAGGCCCACAAGGCCGTTCACAGAACCAATCATCGATGGCGCTCCATCCGTGGCTATTGCGGTGAGTTTTTCTAAAGACATATTCGCTGTTTTGAATACTTCCATCATTGCTTCTTTTACGTCAGTGCCGCGAGTTCTGTCTTTTAATGGGACAATATCGAGAAGCTCTTCTTTCACCACGCAGTCCTCAGAAATCATTCGTACAAATATTGCCAACTGTGGCTTGTCCTGTATGTCGCATGACTCGTCTAATGCTACACTAAAATAAGCACATGCGTTCAGGTCTGCATGTAGATCAGATTCAAGCGCATTATTTATGTCTGATATTCTGGTTTCAACTGTGTGTCGTGACATCTGGAGATCAGTGATGGAATCTTTGAGTTGTTTGTTATCTGGAGCCAAAATGTCAATTAAATCTACAAAACACTGTTTTAAAAACTCGCCTTCGTTGTATGGTTTTTTAGCACGGGCAATATTCCATGCCACTTTATAGGATGCAAGTGTCACAGCTTCTCCACGCTTGGTCAATTGCTGAAACATTTGAGACTGTCTTTTTACCTGGCTTTTCAATGTGCTCAATTTTTGCTTCCGTAGTTCAGTACCTTTGGGGAAATCCTTGTCAATATTAGCATGGAGTGTGCTAAAATGACGCTGAAGGTTTGAAGCCTTGTAATGTGATATCGTGGTATCGCATAATAAACAGAGCGATTTGCCATTCCGTTCAATAAAAAAGTAAGCATCTTCCCATTCTTCCAGAAATGTCCTGTGTTCATCGTCATATTTTCGTTTAGCTTTGCATTTTGCCATTTTTACAAAGAAGGTAAGTCTGCGGTCTGCATGCATATAAAATGTTTACCTAATTTCCCGGCATGAGACGTAATCCGCGCATATGATTGGCGGTCACTTACGTCTCTTACGTCTTACGTCTCGTAAAAAACACCCAATCTGTCAAATTAATTTATTAATTTTAAAATATTATTATTTGTTTTTAATAACCCCTGATGGATTTAAGTGTGTTTAAGATATAAAAAAAGAAGAAGAAAAGAAACATGAAACGAGGAAAGAGCCACAGTATATAGAAAATATGGTAACAGGCAAAGAGCCGCATTCTTATTGGTCGAGAGCCGCATGCGGCTCGAGAGCCGCGTGTTCGCCACCCCTGCGCTAGAGCATAGGTGTCAAACTCTGGCCCGCGGGCCAAATTTGGCCCGCAGTGTAATTATATTTGGCCCGCGAGGCAATTTCAAATTAATATTAGAGCTGGCTTGCCGGTATTATACGGTGGCAACGCTGTGACGCCCCATTCACTGCTTATACTACAAATCCCATAATGCTCTGCTGTTTTTTGACGGTCAATCAGGACAGAGGCAGACACGCCTCCTCCTCTGTATCAGTAGCACTTATGGTAGCGGACATGGATGGTGATCCGTTGGTGATCCGTCTTCTTGCGCACTCCTTGGGGTGAAAGCCCCGGCGCACCCCGCCTCCCCGTGCCTCTCCCCCAAACCGCACTGCGACCTCAAACTACAGCTGTCACTGTGTTACCCTACCAAAAAATGGCAAAAAGAAAGACAGAAAATAGAACTTTTCTGGACAGGTGGGAGACAGAATATCTGTTTACATATGTATGTGAGCAACTTTTCTCCTCAGTGAAGATGACGTAAACGTCTCACAGGAGACGCCTGACTGACGAACACCTTTGTTCGATAATGAAGGTTTCCTCAGCTCAAACTCTGAGCCCCGACATTGATGAACTGGCATCCAAGAAAAGATCGGCAGATGACTTGGCCGCATCACAGTAGATCAGTGTGTCGCAAAATGAGCAATAAATAAGTTTTCTATGCACCTTTTCTTGTTACTCCAAGGCCTGAATGGTTTATTCATAGTTTATTTAATGATTTATTCATAGTTGTTATGTTATTTTATTTTCAAATTTATTAGCCTGTGTACGAAGAAAATTTTGACATTTACCTCAGAAAGGAGGCATTCAATTTTTATTTAAATTTTATTTAATATGCCATTTATATGTTTTATTATTTTTAGCAACTCAATTATGCACGCCTGCACTTTTAAGTTATATAAGCCTTGCTTGTTCAATATTTATTGTTAAATCAAAATTTGTTTGGGTCATATTTGTTCAACCTTGGCCCGCGGCTTTGTTCAATTTAAAATTTTGGCCCACTGTGCATTTGAGTTTGACACCCCTGTGCTAGAGTGATTTCGACGGGTCTGACGTGTCCTCGACGCGCTTCCATGCAGACTTTGAATATAAACCAGTCGCCTGAAACGCCAGGTGTAGAGCAAAATGTCAAGCGTCTACATTCAGAGCGCAGAACTTGACGCATTTTAGACGCCTTCATGAAATGCGGTGTGAGGTGGTGAGGCAGACGCTGAGGACCCAGAGTGGGATGAATAAAGGTGAATTTAATGATCAATCCAGAAATGCAAAAGTCCAAAGTCCAAAATTCAGGCAGCACAGATGAGGTTCGATTCTGGTAGCAACTGATCAAAACATGAGACATGAGCAAAACAGCTAGACAGATGGACAGATAGACAAGACTGATGCGACAAGGAACAAAGGTGGGTTTATATACACAGGAAGACAATCAGGAGAAACAAGTGACAGCTGGAGACAATCAAGGGGTAAACAGGACAACACGGAAACTCAACTGACACAGAAACCTAAATAAACACAGAAAAACTCTAATCCTCACAGACGTTTAGTTTGAACGCACCATTACACCTTGTTCTACAAAACCTTTCCTTTTAACTCATCTTTCCATGAATTTGTTTGGCTACATGTTGGTCCAGTTGTAGGCAATGTTTCCTTGCAGCCTTGGGTTTAAATCCTGTATGAAGGTAACACATGGAGACTGGGTTAACTGGTGTCTCTGAACTGCCTTCAGCAGTGAGTGTTGCCATTTGACACTGCAGATTGACAAAGGATCACTCTACTTCTTCAGTAGTGACATAGTGGCTTAATCTCCTAGTCAATGATTGTCAACTGGACAACTGTCAGGTCAGCAGTCTTCTGCATGATTTATAAATCCCTCTGTGAAGAAGCCAGTACTCTGAAAGCATCGGCAGAAGTCAGAAGACGGTTTGCAAATCCCTGAAGGGACAAAAAGTTTCATTACTGGAGACATGTGTTGGTCGATGAAGCTAATGTTGGACTGTTCGACCATAATGTCAGCGTTTCATTTGGAGGAAAAAGGTTTCAAGCCTGAGGACACAATACCAGTTGTCAAGTATGGAGGTGGCAGCATCATGCTGCGGAAGGGGTTTGCAGCAGGAGAAACTGGTGCATTTCCCGCAAAAAAATGTGTGGAATAAAAGAGAACTGAAAAACAAATAACACTTTGATAATTTTAATTTTTAGAGTTCCAGCAAATTTATTGATAATTGATCCGTTTTTTGTTTTAAATATCCAAAATACTGCTAAACGTGATGTGACCTTTCCTCTTTTCCCTTTGAGCTGTTGGACTCATTTTCTCCTTTCACGCCTCCTCAGTCTTTTTTGTTTTTCAGCAGTTATTAGGCATTATCTATGACAGCATATGTGAGATTAATCTCAAAATTTGAGATTTTTCTAACAAATTAAAAAAATTTTGAGCTCAGAAATTTTCACATTTTTTTCTAGGAATTTTCTGAAATTAATCTAAAAAAAATTTGGCGGAAATTTAACCCTCTTTTTTCTTCTATATATGACCTCCAAGGAGTGAAGTACGCCTGAGAATGTTGGAGCAACTTGAAACTGCTACTTTGTATGGTTACCTAGCAACCAAAGTATTGCTAGGCAACCAAAGAGTGAGTGAATGAGTTAATGTCACCAACTTTACTTACAGATTAGAAAATATAAAAAGTTATTTATATTCCCATACTTCAACGAGGGAATAGAGGGAACTTTCAGAGAATTAAAACTAAAAGACAAACGACGTCTTCCTCCTAGATTTTTGACGATGCTGAAAATGTACGAAATTAAGGAATTTGTCATGACAAACATCAAAAATCGGTCAATACGCTCAATTTTGAAATCTGACATGATATTTAATAAAACTCCAAATATTTATTCTGAATTTCCTTCAAACGTCTTCTTAAAAAGTTATTGGTATTCATGTTTTTTTTGTGTTATGTTTCTTTTCTTTACTGATTTATTCATAAAACCATGATAGTTTGAATACATATTAGTGATCTAATAGGTTTATTATTGATAAGTGAAGAATATTTTATTACGAATAAAGCTCAGTTTATATAAACTATGCAATAGAGGACTGATAATAAATATTATTGATTATAGACAGATTTGAGACTGAAAAAGGTTTCAATACACATTTATTAATTTGTCATCGACTGCTAAATTTAATACTTCTTAATTTATTGTTTATTTATTAGAAACGTACTAATTTGCACATAAATCATCTGGAAACTTTTGGCCTCCCTTTGTTGCCAGCAACAGCGAGCGTCATTTTCTATGAAATCTGGCAAATCCTCCATCATTACATGTTAGCTGTCAAAACTGAGTTTTTAAGACAGGAAAACATCCCAAAATAAATCAGTGAAGATGTCAAAAATCTCATTTGTGCCACATGGGCTGAACCAGTGAACATGGCTGTCCTCACAGGACGAGGAACAGACACGGCTGTCAGCTTCGTGACAGACCAGCAACACTCAGAAAACAATTCGACTCAGGCTTCATTACACCAGAACACACACAATTTGCTAGATTTTCAAAAAGTCACTCAAAGACGACATCATCCCAACACATTTTTAATTCCATAATTGATAAAATTGTAAAATAGCACAAGCTGGAGCGGCTCTGTTGCGCTGGTTTTTAATGCCGTGCAGCTCATCGGTTTCCAATTTCAGAGAGTTGTCATGAAGCGTAACCATGGCAACAAGGTGTCGGTCTCACAACTGCTAGGAGCTGATTAGTTCAGCGGCCTGAATAACGCTTGAACTTTGACCCCTAGAATCCCAGAGGAGTTGAAAAGGAAAGAAGAAGGAGGAAGTTCACACCGTCTCTTCCATCCATCGTATCCCCTACTCCAACATCTCTCTAACCAGATGGAGATTTAAAGAGGAGCAGCAAAAGCAAATGAGGTGGATCAGCAGAGCTTGGTGTCATCCAGGAAGTGTTAGCATGTCTTGATATCCTAGCAAGTATTTTTGGTCTAGTTTCTGCTGCAAATATTTTACTACACTTGAAATAAGAGAAAACCAACATAACTATTTTTTCAGCAAGAAATAAGTCAATAATTCTTTTATACTGATGAATAAATTCTAGTTCCACTGGCAGATTATTTCACTTCTAACATGGGATTTTTGGGCACTGCCCACCTTTGGTTGGAGATACAATCCCTTTGAGATAAATAAAGTCTGTTTGAATTTAATTTGGACAAAACTCTTAATCTGTCAATAAAAGCATAACAGTGTAACGAGTTTCACTTTTAGAACTGAATTGCTGAAGTAACTCAACTTATTTGCTGATTTTATGATATGTAGACATGATGACACAACCGTCAGGATAAAACCTTTCCTGATCAAAAGACCTCCGGCGCTGACGGACCAAATGGGACATTGAGAGGGAAAGTTTGTTAGAAGGATTTAGGTCTTATGATGAGCAGCTGGAGGCTGGGAGGCGGCGGCCCCTCGGAAGGCCTGCGCTCGGCGTAAACACGCTTCCAACCCATCAGTTGGGCGGCGACACGCTCATCGTGTTTTTGTTTTCCTGCGTCTCTCGTTGACTCGCCTAGCTTTAATTGCTCTGCTGATGCAGAGACACCGGGGAGAAGCTTTGGAGTTTCCCTCCACGCCTCAACACGCCTTCGGCTCTAACGTGGATGTTCGCGTCGAAGCTTCAGGGCGGATTTAATTAAGAGAATGTGACTTATTGTAATAGCTTTCATGTTGTGAGCCGAGGCTGAGACATTATTGATTAATGAGATTATCGTATGGTCAAAGTCTGGATGAAACCGCTCCCAAAGAGATGTCAGTCTGAACGGCGCTGCTCCGAAAGGGAAAATGAAAGAACTTCTAAGATGAAAGATACATTTCCAACAAAAATTTCAGAAATTTTTAGGTTAATCTTCAAAAGAAAAAACAAGGAAATTTCTGAGCTACTAAAGTTGCAAGTTTTCAAGAAAAAAAAATTTGAGCTCAATCTCGGAAATTTTCAAGAAAATAACTTGGAAATTTATGAGATGCAAAGTTGATCATTTTTGACTTTTGAAACTTGATATTTTCGACTTTCAAGTTTTTTCTAGAAAATTTTTGAGATTAAATGTCAAAATTCCTTAGTTGTATTTATTTATTTATTTTACAAATGTTCAACTATTTCCAGGTTTTTTTTCAAGAATATTTCTGAGATTAAATCTCAAATTTTCTTCCTTTTTCCCCCCACAAATTTTTGACTTAACAAGGTGAGAAATTTCTGAGATTAACCTAAAACTTTCTAGGATCTTTTTATTGCAAATGTTCAACTTTTGGAGCTCAGAAATTTTCTTGTTTTTTCCTTGAATATTTCCATGTTTAATCTCAAACTTTTTTCTTTTCTAGAAAATTTCTGAGATTAATCCCAAAACTTTAGAATTTTTTCTCACAAAAATTTTCAACTTTTGGAGTTCAGAATTTTTTATTTTATTTCTCATATTAATCTTACATTTCTGAGTTCTTTGGCAGAAATGTACCCCTGTTTTTTAATCTACGATGATTTGGGTCATCTAGGAATTCATAAGACCAAGTGAATTCCTGTCAGAAAAGTCGACAGGCTTTAAATATTTACCATCTGAATCTTCAAGCTGTTCTTAAATGGTTCAGGTCTTACCTGGAGGAGAGAACAATCTCGGTCAAGATTGGTGACTCTGAATCATCTGCTGCTTCAATGCCTTATGGCGTCCCACAGGGCTCAATTCTGGGCCCACTGCGCTTCTCTCTTTATTTACTGCCTCTGGGTTCTGTCCTCAGAAAACATGGGATTTCGTTTCATTGTTACGCTGATGATTGTCAGATTTATTTGCCCCTGAAGCAAAAGGATGTACATTCTATCAAACATCTCCTGGCATGTCTAGGTGATATTAAAGCTTGGTTGGCCTTGAACTTTTTAAATTTTAATGAAAACAAAACAGAGGTGATGGTGTTTGGACCCAGTGGCTCCTGTGAGTCCTCCTCTGTTGACCTGGGACCCTTGGAGGTTTATTTTAAACCTGTTATTACAGATCTTGGTTTTAAGGTGGACAGTGATTTTAAATTGGATAGCCAAATCAGAGCCGTGGTTAAGTCCAGCTTTTATCATTTAAGGCGATTGGCGTCAGTGAAATCTTTTCTTTCCAGGCAGCATTTTGAAACAGTGATCCATGCTTTTATTTCAACTCGATTGGATTACTGTAACACACTTTATCTGGGAGTTAGTCAGTCGCTGCTCTCACGTCTGCAGCTAGTACAGAATGCTGCTGCACGACTGCTGACAGGAACTCGAAAGAGGGAACACGTGACCCCTGTCCTGGCCTCACTTCACTGGCTGCCGGTATATTTTAGGATTCATTTTAAAATTCTTATGTTTGTTTTTAAATCACTACATAATCTGGCCCCGGCTTACCTCTCTGAGCTTCTTCACCCATACATACCATATCGGTCTCTTAGGTCCGTAGATCAGCTGCTTTTGGAGGTACCGAGATCAAGAAGGAAGCTCAGAGGGGACAGGGCTTTCTCTGTCATGGGCCCCAAATTATGGAACAACTTGCCTTTGCAGGTCAGGGAGGCCCCTTTACTGTCCACTTTTAAAGCTCGTCTTAAAACCCATCTATTTTATTTGGCTTTCAACTCTAGCGGGATCTAGTTTTAAATTGTATGTTTTTGTTTTTAAACTGTAAGTTTTTATTGTTATGTTGTGCTTTGATGTACAGCACTTTGTATCAGCTGTGGTTGTTTTAAAGTGCTTTATAAATAAAGTTGGTATGGTATGGTATGGTAAATCAGTCTTATTAAATCTGTCAAAACTGAATAAAGATGTTCCTGTGGCTTCAAGCTGTGAACCATGTTGAGGAAAAGCTGTGGACAGATAGACGTGATGTGTTGCACCCAGGTGAAGCCAAAACACCCAGACATGATCTGATTTCTAAAAACAGTCAGAAACCTTTGGATTTTCCTCAAAAAGCTCATCTGGAAGTCGTCGGCTGGCTGCTCAGCGTGTTGATTCGCATGTCAAATTTTGGTATCTTGAAGATCAAAATGAAAATAACTCATATATAGAACATAATTACAAAATTATGAAGGAGTATTAAGGCAATACTAAGTAAAAAAATAAAATTACATGAATAAAGTCGATATAATATAAGAATAAAATAATAAAATACAAGAAAAAAGTAAATTTGTCATGATCAGGGTCATACTATGACTATTCTCATAAAATTACTTTATTATCTCATTCTTGAAAAATTATGACTTTATTTTCATAATGTTACAATTTTCAAAATCTTGACTTTAATCTCATATTATGCCAATTTTATTCTTGTGTGACTTACGAGAAAATCATAATTATGTTTTTTCTAACACTCCACCGTAGATTGTTATGAACACCTGGGAATAATTTCATATCAAAAGTACCTTTAGAAACATGTTTATTTTGAAAAACTGTGAATTGCTGAATATTTATTTCACTGTAATGTAATAGATTTACAGTTTTAAAGTTATCTTAATGCTATCAGAACAGCTTTAATGCTGTTAAAAATCTGCTGTTTTTTAACATACGAGAAGTTATGGCCAAAAACGTACATATTTAAAAGCAAGTGTTCTTTTTAATATATTTTACTAATATATAATCACAACAACCAGTAATTTGCTAAAATTAGCACCAATCAGAATAAAATCAACGTCTCAGAAACAAGTTTATTAGACTCTGTCCTGAGTTCATTTATTACATTTCAGAATAAAATCATTGATCTAATAAAACTCAATCATTTGCACAGTTCCAATTTCTGGAGTGCAGATTGCCTCTCCATTCACTTATTAAACATTCACAAATGGATTGCTTCGTGTCAGTCACTCTTCCTTTAGCTGATGAAGGCTCACCCTCCATTTTGGAGAAAATCCTCTCAGATTTGGACGTGACTGTATGAGAACTACTGTTTCCCAAATTACTGCGACTCTAAGCCATTAGAAATGAGGAGAGTGAAGTTTTTTGTTTTTTTTTAGATGTATATCTGAATTTCTTCAACTGAGTCAGGAATCCGCCTCGGGGTTTTCTCATTTTTTTCTTTTTAATCAACCTTAAAACCCTTAAGTATAAATAACTGCTGCCCTTAGAAAAGCCTCCACCTCGCAAATGAAAGCCACAGCATCCTGATTCAAAGCCAGAAAATTAATTAAACCAATCTCTCATCAAATGTTGCTTTTTGCACAGATTAATTTACTGAAATGGAACCGGATTCATCTCCCAACTCGGTTAATAATAACTGACGAAAGGCAGAAAGTCAACCTGCTGCAGCTCCTCTAGTAATGCTCTTGAAAGTATGAAAATGAAAGTCTGTTCCCATGAAAGAGCAGCACAGCAGGGAGCCCAGCAGCATGAAACACAAAGCATCTTTCAGAGCTTTCCTCGCTTTTTCTGCTCCCCAAAAACCAAAAACCGTTTCAGTTGCTGCGAGACCAACGCTTCCTCTTAGACCTCCAGCGGAGCGTGCTAATATGACATCCTTTCAAAATACCTAGATTAATAGTAATATGGAGCATTTGCAAAAAAAAAGCTCTCAATTTTTAATTAAAATTTGAAATTACAATATTATTGGTGCTAAATATTACATAGATTTCTGCCTTGGCAGGGTTTCTGTTCTCCTGCTAGTTTATCAAGATTTTTTATTTTATTTTTTTGTTTTGTGACTCCAGGTTTGTTGAGAAATTCTGCAGCAATGCAACTTGAATTTTAAAAAGTAAGTTTTTCCACACCACACTGGTGCATAAACAAACCATCACTCAGTCAAGAAAAATCTTAAAATAAAGATGATTGGATGCAACATGATGAGTGTTTAGAACAAACTTTAAAAAACACAAACCTCACCAAGTAATTTTGGTTTAATTTCTACTGCAGATATCTTAGTACACTTAAAATAAGACTAAACTAATTTACAAGTAACTTTTCAGAATGATAAAAGAGCTTGTTTAATGTTAATACTGATGAAAAAGCATTGGTTCTGCTGGAAGATGTTTCTTGCTGAAAAGTTACTTTTAAGTTAGTTTGTCATATTTCAAGTGTATTAAAATACTTGTACTAGAAACTAAGCAAAACTACTTGGTTAGATTTTGTGATTTTTTATGGAATCTCCATTCCTTTCATTGTGAGACGACAAGCACCAATTGGTTGGACCTCTGCTGAATTAGGTCAGTTATTAACTTTAGATATAGGAGTTTGTTTTAAGTCAATAATTCCTTAATAGTGCTGAAAAATTACTAGCTGATTATTTCACTAAAACATGGGGAAAATATCTTGTTATAAGTGAAACAATCACTATAGGAACTAGTGATTAATATAATTAAATGTCCCTGCTCCACCCATTTCAGTGCTTGGGAGATAAACCTAATAAAACCAGGACATTGTTACTGATATTTCCATTTTAAGCTGTAAAAACAAAAGTGTTATTGTGCTATTCTTAAACAAAACCCATTAATTGTTGATATGAAAATCCTCCGGTTAGGTTAGGCTTCCAGATCCTCTGAACCGCTGTCAGAGCTCATAATAACAAAAGGCCTGGTGAGTATACTTTACAGGTCAACACAGCTGCAAGGCAAATCACTTATCCACATTGAATAGTAGGCAGCATGTAGGCAGCACAGAGTTATTGTTCCACGGCTGGAGCATGACATTTACTGCTGGGAAAACGCCGGGCTGGAGGTGAGTGGGCTGTGCTGAGCAGGAAGACGTATACCCTCCACTCTGTGCTTCTTCCATCCCCAACAAATGAATTACGACATTGAAGCTCGGGGATATATATACATTTATGCTAGTCCAGTCCTCAGATGCGGAAAGCCAAGACTTGTAAGTACATTAAAAATAAATTGTTATGAATTATTTAAAATGCAACAACAATCTTGGTATTGAAAATAAATTTAAAAGCCTTTTTGGAAAGAATAAAAGAACCGCCTTGCTCCTTAAAGCGGGTAAAATTAGAAGAAAACAGAAGGACTAATCTCAGGAAGCGCACTGTCGCCATCTTGCAACATCAACATTAAAGTTGACCTGCTATGCTTCTTCAAACTGGTTAGAATGGGTCTATGGTCTAAACAAAACATTTTCATTAAATTTTTTGCACAAAATATTTCTTAGATAATAAGTTTTTAGTCAGAATTAATTTGTTTAGGTTCTCTTTTACTTTAAATCCAAATAGGCTGCTGCTGGCCACGCCCCCAACTCAACACTTACACTCATCAGATGAGCAATTGTACAACCGTACATGTTTGAAAAGCAGAACTGGAGCCTACTACATAACCAAAAAAAAAAAAAACAGGAAATGTTTTCAGGAAAGGAATCTGTAAGTTTGATCAATGTGTCCTTTAAATTCTGGGAATATAACGCTTAAACTTTCATGATCCAAGAACTTAACCTGTTACTCCCAGGAAATTAACTTGGAAATTTCAGTAAAGTGCTCTCTAATTTTGGGGAATGTACATTTCAAGAATTTAGAAAGAGGACCCTTCAAGTTCATGGAAAGTAACTTGTCTATTTCAGAAAAATATCTCAAAAACAACTCCCTAAATTCCACAAAAGTCCCCAGTGTGTCACCTAAATTCACAGATGTGCAATTATAAAACTGTACAGCTTTGAAAGGCAGAAGTGGAACGTCCTGCACAACCAACAAGGATGCAGCAAGTGGTTTCTGCATGGTAAGTACAAAACAAAACACTCATCTTTTCCAGCAGCCATTGTGCAGCGCATACAGCAGTAAATCCAGCTGACCAAACGTGCTGGAGTTCCACTTGGGTTGCTAGGGAACCAGTGCCCATCAAATGTGACTCAAAAATTGGGAGGTTTTTGAAATGACTCATTTTCCAGACACTGCTTTAACTCGCTCCCAAAAAGCGATAGGATGTTTATTTTAAACACTTTAGAAGCAGCTGAGACCCAAAAATGTGAAAAATGTGAATTCTGTCTCATTTAAAGCTCCTTTTTTCCTGCTAAATCTTTCCCTGACATTTATTCCTTTTTACGGCTGATTTCACTGTTTGGTATTTCCCTGCTCTTGTTATTCGTTTTGTCAACTTTGGAGTCAAAGTTAAGGAAAAGGAAACTAGTGAAATGTCGAGAGGTGAGAGGCTCAACCTTAAGACATTTGCAGAGGTAATCAATCAGACTGACAGCGGTGCCACCGTTCGGTTTGCCTCATGGTTGTAAAACACAGAGGGCACTTTGCCACGTAACGAAGCAGGACCGCTCATAAAAGTAATTAATTTCTAAACATCATCATAGGAAACACCAATTAGGAACAAGGGATAACAATATAAGGTCATGGTGGAGACTTTCTACTTGATTATGTGCTTCAAGAACAGAAGTTCAGCCATTATTATGCCTTTATCTGGATAAGCTGATTATCAACCTTGCAATAAATCAATGTGAGAATATCAACAGTAGGGGTAATGCATGAATTATTAAGGAGTTTAATAAACTGGTGCTGTAATGTGACCACTTTATAGCAGGCTGCTGCAGTGCGTCTGAACACGGCGGCTTTAATAAAAGAGAAACGTGGTCAGATTTGCCAGCCGTCTCATTCACAACTGGAAATTGGTTTTCAAAAGCAGTTTCTTCATAATTGGTGGCAGTTCAGGGTCAAGAAATAAGATTCGGGCTTTGACTATTTGAATGAAAATCCACCATCATTATATCAAATGTTCATGTTTATTTAGGCCATTTAGGTATTTGTTTATACCACCAATACTAATTTGGTACCATGTATTGTTACTTTGAGACACTGCTAATGCTAATTGTTCTGTACTAACCCTTTACTTTAAGCAAAGTGAAGGAATTAGCAGCTGCATTAGGATTAACAAGCTAAAGCTATAGGCTGCTGTAGCATTTGTCTTTTGCAAACACTATTTACATTAACAACATATTTATGGCAGCTAATATTTAGCTTTTTGTTTGATTTGGGTTCTTTTCCTTTCTATTTAAAAAAAATATGCAAAGAAAGTTAGCTAGTTAGCTGCTATAGGCAGATGATAATGTCATAAAGAGCAAATGGGATAATTAGCTTCTTACAAAGCTACAAAACTAAAACACACAAGTAGCTATGAGTGCCATTCAAGCTCTGAAAAATCATTAACCTTCATTTACCTACTAACAATATAATTTTATAAATGTATGCTTTTACTAGATTTTGGAATGAAGATGATAGTAACATCAAGGAAATAAGCTGGTTAGCTGCTATATTATGCTCACTATGTCACGCTAAGTAGCTAAACTCTACATGCTACAGCAGCATTTGTGCAATTAGACAACGTACAAATAGTTTGAGGTACAAATAAAACATCTAAGTTTCCAAAATCAGATAAAAATAAATAAATGTGTGTTTTTGCTATAACTTTACCAGCACAAGTCATATGATGAAAATTTATATATATATATATATATATATATATATATATATATATATATATATATATATATATATATATATATATATATATATATTTAGATATTTATGGGCCACGGAAAAAGTAGGAACAAGTTGCCAAGAGAAGAGAATAAGAAGAAAAATTTTTTTTTTTTGCAAACTATATCAGTTGAAGCCATAAAGAAATAATCCCATGCTCTGAAAAGCAGTTTTGGAGGTTTTAAAATGGTAAATTTGTGTTTTAATTCAGCTACTGTCTTCGAATGGTTTTTCACACGGCTGTTGGTTTTGGCTACAAGACGCGTGTCTGAAAGCAAGAATGAGAATTTAACCAAGAATGTACTTCAGCATGAAAGGTAATTTTTAATAAAATGTTTTTTACATATCTGTTACAACGGTCACTGTGTCCTGACAGTACAATATGAGACAGATAATCTTTTTAAAAAATCAAGCTCCTCTTTCTCATCCTGGTAGTACTATTACCATCTGTAGAAATATGCCACTTCCAGTCAGAGCCAGGAGGAGGGTCTTAGTGCTGTCAATCAAGCTTGTGTACACACTGGCCGTTCCCCACAGCCGTGTCTAGCATGAATGCTGAAGCTTTTAGCATAGCCACCGTTCATCAGCGGATAAACAGTTTTTCTGTAATTATAAGTTGATTCTACACCACTATTACAGCTGAAGTAAACCGGCAATATTGAGCAGCGCGTACACGAGCCTTTTCCAAAATTCAATCTTCAAAATCAGAAAATTAAATTAATTGATGAAATCAGTTTATTATAGGCATTCTTCTTTTGCCAGGGGTTGCAACGTTTTTACAGTTTGGGATAAGAAAAGAAAACAGGGAGATACAAGTAGTGAGAAACGAGGCAGCTGATTTGTTTTGGATTTCTTAACATGAACTGTTGGTTTGCGATATGAAAAAAAAACGCAGAAAGCACTTCCTCTCTGGATGTTTTTCCTTCTTTTTCAGTGAGTAAATGAGTTACATTTGAGTGAGTTCTGGATGATTAAAATGAAAACTGGGATAAAAAGAGGAACAGGCCGCTGCTGGAGTCTGTGAAGGACATCTGTTGGTGACCTCAGACCCCACCAGCTGCAGCGAGTCTCGTCCAAGTGCTCCTCCAAGGCCTCCGCCAAACCCTCACTGCTGGCACTTCAACGCAAATTTTATGCACCACTTCAGAGTTGCCAGTTTTCCACTTTGTTTTCAAAGAGGTTAGTTCACCCTTGTTTATGCATTTACAGCAATTCTCCATCTACTTTGACAACCCAGAGCAGAAGGACCTCATTTGCATACATGGAGGGATAAACCTAATTCCCCCGTCACAGAAGCTGCTAGAAAAGCTGCCGTTAGTGTTGAAAACCAGAAAGGAATCTGGGGAATAATGGGCTGGACTGGTCGATGTTAGGCATAAAAAAACATGATATGTGGAATGCTTAATATACTCGCAAAATTTTGCAAAACAATGTTTCCAAAAGTTGACCAAACTTTAGAATCAGCCCAATTTATTCCCAGGCAGATGTTTCTACAATGTTCTGCAACCATTATAATTGAAAGAACCATTTTGCCCTCAGTCCAGCTAAATAAAACTTGTTTATAGTTGCAAATGTTACAAGGTCTGTTGAAAACAGACTGCAGTTCAAAAGCACAAAATATTTCCAAGAATTTTAGTTTCTAAAGAAAATATCTAAGTGCACCTGAAACAGGAAAAAACAAACTCATAAGTAACTTTTCAGCCAAATACAGGAGCTTCTTTAGTGCTGGCAGATTATTATGAAATGGGGAAAAATTTCTTTTAATAAGTTAAATAATCTGCCCGTATTTTTAATCAATAGTAAGAAATTATTGACTTAAAAGAAACTACTTCAACATCTTGCTGAAAAGTTTTTCGGAGTTTAGTTTAGTCTTTTTTAAAGTGTACTAAGATATTTGAATTAGAAAGTAAGCAAAATTACTTGGTAAGATTTTGTGTTTTTGCTTTAATTTGTTCTTACCATCATTTTTAGATTATAAAATTAAGACAGTCAACATTTTTGCAATAAATCTTTTTCTATGGGATGCTATTTGTGGAAAATGCAACAAAAAAATCTGTATTATATTACCTCTAAAGTCTATATTTACTGTATACTTTATATTTCTACGCTGTGAACTCTTGAAATCCAAATAAAAACTTTTGTTTGAGAACACAATGTTGCTCTGTAAGGTTGGATTCTGAAAATGTAAAATTGTTCCAACAAATAAAATAGTCAGAAATTTAAACCATAAAAAAATTACTGATTGTTTTACAGTATTGTGGAAATTTACCGCAATTATTCCATCAGAAACTGAAAGAAAAATCACAAACCTGCACTTGTTATATCTACTTTTAGAGAAATTACCTGGAGCCACTAGCTATTTTTCCATCACAAATTTCTGCAAAACTTTGTCAATATTCCGCTAATGTTGAAAAAACATACATTTTCAATTGCTGTTTTCATTGAATAAGATGCGCAATTTAAAAATTACGAGTTGAATAAGTTTGTTCACACGTTAAGTTGCTAAAAAACATGTAGCACCATCATCCTCCAACTACTTCCTGTCGTCTTCTTAGTGGTTTCCACCAGTAGTAAGATCCTGCGGTTAATCATGACTCGTGTGACGTGAAAAAAATTAACCAATTGCAGTTTTGCTAAAAGAAAAACCAAACAATTTCAAAAAAGAACACCGCATCCTACCGCCAAAAATTTTGCTTTTGAAAAACATGAGTTTTCTGTAAATTGGCCTGTGTCTATTAAGCAAATTTATTTTCAAAATGTGAAATTGCACAATTAGACCCTTGTTTTAACTTAATTTTTTTTTTTTACTTGATAGAAATGTATTATTTCAGCTGTTCAAATTCAACACTCTTCACTTCCAGGCTGTTTGAATCCATAAATCAACATGTTGCACACATCTCTGAGACCCCAGAGTGAAATGCTAATTTCTTTGATTTCCCTGCATCAAAGGGGCCTTTTATCGATCTTACTTCAGCGTCTGATCATGACTCAGTTTCTATTAAAACATCACCTTGTGACTCAACCAACGTCTGACTCAGAAATTGTTCTTAGATGCTGCAGCAAACAATAAAGTACTATAAGCTTTCCAGTTCTTTTGATCCGTGTAATGTAAGCGGCTCATTAGACAAAATAATTAGGGCTTCAAAAGCAGCTGGAGTGGAATGGTGGAAGTTGTGGCAGCAGTACGGGTCGAGACGAAGTCATGCAGCAACAAATCTGCAGACAACACAGTCCATGAGACAAAACGAGAGCTCTGCTTTCTCTGAGCGACTCGGATACTTCAAGGTCCGCAAATATGAGTGGTTTCTATTTCACTGCAAAAACACAAAATCTAGTTTCCAATGCAAATATTTCTGCTCTTGAAATAAGACAAAATTAATTTGAGTAACCTTTCAGCAAGATATGGAGCTCGTTTAAGTCAGAGGTGTTCAAAGTGTGGCCCGGGGGCCATTTGTGGGCCTTGTAATGATTTTATTCGGCCGCTGACCACAAATCAAGAATAGTAGAAAATTTGGCCAACAAAGGAGAAAACAATTCATGAACCCAAATAGAAAAATAAATAATCACAATAAACTAATTTTTCATTTTTATCTGATGATTTTTGTGGCCTGTCTGTTTTGGCCTTCGTGGGAAAAAGTTTGGACACCAATAATTCCTCAATATTGATGAAAAAGTGCAAGTTGTTATAAGTTCAATAATCTGCAAGTGGAACTAGTAGATTTCTTAGTCAAAATAAAGAAATTATTATTTAATTGTGGAATTTGTGCATCCTAGGTGCACAAAGGAGGGTCATCATAGATCCTTCCTCTGTTGCAGCTCAGTATCCACAATAACACATAACGCATATCGCATTCATTTTTATTATTATCCCACTTAGTTCCTTTTAATCTGAATATTTTATTTTTATTTAACCATTCAGTAATATTTTTCTTATGTTAAAATGTAATAATATGTAATAACATAATCAAATAAAATTCAGTGAATGTTTGTATTTATGTTTAACTTGCTGCTTGTACACTGCAAAAACATAAAATCTGACCAAGAACTTTGGTTTAGTTTGTAGTGCAAATATGTGAGTACACTTAAAATAAGACAGAACTAACTTATAAGTAATGTTTCAGCAAAAATAGGAGCTTGTGTAAGTCAATAATACCCTAATATTGATTTTAAAAAGTACTAGCTTAATGAAGTTTTACTTATAAAAGGACATTTTCCCATGTTTTCAGTGTAATAATCTGCCGGTAGAACTTGTAGTTTTTGATCAATATTAAGGAATTATTTATTGAAATCAAGCTCCAATATCTTGATGAAAAGTTACATGTAAGTTAGTTCTGTCTTATTTGAAGATATTTGCACTAGAAATTAGACAAAAATACTCAGTAAGATGTAGTTTTCACAGTGTACACAAAAAGTTTTGTATTGATTTGTGAATAATTATATAAGATGCATTTTATAAAATGAACTCTTTCAATCAAGTGTCTTAAATCAGCGCAGCAGAAAACGAGGCCATGCTGTTGAAAATGTGACGGTTTAGTTTGCAAATCAATTTAAATTTGAGGGAATATTTCCCAGCAGGCTCTCTGCTTTCTTCCAGGGGGCATCAGGTGATTGACAGCGAGCATGTAAGCAAGTTATACCAAAACACTGAACTGGGGCACAATGAAATAATGATCAAACAGAAAACTTCCAAACAAATTAGTGATTCTCAGTCACTGTTATGGATTATCTTCATCTGTCCAACTTGGTTTGTCACATTCCTGAAGAATAAACGGCAGTAAATGTCTTTTTTCCCCTGGAGGTCGTGAAACGAGGCTTCATATCCCAAACAGCATGAGGAACGTTAATATGAAGAGCAGCGTCCTCCATTAATGGAGTTCCGGATTAGACAGACGCTGATGAATTTCATTTAAAATCACTGAAGACACAATAATTGTGCTTTTTATTTCATCCCAAAAAGTCAAACATATTCTGAATCGTAATTAATCTTTTTGCTTTTAGATCCAAGTAGAAATCAGTGAGGTGACTGGAGGCGATAAAACCTGGCGGGGTTTAGAAATGATGATAGAGGGCTTCCTTCTTGACCCCAAGGTCAAATGTTTGTTTGGATATAAGTGGAGAATTAGTCGTTTAATCACTCAAGTCTTTCATCATTAAGAGGCTCTTCAGTTTACTAATTTCCAGCGCCGCAGTAAGATGTTCCTCTGACTGCAAAACCGTCCAAAACTAACAGAAATATCTGACAAAACAAACATTTTCCACTGTTTGTGTTCATCTGGAAGAAAACTGTCATATTTTCCCCAAACAACTATAAATAAACAAAAATAATTAAAATCAACAAATTGGATGAGGCAAGCATTTAAAAAATGTTTGTTGCATTTTTAAATAATATTTTCAACCAGATGTGGATGATTCATCCATACAAAGTTCATGTATTTATCTAATATTTGCTACAAAATAATCACTAAAAAATATTCTCACTAAGTTTTCTGGCATTTAGTAAATTTAATTTATTTTGGTAACTATAACTGATCTAAAGCAAGAAAAGTATAATTCAGACAAAGAGGAAAAAATTGTCATTTTATTTGGAAAATATATAAATATCTGGTTTGAATTGTAAAAAGAACAAAGAATAAACATCAGAATGTCAAAATAAGAAAACTAACTTACAAGTAAGTTTTCAGCAAGAAACAGGAGCTTGTTTTAAGTTAATAATTCCTTAATATTGACAAAAAGTATCAAGTTATTTCACTTATTACATGGAAAATATCTTGTTATAAGTGAAATAATCAGCCAGAGGAGCAAGTCTATATATTTTATTAGTATTAATAAATTATCTACTTGTTGAAAAGTTACTTAATTACTTTGTCTTAATTCAAGTGTACTAAAATATTTGCACTAGAAGCTAGACCAAAAATATTTGGTAATATTTTGTGTTTTTGCAGTGTTTAAGTCTTAATTTTTTTAATCATCAAAAAATAAAAGCTTGGAATACTTTTCATTCATTACATGAGTAAAGTATGCAATACTCTGTGCAATGAATAACATATTCTATTTTTTGTATGCATACAACAAAGGCCTGCTGTAGAATGTCCTATCATCTTATGACCAGTTTTCTTCCTAGAACTTTCATTCTGGAAGTAAAATCCCTGATTTTGCACGTTGCAAAGCGATTACACGATGATTTGTCGAGTTTAAGCAGCTTCAAAAGCTCTCTGTCACAAGGTCTCTGCGAACACATCCTCTGGTCATGTTTGGGATAATGATAATACAGTTTCAATGAAGGAGGCTTCTCTTACCAACATCCCCTGCAGCCTTCTGCAGTTTTTTCACAAGAGTCCTGTGACTTCTCAAGAAGCAACATCAATGCAGTGCTTACGTGATGAATTCCCTCACCTCCCCCCAAAAAAAAGAGATGAAAGACAACTGTGAGTTATTCACTTGAGTTTCAGAATATGATGGGTGAAGTTTGAAATCACAGCAACACAAAAAAATTCTCTTTTTACATCAGTAGTATTGCTACTGTTTCAGGTGAGCAGAGCTGGTCCGGGGAATGCAAACACACAGCAGAGGTAACTCTGCAGCCAAACCTGCTGCACAACAACATCAAGCTGAGAAGATTTCTGGATGGATTAGTGATGTATGCATGTGTTTCAGTGGATACTAAGAGAAAAAGATACAAAAATGGCTTTATTTTAATCTGAAATAATAAAAAAAGAAGAGTTCTGACTAGTTTATAGGAAATAATTATTAGATTTTTGTTGAGGTTCTGACTAAAGGAAACATTTCTGTTTATGGATTTTAACTGATTCAAAACAGAAAATATTACTTATTGTTCTTGTGCAGCTTCTAGTGCAAATATTTTAATATTACAAGTAACTTTTTAGCAACATTGAAGAGCTTATTTTAGCTCAATAAATCCTGAATATGAATGAAAAAGTACTGATTACACTGGCAGATTATTTCACTGATAATAAGGGAAAAAATGTCAGGTTATAAGTGAAATAATCTGCCAGTGGAACTAGTATATATATATATATTTATCTATATTAAAGAATTATTTACCTAAAACAAGCCACTTCAATCAGTTGATAAGATGTGGCCATATTTAATATGATAAAATATGTCCATTACTAGAAAGTTTTGCATTCTCTAGGATCACTTTTCATTATAAATGTACGCAAAACTTTTTGATATTCTGCTAACATTGAAAAAACACAATTTTCCATTTGTGGTGTTTCCATGAAATGAGAAATGCAATTAAAATTACATGTGAATTAGTTTGTGCTCATGATAAGTCATTAAAAAAACATGCAGCGCTCTCGTCCTCCAGCTACTTCCTGTCATCTTCTTTGTCGGTTCCATCAGTAGTAACATCCTGTTGTTGATCACATGACTTGTGTGCGATGGAAGTGTTTCCACTGCGGTTTTACAAAAAATAAAATCATTACAAATTTGCACTTTTATCCTGCTGATGTCTAAACAAACAGATTGCTGTGTTTCCATAAAATAAGAAATGCAATTAAAATCATGCATGATGAAGTTTGTTCATGCTATACGTCACTAAAAAACATGCAGAACCACTTCCTGTTGTCTTCTTCTTTGTCGTTTTTGTCAGTAGTAACATCCTGTTCATCACATGACTCATGTAATGAAAGAAAAGTATTTTTTGCATTACCCTTTGATGAAATGGTTTTGTGAAAATTAAAACCATCTCGTCCTAGTTCTAAAACTTTTTTTTAAATCAAAAAGCGTGAGTTGTTTCCATTAAGCGGATTTATTTTCATAATTTCAATTTGCACAATTTTATCGCTAAAGGAAATGCAACTAAATTTATTATATTCATTATTACTAGTCTGTGCGTTCTCTGGGATCACTGGGGCTAATTTAAGCTGGAAAAGCTGCTCTGCCACAGACCTGCAGCTACAACCTTAAAGAAATGAAGAAGTGAGCGGCTGCTTGGGGTCTCCAGAGATAAAACCCAGGGGTGGAGGGAGAAGGGCTGACATTTATTTTTAAACCTTCAGAGGGGAGCAGCCTCTTCTCTCCCACTTCAACCCCCTTAAAACCCACTTGAATTAAAATAATCCACTTTTCACTTTGTGGCGACTTGAACGTTTCCAGAGGGTCTCTGCGATACTCGACCACAAGACGCAGTCCGCTTCCCTTCCTCCCTCCATCTTACCCTCTGAGACACAGATGTTGTAAGTCCCATTACTGCGCGCATGAAAGGGAGGCGATTAAAGCTTCAACGTCTCTGCTTTCCCCACTGACAACTCTAACGAGGAGCATATTTCACCCCAACCTAAATGCTGTTTTCTTTCCTTACTTTCCACTGAGTGCATTTAAATGGAACCTATGAAGCAAGAAAGAGGAGATTCAAATTAGTTTTTTGGGACAGCGCTGTCACAGATTATTCAATTTCAGCGCCCTTGCAGAGCATATGTTTGATTTTATGACAACTTCTGCCTTTCCTCCTGCAAGGATTATTGCATCAGGCTTTATGGGCTTTCCAAAGCAAACAGTGCTGTCATCCTGCAGCAGATTCAGTGAGTTATAACGTTTCTAACTCTATTGTAATGCTGAGTTGATGGTTGCCTCTCGCTGAAGACCTCATTTATCCTCAAGGTTTCCCAATGACATGTTAAGCCTGGGCTAGCGAAGAGAAGCAGAGAGGCGGAGATTGAGAGGCGGTGAGCGAAAATAAAGAGACGGAGTCCATAATGGGAGTTAAGGAAGGTGGTAACTGGAGAGACGGGAAAGGAGATGGAGACGGCGAAGAAATAGAGTCTGAGCGTGAAACTCGCTGTGCCGTGTTGGGCAGGAGGCTGACCTTCACGTCTCCAAACCCACAGCAGTTATTTGTGGGCAGAGTTTGGAGGGAGAGCGACTGGAAGGAGGGCAGGTGTGCTGGAGTGACCAACGCTAAGTGATTAAAGGCTCACCGCAGTTCTTCAGTACAAAACGTCTCACTGTCAGGTTCAACTGGAACCCAAAGAGAGCTGGAGAACAGAAATAAATCAGGACCACTGATGTGTATTTTCACCACAAATTGAAACGAAACCCAGAGTTTTAATGAACCGGAAATGAATCGATAATATTCCAGTTCAGGTTTTAGTTTGCAGGAGCTGATAAAAGAGGAGAAAACTTTGTTAGTTGGATGGATAGTTGGATGAATGGATGGTTAGCTGGATGTAAGGTTAAATAGATGAATGACTGGATTATTACCGTATTTTTCAGACTATAAGCCGCTACTTTCCCCCCACGCTTTGAACCATGCGGCTTCAAGCCCGGTGCGGCTTTTCTGTGGATTTTTCTTCAACCACCAGGGGGCTCTTTAGCAGGAAGTGAATCATTGGAAGTCAAAATTGGAAATCAAAGAAGAAAGTGATGATTTTTATTTAAAACAAGCACAATGCTAGCAGCAGGCACAACGGAGAAATGTTTTCAAACTCTTACCCCCTCATCATGGAAACAACACAAAGAAGTTCATATGATGCAGCTTTTAAGTTCAAAGCTATCAGTCTGGTTAATAGTACAGGAGGGAAATAGAGCCGCTGATTCGGCTCTATTTCTATGGTTCGGCTTTGGAGACGCAGGGCTGCGTCCTTAATAGCAGATTTATTAAGTTAAATAGCGCCCTCTGCTGCGATCTAGTGGAAAACCCAAAGCGGTGGAGATACCAGCGGCTAATAGTCCAGAAAATACGGTAGTTGGATGGAAGGATGAATTGAATTGTTGGATTTAAGGTTGGATGGATGGATGAACAAATGAATGGAAGATTGGATGGGTGGATAAATGGACGAATTATTGGATGGATGACTGGTTGGTTGGATGGTTCAGTGTAAAGTTTAAAAAAATAATTACATAAAGTGAGTTTCAGTCTCTTTTTCAGTTGCTTGTGTCAAAGATGAAATCCTCACATCCATTCATTTGATAATAATAATGATAATAATAATAATAATAAATTATTAATAAAGTAAATCAGCAGTGTGTTACACACACTCAGCTCTGTGGGACTGAATCTCTTCTCCCTTAAAGACTGTCCTGCTTTTATCCACAAAGCTCTAAAACAACACGAGCATTTAACCCCCTTCCCGTCACCGCGGCGACGCAGACATTAGTCTACAATTAAGTTAGTCATTTTTGGCATGGCTATGGCCTACCTGTGTGTAGGTGTTCATCAGGAAACCGCTCCAAACACACAGCGACACTTTAAATAACCTCATTCCCCTCCAGATCCAGAACAAAGGAAAACATCCAACCAAACCAAAACCCACCTACAGACTCCTGAGACTTTGTTTATCAGCTCCAAAAATATAAACCGATCATATCGCCTTCACCTCCTGCTTTCATCTCTCCTGACAGCAAAGATGCCTTTACCGCAATATTTGAAATGTTATTGCTGTCACAAATATTTTAAATGTCACCTGATGTCATGGCTTCATTGAGCTACAGGCAAGAAAAGCACCTGGCAAAATAAGAACAAGCTGCCAGCACCAAACACATTCTACATATATATATATCTATATAAATAAAACTCTACATCGGCGCCCAAAATAAACTGATTAATCTCTGCCTCGCCTCCCGGGCGACGTATGGGTTTCAAATGTTTCATATTTTATTTTGCAGGTTTGTGTCTGGGATGTGTTTGTGTTTCTTGTAACATAACGAAGGCCTAATGAACAAACTGCAAACCTGCAAAAAACAAAAACAATATAATTACATTTTTCCTGAAGCATATTTGGCAATGTGTCAAACATTGAATGTTTCAATAAGTAGTTTGTTTGGAGGAGTTTTTACACATAGAGGTTGGTAAAGTTCCCAAGAACATATTTTTACTCAAGTTAAGTAAAAAGTAGCTACACCAAAAAATTTTTAAATGTGGGGTATTTTAAAGACCAGAATTAAAATAAATAAATAACATAATTACAAAATAAAATCAGACTAAATAAAAAAATATCCAAATCAGTTTCTTTCATTATAAAGTTCAGGAAACTTGCCAATAATTCCTTAATATTGATGAAAATAACAAATTTCACTGGCAGATTATTTCACTTACAAAATGGGAAAAACATTTTGTAATAATGAAATAATCTACCAATTGAACTAGAACATTTTCATCTATTATTGGAATTATTGATCCCACTATCCTGCTGAAAAAATCACTTGTAAGTGAGTTTTGTCTTATTTTGAGAGTATTAAGATATTTGCACCAGAAACTAGACCAAAATACTTAAAATACAAAAAAAGATTTTTTTTTTCAGTGCTGAATCAGAAGTCCAAGTGTAACCTGTCACAGAGTTAGAAAAATAAAAATGGAGCATTGTTCATTATGACGTATTAAAGAAAATATACGGAGGGTAAGCACACTTAGAGTGCATTCATACCGGCCCTGTTTAGTTCGCTTCAATCCAACTCCAGCATGTTAGTCGGGTTCTTTTGGGGAGGTGTGAACTCTGGCCTACGTATAATCCTCTGTCTCGGTTCAGTTCAAGTGAACCCTGGTGCAAATGCATATGTGAACGCCAAGTGGACTGGAGACCGCTCCAAAGCAGGAAGTGGACTACAGCAGGGTGTTCTGGGTAAATACAACCAAAACAAACATGAGAGGCTAGCGCTAGCAGGAGAAATAAAGACAAAACAGAAATCCAACAACCGCTAAAATCTGACGCTACTCCATTTTCGTTTACGTTTTGTGAATTATTGACTTCAGGGTCTTCTTCAGAGGTTTTCATGTTGTTTCCTTCAGTGGTTCTTGGTGCAGCGCCCCCACAGGCGAGGAGGGAAACAGACTTTTTAAAGCGTTTGCTTGGTTTGACCCAGTGCAGTGTGAAAAAACCCCATAGCAGCTGGAAATGTAACAAATGTTGCAACTTTGGTCCCAAATAACTAATCTACCGGACTATCAGGTGGAAAAACACACTTAATTATACTGGAATACATTCAACAAGTACTTTAAGGATTTTTAAAAGCAAGTACTTTTGCTAGAGTACATTTTTGTTTGGTTGTTTGTACTTTTACTTCAGGACGGTATTTGGTTAAGTCACATTTAGGATATATAGCTCATTTTACCTGCTGCTGTTTCAGATAAAATCAAACTTTTAAACACAAACGAGGGAATAAAAATAACCACAAAGTGAACAAACTTCATGTTTTACATGTTTGTATCAGGGGGGTCCACAGCTTTAACCTGCCTCCACACACAAAGACAGCAGATAAAATGTGAGCCTTTGTGTGTCTGCAGACCTGCGAGCGAGCCTGGAGCTCCAACCCCGGCTGCTCGCGCTTTAATGCCACCCCTGGGACAACGCCTCCCCCTCCGCGCCCTCATCCGGTCCAGGTGATTAGGAACTTAACGCCGCTCCCCCTCCCATCCTCTTCGTTCGCGTACATCTCGGCATCAAGGGGGAATGAAGGTAATCCTCCGACAGTTTGCCAGGTGAGGTGAACGGCGCAGAAATGGAAGGAAGGAGGATGCGATTCATCATGAGGTTCCTTTCATTTGGCTCGCCTGGCACAGCTGTTTGAAATGGCACCTCTCGCCTGCAGACTTTGGGGAAGGGCGCTTTTATGAAGATGCATGAGTCGGAAAACAGACTATTAAAGTTAGTGAGAGTTCATTAACCTTGTAGAAGTAGGCTGTGGCTCCCATAAAGCTCCATATTTCAGGATTCCCACCATCATCTTTTATCATAAGTGCTCTTGGTGGCCTGATAGTTCATTTCACACGAGACAAGCATTAAATGAGACAAAGACAATAGGAGCAGGAGCCGCGCACATGCAGCGGCTAATGACGGATTTTGTGGCCCGTTCGAGGGAATGTCAAGCACTCAGACTTAGAAACACTTCAAGCCGGGTCCAAATTAGAAAACACAGAAGGTAATCACAATCAGGGAAGCTGCTGGCAAGCCGGCGCGGTTAATCAACTCAGAGGGGCTCCGGAGCCGCGCGATTGGTCCAGGAGGAGAGCAGAACAAACACGACGACAAACAGCCCAACCTTTAAGTTTCTCCACCATCTGTGAGAATCATCTGCTCTCCCGCGTCGCCGCCGTGCGCCAGGTTGTCATCGCCGTCATCACTACCGATCAGACATCAACGTTTCTAATCCTGCAGAACATCGCCGCCGCTCCTGCAGCGAAAAGAAACTAAAATAATCAGAGACTTTCCCAGAGATAAAGTACCTGCACTGCAAAAACACAAAACATTCCCCATGTTCTGTCTAGTTTCTCCTGCAAATACCTTCATGCAAGTAACTTTTCAGCAAGGTATAAGAGCTTATTTTCAGTCAATAATTCCTTAATATTGATTTTTAAAAGTACTAGTTCCACTGGCAGATTATTTCACTTATTAAAAAAGAAACATTTAGCGAAATGTGCCAGTGGAACTAATGCTTTTTAAAATCAATATTAAGGAATTACTGACTTAAAATAAGCTCCTATACCTTGCTGAAAAGTGATTTTTCCAAAAACTAAACAAAAATACTTGGTAAGATTTTGTGATTTTGCCGTGTGGAGCTAAAATAAACAGATTTTCCCAGAGATGAAGTTCTGTTTGGTTTCTAAGGAGAGCACTTGGAGTAACTTGTGGCGCCCCCCTGCCAAATTACAGAGAAAACGATAATGACTAATTCTGAGCAGATGTGTGAGCAGGCTTAGAAAATAAAAAAAAGCTAATATATGCAAATCACAGCTATTATTTGAAAGTGATGGGAGAACAGACGCAGGCGCTCTCTCTGCATGTTCTTTAAAGTGTGATTGCTGGATTTCTGGTGACTGATCAGAGCATTAGCGGCTCTGAAACCATGTGACCATCAGAGGAGGCGTCGCCTCGCCAGGCGCACATCAGCATCAACTATCTGGGAAGGCAAATGATCCTCAGAACACGGAGGATCCGTGGATGTGCCGGAGCTAATCGCTCGGCCCGACCCGACCCCCCGCCGAGCCGCTTCCTGCAGAAACTCCCACTGAGCAGCAGAGAAGCAGCAGCTGCATCCGTCTGCAGAGAGATAAAGCTGCTGCACTACGAAGCCTTTCCAAACTAAACCTGGGTCTGATGCTGCAAAGATAGAAGAAATTACAAAAAAAAATTACATTTACTACAGAGATGCAAAATATGTCATAAGAGAAAGAAAAGAAACTTGGGTAGCAATATTTCTTAACCAATTTTATACCATATATTCCTGAATCATGCTGCGAACTGGAACTCGTGTGTTTTGTATCAAAAGCTTACAGAGTATCGTTGCAAAACTTTTAGGATATTTTCCCAAAACTTAGAGAGTACATTTCCAGAATTTAAAGGAAACTTACTATGAAAAGTTAATATTTTGCTAATTTTTTACTTTCATTTGCGTCTAATATTTATAAATCAAGCCATGTGTTTAAAGGAAAACATCCAGCTGGTTTTTGACAATAACTTCATGTTTTTTGGTTTCTGGAAAATGAGCCGTTTCAAAAACTTCCAGATTGTTAATTTATAATCTATGGGTACTGATTGGCAGCGCTAAGCCCCACCTCCTGGCTCTGATTGGTTGGTTTTGGTTCTTCACATGGCGATAGCAGCTCACTATTCATCAGGTCCATTTAGGGCCTGATGAATAGTTTTAATGTTCCTGTTCTTTAAACTCCTAATCCAGGAGTTAAAAGTTCTCCTGAGCTGAGTCCGCTCCGTCCCTCCGGTCATTAACTGCACCTTGTTTGTAAATGAGGAGAAGCCGTCTTTGTTTCTAAGTGAGCGTCCCGGTGGCGCTCAGCTCTCCACTCACCTTGCCAGAGCAGGATGCCGGATCGTTATGCACATCCCATCAGACGAGGAGAGCGATTAGTTCCTGCTCCTTCATCCTCCTCTTCGTCTTCCTGCAGCGGTGCAGATGCGCTGGGTCCTTTGAGGGCCCAGCTGTCCTGCCTGACTTGAGGCCAGATGATTAGGCGGCGGTCCAGAGTGCAGCGCCCAGGTAAGCCGCCGCCGCCGCACTGCACCGACCGGGCCTATCAACCAGAGACAGGAGACGGGATTGAGATCGAACGCTTCCTGCAAAGCTCCAAGTCCGGCTGAATACTGAAGCAGAAAATCTGGGCTTCACCTGCAGCAGGAAGACGTTTAAACGCGGCTAAGTGGGGAGACAAAGCCGCGACATTCAGCTGGATTTATCCAGGGAATACCTTCAAGTGTTTTCAACCCCCAAAAATCTAAACTTTAACTGTTATTGTCCTCTTTAATTAGCCTCTTTATTCGCTTCACTCCAGCTGTGACCAAAATCCAAAAACTCATTATTCATCATCATGGCTGGAAACAGCCACATGACAGCCTGTTTAGAATAACAAATGAAAGAAACTCCAGTGACCTTGTTGTGTTTGTTGGAGACTAATAGCCAAGCACCACAGTTCATTTTGTTTTAAATATGCAAAAACACAACAGCCGACCAAGTATTTCTGGTCTAGTTTCTATCTCAAATATCTCAAAACACTTAAAATACTACAAAAATTTCATTTCATTTACATTTTTATGTCATTTACTCAAGCATGAATAAGAATAGTTAAATTAACAACTAAAGAATCATCAGTGAAAAGGAGGAGAAAGAAGTATAGACTTATAATATTCTACCAATATTCATATAAAAAGAAAATCAGCTCAGAAGACGTAAAATGGCCACAAAAATTCAACCAAAAATTCAGATTTTTTGAGATTAATCTCAGAAATTTTCTAGAAAAAAAAAAGAAAAAAGTTTGGGAAATAAAAAATTTGCTTGAAAAAACTGAGAAGATTTGAATAGAAATTTTCCATGTTTTTCAGATTAATCTAAAAATTTCTGATTTTTCAAACTAATTTTCAGCTTTAAAAAATCCAAAATTTAAATTTTTTTCTAGAAAATCTTTGAGATTATGTTCATAATCTCTGATTGTTTGGCGGAAATCAACTTCATTTTTTTCTACCCACAACACTCCTCATATGCCGTCATACTACCATAGATACATTTCAAATACACACAAAATAAAGGATATAAAACATTAATTGCTTCACCATAAAGATTTTCAATTGTTTTAAATGCAAAAGACGATTTAGATTCTCACTATAAAGATTGTTTAAGTTTTAACTTCTTTGAACTTTTTATCTGTCCTTCGGGTAACTTCTTATTTATTCAATTTATCCAATAATATTGAGTGATCAGAACTAAGTGACTTTTAAGCAACATATAAAAGTTTGTTTTAAATCAATAATTCCTTAATATTGATGACAAATATTATTTCACTTATAACAAGACACTTTTTCGCTTTTAAAACTGAAATAATTTGCAAACCGTTTTGTCTTCATTTGAGTGAACTAAGATATTTTCAGTTAAAATTAGACCAAAAATAGTGGAAATATTTTGTGTTTTTGCAGTGTAATGCTTATGTTTCTGCTCTCTGTAACATGAGGGGTAACCGAGTGTTTTCAGCTTGTCTGATGAGTTAAATTAGGAATAAAATGCAATTTAAAATTAAAACTTTCTGGTTTCTGAATTGTGAGTTTGAACATTTTCCTTACGGTAAAAAAGAAAAACTAATTTGGATGTGAAATCCTGAAGTTTGGCTCTTTTTTGAAATGTCAGTTAATGATTGAGTTGACTGAAGTGTGAAGTATGAATCAGTTATTGTAAAGATAATTATGTTTTTTTTTTTCAAACATTGAGTCTTGGTTTGGCCAAGTTTTTAAACAAAATATTCAGTATAAAACCATCAACATCTCTTTCATTGATTGGATGATTTCTGAACTCGCGTTGATTTAAACCTTGTTATTTTCTAGTCTGTTCATCTACAGACATGAAGAACTTAGATGGTTGGACAAATGGCTGGACGAACGGATGGTTAGATGGATGTTAAATAGATGAATGACTGGATTAATATCGTATTTTTCGGACTATAAGCCGCTACTTTTTCCCCACACTTTGAACCATGCGGCTTCAAGACCGGTGCGGCTTTTCTGTGGATTTTTCTTCAACCACCAGGGGGCTCTTTAGCAGGAAGTGAATCATTGGAAGTTCTAGTAATTGGAGATTTTAGTTTAACAGTAATAATAAATAAAGTTATCTTTAAAATGAATCACTCAAGTGACATCAGGGCCCAGCAGTAGACTTAAGTGTCAATAAAGTTAGTTTAACAGTAATAATAAATAAAGTTATCTTTAAAATGAATCACTCAAGTGACATCAAGGCCCAGCAGTAGACTTAAGTGTCAATAAAATAAATCTGGTTGTGTGTGTTGTTTTTGTCTAAAGCAAACTTTGCTTTAATTCTACTTTTTTCTATCTAATCATAAGAAATCATAGTCAGTCAGAGAGAGTCATTAAACAGGAAAAGCAGGTTTCCTGGAAAAAGAGGAAGTAAGTTCCAGCCTGCAGATTTATAAAAATAGCTGAGACTATTTCTTATTTTAAAGCATGAAAGTTTAAAGAATTAAATCTAAACATTTTGGTAATTTGATAAGATTCAAAGTAAAATACTTATATTAATATTGGTTTACTTGTAATAATACTTACACTTATATTTGTGGGAACACTTACAAGGAAAACAAGTAACTGTAACTTTAGTAGTAAATAATTAGAATCATGGATTATTCTTTTGGTTTCTTTTCAGAAAAACATCTGTAATAACTCACATTAGGATTATAATAAGGATAATTAATAAGTTATGGTTATAAAATCATAAATGAATGATAAATCAGAGAAGCTAAAGAAAATAAATGTGATATAAATGTGATTTTGACATTGAACTTGAAATGGTGTAACTGCAATTAAACATCACTGATATGTTGGAGGTAGATGGTAGGTGAAAGGTGAAAGGAAGGGAAAAAGGGGAACTAACAGGAGAGCAGAGATGATCAACGCCTTATTTAGGTAAAAGGTTGTGCAGGCAACGGACATAGGAGGTTGAGCAACTCTGAGACATTAGCACAGACATCAGGACATAATGTCTGTAAGACAGTGATGGATATGAGATCATCTGTCTAAGCAGACAGCCAATGAAACAAGCCCAGCAACAGTGCTAGCCAAAGAAACCCTATAAAAGGTGAGTGCAAAAGAGGAACCTTTTGTTGGATCCTCCGGGCAGCTTCGAGCCAAGAGATGGACAAAGAACTCTGCAGCTGAAGAAGAGCCGGGGCCACGGAGCCGAAGACTGTCCTGCCATGAGGACCAACCCGTCAGGCCCACAACCTGTGGCTTCGAATCGCACTTCTCTCATCGGCTGGGTTCAGACCCCAAAGACAAAGATGAAGACAAAGACAAAGGCAAAGACAAAGAAGAAGAACTGGTGCCTTTTTTCCTGCCAGCACCAAGTCCTGTGTGACCTCAGCATCCATGCGGAGAGGAGGCTCATCAGACCTATAGAGATCCCTGCCTTCGCTGATCAGCTTCCTCCTCCTGCTGCAACACCTTCTTCATCATCAGACCTACAGAGATCCCTGCCTTCATCGATCGGCGTCTTCCTCCTGCTGCAGCACCTTCTTCATCATCAAGCCAGGTCTGGGGTTCGAAACGTCAAACTCCGTCCGTCTCTCTCAAAGGTTCCCTTTTTAAGTTCTCAGTATCAGCAGTAGGGAAAGATAGACTAGATGATTGATTTTACTTATTTGATTATTTCTGCTACTGAATTAAGCTGTACTGACCCTTGCAAAAATGCCTTACTAATAAAATATTTAGCATAAAGAAAATCTAAAAGATGTTGTGGACATTCAGTTAATGAGTCGCCTTAAAGTTCTTTGATGGTTGTAAAATAGCTGTGATGTTTGATTCTGGAGAGGAAAAAGTTTAAAATGTTTTTAGGTTGCTGGTAGCCCAAATTTAAAACGTCATCCTTGGGACTCACTGAGTCACTAAAACCTACCTGGTTCAATAACAAATGCAAGTTGTAAAATAGAGAACGAGCGACCGTTAACAGGTGTGCTCTGTGAAACTAGTTGGCTGTAGGCTGCTCAGTCTGGCTAATTCACAGGGGGAAGAAGGGTGGGACACCTGGATGTAGGCCGTCAGAAAACCAGGCGAATCGTTTCTCAAAACCAGCTTAAACAGAGTTTACTTCAGTTCTGGACAGGGTAAATCCCGGCAGATTTAGGAAACTCAATTAACCCGTTAGAAGGAGAGCTGGTAGCACATCTCCCCTCTCAGAAGAGGAAGCAGAGAGTGAGACAGTAGAGACAGAAAGGAGGGGGGGGGTGTTGCGCAACAACAGTATCAAACATAGTATTCGTATATTAATACTTATTTTTTTTCCTTTTTCTGTTATTTTATACCAGAAAAAGCTCATCTATCCATTTACTTTTACTCTTGTTGCTAAAAATTTACAACATTTTTTCCTCTGTTTTTCCATCAAGGTCAGAAATTATTGCAAACATTACGAGTTAAATGTTTCCCCAACAGAAAAATCTAATAATTTTATCTTTTGTTTACAGTTGAGTTTAAAAATAATCTAGCTACTTCTGGCTTGACAATTTCGCCACAAAAAGTTTCAATAAAACTAAAACCTGACTCAGAAGTTCGGAGGCAGACTTTATACAAACTTAGAGGTTTAAAGGTCTCTGTGATGATGGTTTTACCAGCAGGGGGTATCCGACAGGAATCCGATTAATTTGATTCATTTATTCTGCAGGTAAGCATGATGGATCTTTACAAACTCTTTAACAAAACTTTGAAAGTTCAAAACTCAAAAATCTGCAGATCTCTGCATGAGCTGGCACAAGAGACTCTTTAGTAATCACAGTTTCATTGCAAATCACTTGAAAGATTTGAATGTGAGGATTAATGAACTGTAATTTGAAAACATGATAAAAAATCCTGACGTCTCATTTTCTTACACTGATTTTACCTGAGACAGTCAGATGTTGGGTTTTTAACTGAAAAAGGGCAAAAAATGCATCAAATCTATAAAATTCTGCAACAGAAAAATTTGGTTGACTAAATTTTATGGTTTGGAAAGTTTCTTTTTCCAATATAAACCTGAGATGATAAGATGTCTTTTTATCATCTTTATATATGTTTTTTTATGTTGTGAAGAAGGAAGTTGCACTCAGTTTTTTCTTTAAAGGTTTTCATGTTGCTTCCTTCAGTGGTTCTTGGTGGAGCGCCCCCACAGGCGAGGAGGGGAACAGGTTTTTCAAAGAGCAGCAGCTGAAAATGTAACAAATGTTGCAAATCGAACCAAATCTACCCGACTAGATTTGGTTCGACTGGGCAAATCGAATCAAATCGAACCAAATCTACCCGACTATCAAGTGGAGAAACATCCTAAATGATAACCAGAAAATGGCTGGATTATTTTTAGCACTTGGATCGCTTCTAGAAGTTGAGAAGACCCAAACAAAGTAAAAAAAAACGTGCAAAAAATGTAGAATTTTCATAATGTCTCCCTTTTTAAAAATGCATACTGTATAACCAGCTCCATTCTTAAAAAGTACAGTCAGAAAGGAAAACAAAGATTTGAAAATTAATCCAAATTGTTCAGTGATCAGGAGGGAAACAGGATTTTGAAGAGTTGTGTGACGCAGATGAAAATGTAACAAATGTTGCAGCTTTGGTCCCGAATCGAACAGAATCTTCTGGACTATCAGGTGGAGAAACATCCTAAATCTAAATGATTGTCAGAAACATGTTTCTAGCATTGGGATTGTTTCTGGAAGCAATTAAAAAAAATAAAAATTCAACTCCACCATTTAAAATTGCAGTCAGTAAAACCCCTCCAAAAAATTCAAAATCAATCCAAATTCTTCAGTGGTTCTTGGTGCAGCGCCCCCATAGGCGAGGAGGGGAACGGCCTTTTCAAGAGTCGTTTGACACCACAAGCCACAGCAGCTGAAAATGTAACAAATGTTGCAACTTTGGTCCCAATTCAAACAGAATCTTCTGGACTATCAGGTGTGAAAACACCTTGAAACTCATCTAAACATTAAAATCCTTGGTTTTTGCTCTGACTAGCGTCTCCATACCTGAAGGTATTTTCTCCAATCAACTCCCCAAAGCAAGAAGTAAGACTTTCACAATGTCTACATTTGATTATTCCTGCTCCTAATCAAGGCGGCAATCCGTTTCTGCTATAACAACAGCGGAGCCCACTCCAGACGCGCTTGATGCGGACGCACGCTGTTATTAATTTGTCTAAAAACAGACCTCATCCAGAGGTGAGCGCCTTTGATATTCAGCCTGCAGGGCGGCAGCAGGCGTGTCAGAGTGCATCATGTCCAGCGTCCTGCGGAGAGGATCCACGTCAGACGCCCAGCTGTAATGGCCTGTGATTAGAGAGCTGATTAGCAGAACTAACGACCCGGGAAGCGATCCCCTCTCTCATATCTCTGTCTTTGGGATGATGCTGCAGGGGCTTATGGGGGGCGGCGATGGCGATGGCGATGGCAGCGGCGGCGACTGTTCTCGTTAACCGAGTGAACAGAAATCCAGGTGGATGGGAGGTGAAGGTGGCTTTCTGTATGCAGCGCCGGACGCCGCAGGCCACAGGGTAATAGGTGGCTGTGGGCGCATCAGATGGAGAATAACAGTGGTGATTATCTTCTCTACCTCCTTGAAGTAATAGATGAAAGCCTCACCATCATGTAATAGGCTACTTAAGTCTGTCAAGGCAGGAGAAATTTTCAGCCTGTCCTTACTCGCCCGGCTGCTTTCTCCCATTTTTTGTGGTTAAATATGCTTTGTCTGAATGACCCTGATCATCAGACGCTCTCTTCCTTCTCTGACATGATGATAATCATAAAAAAAAAAAAAAAAACACACCCAGGAAATGTGCTTTTAGTTCCCTTCAGGCTAAATCCCAGCAATCAGGAGTCATTTAGGATATGCCAGGCGGGAATAATCACAGTGATATCCACACTATGACATCACTAATGAGGCGGAAGAGAGGGACAAACCCCGAGGTGAACAAGGCGGATAAACGGGTTTGTTCTGCACAGAGACGGCATGGCGGATGTTTTCTGCAAATCACTTAGCATCAAAGCTGCAATTCTGGAGGAGAGGAGGCTAGTTGTTAGCAGTAATGACAGCCTGCGCAGTGCCAGGCAAAACTAATCGCACCCCGATAAAACAACGACGCTTTTCTGTCACACTGAAACCACAAACTACTTTATTTAAATAGGATCTAAGGAGATAAATTAGATAAAAGTTGAGCTGGTTTCATGTTGCTTCTTCAAATTAAATTCAGTTTATGTTGTTTTGTGGAGCAAAGATTTTTGTTTGTGTCGCTATGGTTTTTAAAAATGTCAGTTAATGTTTCCAGAGGTCATCAAAGGTCAACAAGCAAACACATTTTGTGTCAATCAACTGTGCTAAAAAATGTAGCAATATAAATAAAAAAAAGAGGGAAATTAGTAATAAATTGATTCAGCTGAAATTAAGGATGTCTTGATTTTTATTCATGTTAATTTTTGGTGATTTTTCAACCAATTTTTGAATTGTCTATTATTATTTTTCACAAACCTAATTTTATTTTTTGTTTTATCATTTTTCTACTAATGATGTTGTGATTATTGTGACTTGCTTTTGTCAGCTGATGTTTTAAAAACAACATACATAAAACCTTGACAAATTAAAAAAATAATAATTTAAATCAATTATATCAACATCAAAATTTTTGTTTGCAATGTTACCGTTTTAAAAATATTACTAAATGTTTACAGACATTAAGTTGTCCAAACATTTTGTAAAATTGTTAACTGAAGAATACTCACTGTCTGAAAAATAAAAAATTTTTTGAATACTAAATTCACAAAAAGATTTACAGAAAATTTGTTTTTCCTGCTCAACAACAAACTTAAGCATGAAATATTTTAATCATTTCTTTTGTAGTAAAGGAATGTGTTAATCATTGTAGATCCAACATTTTAGAATAGTTTCGCATTTTTCTGATATTGAAAGAAAGGCAACTACTTAACTAATTTAGTTTGGTCTTGGTTATAGAAAACAAAAAAAAATTTTGTCCATTCTCAAGAATAAAAACATGATTTGAAAAAGTTTTAATAATGTAATTAGAAGCGGATTTGGGTGGATCAAAGTCTGCCTTAGTGTCCAAATCGTTTCCGATCTCAAAAACGTAATTATTAAAAGATAAATACTTTGTGTTGTTTCTGACATTTCTGTGAGGAGATTTTAATGTGTGGGATATAGTTTTGTCCTAATTGGAAAAAAAGTCTCCATCTTTTTATGCATCATTACACAACGTCTGTTCAGGGGCCACAAACGGCCCTCAGACCTCAGTTTGGACACCTCTGTTTCATGATATGGTCTCTTTGAAGCGGACCTTGTTGGACTAAGCGGTGCAGAAATCAAATAAATATTACAGCCATGCAACAATCAACTCAAACTTCATCATCCTGCAGCTTCTGCACAAAACGTTGTTCTAAATCAACACATCCCACTGAGGCGCCATTTCTTTTAACTAAGAACCGCGCTCAACCAGACACAACCTATTATCCCGTTATTGGCTCAGGAGGGGCTGTTAGCCGGGTGAAAATGTGTCCCCAGGAGTCATTTCTTTTCTCTGGATTTTCTCCATCACAGCTTGTTTTCCCAACAACGCCTGGGTGAAAGTAATCTTCAGTACTACAGTTAAAACTGAGGGGTTCCCCGATCAGATCCAACACCTGAACCAAATGGCTTTATTAACTCCTCAACATGTTAGCAGGTTCTACGGGGAGCTGGTAATGAGTCATTTATCTGATTCAGGTGTACTGAAGTAGAAAAACTCAAAAACATGGCAGTGTGTAACCGCTGAATTATATTTTAATCTTAAACAACAGACTGACCCTCTGCAGGTGACGTCACACTCTTCAGAAAGTGTCGCACTCCATCCTGGTGGACGTGAAAACTCTAGTAAAGCTAGCAAAAAACAGACAGTTGGTAGCTTTATTTTGCTTTTATTTGGTTGATTTCACTGTCAAAATGATCACAGGGTCAGCTGCAAAAACAGACAAAGATGCAAACCAAACTTATAATTTTATTGTAAACATTTTACTGAGGAAAGCAGATGGCAACAGATAGCAGCCGTCAACCATGAAGACTGGCTTTTTACAAAGTAAGAAGATTAATGTTCATATACTTCATAAGTTACTAAGATACAATCAAACATTGTTTTATTGAGGTAAGCAGTAAGAGGAACGCTGTTGAAATAAAGTTCAATTGTTTTAGCCGTTTTTCTAAACGAGCTACTACTGCCATTAAAAAATTACTAAATTGATAACTAGGATCAATTAAATGTATGTTTGATTAGACAAAATGTGTCATTATTTTGTAAAGTGCCATAAGGTGATGTGTTGTGTACCAGCCCAAAATACATTAGTAGTTAGCTGCTAGCTAGCGGGAAACTAGCATGCTAGCCCCAAATGCTAACAGTTATCAACTCAAAATATTGAGGTAATAATTATCAGTTTAAATATTGTTAGACTGATAATAAAAACTTTATGGGAATCATCTCCAGGTGCTTGGTGGATGTTAACAATTTGAAATTTAACTTTTTTTTCTATTATGCTACATTAATTTTAGAATATTGCGAAGCATCTTTAAGTGCTTAGAAACGTGCTGCACATAAATTATTATTATTACTATTATTGTTCTGTGTTAATGTAAAACATACAATCCTAATAAAATGAAATTTGTTGTTTATTATGTGACAAATCGTTAAAAAATGAATATATATCAATACTTTAGAAAGGTGCTGTATGAGAAAGGTTGTAAAACATTTTTTTAATAATTATTATTCTCTGTAAAATGGTGATTTATGCAAAACATTTTATCGCCTCTGCAGTTTCTCAGAATTTATGACCAAAATTGGGTTAGTTTTTGTATTTTCCTCCAGAATTTGGAAGCTTTCATCAAGATGTAAGAAATAAAAAATAAAAAAAATGGTTCCACAATACTCCACATCATAACAACCCGGGTTTAAAATGCAGTTTTTCCACTTTGTTGAGTGTCACTGTGGGGGAAAAATGCTTGTCTTTTGCTCCAGGACAAAGAGAAACAGCATCAACCGCCCACAACAACTCCAGATCCACATGCAGTAAAGCAAGACTCTGTGTGAAATAAAGCATGCGTCTCCGGCTGACACGCTACCTGCAACAGTCAGGTGTTACAGCCTGCAGACAAATCATACTGATGTTTATTATGGCTTCCTACAAAGTGGATTCAAAAGAGGAGAAGTGCTTTCAGTTTTCAGTAAATTGCATATATATTACTTTAGTTTTGAATATTTATACAAACCCACATACCTGTGATGACTGTATGGTTATGGTAAAAAGATTTTTCCCAGAGAAAAATGTTGATTTTTGACCAGTTTACAGCAGAATGAAAGATCATGCTGGGGTTTTTTAACTTCTGTCACCCTTTAACGTTTCAGATCATCCAATATTTTTTTTTCATTTCAGCCAAAGATGGCCTGAGTAAACATAAAAAGTTGTTTGTTTTTATCCAAACGGACGTAGGCCGATATAAAAAAAATCACACACCCTGTGAATTCATGAATTCACTGTGATTAGACACATTTCTGCCTATTTACTGCCTAATCTTTGTAGTCAATAAATTACTTAAACAGAACCCGTGAGACATCATGAAGTAAACCAACAGATCTAAAAAACAACACCTGACCTAAGGAGAGAAACAAAGTTAAACTAATAGTCTGGAAAGGATTTAAAACGTCTTTCTACTCAGTTTTATGAATCCAATATTCCCATTTCTAATAACTGCATAGTATTTTTAGGTTATATTTATTTTTTATTTACCAAATTGTAGACTGAATATACTTTGGGGAACAGAAGAAATAATTGTGTTGTCCTTTCTGTTAATGTTGCAGCATCTTGATGTTGCTCGAGAATTTTGGAAAAATATTCTGTGGAATGATGTCACAGAAGTTAAACGTTTTAAATTTAGTGGGTGGAAAGTTATATCTGATGTAATTCAGCTCTCTAACACAAATTCCTGAGTGGAGAACATGAATGCATGAATTGGTAACCAATAGCTCACAAATACTTGGGCTATCCAGCAAAAACAACAATTCAAAATGAGTAAATATCTTAGTACACTTAAAATAAGACAAAACTAACTTTTCAGCAATATATTAGAGTGTGTTTAAGTCAATAATTCCTTAATATTGATGAAAAAGATCTAGTTCAACTGGCAGATTATTTCCCTTATAACATGGAAAAATATCTTGGTACAAGTGAAGTTATCAGCCAACAAAACTAGAACTCTTACTGACTCTTAAAAAGCTCTTATTTCTTGGAGAAAAGTTACTTTTCAGTTAGTTTTGTCTTATTTCAAGTATACTAAGATATTTACACTAGAAACTAGACCAAAAATACTTGGTAAGATTCAGTTTTTTGCAGTGCAACTGCTTAAAGAAGGAATTACATTCAAGTTTTAGGGTGGCCTAGTCAAAGTCTGGGCTTAAATCTAAAATAAATGTGTTGGCATTATCCTAAACAGCCTGTCAATTCAAGTCACAGTGATCTACAAGAAACACTGCTAGTTGTCGTTAAATAAAAAATGACTCTTTCATATTGGCGCAGGATTTTCCGCTAATTAAATGCAACTATCACCTGAAAACAGATGTTTGATGATCTGAAATATTTAAATGTAATAAATAAAATTTAAAAAAACCCAGAAGAAATCTGATACTTTTCCAGCAGGTACTTTGAAGCTCATTCTTTGCACAAATGATGGACATTAAGCATCAGAAACCTCATTTTATACATTACCTGTTATTAGCTTTTATTCAGCTGCAGGGTAATCAACATGTACAATAAGTGGCGCTGAAAGCATAAATTTCCTCTAATGTCATAATCTGGCATTAAGGCCTTGTTATCTTCTATTGTAAGCCCGGGACTGCTGCGCTGCATTATTATGTGTGGACAATTATAAGAATTAAACTCAACATAAGGACGGTAATTTGTGAAACTGTGGCTCGTTTCGTGAACACACCACCAGCCTCTCTCAGAAGTATGTAATCTAGACAGAGTGACCTACAGAAGCATAGTGAAAGCCATTAGAGGAAACTTTGATCGACCTGCTCTGTGAATCATATGAGTGTGTTTTCACCACGGCTGACGAGAGGCAGGGAAACGGCGGAGCGGCGAGGCGTTGACATGACGACTGCAGAGGTAAAAACAGATTAATCCTTAGTCCAGATCAATCAATCACATTTTATTTGTATAGCACATTTCAGCAGCAAGGCATTTCAAAGTGCAGATGACAGGTGATGGCAGCTGAAGAAAGAGGAAGAGACTCCACTTTTTTACTGTGTTGCATTTTCAAAATAAAGCTAATTTTGTCTGTTACTCCAGGTGAAAGATCCACATGGTAAAGATATTTTCAGGCCATTTCCGTTAACTTTTTTCCCCCTTTTTATGTTTTGTTTAAAAATAAATCTTCTTGACAAATCCAATCCAATTTAAGATCTTTAAAACAGCCACAGATGAAACAAAGTGCTGCACTAGGCCTCAAGCTACAAACGTAGCATGAAACGACAAAGGAAAACCACCATGACACCTGAAAAAACAAACTAGGTCAAAATAATTCTTACTGGAATTAAAAGCTAAAAAGTAAGTTGGTTATTTTCACACCTGATAGTCCGGTAGGCTCGGTTGGATGGGGAACAAAAGTTGCAACATTTGTTACATTTTCACCTGCTGCGGTTCACTTTCACACTGGACTGAGTTAAACCAAACTAAACACCTTAAAGAACTTGTACCCCTCCTCACCAGTGGGGGCGCTGCACTAAGAACCACTAGACAAAATGACACAAAAAGCCCTGAAAAAGACACTGATTGCAACTTCCTTTGTAATGAAATGTAAACAAAATTGGAGTAGAGTCAGATTTTAGTGGTTGGACGATTTCTCTTTTGTCATTGGTACCAAACAATGAGTCATTTCTCCTGCTAGCGCTGGTATAGTGTGTTTGTTTTGGTTGTATTTACCCAGAATGCCCTACGCTGTAGTCCACTTCCTGCTTTTGGAGCTGCATCTGGTCCGCTTGGTGTTCACATATGAATTCAAACAGCACCAGAGTTCACTTTAATCGAACCGAGACCAAGAGTTAGGATTTTCAGAGTTTTATTAAGTATTCACACAACACACAAACGAACCGGACTGTGTAGATAAACGGACTTTAGTTGGATTAAAGGTAACTAAACAGGACTGGTGTGATTGAAACATAAAAAATAAACCCAAGTACGGTTGAAGAAGCTCGGAGGGGAAAATCAACTCTAAAACGCGCCGGCAAAGTTAAATGAATGAGGCAGAGATAGATTCATTCAGCCTCAACTTTGCCGTAAAAACTTGGACTTGAGCTCTGAGACTTGAGACTTACTGTATGAAATGAATAAAGATGGCTTCTGCAACTACTGGCCATTTCCTACTGGTAATCTGCAGAAAACAGACATTTAAAAAGGAGTGTGATACCTTCAAACTTCACCAAAGGCGATCTAAAATAAATTAATGTTGATGTCACTATTTCCTTCTCTGTGAATTTAATCATTACTCTGACACTTTGAGTTATATTAAAATGTGATATAACCATGTTTTGTCGCTCGGTCTGTGTGGACGGTGACGAAAATAGCAACGTTATTTTTTTTTATTGCATTTAGGCTGAAATGTGCATCTCTGTGAATAATGAAATGTTTTCACCCGCAGTGTAACGGTAATGAGAGCGATAACTAGCTGTGACTAAATTCAAAAGATGAATTAGTGCCAATTAGGTTCCTCCAAAAGCCGGAGACTCCCTGATGAGTGGGACATCTCCAGGTCAGACCACTGCTGTGCAAAATTCAAGAATTAAATGAGATTTACATACAGGTAAAAGTTCAACTCGGGAAAGTTTGAGCAAAAATGAACATTTAACATGTTTGTAAATCACAAACAGGAATCAAATGTTTATTCTAATGTTTTTTTCATAATGTTTCCCCTCCACATGCACTAAAGCCATTTAGACCGTCAGATAAATTGATAATGGAAATTTAGGGCAGGAAGGACTGACGTTTCATTATTTTAATTTCTTTAAGGGTCGCCTCAAGCTTACAGTCAAATTGCATTTATTTGTGGCCAGATGAGATTGTTACACAAATAAATCTAACCGTTTTATTACATGGTCTGCTGGGAATTAAATTATGAACTGAAAATGTGCTCCATAAGATCACCGTCATCATCATCTGAATATGACATCAATAAATCATAAAGCTGTTCTAAAACAGTAATTTCATGCTGCATTTTTGTCCACAGTGTTAATTACAACAAAGCAGGAATGGATCTTTAATTTCCCAGCACATATAAAGATATGAACCAAGGAATTAGGAGCTTATTTTAAGTCAATAGTTTCTTAAAATTCAGCGCTAGCTCCACAGACAGATAAATTCACTTAAAATAAAACATTTTTAATCAATATTAAGAAATTAATGACTTGAAATAAGTTTCTATGTCTTGCTGAAAGATTATCTACAAGTTACGTTTGTCTTATTTCAAGCATACTAAGACATTTGCAGTAGAAACTTTACAAAAACACTTGTTGATATTTTGTGTTTTGCTGTAAACAGGATTTCAGTTGATTTCAATCAGGGACAAATTCTCTAGAGGATTTATAAACACTTATATTTTCACTGCATAACTACATTGTGAAGGAATGTGACAACAGCAACATTTCAAACTACCTTCTTTCATTTTTAATTGGACTTTTGAGAGCTGTGCAAACATTTTCCCATGGTCCCGGTCTTCAGAGTCAAGGATGCTGACTTATTTTTCTCATCTCTGTGTTTTTATATCACCAGTGGATTTAAAAGATGACCCAAGTTCAACAGCAAACAAATCCTTCAACTTTCCCCTTTTTATTCTCTGTTTGTTTGTAGAGTAAAAAACTATTTTCTGTTCTGGCTTCTGATTAGACGCGACCAAAGGGATGTTGAACAAATTGAAGACCTGATTCTTTTCCAAGTCCCTCATTTAGCAAAAAATAATCTGACTTCACTTTATACCCATCTGCAAATCAACCAGAGAAGCAAAGAGTTAGGAGATGAAAAACAAATTAAGGCGTGACAGTCGTGTTTTTCCTTCTGTCAAATGTCACAGTGAGCATGTTTTTTTTTTAGAGATGGCGGCGAATGCTGGATTTGAAAAAGGAGGAGGAGGAGGAGTGCTTTATTTCTGCAAATCTAAACACGAATCAAAATGAATACCTTGGAGCATATTCACCATAAATACTTTCTGACGCCAAGTAGCAAAATTATCATGCAGGAAAATATGCTCCATTTTGCCTGAAATTGCACTGAAGGGACTCAAAATCACAGACTTTCTTAGATGGAGACAAGTTTATCTCAAAGGAAGAAGAAGAGGTTCAATCGGAGACTGGCTTGCAGGACAGAAAACATCATTCTGATGATTTGCATTTATACTCTGTTAAGAAAAGTGTCATCAGACCTGCTTATGCTTACTATCAGTTTACAGATTGTAAGTTTGTAGTTGCAGGAAAATGAATCTCAGCACCTTGAAAATGTGTTCTAAACAACATGGACTAGTTAAATTTGGTCATTTTCTTTACAATAACTGTGTTATTGCATGTTGTTAGTTTTATGAAATTATTCTGTGCCACATTGCAAAAACAAATCTAGCATTTTTGGTCTAGTTTCTAGTGCAATTATCTTAGAACACTTAAAATAAGACTAAACTTACTAATAGATAACATTTCAGCAAGATAAAGGAGATTGTTTTAAGTCAATAATTGCCAAATATTGATGAAAAAGTTGTAGTTCCATTGGCAGATTATTTCCCTTATAACATGGGGAAAAATCTCGTCATAAGTAAATTAATCTGCCAGTGGAGCTAGAACATTTTCTTTAATATTTGGGAATTATTGACTTAAAGCAAAAGTTACTAGACTACGAGGCTGGAAACTAAACCAAAAATAGTTGTTAAGTTCTTGTTTTTGCACTGCAATAAATTTAAGAAATATTCGTCTTAGGGCTGGAAAAAATGCCACATTATGAAGGGGGAATGATTTATTTTTCCTCCTCTTGTTCAGGGGTGAAAGGACTAACAGGAGTGTCACAACGGGAAATGGGCGCCAAGAAAAATGGCCAATTCTATAAAACACACGTAGTTGAGAATTAACTACATTTAAAGCTGCAGTTTGTAACTTTTACAAAAAAATTTGTTAAAACCATCAGTCCTGAGAGTTTAATACGAGAGAGATAATCTGTGAAAAGATCGATCTTCTCCACCTCCACCCTGAGCTACTATTGCTGTTTGAAGAAATGCACCAAACACAACCAATCAGAGCCACGAGGAGGGGCTTAGCGCTGTCAATCAAACTCATGAAAGCACTGCTAAATGTGCTAATGACAGAGAAACAACACAGTGCAGTGAGAAAGCGAACCATAGCAGCTGAAAATGTAAAAAAATTTTACATTTTGGTCCCTAATCAAACTGAGTCTGCAGCACTATCAGGTGGGAAAGCATCCTAAATGTTTGCCAGGAAATAGCTGGATGTTTTTTAGTGCTTTGACTGTTTCTAGAAATGAAAGTACAAAAAAATGCAAAAAACTAAATTTTACATAATACATCCATTATAATCAACTACCTTTAAAAATAGTCTAATTTAATACATTTTTATGCTCGTTGTGAAAACCTTGACTGTAGGTTAAAACATGAAGCTCACATCAATCAGCATAACATATAAGTTGTAGAAAACTATTATCTCCTGAAATACATAAAGTAAAAAGAACTGAAGGAAGAAGCGGCATTATGCCTGACAGCTCTTCTTCCCTCAGAGGGGATATAAGGAGTAAAACCATCCAGATTTTCATAAGTACTTTCCATCGCAGCAGTGGAGCTGTGTGACCCTCTCAGCTCCAATTAGACATCAAGCCTCTTGCTGAGAATCCCACCCAGCTCACCTAAGATGTTATGTTTGATCTTCATTGGCTCAGCGAGAAATGTTTGTCCCTGGAGGGCCTTCCTCCATCTTTGCTAATTACCCCTTGTCTTCTTCTCACATTCCAGAAAGGCTCGTTTCTCCTCGAGTTGAGACGAGGAGAACAAAAGTCTGAGTGTTGAAGTGAGCAAATGTGTCCCATAGTGTTCCAAGTTTCACCTGCTACCTCTAAACTGGCTACTCTGCTTTGTTTTAGCTATTTTAGCAATCTGTCGATAGTCCCGTAAAAAAAAAAACCTGAAAAAAATGGTTACGTTTTTATTTCTAAAGAGTAGAGGTAAAAATAAAACATCTTATTGTTATTTGCAATTAAGTTGTAAAGGCTACTAACATCCCTGCAGATCCCTCATATGCTGGACATGAACTGTTTAAACTTAAACTAATTTTCACTTTTCACTTTCAATTCAGCTGTAAATATGAAATAAATGTAATATTTCTGCTTTAAATCAGGAAGAAACTGAAACTTTCATGTTCTCAAATCCCTGCCTGAACACTCAAGAGAATCTGGGTCGACTTACACTGCAAAAACACAAAACCTTACCAAGTAATTTTGGTCTAGTTTCTAGTGCAAATACATCAGCGCACTTGAAAAGAGACAAAATTAACTTAGAAGTAACTTTCAGCAAATTATAAGTGCTTGTTCTAAGTCAATGATTCTTTAATATTGAAGAAAAAGTAATAGTTGAAGTCTTTCAATTAAAACATGAAAAATGTTTTTATAGCTGTACTAAAATCTTTCCTCAAGAAAATAATCACAACAATTTGTGTTTGTGCAGTGCATGTTTTGTGAATTTTTATTTTTGTTTCTCTTTTCTAATAATTTGGCTAAATTCTCTGCATTTTAATAATAAAAAAAATAGAAAATTAGAATTTTCCTGCTTAAAATTGTTTTACAAGTCCAATTTGATTGTTCGGTGATTTGAAGTGTTCACGGTTAATTTGGTGAAGTGAAAATGTTATTAAAATTTCTTCTCTCACTGAGGAGTCCTGCACTCAACTGTATTGTGAAGTATAACATGTCCTGGCCAGAATCCACACTGTTCTCTCAAACAGTTTTCTTGGTGCTGGTGGAATATATTCCCTTGAATTTCGGAACCGACACTTTTCTCTCCCACTGATAAATGATGCAGAGCCATTCCTCACATAGTTCCAGGAATTACATTACAAAAATCGCCTTTTTGTTCTGCAAACTCGAGCCTTTAGGTTCTTAATCATTAACCTGGAAGCTGCACTGAATTTGTTCTCTTCTGGTGAATATTCATGACACATAACTCAGTTTATATACGTAGTTTTCAGTAAGAAACAGGCCGGTTCTGATGTGTTTTATGATCAAACTGGACCCACCTCAAGGCCTGAACATGAAGATACAGTAAATTTGTGTTCAGTCGGCTGCTGTAAACTTTTATTCTCTCCATCTCCAGAGCGAGATTCACAGTTAATTATTTGGCTTTTTTTTTCTGCTTCTTCTTTCGGTTCACCAAAAAGAAATAAATTACCTCTTGGGCTGTAAACTTTGAACAAACCTGAGCCTTCAGGCTGCAAAGCCTCACCCTGGAGACTCTGGTGGATTTGTTATCTGCTGTGAATTTCTATTCTTCCAGTTCGTGTGGATCAGAGTTTCTACGCAGTTTGGACATTTTCCAGGTCTGGATAACTGGGAAAAATAATAATATGGAAAAAGTTTGAATTTCCAGACTTCATTATGTTATATATAAAGAATAAGAAGCATTTTAGATTGAATTAAAGTTAGATATTTTTGGTTTAGCTTTGGTTTAAATGATTTTAGCTTTTATGTTATTAACAAATAAATCAGTCTACTACACTAAAGAACAATTTTTTAAGGATTTTTTGGCACAAGTGGCCTTTACTGAACAGTAAATTGACAGACAATATAGAGCAAACAGGTTCACATAAAGATAAAAGTATATAAATATATAAAAACTATAATTAAGAATAAAGTACCGTTCAATAAGATAAAGACTATATTGAAATATTGTGCAACTCAACATACTCTGATCCAAGGAATGTGCAACTGATTTAAAAAATAAAAAACAAATTTTTGATATATTAATAATTTATAAAAAATAAAAAAAATCTTCCTCCTACTACTTTCTGTCGTCTTCTTCGTCGTTTCCGCCAGTAGTAAGATTGATCATGTGACCCGTGTGATGCAAAAAAATTAATTTCAAAATTTCTATTAATCAAATTTATGTTTGTAATTTTAATTTGCACAATCTTATGGTTAATGGAATCGCAGCTAAAGATCATAATGGGTTTAAATTTGTTCAGTTTCCTAACAAACACTGAAATGTCTCTTTACCTCAGTGCTGAATATACCTTCACCGCTAGTTTGTGGGATAAACTGACTCATATGTTCAAAACATCGTCTAAGAAAGTTTGGGAATTTAAAACGTAGATATTATAGGAGTTTTGCTGTATTAATAAATTAATTCAATAACTTGCAGTTTAACCTAATTTGTGGCTTTTTCAGTGGAATCTGACTAAAAATTATCCTATTTGTGGGATTTTCATGTAGCATATCTAAAATATTCACCTTGGAAACTGAGAATAAGATGTCAGCCAACAGCTGACACGCGACTGGTTGGAGTTTCCAAAGCAGCCAATCCAGAAAGGTCATTCATTTTCACTGGCACTGATTGGCTATTCTAAGATAAGGAAGACCTTGAATGTTAGCTTTTGTGCTAATATGGTTTCCTGATGCATATTTGGTGATTAAATGAATAAAATAGGTAGTAGAAATGTTTTAAAGACGGTCTCAGCAAAGTGAGAATGAAAAATGCAATTAAACTCCAGTCATTTCCTTGAAATGCAGAATTTAATTTTCATTTAAATACCTTTCCATACAAACAGTGACCCAAACATTATTCCTATGAAATTAGAAAAACAAACAATCTCTGGTGACCTCCAGTAGGAACCGTTTAAGGAGAGGAAGATGCCAGAGATAATAAAAATATATAAAAGATTTTGAAATGTCCGCCATAATTCCCCTCATGTCTTTCTTTATTATCATAATTTCTTTTGAATAGTTTAATATGGAAGTGTAATTAAAGGTGCAGTATGTAACTTTTATTTAAAAAATATGTTTTTTACATTTGTTAGAATTGTCACCATGCGACAGTTTATGAGACAAAAAATCTATGAAAAGATTGATTTCAACTCCTCCCTGAGCTGTTATCGCCGTCTGAAGAAATGCATCAAAAACAACCAATAAGAGTCAGGAGGCGGGTCTTAGCGTTGTCAATCACCCTTGTGAATGTGCTGCTACATGTCCTAAAGGCTGAGAAACAAGTTACTGTGACAGAAAAACCGTATATACACCGTCATGCTAGCTAGCCTTGGCCTTCATGACAGGATATGCTAGCTGCAGCAAGAGGGTGATTGGCAGCGCTAAGACCCGCCTCTTGGCTCTGATTGGTTGTTTCTCGATACCACTGGGAGAAAACAGAGGTGCTTGATTTTTTTCACAGAGTAATTGTCTTGTAAATTGTCACGACAATTACATTTTCAACAAAAACGTAAAAAAAAGATTTTTTATAAAAGTTACATACATTTAACAATAAGCATTAAATCAATTAATTGCATGATAAATTAAAGCAAGCTATTTTTTAAAGGATAATGTTGTTTACAGGGACTCCACAATTCATTTTATATGTTGTTTCTGTAGTTATGTTTATTTATTTGGGGCATTTAAAATGTCTCCCAGTTCTAGTCTTAAATGTTTTCTCAAAGATGGTCTCAAAAGAAGAATATCATCGTTTATCGCAATAACTTCTGAGGCAATTTATCATCCAGAATTTTTTTTTATTTTATCACGTTCAAACCTTCGATTAGCTAAACTTCGTTAAGACTTTGACTCTCTCCAAGCTCAGTGTCAACATTGATGACCAGATATTTGCTTTACACACCTCCTGTGAAAAGATCAACTTGCATCATCCCATTGGTGCGGCTTATTCTTAGTATTCAACACAGGTTGGATATGCTCTGCTAACCATGTGTCTGACAGCTTTATTATGAAAATTTTCTTTCATCTCTTTTTAGAGAGCTAATTTTATTAATGAGCCTTTGGCTGGGTAATAATTGACAACTGCCAAAGACCAGGTGTTTTCCTGCATTTGAATTTCAAAACGGCGCTGGATAGATGTTTGCTTAGGCCGTGTATTCAAATGCTGAGTGTGTCAAGATGAAGGACCAGTTCTGGCACCAGCTGCCTGGCACCACTGACACCCTGATTACAGCACCGGGGGCGACGGGTTGGCCAGAACCGCTCCGGGTTAGCATGTTCTGACGGTAAATACCCCAACCGGATCAGGACTTTGTTCAGTTTGGAAAGAAGCAAGGCGGATAAATAATGGGGTGTGTGAGGAGACGGTGAGACGGCTGGCTGCTTCTGCTCTCATCTTTTCCCTGACAGCTCCGTGGATGCGCCGCTTTTCTTCTTTTAAGGCTCTAGCCTGCAGAGGGACAATTAAAAACAGCCCATGCTCTCTTCTAGACTCGCCGGATGATTATGGAATACTGATGAGAGGTGAAACCCGGCCGATCCGAACAGCAGAGTCCTGCATTGATTTGTTTCTGACTGGATGCAAAAGCCTCCAGAAGCTGTGCAAAAACACACAGACTGATGAGCGCGAGGGGTGAGGGAAATATAAAAAATAAAGTTCAGGGAGGTTTAGTACTGGAAGCAAAACGGGACACATTATGAGATTTCTACACTTGGATTTCCCGACTGTTTTACCACTACTGTGCTGTTTATATGATGTGTGTCCATTAGAACTGGGAACAAACTCTGCAAAACTCGACATTCAGTGGCTGAAAATCAGTATCTGTTTATTAAACCACTGAGAATTGATTAGAGCCTAAATTTTGACGTTTTGGTTCTTTAAAGGGGCAGTATTATGTCAAATCGACTTTTTTGAGCTTTACATCGTGTTGTATTATTATTCTTACATCCAAAACAAACTTATGTTGGTTTGATATGAATTTCAGGGGTGCCTAAACACTCCAGACTAGCGGCTGCAGCATGTTTTCAATAAACATGAAATTGAAATTTGTTTATTTCTCAAAATTATAAATGAAAATGAAATCCTTTTTTTTGTATCACACGAGTCACAAGATCACCAACCGAATGTTTCTACTGGCGAAAACAACGAAGACGACGACAAAAAGTGTTAAGAGGATGATGGTGCTGCAAGCTTTTTATTCAGTTGTTACGTGAGGAAACTTGTTCACGTCTGATTTTAATTGCATTTCTCATTTAATGGAAACACGGCAGTTGCATAATTGTGGTTTTTCGACATTGTCGGAATACTGACGAAGGTTTGCGAACAAACATTTGTAATGGAAGCTAAACTCTAACATCAATTCCTGAAAGTTTTGGAACTGCCTTGTTGCTGAAATGTGCTGTACAATAAACTTTGATTGATTAATTGATTAATTGATTGATTGAACCAGTTATTTGTTCAGTGTTGAATTATCTTCCTGCTCAGGGTTTGCTTGGAAGCTTTATTCCTCAAATTAGCAGGGTTTTATTATTTTTTGAGACACTAAACTGTGACAACAGAGAAATTTCCAAAAACTCTTTCACAACTCAACCGGCTTTAGAAACTTTCTTGACTTTCCTTCCAGCTATTTCCTCTCATCCCCTTTTCTTCCCCAACAAACTTTGGGAACTTTGTGAGCCTTGGCCCGTCTCACTCTGCATGAGCCCAGACAGAATGGGCTTGTCAAAAAACAAACAAAAACCGTCGTTGGACTTCAGCTGCTCTGGATTTACGGTAAACCCTTCCTCCAGTTATGAAACATCCAGTGACACATGGAAACCTCGTCAGCTTGCAGAAGCTTTTCAGATTTCAACTTCTGTTTATCAAAACCAATTAACCGGAGGGGAGCTGTCCTGATTTGGTCATTGAACAAATGTCTCCATTGTTGTTTTTAATGATATGCTTCTCATCTAATCTACACAGAAGCACAAGAGTGTCGTGCTGATTACGGTTGACCCTAAAAGTAATTGGCAGGCTGCTTGCCAAAGCAGGGAATTAATCTAATGTTTCGGAGCGATGATGAATCAAAAGCATTCAGGATATAAATCACAAGAGGCCCAACAAACAAATGAGAGACTGTAATTATCAAGAGGGCTTTGCTTTGTAGCTTCACCTAAGAACACAGAAGTGAAAGAAAGACGATAGCGCTCGTTGAGGATGCAGTCTCAGCAGACCGCCAGGCTGTTTGCAGAAGTCGATGCCTCGCAATTACTTTTCAGCGTCAACCACAATCGACTCGACACTCCAGGCGAGGCAGCAGATTACAGGCGACTGCTTAGAGGTGAGAGCAGGACGGCTGCTGGTTCATCATGGAACCACAGAAACATCTAAGGCCCTTAAGCAAGGCAACAATTGTGGTAGAAAAGCTATGACAGAGTATTAGGGTCAAGTAAAAAAAAATTGATATAAGAAAATTAAATTGAGATTAAACTCGTATTATTACGTGAACAAAGTCTAAATATTATGAGAACATACTGTAGTTGTACAAGAATAAAATCACAGAAGTAATGCAAGAATAACATAAATAACACAAAATATAACAAAACAATACAAGAATAAAGTCATAATATTTCAAGAGTAGTCATAATGTTACCAGAAAAAAGCCATAGTAGTAATATATCAATAAAGTTATTATATTTCGGGAATAAAGTTGTAGTAAAAATATGCAAATAAAGCCAAAATAACACAAGAAAAAAGTAAAAATATTATGAAAATAAAGTCATGATATTACTAGTGCAAAGATTATTATCAGTATAAGGATACAGCCTGCTACTTATAATCTGATGTATTAACAGATTAAGCATTTACTTATTTGTAAAAGCAATATAACTTCATAAGATGCTCAAATTCTTCATTTTATCGCAGTTGTAAGCCTGCTTTGTCATGTTGGAGTACTCATAATATCACAACTTTATTCTCATCCGCCTGCAGAGGGGCATAGAGAGAAACAAAATCAACCTAATCTCAGCTGAGTTGCTAATCTGGGTGACAAAAAATCCTCCAGAGTTTATCATCTTGTCATGTTTGATGAAGTTGGAACAGGACCAAACCGCAGACACGAGAGCAACATGGTGGGTTTGGTTAATAAAAACAAAACTCACAGCAACAAGACCAGACTTTACAGTCGGTATAATTTCTGCTTACAGCTGTGCCTCCTACACTGTCTACCGTCAGTATGCTGATCTGACACAATGCTAACCTTTAGCACAGCACAGTTGCTTAAAAGTCTATTTTTATTATTAAAAATGGAAATGAAGCAACTTTTGCAGCTTGTTGTTCAGACTGATGGGTTACTTTTTAAATCCCCTACTGAAACTTTGCACCAAATGTCTGATCTGTCCAGAAAACATTATTCGAAAACTCCTGGCCTGCGTGTTTTCCATAGAGAACATAAAATATTTGTTGCGATAGCACAGGGATGTAATTTCATTCTTCCAAAGGTCAAATAGTGACGGTTTATGCTTTCTGAAGACTCATTTTAGCCTCTTGCTCTGCTATTTAAAATATATTTTGGTGAAATCTTGCTTTGGAAATTCATATTTTTTTATTCTGCTGGGGTTTTATTATGGTAACTTGGCAGTAGAAGAACCCAGGATGAAGAAACAAACAAAAACCCTGCATTTCATCTCCAGATTAAAATTCATTCTTGATCCAAGACCACATTATCTACTTTCCATGGTGACATTTTAATAAAAGGGTCATGAATTTGTAGCTAATTGGAGCTGTTTCTCGTGTCGACCTGCAGCAGTAAAACGTGACTCCTTGGAAACAAACCAATAATTAATAGTTAAAAGAAATTGTGAAAACAGCGTTTTTGTCCTCGATCACGCAGACAAAGGTCAACAGGAACATGTTTAATGATTTTGTATCTCAGTTTGCCATTTTTTAACATAATCAGAGCCATTTTTCAGAGGTTGTATTTTCTCTGGAGAGTCATCATCAGTTGTAGAATGCAAATTAGATTTCCCTGAATGAATGTAAAAATCAAACAAAATAATCTTTGAATCCCATTACAATCATGACTGGCAAATCAAGAATATTTAGGCAGACAAAGGCTTCAAAACAAGCGTTTTGATTGATGAGATGCAGTTTGATATTTACCAACATGTTTTGCTAAAGGTAGAAGATTTCTTTTAAATGTACATTTGTGGGGGCATTTCTAAGCAAATGGAAACTGGTCACAAAACAGCCAAATGTTGGATGATATTTGGCTGCAAATCGGGAGGGGGCAAATAGGAAAAGATGAGGCGAAGGGAAGAAAAGCCAAATGAGGATGGCAGCCAACACTTTCATGTCCCTCCAGTCCTCTCCTTCACATAAGGGTTTACTCAGAGAAATCTGCTGCCTGTGGTTCTTCATAAGGCTCTGAATTGGCCCTATTGGTGGGATTTGTTAGCATAAAAGAGAGACATTTGGACTGGGATTATCACAGGGCCAGACCTCCATGTCTCATCAAAGTGAAAAAACCTGCCAAACAGGCTCATGTAATTCTGACTGTATGCAGGGCAACATGTGCATAGAGACCTTGGGCTCAGCCCGTTTCCATACACCCATATTTTGAATGACCCAATAGCCCCAACTCCAACAGGACCTTCAAAACGTATATACTTAATCTGTTTGGTCTTTTATCTCTTTACAAAAACATACTTCTTTGCACTGAACTTTCTAGGGATTTTATTTGAAACACCATCATAAAGTTGAGCATAATTTTAAACTTTAAACATATATATTTTTAGGTTGTTTTCCAGTAGATCGGAGACCAAAATTGTAACATTTGTTACATTTATCTGCAAACCCTTTGAAAAATCTGTTCCCCTCCTTTCCTTTGGGGGCGCTGCACCAACAACCACTGAAGGAAACAACAAAAACCTCTGAAGAAGACACAAAATGTAAACTAAAGTGGAGAGGCATCAGACTTTAGTGGTTGGAGGATTTCTCTTTTGTCTTGGGTAAAAGACCTAAGACATGGCTAATGCTAGCCCTAGCATTAGCCTTTATTTTTGAGTTAAGCATTTCCTATAACTTATGTCAAACATACTGGTGTGAGTTTCATGTCTAAATTTCAAGTGAAGATTAAATATTTTTATACAGAGCAAAAATCTGTATTCATTTCGGACTTTTTGGGACAATTTGGGAACCAAAGCTGCAACATTTGTTACATTTTCAGCTGCTGTGGTTGTCTTTCGTACTGCACTGTCAAACAAACCAAACCCTTTGAAAAACCTGTTCCCCTCCTCACCTGTGGGGGCGCTGCACCAAGAACCGTTGAAGGAAACGACACAAATGTCATGAACAGATATTCTCTCTTTTCACCACAAAAGGTTTGCCTACTCGTCAGTGATCACTTTGATTTTCCTCTACTATATTTCAAATGAAATCAACGGGTAACGGGAGTAATTTACATCTTATATCTTTCTGAATAGAGTCTACTTCAGTTAAGATACTAATGAATCATATACATATCACTGATATCTACTAACTAGCTTTATTTTGCAAAAATCACTCACTATTGGCTGTCTTCTGTGTACCAGTTAGCTAGAATAGCCGCTAATCAAGTATTAGCTAAATAACATACTGACTGTTGATGCTATCTTTGTTGTCAATGTACCACTTTTTAATTGAGTCAGTGGAAATTTAGCTTGAATAAAATTAGCTTGTGTAGCTTATTAGCTTCAGCTATCAGCTAAAAATCATTGCTATTCTCTCCACTTATATCTTTTTGAATGAATAGATCATACAACTAAATCTCTTAAAAAAATAGTAATTATCAAGCTTTCTCTTAAAATTCATTGTTATTGTTGCACTGTTCAGCTGTTTTACAAATTCTCCACTTATTATTATCCGAGGCAGCTGGCTTTGAAATGGTTTCGTTATGTTACAGTTCTTTCAGCTTGTTGTTAGTATAGCTATAGAGTATAGTTGTTGGTCAGTGTAAACATAAAGTCAGCCAGAAATGATTTTTCATGTCAAGGACCAAATGCTATGTGCGGCTGCTAAACCCCAGAAAGCCTACAGCAGCGGCGTCTGGAGGACTGATGTTTCTAGGTTATATTGCGCTGTTGGAGGAAAAACCTTGAGGGCCCTGGAGCAGCTGAAGCGAAGGCGGTGGGTTAAGCTCTTTAGTTCATGAATGAAAGTAATTACATTCAGTCTGAGCTCCATAACAACACTCTTGTGATTGCTGTTTTTATATTTCTTGTGACGAGGCCTACAAGTTGCTGCTAAGGGACTGCATGGCCGTTTTCTGTGTGGAGCAGATCCTTCACCACTCCCTGTTCACCCTGACAGAAAAAAACAAACAAATGGATGTTTATGACTAATTTTATAACCTTTAAATTAATTTGTAGCATTCCAATATGCATTTTTTGTTTGCCAACTAGAGGTACGGTTATATAGCTGCAAAAGGATTCTATAAAACATAGGTGTTTATTAACCAACAAGCTCTTTTAATTGGGGTATTAGTGCATTTTTGCAGTTCTCCCAACCATCTGGTGTTTATTATGAAGTGTGCAGCTCAGACAAAACAAGATGATTAAAGAAAATGTGGTAAAAAGAGCCACAGGCCATAAGCACAGAAGTGCAGCTGTTTATCCAGCTGCAGAAATGCAGAAATATAGCGAGTACTTTGTAGAGGAATCTTTAACCCTTGAACTTTTCATATTTATTACAACCATAAACTTCATTACTGAGTATTTGTGTGACAGAGCGACAAAAGTGGTGCATAATTATGAAGCGGGAATTTCTCTGCCAGAGTCTTACACCTAGAGACGGAGATGTTTTATCATTCTTTGCAAAATTTGATGGAGACCATCTGTGAACACCAGTTTTTCTCGTCTTGGCACAGATTTTGGACTTTAACTGGGCCATTAAAACAAATGCATAAGCCTTGATGTGAGCTCTGGCTGGATGTTTATGGTCATTACTTGAATCTTTCAAGTCTTTTTCAATCTACATTTTAAGCCGCTGCAGTTCGCTTTCACACTGCACCGTGTCAAAAAATCCAAACTAATTAAAAAACCTGTTCTCGGGCATGCTGTGGTGGCCCCACGTTTGGAGGCCTTAGTCCTCGACGCGGATGTCGCGGGTTCGACTCCCGGTCCCGACGACCTTTGCCGCATGTCTTCCCCCTCTCCTCACCCTCCTTTCTGTCTGCCTCCTGTCTGCCTACTTTGGTCCGATTAGTTTCACACTTCCCTCAACCAAACTGGACTTTCTATACAAACTGGAGTTTGATTAAAGTGGACCAAACAGGGCTGGTGTGAATGAATCCTTAATGTTTTCAGATTTACAATCTGAAAAAGAAAACTGTTTACATCAAACTGCTTGCATGTGTTTTCAGTGGAACCAACTCAGCAGCACCGTATAGTCTTGTTAAAGATCTCCAAACCCAAAATCTGTAACTGCAAATAAAAATAAACAGACTCAATTCTTGGATTCTTTCTGGTTGGAAACAAAAGAAAGAAGCATTAGATCTGGCAAAGGCACCCAGAAGTGGGCCGCTTTGCTGCCCTTTTCTTCAGATTTCACCCTTTCTAATGCTGCGCTTCATCTCCTCCTCCTCCTCACCCGCTTCTCGCTGTTCCAGTTCTGAGCACCACCATTGTGTTCATAATGGCCTCAGATGCACAAAAACAGATTTAAAAACACATAGGAGGAGGGGCGGAGAGGGAAGAGAAAGAGACTCCAGAGGTGGCTCTGGTTGCAGTGGCATATTTTTGTTAAGCTTCTTTGCAGCGTGCCCCACAGATATACAAGAGGAGACGCAGCGACACGGAGAATACGCTCACCTCATTAAAACGATACTCTTAGAGAGGTGAGCGCCAACTAGGAGACAATAGGGATCATAGAAAAGGCCTGCAGCCCTTCACATATTCAAATGAGGGGAATACATGCAGATTTTCAGTTCATTAAATGAAAATGTTTGTCGATGCTCAGATAAACAACAAGCAGCCATCAGGATTAAATAAGCAGTGAGGAAGAAAAAGGATCGATTCGGTGAGAGCCATTAGTCTCCAGACAATTAGCACTCATGTAGTCTGCAAGTTGGGTCCAATATGAAAGCAGCAGCTAAAAAGGGGAATCAGTTAATCAGCTAATTAATCAGCAGCTTTTCCCCGACTTACAAGCAAATGTGTATAACGACAAGGATTTTTTCTTTGTTTATTTAGCCCAAACTTTAAAGTTTCAAATTAAACTTTTTTTATTTGGTCAAAGATAATCTGATGTTGATTTCAATAATTATCAGAAAACATCCACACCTAAAAAAAAAAACACAATCTTACCAAGTATTTTTAGTTTAGTTTCTAGTGAAAATATCTTAACACGTTTGAAATCAGAAAAAACTAATTTACAAATAACCTTTCAGCAACAGATATAGAAGCTTGTTTTAAGTAAATTATTCCTTAATATTGATGAAAAAGTTCTAGTTCAACTGGAAAGTTATTTAACTTAATACTAGAACATTTTCATCAATATCAAGGTATTAATTACTTAAAACAATTTCTTATTGTATAGCTGTTTTTTAATTTCATTTAAGCTATAATAAGATGTTTGTAGAAGAAACAAGGTCAAAAACACTTGGTAAGATTTTGAGTTTTGCAGTGCATCCAAACCAATCAGGTTGTAGACGCATCAATCCGATATTAATATCTGTATCGGTCCGATATTTAAACAAATTCTAGTGAGAATGTGGCTGATCCACAAGGGCAGATCTATTCAATGCAATTCTAGGCTTTGTGCTATGAACAACCTTTATTATTTATTATTATATTTAGACTTTCAGAAAGTTTTTGTCAGTTTCTTTATTATTTATTTTTATTGGTTGTTAAACTCCTAGTTGCAGTGACTGAACAAATTAATGTTTTTTTTTTACTTTTTTGACCAAACAAAATGTGCTGTACAGGTGCAAACTTATCAAATAAATTTGTAATTCAGTACATTTATGTCTATATTTAAAAAAATAAACATTTCAAGTGAATTTATTATTGTTTTTCTGTATCGGATAGGCCGATACTAAACATCAGATATTGGTACTGGTATTGGAAGTGAAAAAAGTGGATCGGTGCAAAGTAGCCTGACAATTGAAGACGTTGAATTTAGTCTTTTTCACTGCACTTTTGATCCCTTTATGTAGAAAATGTAATACCATCTACAGGAAAAACACATAATTGTTTAGATATTACACAAATCCTTAAAAGAAGCTTTATTACTTGTAACTTCAGAAACACGAGAAGCAAAGCGTTATGTTGCAATACCAGCCAAAAAGAGGAATTATCCCCTTACATTACAACGTATCAACTGTGCTGCTGGTTTGAACACTTCCTCCTTTTCATGCTGACAAGTTTGTGTCGAAAAAACTAAAAGTAAAGCATCATAAAGTGATAGAAAAACAACTTGTTTCCGCATAGATGTGGAATCTATGCGGTGGTTTCATAATTTAATATTTGCAGATGGAATATTGTGAAATTCTTCTGGTTTGTTTATTGTTTTGTGACAGTAATGAGGAGCAGCGAATTGCTCTCACATCATGTCACAAGAACACATCCTATAGAGTAATAATATGGCGAGCTAACACTTATCTCACAATAAATTGGCTACAGTGCATCTGAGAAACATCACACTTCTGCAGGCTCCGTCCTAACTGAAGTCACAGGTTTGCTTTATGCAGACTTTATTCCAAACACACCATTCTTACAGCACTAATTAGGTAAACATTTCTTCCTTTGAAACACTAATCAAACTCCAAATTAGCCCGTCTGTCAGTCCAGAATTACTGTCATGTTTTTATTATTATTTTTGTTCTCTTGCATTTGTAATTTAGCATCTCAGAGTTAATCATTTTGATGTAAACATGACAAGTACTGGAAAAGTATGATGAGCAACCAGAAACCTTAAGTTATGGATGGAAAAACGTCACCAGTTCATCTCAAGGTAAAGTAATGCAAACACACTCAGATCTAAAGGAAATTTAGAAACACAAATTAACCTCAAGTGGAAGAAAGTCAGAGTACACAAAGAAAAACTACAAATGAGAACCGCAAAAACACAAAATCTTACTTTATAGGACAAATATCTTAGAAATAAGGCAAAACTAACTTACAACCAGAGTTGGATAGCAACTAGCTACATTTACACAATTACATTTACTTGAGTAACTTTTTTCAAAACATATACTTGAGTAACATAAGAGCATTTCTACTCTTACTTAAATAAAATGTCTGGATTTTCTACCCACTGAATGAGAACCAAACATGTTTTAACCAAAAATCCACCAGACTCAGACACACACCTGCTGTTTTTATTAAAGTTTCATACATTTTTCATGGAAAGAAAACAGATTTGGAACTTTTTTCTTTTTCCTGATTTTGTCATTTTTTGCTACTTAAATGAATTATTGTCATTTTGTCTTTAAGATACCAACATTTCCACTTAACTTTATATTTTATGACTATGTAGTTTTTATTTATTAAATGATTGATCATTTGAGTAGTAAAAATTACATAATCAGTTGGACCAAATATAAAGTTAAGTGGAAATTTTGGTATTTTAAAGATCAAAATAAATAAAATTTATATAAACTACAAAATAACAAAATCAGGAAAAATAAAAACATTTCCAAATAAATTTTTTTTCAATATAAAACTTTAAAAAAAAACCTTGTAGTTCTGTGTGTCTGTCATAATAAAATGACTCAAGTAAAAGCAAAATAAATACAGTATAGTAAAAATACCTTTAAAAGTAATTATTTTTCCCAAATTGTTAATTTGGGAAAAATAAAATTATTATTTTTACTCTAGTAAATGTAACTCTGGAATCAATCTTCCAGAAACGTGCTATATTATAAATACCTGTTTTAATCTTTGTTTTATATTTTTATCTATTTAAAAATGTCATTGCTGTCAATTTTCTAATTGATTTGATTAGTTAGCTTATTCATAAACTCTACTTTCTCTCAGTATTATTGACATTTTAATCAAATCTACGCCTCTTCTTCCTGTTCTTGAATATTCCTTCTTCTTCTGTGGTGGCCGAGTTGCAGCCATGTTTGATCCAGATTCACCTTTAAAAGACACTTAAACCCCTTTTGAAAGCGTTTGCTTCCCGTTTAGTTCTGCTGGCGTTTGGTAACACAACGGGGGGAAAAAAGTCAAATTTGTTTAGTTATGCTTATGTTGTGACTACAAAGCATCAGAAACATATTGGATTTTATAATAGGACTCCACTCAGTATGCAAATTCCTCCACGGCGGGTCTTCAAGGCAATCACAGAAACACTCAGCCGCTGCTCTTTGCTTTCCTGGACATGCTCTATTTTTGCACTGAATGGATAAAAAAAGTGTTTATTTTCAGAATTATTTGCTGTTGCTGGCTCCAGCTTACGGTTTCAAAGCGGGGGAAATGAAAGAACTCTCTCCTGGCAGACAAACTTCAAGAGGAATTTGAATATTGTCGCATCATAATTTAATTACATCTCTGCCAAATTTCACTTTAACCCAAGTCTGATGGCCTTTATTCTTGCTTTTGTTGGAGAAAACTGAAACAGGAGGAGCAACACATGCTCTTCGCTCCTTAGAGGTTGTGACAGTCCTCTCAACACCCCGCCGGTAAACGGAGGAGTTGCACTGAGGGGGTCATTAGACTGACGAGAGCAATCTGAGCTGATCCAAAGCTTTCTTTGTGCGCAATTAAGGAAAATTATCTGCATTTTGGCAGGGCAGCAAACTAATGAAAATGTGCTGCGGTCAGACTGACTGTAAAGAGGAGGAGAAGCTGCATCTTGGGTCACCTGATGTCTTAAATGGAGACTTTTCCACTGAATTATGGGCTCCATCTGCAGATAACGGTTTGAGTTTCTGATATAAAACCTAATTTAGAGAAGATTTCTTCATTAATTATGAATTCAAAGCATGAGAAGAGATGCAGACGGACTGTAATATTGATGAGAGACGTGTTGCACCAGTCTCTACCGGATGAAATGGATCACAGGTGAAGGGGTGTGAATAAAGTATATGTGTAACATCTGTCTGTCTCTAAGTGCACAGAATCTCTACAGAGCTCCATTCTGTTCAGATTTTGATCAAAAAGTGAATGAAATGTTGATATTACGAGTAAGTTTAAGATCCATGGTGCAGGGCAGCAAACATTCCAGTTAGAAACTAATTAGGGATAGCAAAAGATGCTTAAAGGGGCAAAATTGACTTTTTACTGTATAATCAAGTGAGTACCTTTACATCAGTTTTCATAAAAATGCTATAAATATGAAATATCACTTAAAAATTGACTTCCTGATTTAATGTCTCTTTAAGAAGCTCCTGCTCCTTCTGAAGCTCCGCCTCCAGGATGTGATCACAACATGGCTCCTCTTTTAACCCTTTAGCACCGTTTTTACCAGCGTTTCACTTAGTAGTAGCTCCTATAATGAGCTCATCAGCTCCACCAGGTGTTTGCTAATTGCTGTTGACTAGTCTGAAGGAGCCGAGTGGGGGAGGAGCTGCACCTTGAAGGCGGGGCTATGTCCAACTGGACGTTTTGGACACTTGAATGGTTGCCACGGAGACTAAAGGATTTCTCAAACAAGCATGAAAGAATCAAAGGAAAATGTCAGGTATGTTTTTGATGAGGGAATAACAATATAACATGATGCAAATCTCAAAAAAGTTAATTTTACATAACATTGCCTTTAATAGGGTTAATTTACTTTTTAATTTTCCCTTCATTTGAAAGGGAGAGATCATAGTTAATTCGAACACTCGTCCCCAGAAGGACCTTTAGATGCAATAAAATTATAAAAAAGAGATAGAAAATCTACTGATTCAAAACTATTTTGATATTTAAAAATGAGTACAATTCTGGTTCATCTTCAGCCAATTTTTAAGCCTTGAAAATAATATTTTAATGTCAGTTACAGTCTTAAAATCAGATGGTAATGAGCTCCATAGTTTACGACTGCTAATAGAGTCCAAAGGTTGTCCTTCGAAGTGGTTCTTCACAGTCATAAAAAGAAGAATTTAAACCAAGTGAAGTTAAACTATGATGAGTTCTGGGTAGAAAATATTTACAGATTTTATTTTAAATGCAAAATGTATGTGTATTTTGCCTAGTTTTGGCTTAATTACTGCTATCACTAAGTTTTACAGAAATGACCTGTTTTGAGTCTGCTCCAGTTAAAGTATCTGACAATTATTTAAATAACTGATTAATCTCATTATATGTTTCAGCCCTACTTGTAACCAACGTATTCACAACTGCAGTCAAAGTCTACCTTCTTCAGGGTTTATTAGCAGGTGGAGACGTCAAAGCCGATCAGTGCAACGCCGGTTCTTGCAGGATGTTCTCTACATGGTATCCTAGAAAGCTGACAGAGCCAAACACCAAACAGACAGTGCATACCACCAGTCCCCCCCTCTGCTCTCACGCAGGCATCGCGTCGTCTCAAATTAGGCCTCCTGCACAGACACAAAGATGTGCGTGTGTCCAACCAGCCTGCAGTCTCCGGGAATCCGGCTTCAAATGTGGCGAGTTTTCATCAGCAGAGTCAGAGCTGCAGGCGAACGCTGCACCTCCTCTGAATCAGTCAGTTAGACACGCACATCGCTTCAGAACAGGTGATATCGCTCCCGAGATCCTTCTCTCACGTTATCTCTTCACTCGCCATTTCAAGGGCTCCTCAATTTACAGCAGGGGCATGAGTCACGTTTTTTTACACCGTAAATAAAGTTGATTTACGGTTATTTACCGTTGGCTGTAAAAAACGGCGCAATAAGCATTTTGCAAAGTGAAAGTGAAAAAAATAAATCCCTCTGCAGGTAAAAGATTTATCTATGTTACTGACTGGCTATATTTTAAACAAAAGTTGTTTACATCTGTTTAGTTACTGAATACGGCAAAATATACAACCTGGAACAGGCTAATTTCCAGCATCGAGGTGTACGACTGTTTTAAAACAAAACACTTTCAAAAACTCCCTTTACAGTGCTCTAACAATTTACATTTCTTTAAATAAAAAGACATAAAAAATGCAAGAGGTTAAATCTCTTCATTGTCACCTATTTACTACTTAGTCTGAAAGTTGGCTACTATATTTTATTTCTTGTTTCCAAATAAGAAAGAAAACTGAATATATGTATATATATACATATATATATATATATATGTCTGGTTGTAAAAAATATGGACAGTTTTGGTTTGAAAACAAGCAGAGATATATCAACTGTCACTTTTAAGGGAGCATCATTTTAACACTTAACTTGGGAAGCTAATATGTGTGTTTTTCAATAGTTTTACCCAGTTTCAGTAATATTACATAATTAGTTAAGCTTTTTTAGTATTATTAGGAATAATTGTTGGTTTTTGGTTCTAAGTTAAAACATTTAGACCATGTTTATTTATGTAAATACAGTGAAACTTTACTCAAGGTTACCAGATTGTGTCAACATCACTCCTCCACACGACTAAGCATAAGTTTAAAATGAAAAGTTCAACAAACTAAATGTTATAAAGAAACTATAATTAAAAAAAAAATAAACATCTACATTAGATAGAAACATAATAAGAAACAAAACAGTTCTTTACAAATTGTAGTATTTCTGAATAAGTTTTAAAATTTTCCATTAAGGTATGTTAAAGATTGAAATTTCTCAATAGTTTGGTCAGAACTAACCAAACTAACTAATAGTTTGGTTAGTTCTGAGAATAATTTTTTTAAAATGTATTTGTAATATCAATTATTAACATCCTACATGGCAACAACACCAAAAACTAATATGAATCCTAATATGAAGTGAAGAATTACTCGGTTAATGATTTAATAACAATAAAACCAGGAACATCTGTTGCTAAGCTAACCGCTATGCTAACGGTTAGCTGGAGGCAACTAAAGGGGGCTGTTAACAACAGACAGGGCAACAAAAAATAAACAATCCAAATCTTGATCTGTAACTTAACAGTGAATAATTTTCCTGTTGATAATTTAATATGTGTCTGTAACATCGATAAAACCAAGAACATTTGTGGTGCTAAGCTAACTTCTATGCTACTAGTTATTTGAAGGCTGCATTCAGAGACTATCAGCATTATAAATGAGAGAAAATGCTAATAATAATCAATTTAGAACTTTATATGTAGGCTATATTGTCAACTAAATCTTTGTAAATATGAAGTAATATGTGGATTCAGGAAAAAGAAATATTTTTGTGTTGCTAAGTCAAGCACTTTTATAGCAAACATTATAGAAAAGATTAGGTTACAAAATTTAAAAAAAATAGCATCAATTGTTTTTAGAAACCGACTGATAAACCGTCAAATAATTTGATTGGTCCAGCTCAAGCATTCAAGGTTCGCTTTATATTTTAATTTTAATGTGATCTATACTTTAGTTTGCGATAACATGTCACAGTAAAATGAAAAAAAAAAAACACAATGAAAAAGTACAATAAATAAGGTGTACTGTTCCTCATTTAAACCTAACAGTTAAAATAAATACAATGTTGACTTTGGATCCTCTTGTTTTTACTGAACAAAATCAAAAAGAAAAAAGTGTGAGTAAGTAATTTAGCATTGGTAAATTGAAGAAACTGTCAAATAAAAGCTAAAAAACAATAAAAACAACAATTTATCTCACCCTCCGGCACTCTGCATCCAGTAATTAGAGAAAACAGCTTCTAGTCTGGAAAATTGTTCTGTCAAAGTTGAAGCCAAAAGAATGATCTTATTTGATGAGGGTGGCTTACAATGAATAAATCTCCTTGGCTGTCAAACTCTTGATCAAAGTTACACTTGTTATGTTGTATTCAATCATAAACTGTTATTGATCTTGTTCTGAGAATATCCCTGCAGTGCATTGTCTGAGATGATTAAGTGGAACATCTTCGCTCATTTGTCATGTTTCAAATCCATCGCAGTGAAAATAACTGCAGGACCCAGAACAAGAGCAAATCATGCAATCCTGGAGCTGTTGCTGTAATAAAACCTGAAGATTGAAACCAAATAAATCATGACCTGATGAAAGAACAGCTGACCAAAGCTAGACAGGCACAGGGGAACATAACCAGCAATCTGCAAGTCTAAACAAAACCCACACAGGTGTCAGGTGTTTCAAATTAAAACAATTGTTCACTCATGGAAAGATTGTCAGCTTTGTGAACAATCTTCCTCTCTGTAGAAGATTAATGGAAATAATTATTACCATTAATAATATACACATGTGATATATGTAAATAGGTAAGCAGGTATATTGTTAGGCAGGCAGTAAAGTGGGTAGGTGGGAAGGTTGGCAGGTAAATAGGTAGGTAAGAAGGTAATTTGGTAGGTAGGTGGGTAGATAGGTAAGGAGGTAGATAGTTTGGTATCAGTGACGTGCGGTCAGGAGAGGCATGGAAAAATAATATATAATGATAAAATAATTTATATTGCTTTTTCACCCTGTAGTTTCTATTATAAAGTACCTGTTTTTCATTTATCTTAACCAATTCTGATTATTTATTCTTTAAAATCGCTGAATTTCCGCATTTTCCCATTCAAATGCTCGGGAGCGCAGCAGGTGAGGCAGCATCGAGCTGAGCCTCACCTGGGATTGATCAACCTCTCACTAACTGCACTGGCTGCCATTCCATGAGAGCATGCTCCTCCTGTCTGCACGTCGTCAATAAAATGGTTAAAAAACATTAAATATATGAACTGATTTTCCATAATTTAGCTTATGTATATAATGTACGGTGTTTTTTGTCACCAACTGTGTGTGTAACGTGTTTCGTGTGCTGAGGAGCGATCAGAAACGGCAGAGAACAGATTCGAGGTGAGGCAGGCAGTTCTCTGGCCTCATGGCAGGGGGCGCTAATGATCCCAGACATTGTGACTCCACAACTGCAGAGTAAGAGACAGAAACAGCGAGCTAGCCATGGAGCTAGCCATACAGTAAAGTCAAGTACGATATATTTAGTTTTCTCCTCTTACCACAGCAATCACGTATTAAAAGTCACAAAATAAACATTAAGCCTAAAAGCATAAAACTGCAACAGACTGAATATTCTGCTCTTTGTGTGGGAAATATCCGAGTGTTTTTTTGTGCTGTTGTTGTCAGTTGCTATGGCAACGAGTCTGCGCGTAGCTGCGCTGATGCAGAGAGCGAAAAAGAAGTGGTTTTGACTTCTTAACGTTTTTTCCCTTTGCTGTGGAGAACAGCACGAAATTAATAATATCTACTTGTCCAAGTTTGATTGAGTTCACGGAGTTATTCTACGGCAGCAGTGCGGCTATGGATGACATGTAAAAGAATTGTCTTTTTGCCCTCCGCTGTTGTCCGCATGCGCGAAATTTCCTCATGTAAATAATAACATGCAGGGGTCTATATTTGTAAATTTCATTATGATAAAGTCAGTGCCTCACCAGCTATGAACCTCAACGCACGTCACTGTTTGGTAGGTAGGTAGGTTGGGTAGGTAGTTCGGATGGTAGGAAGGTAGCACGATAGTTAGGTTGGCAGGTCAGTAGGTAAGTTTGCAAGTAGGCAGCGAGGTAGTTAGGCTGCCAGGTAGATAAGATGGCATTTGGGTAGGTGTGTATGTCGACAGGTAGCTAGGTAAGGTAGCTAGGTAGGTAGACAGACGTGTCATCCCTAAAAGTGCAGACAATATTTGCTTCTATGAGCCCATCGCTAATTAAGACACAATGCCAATCATCACCGATTGACAGCAAGCTACCAAAACAATGACGACGATCAGTTGATCAAGTATTTTAATTTGCTGCACCAGGCAGCTGCTTTTCTTTTGAAATCTTCTGGACACAGTAAGGGTGTACTTACTTTCTCACACACAGTTTTTCCACAGTAGCTTTGTCTTTAAGCAACAAATGACAGTTCATGTAAAAATTAAATACTTTTAGAACTTGGTAAAAAAGATAACTGATTTCAATCAATTCATGATACATATCTGTTTGTTTAGGGATTTATTGTCTTTATTTTGGCTTTACAAGCCCCAGATAAATAAAAAGCCACATGTACATTTGTTGAATTTTTTTCAGTTGCTGTTTGTTGGACAGTAAAAATCACCCAGACCGCGTTTTACCGCCTTCTGTCTCTGTCGCCCTGCTTTACTTCTCATTCTGCTCCCATCTCTGGGAAAACCCTCCCTCCCTCGCTTACTCACCGTGTTTCACACAACATAAAGAGACAAAGTCTTTCACCCAGATCCACAAGCCGCTAAAACAAACATTTGTTTGTTGTTTTTGCTCATTTCCCACTCGCTGCTGCGACATGATGTGTGTGTGTGTGTGTGTTAATAAGTAAGACGAGTGTGCTTGTGTCTTCGTTTTTGTGCTTTTATGATGTATCTGCTGTGAATTGGGAACACGCGCCAAAGACAGGTCACAGCTCTCCTTGCATTTGCACATTAAAAAGCCTTGCTGTTTCCCCTCCTTATTATTATTCATTTTTATTCTGTATAACGCCAGAAAAGGTCCCTGCAGATGTTCCTCTGGCTTACTGTCAAAAGTTATCTGACTGATATAAGGAAATGTCAGCCGAATCCAAAAGTAAAACCAAGCCGATTATTCTTTTCTGTGAAAGGTCACCTGTGACACTGTTTTAGGAAATGTGAGATAAATTTGTGCAACATATGAGGTGTGCTCGGCCAAACCTAAGCTGCTCGTCTGCATCTCTGCTCCGGCTCAGAAGAAAGACCTCAGAGTTTTTCATTTGTTTATAAAATCTCTGGTCTGATAAACTCTGTGTCACTCACCGGCAGCTGCAGCTCATCTCAGGACTTTTTGTTGAGTCTGTCTGTTCGCCGTTTCGTAATCTCGTGTCTCCATCGGGCTGATTGTGCACATGCAGTCGTTTTGTGCTCTTTCACAGGTGACTGCTTTGCTCCTAACACTCACGGAAAAAGTGCATAAAGACTGCTTTCTATGGAGCGCGTTCTGAGCGGCCGGGGAGGTTTGTTTACCTCAGGCAGGCGGCGACGCTCGGCACTAAGAATAAACATGTTGGAGATGTTTTACCTCATTGTGTGACTTTAAAATAAGGCTGTACGCAGCGCTGTGGGTAAACAGAGGTGATAATATGGTAGAAAACTAAATGTTCACAGCAGTAAAAAGGCAGTCAGACATTATCACCACCATGTTTGACTGGAGGCATGATGTTCTTTTCTGAAACGTTGTGTGAAGGGCTAAAAATACAGAGAAATTATTTCTGCAGGAACATATAAATGTTTTGTGTCAGTCATGCAGTTAATCCTGTTTCCATCCACTCAGATCAAATCGTAACACTGCAGATGGTCTTTATTTTTGATTCCACAGGTGATCAGTCACCTGAATGACTTTCAAATTAAACAAAATTGGTGTCAAACGTCTGTGCTGCAAATTTTTTTGTTTATGTTATTATTTTAAATATTTTATAAAAAGAAAGTTTCCAGAAGACACCAGAAATCAACTTTGCTTTAATCCTGTTGATTTTACAACTCAGAGCAGCTAATTAGCATCTCAAAAGCTTAAAAGTGACCTATTATGCTTCCCTGAACAGGTTAGGATAAGTTTATTAACATGTTCAATACATTTTTTACACCAAATCATAATTTTAGTCTGGTCAATTCACTTCAGAGTGAGCTGTTTTAGGACATCTTGTCACTTTAATCCAAATAAGCTGCTCCTGGCCACAACCCCCATCCCAACGTTTACACACATGAGAGTAAATGAGTGCAAACAGATGCGCAATTATACAACCTTACATCTTCGAAAAGCAGAAGTGGAGCCTCCTGCACAACCAACAAGAATACAGCAAGTGGTTTCTATATGGCAAGTCAGCAAGAAAACAGTTGTCTTTTCCAGCAGCCATTGTACAGCGCATGTGGCGATAAAACACAGGTGTCAAACTCCAGTCCTCAAGGGCCGGTGTTCTGCAACTTTTAGATGTGCCTCTGCTGCACCACACCTGAATAGAATAATTAGATCATTAAGGTTCTGGAGAACTGATCTACAGCAGGAGGAGGCAATTAAGTCATTTCATTCCAGTGTTTTGTACCTGTGACACATCTAAAACCTGCAGGACAGCGGCTGGAGGACTGGAGTTTGACACCCCTGCGATAAAACAAGCTGACCAATTGTGCTGGAGTTCAGTTTGTGTTGCTAGGTAACGGGGCAGCGTCACCTGATTTGTCAAGTTACGTTCCGGAAGTTTTTGAAACCACAGCAAAGGGAAAAATAACACAGAAAAACTGTTGAATAACTCAAAACCACTCGTGATTTTTTTTTCCCTCTCTGTGTCGGCTACGCTATGTAGACCCGTAGCAACTGACAACGCCACTTTGTTTCAAGATTCAATATAAAAAAACACCCAAACATTTCCCACACAAAGAACAGAACATTCAGTTTGTTAGTTTTATGGTTTTAGGCTTGATGTTTATTTTGCAATTGTTAATAAATGATCACTGTGGTAGATTAGCTACCGCTGCTATTAGCTAAGCTAACACCGCAGTCGTTGATTAGCTATCGCTGCTATTAGCTAAAATAATCCTGTGGTGGCAGATTAGCTAATTTAAACACCTGCTGTACTGATGATCTGTCAGAGTTGGTGTTTATGTTTTGGTTTTTTATTTTTTAACTAAACCAAACGAGAGAATCCCACAGCACATATACATGTTAAAGTTGTCATAGTCAAGCTAGCATAACTGACATAAGTCAAGCTTCTCTTTCCTTCGCGAATTTTTTATAAATTAAAACTTTTCCCTCACCTTGTTACCTAGTTGTTGTCGTGTTGACAATTAGTAGAAAAGCACTGCCTCACTGCTTCATTAAACATCACATATACATTTAAGATTTAGCACGCTATATTGACAACTTAACAGCTAAGTTTAAGGCTAATTATTGTTAGCAAACAGCTTTTTGGGGTGGGATACTGTATATTACGTATTTTTGACCTGAATTAAATTTAAATGATTTCTTAATACTACAGCTCAGACAGTAACTTGCCCTGGTTGAAATTTATTCACCTTTTTTATTCACCTAGTTTATTTATTTTTGTATTTATAAATGAAAACATTTGTAAACAACCTTTTTCATCTACTCGGGTTATATTTGAGTTGAAACATGTAGGTGTGATAAAAACATATCTCTTTTGTTTACTGTTTTTGTAGAGCTTCTTAAATTGTGCTTTATTTTATTTATTTGTGCACCTTTTGCCTCATTGAGAGCCTTTAACTTCCAGCTGTACAAGTCTTTACAGAAAAAGTGAGGCAATGATACGGTGAAAAATCAAAACATACATTGGTGTTTCCCGCAGCTCCCTGCTGAGCGTCATGCAGATTTACGCTGCAACCCCGTGACAGTGAACACAGCGCAGCGTGAATTTTCCCCTTGCCTAATGATGCAAATTATTAAAACGCCTTTCCTTTCGCAACCTGTTTCATGCACTTTCTTCCAGAAATAATTGAAGAATCTTTTCATGTTTTCAATTAGCTACTTTTTTCCCTCCCGCCTTTGCCTCCCCGGCTCATATTCCTCCTAATTGCTAAAGATTCAGAGTTTGCCTGAATATTTTGTGGGGCATTGCAAATAACAGACTCTTTATTTTTCCTGTCAGTCTTCTACAATATAACAGAGAAGCAAGAGGGAGGTTATAAATAATCACTGAAAGAAAAACATTAATTTTTCCCCTTTCTGCCTCGGAAGAGATACACACTTATTCCTCACAGGGAGTAATTAAACAGAGTATTATTGACACAGCGCAGTTATTCTGGTGAAATTTGCTGCACTCGCACCTGATGCCCATAAAATCCCGATACTTCAGGAAGTTTTTCTGAATTAATTCTTGTTAGTGTTTCATTAATGAACTTTTAAGTGCTTGTGTTTCTGTTTCTGGTCCAGTGTTTGCTTCTCATCATGACTTCTAAGGATTTCCATATTGATCTTTCCAATATTGTATGAAAAATTATAATAAATTATTTAAGTCTCAAATGTACAAACACAAAAGATTCCACAGTGTCATTATTTATTAACCAAAGACAAAAAGAAAACGCTGTGAGTGAAAAACTGATGAATCGATAGATTTAAGCAGAAATAACTCTGACTTCACTGGTTTCTCTTTTTGTAACGAACAACGTTCAGCCTGGTCTTCTTTACGTCGCTTCATTTGTTTAGAGTTGGGAGTTTTTCTCAAGAGCTGCAACATCATCCTTGACTGCAGAATTCAAGTGCGACCATAAAAGATTTTGATTTCAATTTCTCGGCCTTCCTTCACGTTTTCGCTCAGTTAAAATCTTGAAAAAGCAGCTGAGGATGAACTAAAACTGTGGTTGAGTTCCTTCACTCCCACAACTTCAAACCTTCACAATAAGAGCCTTAAACATGCCGTTTTGTATTTCAAGTTCATTAAAATATCTTAAAGGAACTTCTCTGCTTGTGAAAACACAGCAGCCTCGATGTTGGATGGATCACATTCGTGTTGGAATCACATTAATCACTGCTGGTAAAAACCAAAAACCTAAAACTCTGTACGGCGGCCATGAACTGCAAACCACATCAATAAATCATCAAGAACTACAAATTAAAAAAATACAACATTAAGAAAACAGCAGGAAACCTGAGAAAGCGCTGATTGGACGATTTGAATTGGCTTTAATTTGTAGAAATATGAATATTACCAGTACTTTCCAAGAATATTTAGAGTTGGAACAAACTTCAACTTCATTCTTTTTACAGTTTGGGCAACGGGCAATAATGTTGCGTTTTCTTAATTTGCAGTTGTTCTAAGTTAATGTTGTGTTCTTCAGTTTGTAGTTGTGTTTAGCGATTTCTTGAAGTGGTTTGCACTTCAGGGCCACCATAAATACGTGCTTGATGCAACCTGATGAAAACACTGCAGACAGAAAAGCAGCAGCTGCAGATAAAAGTTCAACACATAAAATATTTAATTGGTGTATTCAGCCAAGTCGTAGGCTATCGCTGTAAAACAACGATCGCTTTAATCAGTGGAAAAGATTTTGTTCGCATCACAGAAATCAATAGTAAATATGATTTCCTGTCAAAAGACGCCTTGTAGTTATGGAAGTACCGACTGCAGTTTTCTGGTCTTTCCCTGATATTTTCTGCAAGTTGTGTTTAAAATACATAATAGTATCTTACAAGAACATTTGTTAATATAAAGATTGATTGAAAGAGACACCATTTATAATTTGTGAGGATCAAATTATAAATGCAAATAGAAATTTTGTTATTGTCTTTATTTATACACATTGGCTGTTTTGTGTTTATTGATTTTTAGTTGCTTATGGTATAGGAAATTTACTTTTGAGAAAAAAGGTAAACTATGTAAGTTTTTCCAACATGTTACATGTTCATTTTAAGGTGTAAATGAATAAAATAAACAAATAAATATTTTAAAAAATTTGGGCCATGGCGATTTTTTTTGTTTTGTTTGAAAAGTAGTGACAAATTTGCTAAGTTGACAACAGTAGGGTGACGATTATTAACCAGGACGGTTTTTAAAAGACATTGTGAGTCACCATCAGGCTTTTCCGGTTAAATAAAGATGAAACCAAAAAATAATTGATGCTATAACTCTGATTGATGAACAGCAACCGCAGCTTGTACTGAGGTTTTACAGATGAATTTCCTGCTGCTTTTTAAAAAAATCTATCAAAAACAACAAGAGTGAAAGATCTAGAAGATTTAGAACATTGTAGCGACCAAATCCTTTTTATTATGCTTTTATACTTCAAACTCTCTCTTTTCTTCCATTATTTTATCAAAACTGTTTGACAAAAGTAATAAACAGTTTTTCTAAAGTTTGCATAGTTCTCTTGTGTTAGTATTTTTCTAATAACCATATTGTGGTAATTTCTGCGTGGATGTTTCTGATGGCTCACTCTAACTGTATATAAAAGTCCAAATGGCCCATCAGAACCCAGGAAGGCGCTACGTTAATGTTTATGGCTTCTACCTGCAGGCCTCTACGCTGATTTCCCCGCTTTATTATGAATAAGTCGAAGCCGTTACCAAGCGTCCTCAGAGTGCAGTAAAATAGCAGTGGTTGGTATATTGTTCTGTTTGGATTATGTTCAGCCTCCAGCGTGCCCAAACCTTTCCTCACGCCACGAAGTTATGCGTCTCACAAGAAAGATCTGGAGTTTCATTTATGTGTGCAACAATAATTGCAAACGCCGGGACAACTGATGCAAAATCAAAACAGAAACAGAAGAAGAAGAAGAAGTGAGGTGCCTATGATGGAAACTGCATGTTATATTCTAACTCTTTACAGACTGAAAGTAGAATTTATTGGTCCAGTTTAACCAAAAATAAACTAAATTAACAACCACATCATGAGCTAAAGTCGGTTATTTGCCCATTTTTAAATGAAAGGCATGCAACAACGATGGTAAATGTGGGAATACATGGAGCAACACTTTCCAGAAGTGATTCATCTCATTGCAGCGACTTTGCAGGTTGAAATGCAAATGGACGCCTAATTCAAAAACATCAAATATTATTACAGCTGGGAGATAAATATTTTTTTATTGATTCACCAAACTTTTGGGTTTTTGAAGATTTAACTTTAGGAAAATCTGGATTTAAATTTAAATTTTTACCAATGCACTACTTGGGTTTAAATAGTGCAGTGGGCGGCCATCTTGTTTTACAGATTTTAATTCAGATCAACTCTACGGCGGAAAATTAGGACCAGACTAAGAGTTTATTTGTAAATACGAGAATAAAGTCAGAATATTACCAGAATAAAGTTGGAATATTAGGAGAATAAAGCCATAATGTTATGAACTCGAACACAAAAAATATAAATCTTTAAAGTTAGAAATGTTAAACATCTTGTGAAATTATACTTTGGTATATTTGAAAATCATTATCAGTAATTTGTGCAAACTACTGTGTTTATTTCAAAGATAAATCTTGACAAACTCGTTAAAACAACTTATTCTCATAGTTTAAGACATTTCTTCTGGGAAAATTTTATTTGCTAATAATAATATATTCTTTTAATTCAACAAACATACTCATAGCCTGACCTTAGGGATTCGTCGTACAACTCACAGAAGGGATGATTGAAATTTCACTTTGTGAAAATATTTCCTGTAATTTATTTCCTTAGAAAAGAAAATCGGCAAAAATTAAAAACAAAAAAATGATTAAAATCGATTAGAGGCAAACATTCATGGAACAAACTACCAGCATATGTCAGAGAAAAATGACAACTTTTTAAAAAGAAACTGAAACATTTTTGTGTCTATTGCTTGTTTTAACATGAATATGTGTACTTAGATTTTTTTTTTTTTTTACTTCTCTTAGGAAATAGGATTAAATTTAGCTGCTGTGCTAATTCCTGCATATTTACACTGCCATGAATGGTGGTAATGTTGATTAATGTGCACTGTTCTAATCAAATAGATTAAATTCAACATAGTTCTGAATCTGTATTTGGGGAAAAATATTAATGCCGTTTTTGTTCTCTGTAAAGAAGAGAGTTTCTTTTTAACGGTCTCAGCTAAACGCCTTTTTATGTTGCTACAATGAGTCCGTTTAAACTGCTGCCTGTTTTCAGGAAACATGAACTCCAGTAGCGAAGCTGCAATCTCAACAGGCTGCAGGTATTAAAACTCTGAGCCTTGAGAAAATTAAACAAAAAGCTGGTCAAATTCTCTCTGCCCTGTTTACGACACAAATTACTAAAAAAATAGTGAGGTTTGAATACTCAATCAGTAACAAACCAGATGTAAGGTAGAAAATGGTTCCTGGAAAACTGGACTCTTAATTGGGTTTATTCCCTCGAGGGTCCTGGTTAGAGATCATCAGAAAAGGTGAATGTCATCCCCAGAAAAGCTGGTATTATTCTGCTTATATGCTAATCGGTTTTACCTCTGTCCCTCTGTGCTGCAGGGCGCCTTCAGGCAGGAACTTTCTCCCTTACGTACCGTGTTCATACACGTCTATTTTCCTGGTAAATGGAGGTGAAGAAGAGTTTTCCTGCTCCACATATGACTATTCATTCATTAAAACATTTATTTTATTGTTTAACCATAAACCCAGCAGGAAGATGGTTGAATTTAGATGTATTTGTTGTCCTTATGCATTATTTATATACGGACAACTAAACATATGCCGCTCTTTAGATCCTGCTAAAATTACAGTAAGCAACACTGATTACAGTTTGCTTTTAGTTTTAAATTCAATGTTGTTTTTAGTACATTTTACTCTGTAATCATTATGTAAATGTATCAAAAAATGAAATCATTGTTTTATTCAAACAGCAAAGATATTTTTTTGCTAACTAGGAATAGGGCTTGGCTGTTTGGTAAACTGAATAAAGTTGAATAAAGTTCAACATCTGCGTTAAAATTTTTGTACTCAGATGTAAATAAAAAAATTTATATTCATGCTCTTATTTTGAAGTGATTGTAGGCTGTTTACGCAGGAGTTTCATTTTCTCTCCAAATGTTATTTCTCTTTTTTCCCCCAAAAACCAAGAAACATCAAGGAACAAAATGGAAAAAACATAAACAGTAAAGAACAAGATATAAACATGAATTCAATATCTAAGGCAACATAGAATTTGTAATTTATGTCAAAATATGTCAGTATTGTGTTTTTCAGGCACATAGCACCATTTTTATAGCATAACCAACTAACTATATTACAATTAGTTGTAAAAATTATACATGTATCAGATATGACTTAAAAGAAATTTTACTACGTAATTTGACGTCTTGAAATTAGGCCTCTGTCTCTTTAAGAAGCTCCTGCTCTTTCTAAAATGTCACCTTCAGGAAGTCATCACAATATGGCTCCGCTAATAACCCTTTCACAATGTTTTTATCGGTGTTTCACAATGAAGAAGCTCATATATGGAGCTCAGTAGATCCACCAGGTATTTGCTAATTGCTGCTGGCTAGTCTGAAGGAGCTCAGTGGAGGAGGAGCTGTGCCTCGAAGGCGGAGCTATGTCCATCCAGGTGTTTTGCACAGCTGAATGGTTGCCATGGAGCTTAAAGGATTTCTCAAATATGTTTAAAAGAATCAAAGCAACACTCCAGGTTTGTTTTTTTTATGAGGGAATGACATTAGAACATGATGTAAAGCTCAAGAAAGTCAGTTTTACGTAATACTGTCCCTTTAAAGTGCAGATATAATGAACTGAAGTTAGCAATTTACCATTAGCTTCTGCTAACACTTTAGAAATAGCATGTTTACGATAATTGTTTTAGCTAGAGGTCCCCAACATTGGCGTTTTGTCCAGATTTGAGCCAACAGTTGGTCGGCTAAATGTGTATTTCTTTCTATATTTGAGGAAATACAGAGAAAAATTGTGTGAAACTCAAATTTATTGCTTGAGCTGCTCCAATTTTTCACATTTTATTGAAGTGTATGAGCGTGTGTGTGTGTGTGTTACAGAGCAAAAAGCCTGTGCAGCTTGTAGAGAAGAGCTTTGTGAATGAGTGGGTAAACAACATTTTGAGTGGTAGAGTATCAAGACGTAGTGCCACATAAAGGTACTAATCAAATAGTTAATTGTCTTTTCATACTTTCACTGGTCAAATTGACCTCAGACATCAAACATCTTACAGAGCAATCAAAGAAAATATGTCCTTCACGGACCAAGAGCCAAGAAAACACCTTTGGTGCCATTTTTCTTTCAGTCAGTGCTACAAACAGGTCAAAACGACCTGCCATCACTCGAGGGTTAAGTAGACGTTTCATGCTTGACAATGTAATGCACTCAGCACTACAAAAATAAATGGTACAGAAATTCTTCTAGGTTTTAAAGGCTGAACAGATTGGTGGTTCTGTCCTTCAGAGAGAACAGCAATTGTAGTTTGAAAATACGTCAGCTACAATGAAAGGTGCTTCAGTCACAAAACAGCAAAGGAGAGACTCCTGCTGCTTACCTGCAGACTAGATGCTTTGGAAGAAACTGAAAACTCCTCACAGCAAGTGAGAGTGAGTATTGTACAGCAAATAGAATAAAATTAAAACTTATTTCTGCCACTACGGATCAGAAATGAGAACAGTGGGAAACAATCAGCCGAGGAATATCAGACTGTTGGCTTGGCTGGTCAACAGCCAGGACAAATTTTAGTCCAAATACTCTTCATTAAACTAATAAAACTTTGTTGATATCTGGCCAATGTTGAACAAACACAATTGTTCACACTTTAAGTCATTAAAAACATTCCTCCAACTACTTCCTGTGGTTCTTCTTTGTGGTTTCTGCTAGTAGCAACATCCTGTTGTTGACCATGTGACTCATGATGCAAAAAAACGTTCCCTTTGCAGTTTTGCGAACTGAACCAATTTTGACAAAGCCAATGAACCACCTCATCCTAGCGCCAAAACCTTTAAAGCTAAAAACAAGAGTTTTTTTCATAATTGGCATGTTTCCATTAAGCAGATTTATTTCCAAAATACGCAGCTAGTAGCAGTGATTAACAGTACAATTGTCCAAACTGTTCTTAATGAATTACTGGTGAAAATTTTTTTTTTTTTTTACCCCTCCAGGGGGTCTTTTGTGGGCTCTAGTGTCCCTTATGTGACAGTAAACAGGGAAGGAGAGGGGGGAAGACATGCGGCAAATGACATCGGGTCCGGGAGTCGAACCCGCGACGGCCGCATCGAGGACTCAGGGCCTCCAAATACGGGTCGCGCTAACCGCTACGCCACCACGGCACACCCATTACTGGTGACAATTGGCTAAATGTTTGAATTTAACAGCATCTATCTTTGGTATGGGACGCACTTTGTAAAAATGCTACAGAATATTTAGAAAAAAAGTTTTATAATGTTTTACATTCAGTGTTTAGTAATTACTACATTCATTTAGCATAAATGCTGCCTCACACCATCTGGTTTTACATGGCCATGAGTTCTTTTACTATCAGATCATGTATTATGACTTTAATTCCAGATAATACAGATTTTCATCAAATTCCCATCTTTTGATTATAAGAAAATATGGAATATTTTATATTAATCATATCAAATTTTACTTTATTCCCACTGTTCTTATGGTTTTTTGCTGCTGAATGGTTCCTCTGGTCTTTTCTTGTCAGAAACTTTTCCATTTATTAGTTATGCTAGCTTGATGAATTCGACTAATCAGAGAACGAGCATCGGAAATAACATTTAAATAAAATATTTTAACTTGTATCTGATTTAAAAAAAAAAAAAGATCTGCTATTGTTGTATCAACCTTCCATACCTCTCAAGTATTCTGGTTCTGGTTTTAGTCTGGTCTGCATCCCCAGAACCAGAACCAAACACGGAGAAGCAGCATTCAGCTTCTATGGACCACAAATCTGGAACAAACTTCCAGAAAACGAAAAAACTGCCGAAACACTTAGTTCCTTTAAATTAGTGGTAAAATCCCTACATGTTGAGAGTTAAATTAGAACCATAATTAACTGACCAACATGTTGATGTTTAATGGCGATTTCAACAATGGAACTAGACAAAATTTAATGTTTTTCACAATGTGTTGACTGTAAGATGAGCATCAAGGAACTTTTTACTAAAATATGATATACAAATAAACTTGACTGATTGAAATCTCAAATTGTGCAGCTATATGGTCAATGAAATCGCAGCTACTGGTGAAAATTGGTTAAAGGTTGAAACTTGATTGGATCATAGATTGGATCTAATACCTTAAAAGAAACAATCAATAATCAGATTATTACATGAACTAGTCCTTCCCCTCCGAGGAGAATTAAATTCCTGACTCCTGTAGCGAGGTGGTGAAGTTGAAACTAGGCTAACCTTTCTGGCCTTTTCCCCCCTTGGGAGACGGTGGCAGCTGTATAAAACCTCTATTGCCCTCCCCAGCACATCTACAGCCCCAAAGCTCTGCAGGCTTCCCTTTCATGCTGCGCCAAAAAAGCCAAGCTGGAGCAATCCCAAGGGAGCTCAAGTTTAGCACTGGCTCTTGGGTCTGAAAATCCACAGAACATCCGCTCAGCCGGATCAGGTGAAGGCGTCCGTTTGCTTGTTTTGTTGTTTTCTGTTCTCATCCTGGTGGACGCAACGGTTTTCCATGACATTTAGGACGAAAACGCAGAACCAAAACTCCCAACTCTTCACATTTCCTCCTGGAACCAGCAGGAAGTCACACACAGTTAGCAGCTAACACTAATCAGCCGTGGAAAAAACAAGTGAAAACAGAATCAACCGAGACATTTTCTTCTATCACTTGAAGCATCCTGGAAGTACAACAATCACTTACAGACTAATCCCATAAAGCAACTAATCATGCTGCGAGGTTTGCCTTGAAACATGGACGCCAGAAGAGGCTGTAAAACAAACAGAGATGTGAATAAATCATCATCAGCAGAGCTCTTTTTCTGTTAAATCAAACTTATCCTGACCAAACTTTGCAGCACGTAGATTAAATGTTAATAAAATACACTAAAATGAAACTTAAATAGTCTTCCAGTTCTTGATGAATCTAACTGACCGCTTCCAATTAAACTGTCAACTTATCGCAAGATTTCCGGAAAGCTGAGGCATGACTGAAATTAAAAATCACTAATTATTATAGTTTTACTTGATTGGAATAAAATCCTTCTTACAGCTCATATTAACCTCCAGGCATGAGGAAAAACTGCAGGATTCAATTCGTTCTTTATGAATAACTGCAGAGGAGATGTTCTGCGCTTCTAAATTATTTATGCTTAATATCCAGAAACGATCTGTGAACTGATGGAGAGGACCGACGGCGCCTCTTCCCCCAACTTTACCGTTCTGCTAAAAAGGTCAACATCTGCTCTCACCAGTTCGAAACACAGTGGGAGGAAGAAGAGGACTGGGAATGAACTGGGGCTTGTTTTAACTGGACATCAGAATTGGTTTATAACTAATAAACTCTAAATGTGAAGTGAAAAGCTTTACAACCACGTTGTAATACGGCTGAAAAAGTACATCACGATATTAACATTTCATATCAGTCAATATTGATAATTATTGATTTATGTTTTTGCTTTATATATCTAAAATATTGTGTGATCTTTTCTGTTTTATCCACAATTTTCTTTACATGTCGTTTTTTTTTTTTTTTTTAAGCAGCTACACTGGCAAAAACTGAAACTGCTGCTGCACAAGTTACTCAGCATGTCGTTGCTAGGTAACCAAAGAATGAGCGAGTTGCTAGGTAACCAAAGAGTGAGCGAGTTGCTAGGTAACAAAAGAATGAGTGAGTTCAGTCAAAGCCACCAACATTGCTTTGCTAGTCTTGAGAGATTGAGGAACTACAGTATTTCCTCTGCCTAAAAAAAGTTACACAAAAGTGTTTCACTGTAAAGACGGTTTGTAGTTTAGTTTGTTGCAACTTGAAGTGTGAAATAAACTTCAGTGGAGTTTGAAAACAAAATATGTGTATAGGTTTATGTCTGGTTGAACGATGTGTGTGCCCAGTTGATTTGTTTTTCTTTGTTGGGGGGGATTTTATTGTAATCCTGAAAATCTTTGGGAACCACTGCCTTATCCGATGTAGTTTCCACTGTGCTTTTATTGCATGTTGCTGTTTACATTTTGCGTATGCGCACAGTGCTGGGGGGCAAAAAGACGACTCTTTTACATGCTATCCATAGCTGTGCTGCTGCTATAGAAAGTTTCTGTTAACTAAATAAAACCTGGAGATGTAAGTATTATTAATTTAGTGCAGAGCGCTGCATCAAAAAAAAAAAAAAAGACAGAAAAAATATTAAAGAACAACTCCGATCTTCTTCTGTTTTTCTTGCTCTTTGTGTCTGCTTTACTCTACAGGTCTACCTGTTGCCCTATGTTATAATAGCATAGCATCATAACATGGGGAAAAATATTGTTAGAAGTTAAATAATCTGCCAAAGGAACTACTACTTTTGTTTTTATCAAAGTGAAGAAATTATTTACTTAAAAGCAACCTCATATATCTTACTGAAAAGTTACTTGTACATTGATTTAGTCTTAATTTAAGATATTTGCAATAGAACCTAAAAAAATATTTGGTAAAATTTTGTGTCTTTGGAGTGATTGCAATCATTTCTAGGACAATTTAGCATTCAGCTAAGCTTGTTTTTGTGGTAGGCCTAATTATGGGTAAAGTTTTGATCTTACTGACTTTAAATGGAAGGAAATTTGCTGACTTATCTCACTGAACTTGGAAGTTCTGCTCTGCATTGGTCCAGGTTAGACGTCCAGTGAACCTGAAGTTACTTTGTTAAGCATGTAATCCTGCTAACTGCAGGCCGTCTGTTGGGTTTATCTCTGTGCCTCTTAGCTTGAGATCCAATGATTACAGCTAATAATCGACTGTAAAGTCCCAAAGTGGAGAAAAAAAACGTGTACTTGCACAACAACTCTACGTTTCAAATGTGTAAATTAGACAGACGACGTAAATGTTTGACGTTTCTGCTGCTAGTCTTTATGTGTCTGAGTCTCAGATGCTGGATTTCATTTGCATTTTTTCTGTGTGAAGCGTGGCATTTCACACATTTCACGTCTGCGGAGGAGCGAGACGGTCCCCGCAGTGAGAGGCAGCAGCTTCTTCCACCAGTCCGCACACCAGCGTGGTATAAATAAATACTCACAAACACACATCCGCTCAGAACCGTGCTGAGAACCTCGGAGCAGACTGACAGTATATGGCTCAGGAAGAAAAAAAAAAAAGGCAATCCATATTTTTTATTTGATTTGTTGCTGACTGACAGGTTACTGCACACCAGGTTTGTGAGGCTGACAGCTGAACATCAGGTGAGAAAATGGAGAGTCGTGTTGTGATCAAAACCCAACTTCAGTTCGTATCACGTCAAGCGGGACCCTCCGAGTCCGCCGAGCCGTCATCGGCGGACCTCAGCTGCTGTCCGTCATAATTATTCATCATGCCAGCAGCACACAGGTACACAGCAAGCTGGAAGCTGGGAGAACGGCGACTAACCGTCAAAGAAAAGAAAACCGGTTGAGTCCTTTCTTTGCCCCAAGTACCCCGCTGGTCCGCAACGCTGCGAACGAGAAGAAAAGCATCAATCTTGCATTCGCTGTTGACGGCATTCGCAGCCTTTTTCAGGCAGATTTGGTTTATCATTTGAATAATTTGTGCCGCTGCTGTTTTGTAGCCGCATCTCATCAACAATTTACAGCGGCTGTGGTTTCTCCCTCCGCGGTCTGTTTCAGTCAGTGACAAACTTTATGTGACAGTTGTGTTTGCAGTGAAATATTGATCCGGTTCAGGAAGGCAGGTGCAGAGTAGGGGGGGCAGAAAGTACTTGACCACCTGCCCCTTCCCTCCTAGATGCCCCAAGTAACTATTTTTTTAGGTTTTTCTGTTGGTTTTGTCATTTATTAATAACAAATTAGCTAAATAAAACGATCTGGTTCCATTATTTAATATAAACAAACCAAGGCACAGCCTGTAACGGTTCGGTTCTTTCTTCACTTTGTGTTTTTACGCTCCAGGTCTGGTTTATAAAGAATCCAAACTAAAAGTAAAATATACTTCAAAAATAATATAGACTTATAAAGCCAAGTGCATGGCTAATTAACTAAATATTTAACTTCTAATGAAATATATAGTTTGGAAAATAAATATAATCTCCAAAGTAAATATGTATTTTCCTAACTAAATATTGAGAAAGTGATCTAAATATTTAACTTGCTTCCTCATTTATTTATTTAGAAAGTTAAATATTTAGCTTCCTAATCAAAAAAATTATAAAGCAAGCTAAATCTTATGTTTGCTAAATATTTAGGTTGCTAGCTAAATATGTTGCTCATAACCAACATATGTAGCTTCCTAGCTAAATAATTAACAAGCAAGCTAAATATTTGGGTAATTATTTTGCTTACTTGTTAATCATTTAGTCGGGAAGCTAAATATTTAGGTTGCTAGATAAATATTAAGCTAGCAACCTAAATATTTAGTTTTTGATTAAATAACTAATAAGCGAGCTAAAAACTTAGCTAGCTAACAAAATATTTAGGTCCAAGCTAAATATTTAACTAATATGAAAACTAGCAGAAGTAGAATATCAAAATAAAAGCTGGGTTTGCTGACCTCCATATAAACTCTGAGTTGTAGCTCATGTAACTTTTTGTTATTTTATCATTGGTTCTTTTCCTCTCAACATACCCAACATTGGTAGGACTGTAGGAGTTTTTGCTAGAAAAACTAATTCTGCAAGAAAAAGCCTTATTTTTAATTCTAAGCGATGCGTTCTGGCTCTCTTTAACTGATATTAAAACTAGTTTAATGATCTGAAACGTGTGTGTGTGTGTGGGTGTGCGGGTGTGTGTGTGTGTGTGTGTGTGTGATGAACAAGAAAATGCAGCAAAAACTTAACCAAGCAACTAAATCATTTGGGTTTAATATCTTTTAATTGCCTTCTTTTCTGTTTCCCTCTGTAGCCCTTTTAGATATGTAAAGCTTTTGATACAGAGGCTCATAATATTATGTAGTAATAACTTTGAAAACTTGCACCTTGAAAACATCCTGGACGTTGATCAGTGAAAATAAGCTCTTATCCCATTGATGGCGTCCCTGAATATTTAGAATACATTACTGTTATTATGACCCTGAAACATTAAGCTCTCGTCTAAATGCCAGTGAATAGATGTAAAACGGTTTCTTAGTAAAATGATCCTATGTTGCTCTAATCACTGCTGCTTGGTTAACTTTACATAAAAATTGTCAATTCATCTGAAGATGGTTTTACTTTTTATTAAGGGAACTAATTCAGTGTTGGAAACCTTGAGATGAGATAGTATTTCATTCACAGTTATCGTATATTTTCCTACTCATCTCTACAGTTTATAGAAAATGTTAATAATAATAATAATAAAAAATTCTGATTGGCTGAAAAGGCCCTCTTGATGGCTCCATCTTTTTGTTTACTTCAAATGATTTATGTTTTTGGTCAGATTTAGTGTGAAAATACTTGAAAAGTTTGTGACAACAACATCACGGGTTGTTTGTTGCAAAACTAGGAAGCGGACTACAGTGCAGGGAATTCTGGGTAGATACAACCAAAACAAGCGCACTACTATCGGGTTAGTGGGAGAAATGGATTGTGGTTCTTAACTTGTTCACTAAATATTTAAGTTGCTAGTTCAGTTTTTAGCTTGTAGCTAAACATTTAGAAAGTAAGCTAAATATTTACCTCAACTAAATAACTGGGAACCAAAGCTAAATATTTTTTCAGTTGTTCTGGAGTTGCAAACTTTTTTTTAACATCATCCTGGTTTACATTTTATTTTTTTCATAACTTTGAATCCCTCAATTTGACCCACTTCAATGTAAGGACACAAAACACTATTTTTAGGGTTTAAACATGTAAAAATCCCCTTCAAAATTCTGTGTAATTATATTCTAACACTGATGTAATTTCAGACAGCTTAAGAAGGAATAAATGTGATTTATTAATCAGCAGGAACTGCTTTTTAAACTGAAAAACTTTATTTCTTATCACTTTTCCATCAATGCTAATTTTATATGCTCCAAATGTGGCAAAAAACAAACAAACATGTTTTTGTTTTGATTTCTGTGTAAAGATCATCCACAAACACAAACTGTTGCTTGAAACAGTGATTTTATCAACATCTGTTTCCTGGAATAACAAGACAAATCCCTTTTGAGGGAGAATCAAACATTTACTGGAAGAGACGTTTTAGATGACGTAATGATGTGGCTCTGGTTCTCTGCTGCATTTCTATAAAACATGCAACAAATTGCTTTCTAATTTGAAACTTTTTCCAATGTAATTGCCATTTTTTAATAAAATTAATGCACTTTTACAACTTGTACTTTTTATTTCTTTATATTAGAAGCCTAATACGCCGGAGAGGACACTCAGTCCTGTCCTTGCAGAGGGATTTTACTGTAACAGGAACCTAAATCATTAATCCAGCAGACAGGACCAGCAGCCACTGCAAATGCTGATCGCAAATGGCAGTCGGCTGTGCTGCAGCCCGAAAGTCAGGGACAAACATCCAGCTAAAACCGGCTGCTGTCACGACCAAACCTGACAATTAGGAAGCTGTCGACATCTTTCCCCAACAAATTGCTCACATGCGATGTTGAGCAGCGGCCCCAGAAACAGCCAGCATGACTTCAACCAGTTGTTCTGTCTTTATTTACCTCCGGTTGATGCTTAACAGAAACTTTTAGCCACCTGTCAACCGTGAACGTTGAGCGTTTTTCTAGGAAAGATTTGCAAGGAAAAAAATCCTCAAATTTTTTAGAAAAAAATTTTAAATTACAGAGTTCAAAACTTCAAAAAAAAGAAACCTCAAAAACATTTAAAAGATTTATTTTTAGTTTAATTTGACATATTTTCTCAAAATAAACTAGAAATGTTAGTTTCAAAAGTTACAAAAAGACTTTCAAAACACGTTTCAGTCCTCAATAAATTCACAATAAAAAAGGAGTAAATTTCTACAAAAACATGGAAATTCCAAAAGTCAAAAATTTGCAAAAACAAACAAAAACAAAACAGTTGAGATCAACTTTGCATACTTTCTAGAAAAAGCTTGGAAGTTTCTGAGTTCCAAAGGTCAAACATTTGTGAGCTCAGAAATTTCTATGTTTTTCTCTTAATTTTCTGAAATTAAAAAAAAAACAATTTCCTATCCTGTGAACTTGTCTCCTTTTAACGAGAACATTCCTGATTTTTCTTTCTCACAAATGTTCAACTTTTGTAAATGCAAACTTTTCACATTTCTTCTACACAATTTCTGAAATTGATAACCCACTTTTCTTGTTTTCTCCTCACAAATTTTTTACTTTTGGAACTCCAAAAATGTCAAGTTTTTTGGGTGGAAATGTGCTCCTCCTTTTTCTTTTCTATCTACAATGGCGTTAATACGCCGTGACAGATATCAGTTAATCGCGTAGACTCCGTTTTGCTTATTAAATTCCACCATTACTTCAACATTTTCCGCATCTCGTAAATAACAAGCCCCCATAGACAAATACAAGTTGGGATTTGAACTCATAACCTTCTTATTGCAAAGCAGCAGTGCTACCACCTGCTGCGCCGTAGTGAATATGATGTTAATCAGCGGCACACAGCTTCTGTGTCACACAATAAAATGAGAACAAGAAGTCTTGAGCTCGAGTTGAATGCAATACGAGAATCTGTTTAAGTAAAAAAGTAAAACATACTATGACATAAATGTTAAAACTTGTTTTCCAGGAAAACAGGTCTGTCACTGTGCCTGCAAAATCCCAGTTTAGCGAGAAGTCGAGCAGCGGCCATGCATGGCTAATCACCGGGGCGCAGTGTGTGGGTTTCATATGGATAAGCAATAATGTATTCATCATAATGGGATCCTGGATGGAGGCAGAAGCTTTGCCTGTGGGCAGTTTTTAATGACCTCACTGCAAACCCCAAAGCTGGCCCAGAGCCGGGAAGTAACGGAGCCGAAGGAGGCTTCCAGAGGAGCAGCGGTGAAAACGCCTGAGGAGGCAGAGCGCCGCGCCTGGAAACATGGACTCCATCGCTGCCGCCTCACACTAACTCTGACAACGGCGGGGGAAGCCAGAATCCAGACCACACACCACCAAATTAATGAAAAACAAAAAAGTCATTTGGAAAAAAGATATATACAGTACATATATACTGTATATATGAAAGTAAGTTACTTTCCATTTTCTTACTTTCTCATTACCAGTTCTTGTAATGAAATGTCAGGTTTATGTTCATCGATTCCATTTACTTGCTTTGAGGGAAATGTGTGAGTTGCAAGCAGACTACATGAAACATGGAATCAGAGCATCTGCAAAAGCTACACTACAGTCAACTAGGTAAAAGACTCAGGTGAAACACCTGTGAGTGCTCAAGTAATCAACTGAGACATAATTGAGAAAGGTTTTGAGGCACACTGGTTAAAGGGAGAGGAAACCAACCGAACCACTGTTGTGTCAAGGCATAAAGAACAGATCAACAATGTCGAGAGGAAAGGAGACATCTGAGGACATCAGGAAGAAGGTAGTGACCGCCCATCAGGCTGGGGAAAGCTACAAGACCATCACAAAAAGATTACAGCTTCATCCATCCACTGTAAGACTAATCATTTACAAAGGGAGGACGCTAGGCATCACCGCAACTCTGCCCAGAAGTTGCGGTACGTTTTGACGGCAAAACGTCAAAACGTACCGCAGTCAAAACGTACACAACGAAGAGTCAGAAAAATAAGAATGCAGGTAAAGTCCAACCCACACATCACCTCCAGAGAGTTGCAGACCTCTCTGTCAGCATCTGGGATAAATGTACGTGTCTGCAATCAGGCGAAATATCCATAGACGTGGGATTTATGGGAGAGTTGCTAGAAGGAAGATCAAAGTCTGGATCTCAATCCCATAGAAATGCTGTGGCAAGATCTGAAACGGGCAGTACAGGTACATACCAGATGTCCCTCCAACCCCTCAACTGGTGGAGTTCTGGACAAAATCCCAAAAAGCAGATGTGAGACAATCGTTTGTGACAACAGAAGACGTTTGGTTGAAGTAACGGCTGAAAAGGAGATGACACAAGGTACTAACTGAAAGAGTTCACATACTTTTGCATTTTCAGTTTTGACAAAATACTTTTGTTGAATAAATAATGAAAATATGTATCTTTTTTTCTTTGTAAATATTTGGAAGGTTTGCTTTACAATTTGAGATTTGGATGTTCATTTCACATGAATATTATAATTTTTCTTTAGAAAACAATGACCATGTTTGGGTGATTCACAAACTTTCGAGCAGCACTGTATATATGTGTATATATATATATATATATATATATATATTTTTTTTTTCCTATTTGGTAAGTAAGATGTTTTCCTAAAATGAATTTTTTTTATATCAATTTGGACATATTTTCATAATATATGCACTCTTTTGCCAATTTTTGTAATTTTCCTTTCAGTGTTGATCCATTCTTAATCCAAATTTTAGAATAATTTATTAAATTTTAATAATAAAATGATTACACATTTGTGCAGTTTTGTGTTTGTTTTCCTTCAGATCCAAGCTTTATTTCTAAAAATGCGTAATATATTGGCACTAACATCGGTATCGGATGGTATTAGTCATTTTTATTAACATATCGATATTGGCCAGATAAATGAAACCAAGCCAATATGAACAACTGGTATTTAAAACAGATTTAAAACCCTAAAGAAACTGTTTCTCACATTTTATAGACCTATTTGTGTAGATCTTCATTTCCGCCTCTGCCTCTGCCAGGCTGTTCTAATTGTTTCTTCATCTCACTCTCCGGGGACGTATTGGCACGGCCTTATTATCCCAGCAGATCGATGCCGTTTATCGGTTTACGGAGTGAGACATGCAGATTGTCTCATCTCTCAGGGAGAAACCTCAGAAATCAATCACAACCTCCCAGCCGGTCGCTGTTTTCTCTCTTCAAACTGATGAACCAGACTGTTTTTCTTCTTCTTAAACACTCAATTAAATCTCTAAAATGTAGGATTCATGAGAAAAATACTGACGATTGCCGTCTTGTCCTGCAGTAATGCTGATGAATGCCAAAATGCAAATGGCCGCATAGTTAGCATAATGGTGTTAGCCCTCAAGAGGACGAGACGTTTCCACAAAGCTGAGCAGATAATTTCCACAAACATCTGATGTCACTTTGTTTCAAAGATCCGTTTTTTTATTGGAAATCAACATCGTTAGAGAAAACAGTGCAAAATACAACAAAGCGACTGCAGACCTGCGCTTGTATTGATCCCAAACAATTGATTAGATTTCCCCCCACACACACACTGCCTGGATTATTGGATCTATTTTATCATTTTTCTTAAAAATAATGTTCTTTTTTAATTACAATTTGCATCTGCCATGGCTGCAATAAGATCAAGACCAAACAAATAGGTATTCAGAAACTGCAAAAATAAAAAAATGTTACAAAGTATTTTTGGTCTAAATTCTAGTGCAAATATCTTAATACACTAAATAAAACAAAACTAACTTACAAGTAATTTTTCAGCTCGTTTTAAATCAATATTTTGTTAATATTTATGAAAAAGTACAATTTCCACTAGCAGATTATTTCATTTAAAACATCGGAAAAATGTCTTGTTTTAAATTAAATAAACTGAAAAGTAAGATATTTGTGTCAATATTTTCAATAAAAGTATCAGAAATAACCAATTGTTTTAATTTAATGCAAACTCTAGTCTGCTCTGAAATATGATATCCATGCATTTTACTAAGTTATGTATTAATACTTTTATATTTAATAAGTTGATGCTGTATTTATTTCCAGTTTGAATTTTTTTTCTCTGACATATCAAAATGATTATTTTATTATTGTTCATATTTGGCATCATTCACTATCCATAGAATATACTGTATATATTTTCAAAATAATTTCCCTTCTAAAATATGTTTGAAAAACAAAACAAACAAAAGAAAATAGACTTAATCCCTCATAAATTTCACTGAAATTAACCACATTAGAGCTAGAATCATAATAGAGAATCAGGGTAGCATTAAATACCTGAAAGAAATACACACAAAATAAAATAATATGTCTCTTTTGAGCAGTTTATCTCTTTAATTCATGCTAAAACTAAAATTGTAGGTTTGTCCTGCGTATCTGGTTGTAGTTGCCATATTGTGGCATGGAAACCAGATTTTAGGACATTTACAAAACCAATGAACCCAGTTTCTGAATACGGACTTACGGAATGAAAACGACAGCAGAGATCAGCATATTTTTAAGTTTTATTTCCAGTTTTCAAGAGCTATAGTTGTGATTATTTGGAGCCAGAGTTTTGTGGCAGGAAAATGACCGAATCACAGAGTTCCTGCCAAAACAAGCGAACGGAGTGGAAAGTTTCAGAGCGGCTGAGTCGATCTCCAGACGTGTTTACGTACTGGCTGAGGAGGAAACCAGATAGAAATCTCCCAAAAAAAACTGCAACTGAATTAAACTGCTGTTAAGAGACCATAAAAAGCCTCACAAAGGAAATCTGCACAGCTTTAACCATGTTACTATTTCTACAGGATTATTGCAGATATTACAAGTCAAGGATGAGCAACTAGAAAAAAAAGAATATTTCTCCCTTTACAAGTTTAATTATTTTAATTTCTTTTCTCACGAACAAAAACATGTTTGATATATAAATTAGAGGGAGAGAGTTGGGATGTTTAGCAACACAAGCTGCAACAGAGGCAGCGAAACTGGCGCACATAACTTAGGTAAATGACAAGAGAGTTTTGTCTTTGGTTTTCAGGGCAGAAACGCAGATGTCTCATAAAACAATCTTTGGTGTGTTTTTTGTTTGTTTTCTGTGAGGATTTATTTAAATTTATATCTCTGTGTTGTGTCATATTCGTTCTCAGGGAATCAAAAAGCAATCTGATTTTTTATTAAATCAGATCGATTTAATAAAAAGAGCATAAAACTAAAAAAGGTTTTCATTATGATTAATTTATAGGAGCTGTTAACCAGTTGCATTAATGCCCTCGAATTAAAGGTCGAGTTTCTCTAATCTATTTTTATTGCTGCATTTTTACACATCTGTACTCGCAAAAGTATTTGAGCTGTTCCTCATGTCGCCTCAAACCTCATGGCATCTTCTTGGGATTTTACCACCAACACAAATTATTATATATAAGAATTGGATGAAAAAAAATAATTCTTTGTAGAGTTACCTCGAGTTACATATGCTTTGTATATCTAAGGACTGGAATATTTGCCAATTTTCAGGTCTTCCCAGGTGGATTTAGGTCTGAGACATAGTTCTAGTTACATGTTTATGTTGACATAAAGAAAAGGTGATTTCTTTTCCCCATATATTTGATAAACCATAAATCTATTTATTTCCACTCTAGGTATAGAAAAAGGTTATGCAACGTTTATAAATGTTGGTTTAGAGCCGTTTTTGTTAAATAAACATTTGTGGGGAAAAAAACTGAAAAATGTTTAATAAATATTGTCTATAGGAAATATGTGGTCATTTTTAAAGTGTCACTCTCTTATTTTTGTCTTTAGGTTTTAAAACAAAGAAAAATATTGAACATTTACTAAATATTTTTCATCTATTGGATGCTGATGCTTGTGGAAAATGATGTAGACAAAGAAAAGTACATTGTCATACAGATTCAGTTCAATTGGGGACCAAAATTTGAACATTTGTTACATTTTCAGTGGCTGTGGCTCACTTTCACACTGTCAAATAAATCAAACCCTTTGAAAAACCTGTTCCCCTCCTCACCTGTGGGGGCGCTGCACCAAGAATCACTAATGGAAACAACACAAAAACCTCTGACGAAGTCATTGGCGCAACTTTCTTCTTCACAAAATGTAAACAAAAATGGAGTGGCGTCAGATTTTATCGGTAGTAGGATTTCTCTTTAGCCAGTGCTAAACTAGCATGTTTGTTTTGGTTGTATTTCACCCAGAATGCCCTGCGTTGTAGTTCACTTCCTGCTTTTGGAGCGGTCTGATTCGAACAGCACCAGAGTTCAATTCAACGTAATGATGAGAAGAAAAATACTGATACTTGTCATACATGTCATGTTATGAAAATTTTATACAAGATTTATTCATGCAAAAAAATGCTAAGATCTGCATTTTGTTATATCAATATTTTAAAAACTTGTTGGTTTTGCTGTTTTTTAGCAAAATTATTAAGAGGCGCTAAAGATCCAAAGAGCCACAGGTTACTTAAAATCCCAATAAAATTCAGAATAAAATACCAAAACATTATTTTTTACTACATTACCTCCTGTTCAACCTGTGTCTATCCTATCCTGCCACTTCTAAAATAACCAATAAAACGGCTAAAGAAAGAGACTATGTGACATGTTAACTCGTCTGAAACACTCCTGAGTGTTTTAATTAAGACCATTTAATTATTAACTAAGCCAGGGAATGGGGCAGTAAATATTTACTCATTAATCTTACACATTGCTTTTAGCCATGATTAATTTATAAACCAATTTTCCTATAGTGTGTGCTCACGTGTGAAGAATGCACAATAATAAAGGGAAAGTCCTTCAACCTGCACTGCAAAAACACAAAATCTTACCAAGTATTTTGTTCTAGTTTCAAATGAAAATATCTTAGTAAATTTGAAATAAGACAAAACTAACTTATAAATTGAACAAATATATTTTCAGCAATTATAGGAGCTTGTTTAGGGTAAAGATATCTGCATGAGAAACTAAGTAAATACTTGGTAACATTTAGTTTTGTTGAAAAGTTACTTGCAAGTTAATACACTTGAGATAAGACAAAACAAATGTATTTGCACAAGTAACGAGACCAAAATTACGCAATAAGATTATGTGTTTTTACAGTGCAAGTACTTTCTCACAAGGAAAGCCTGTGTTGTTTTTTTTTGTTGTTGTTTTTTTGTATATTTTAGCTGTACACTGCGAAAACAGAAAATCTTACCTATTATTTTTGGTAGAACTATCTTAAGATAAAACAAGCTTTTCAGCAAGACATAGGAGCTTGTTCTAAGTCAATAACTCTTTAATATTGCTAAAATATATATTGCTAGTTCTTCTGGCAGATTATTTCATTTATAACTAGATATTTTTCTCATATTATCAGTAAAATAATCTGCAAGTGGAATTAGCCCTTTTTGTTGATATTAAGGAATTATTGACTTAAATGGTCTTGCTGAAAAGTTGCTTGTAAGAGAGTTTTGTCCCATTAAAGTGTGTTAAAATATTTGCATTAGAAATTAGTAAGGTTTAATAAGATTGAGTGTTTTTGCAATGCAGAGCACAAAGTTAATAGACTATCAGTAAAGGGGAAGAGTGGGGGTGCTACATATGCAGTGAAGAATCGTTGGATTTGTAGAGTTAATTCGTCTACAATCGCTGTGGCTGAGCATTGATGCGCGGCGCAGGGATGGGAGGGAGAGAGCAGCAGAGAGGGAGAGCAGCTGAGCGAGCTCGTCCACTTGGCTGCGAGCGCAGGGAAGAGGCGGAGAGAGGAGGGTCTGCCTTTTCACCTGAAGATTACTTTGTCTCACACTTTGCTCACCCAGAGCGCTGCAGAGAGGCGAGTCGATCGGACTTCTCTTACAGAAACCGCTGCCATCGGAGTCCCGACTGGGGAGAAAAAAGTGCAACGAGAGGAGAAGAAGAAGAAGAAGTAGTTCTGGGTTTCCTCTTCAGAGGTAGGATTTCATTTACTTATTTACAAGCTGCGAGGAGGTAAGTGAGCTCTGTGTCTGTCATGACTTTGGCATTGGGAGGTGAAGAAGTTGGAGGGGAAATGTTGAGGAGTTTAGTTGGTGCACCGGTTGGCGGTGAGAGGAGAGTTGCTGTGAGTGATGGAGGAGTTGGGGGACAGAGAGGCGGCTGGCAGCCGACTCTGTAACCAAGGCAGCTGAGACGAGACAGAGCCAACAGGGGACACTGGGATTTCTATTTTTCACCCTCGCCGCGATGCGTTCGGGCGCTGCCAAGTCCCCTGCCTCATCCCCGACGGATAAAGATTTCATTGTGCGCCGCCGTGACCGAATTCATTAAGCATCTACCCCTAGCTCCCCCCTCTAACTACCCCCAACCTCTCTATTTGCCCCGTAGTCAGTTCACCCCGTGCTGCAGCAACAGTTGAGTTTCTCCATGCTCTGCGGGAAAAAACCCAACTGAGAGCTCCTGGAGGGACGGTGTCTACCCCCGAAAAAAGTTTATCAGTGAAACTCTCAGGACACCACATGGGGTCGCTGTAAATGCAAATGACCGCTTACTGGAAATTTATGTTATAGCAACTTGGCCAGTTTGCTGCCGCTTCTGGGAATTGGATTCCAGTGACATCCTGCTGGCTAAGGACAAATACAGCAGTAAATGTGGGGGGAAATATGCAGAACCTAAGAAGTATTTTCCAAAAGGCTGTACAGCTGTGGTTTAAAAATCAATCATTTTGCATTGTTTATTGTTAATATTGACTTCCCTTAAGGGGTTCTTATCCAATTGTTTAAGTTTTTCTTCCAATTAATCTTAAACCGCAACCGATTCTTTTAAATTTTTTCTTGGTTTTCATTTATAAGCACCCATTTTCTACAGAAATTGCAGCAATAAAGAGAACGGCAGAATCAGTTGGACTGAATACAGTTTTGTCTCCAGCTGGCCTGAATTTCTACAAATGAGCAAATATGTTCACTGTACATTGGAGGAATCAAGGTGAATGCCGGTTTTATGCTTGTAGGTCGTTTTTAGGTGCCCTCTTGTGGCCCAAATAAAAAACAAAACACCCTGGATAGTACAAGTCATAGGTTTCTGAATCAGAACTAACATGATTTATTTTGTTCATTCAAGCAGGTTTGATTTAGGCAGAAAAATTGGTTGAAAAGGGTTTAAAACAGTTTCTTTTTGAAAACACATTAAAACAATTGAATTCTTGGGTCTTCAATGGGATAAACAAGCCAAACCAGGAAGGGGAGAACAGGGCAAGCAAAACTGATGGATTTAAGTAGGAAGTCGACAGCCAGACCACTGAAAATGTGTCGTTTTACCAAGATTGTTGTTGTTATATCAGTGTTTTGTATCTGTTAAGTGAATCTCTTGATAAATAATGTTTACCCAAGCTAATTAGCAGCAGCACCAGCTTATTTTCTTTCCACTGTGTCTGAGTCAAATGAAGGAGAGCGTGTTTGATTACAGCTGCTTTCTGACTGTATATCATTATTTGAATTGGCTGTTTTTGGCCAAACAACATGCAGAGGTGGGGACACTCACTGCATGGCTACATTAGTGTAAACTGTCAAGATTGATTATGTCAACAAAAGTAAGACCTGCAAATTACTGCATTAATAAATATTAAGGACTCTGATAATCTAGCCTGGTAAAACCAGCCTCTTGTTCTACACTTATCTTCGTACAGAGTGTCTATTGAGTGGTTATTGAGAAGTGATTGGTTCTCAGATGCGTGGACTTTGTTTAGGTTAGCAATTTTACACAATCACTGATTGTGATGTGTATCTGTCTGGTATGCAACTTAGCAAAATAGGCATGATTTGGTTATAAGTCTGACAGCTACCAATACAACTATTGGTATGTGTTGAATGTGCATCAATCGGCAATAGTGGCATATAGCACTAGCTCGGCGGTGTGGTGGCTCTAAGCTAATTCACAAAATTTGTTTAAAATGATTGCACAATTATTCTGGATTTGTTGGCACAAGTTGTTTTATGCTATTACACTCTCCTAGCTTATGTATTTTTTATGAAAGTTGGAATTCAGCCTCTTTAGGGAAACCTTTATAGCATAACAGAAGCTAAAGATTTGTTTTACATGTTCACAAATGTAAAAAATCTGAGACTGTGCTGTGTGTTTTTCTGGTTACTAATGATGTCTGCGTTAAATCTCTTTGGTCTTGCAAACACTACCGGTGATGTCCATTTGTTTTACTGCCTTAGACTTACAGCTGTGCAATAAATCAGTAACAATATGAACATCACGATTGACACATGATCAGTATCAATAGATATTACGTCCGAAATAAGTTCAATAACTTCACCAAAGTTAGAATCACACAGCATTCTGGGAGATGTAGGCAGAGAAAACACTTTAACCGCTCTAAACAAGATGGTATCAACTAACTCACTCACTCTTTGGTTACCTAGCAACAAATAAAAAACGGTGTGGAGTAAAAACTGTGGGTAAGACAGGCCAGATATTTAAAACAAAAAACTAGTCAATATTTATGGATATTGAGTGATATGAAACGCTTATACCATGGTAAATTTTTCAGGCATACTGTCCAACCCTACTTAACTTTCATAGTAACTGGACATAAACTGTTTTGAGATTTCAGCAGCGTTTTGGCTGAAATTTAGAAAGTTTGTTCCAGATCATAACCGACTCTAACCAAATAAATTGGAACCTTTTCTTCTGGCCAACACATTTTTAAAGAGGTAGCAACGACTGTGAAGGTCAGTGAAAAGGCTGAATTCAAAAGGACTTTATGTGTTTTCGTTTTACACATCACTCTTTTCATGCCTCTCTTCACAGTAAAGCCGGAGTCATCACCCCTTTAGGTAAAAAGACTGGTACAGGCTTTTATGGGCTCCTTATTGTTTCCAAGATGTGAGACACCACCCTCGTGGTGAAATCAATAGCCCAGTAAATTCCTAATTGAATGACTGCAGGGCTCAGAGCCTGACGGGGCTTTATGGGCTACCAGAAGGCGCCTTTGAGCGCGCGGAGAGCATCAAGCACCCTGCTGGCGTTGTTGTGGTCTGGGAAACAACGGCGCGTCAATCAGCGACTGCGTGGCAGGCGACAGTAGCGTTAGCGTTCGCACACCTGCCAAGATATGCTTCACGAGACGAAGAGGGGATCACGTTACTGACAATTAGCTTTTCTTCCTGCTGAACCCGGGCACCATAAAGCAGAGAGGACACCTGTGAGGCGGGTCGTAGGTGTCAGAAAGATGGAGCGGGAGCTTCGGGGTTTAAGCGCAGGAACACGATGAGACTTGTTCTACGTTCGCCGGTACTGTGCATTGGAGCAAATCCTTTTGTTTGAGCTGTAAGTCATCTGTCTGAGCTACTGATGAAGTGACTGACCTCAGGGCTTATGCTGCTGCTGCTTCAACACAAGGAAAAGACAGCAATATGTTGTTTGTGGAAATGTTTGAAATGTCACACCTTTTCGAACAATACACCATCTCTCCTGTTACTTTGTTGGGAAGTAGACAATGGAAGGGGTGATGTTTATGAGTATCATATAAATGTTCCTCTAAACCTCAGGAAAAATCTAATATTTCCACTAATATCTGATCAGATACCAAATGACAAAACTTACAGGACAATAAACTCACAAGTTCACTACAAAAAAACAATATCTTTTGTATCTTTGGTCTGATTTCTAGTGCAAATATCTTAGTACACTTGAAATAAGAAAAACTAACCAACAAGTAACTTTCCAGCAAGAAATAGGAGCTTGTTTTAAGTCAGTAATTTCTTAATATTGATTAAAAAAAGCTATAGTTTCACTGGCTGACAAATTCACATAAGAAATTTTTTCAGTGCTTTTTCATTAATACTAAAGAATTATTGATTTAAAACAACTATATCTTTCTGAAATGGTATCCATAAGTCTGTTTCATCTTATTTCAAGTGCTTGCACTTGAAACTACACCAAAATATTTGGTGGGTATTTTGTGTTTTGCGGCATTAACCTTTCATTTTATTTTGACATGGCTTTACCAGACCATAAACTATCATTATAGACTTTGGGTGAGAAGTTTACTGTGTAGATTTATGTTATTTTTCCATTGTGAAATGATTATGCAACCATCTTCAACAATGATTGAACCGGCTGCGCAATGCAGTTAAATTATTTAGGAAAACATAAAAACATGATAAATCACACAGTCAACAATTGTGAAAACCATCAATGTTTTATTTATTATGGTTCTAAAGCAACTCTAACTGGCTGTTTGTAGTTTTCTGGAAGTTTGTTCCAGATTTGTGGTGCATAGAAGCTGAATGCTGCTTCTGCATGTTTGGTTCTGATTCTGAGGATGCAGAGCCGAACCAGAAGATCCTGAGTGAGTCTAAAAATTTGATACAACAGCAGATCTTTAATATATTTTGGTGCTAAACCGTTTAAGTGATTTATAAATTAACAGAAATATTTTAAAGTCTATTCTCTGAGCTACAGGGAGCCAGTGGAAGGACTAAAGTTAAAATCTTGCTGTGACATTAATCCTGTAATCCAGGAAATGTCCTTCAGGTTATAGAAGGCCAACTTTGTAACTGTCTTTATGTGGCTCTGAAGGTTCAGGTCACATTTCAGCCTGATCTCCAGGTTCTAGCTGTAACAACTGAAGCTGCTCAGAACATGAGCTCATTGTTTCTCTTGTTTTTATTGTTTCGCCAGGCAGAGCCTCTCAAACCAAAGCTGTTCACTGAATTAAGTCTGAATCCACATTCATGGCTGTTGTTCATCTATTATGTCAGAATATCGCTATCTGACACTTTCCACACTGCAATGAGCATTCACAGAAAGAGACAGCTGCTTGCTTCAGCCTCTAAACGCAGACTGGAGATATTAAGACATCGATTTGCAGGGAAAATGAGACAAACACTGTAATCTGTGAAGATAATCTTTCTCCCTGCACTGATGGTCCTCCACAATGATCCAGAATACAGCAGAGAGAGGAATTAAACACTGTATTGGAAAAGAGTTATCCAATGATGTGATGTTATGGCTGTGTGGCGTCTCTCGGTGTGCTTCTGCTTGGAGAGGGAGTTAAGAAGATTTTTAGCACAAAAATGTTTTCAGTTATTTCAAACTATTAGCAATTTGCCTCACAGCAAAACACTACAAAAATATTAACACCCTTCTGCTTGTTAACTGTGGCTAAGAAAAGCACTCATACCTTTTATGTAAGCTTTAAAGCTGAATATAACCCTTATAAAATATGTTTTTTAAATGTTTGTTGGAACTGTTTTCATGTCTGAGACAGATAATCTGTGAAAAGATCGATCTCAACCTCTACCCTGAGTTGCTATTGCCTTGTGAAGAAATAAACCGCTCCCAGTCAAAAACAACCAATCAGAGCACAGCGGCGGGTCTGAGCGCTGTCAGTCACTTTTGAGAACGGGATGCCAAGTGAGCTAACGGCAGAGAAACAACTCACCGTTACAGGAAAACCATTTATCAGCTGTCATATGAAGAAGCTGTAGTATACCAGAGAAAAACTGAGAGGTGAGCATGATTGACAGCGCTGAGACCCGCCTCCTTGTTCTGACTGGTTGCTTCTCGTTAGACAGAAGAGCTTGATTTTTCAGATTATTCGTCTCATACAATACTGTCACAACATAGTGACAGTTTCAATATTTTTGTGGAAAAATATTTTTATAAAAGTGACATATTACAGCCTTAGTGTATTTTATGGGGCTATTATGTGAAAAGCCAACCAAAAAGTTCCACTGACAAATTATTTCCCAAGTTAGAAATGAAATAATCTGGAAATCTCCTTAATATTAATCAATATTAAGGAATTACTGACTTAAATCAAGTTCTTATTTCTTGCTGAAAATATACTTGTAAGTTAGTTTTGTTGAATTTCAACTGCATTAAGATATTTGCACTAGAAACTGGACAAAAACACTTGGCAAAATTTTGTGTTTTTGCAGTGTGGTGATGGACTCCGACCTGAACATCTGGAGCCACATAAAGACAGTTATAAACTCGGCCTTCTATCACCTGAAGAGCATTTCCAGGATTAAAGGACTAATGTCTCTGGAAAATCTAGAGAAACTCATCCATGCTTTTACATTAAATAGAATATGTAAAGAATGTATGAAGTACTTACACTGGAAGAATAGCCTTAAAATACTTCTGTGAGTTTATAAAGCACCACAAAACATTACAGATCTGCTGCTGTTGTATCAATTTCTGGTTCTGATCTGCTCTGCACCCCCAGAACCAGATTCAAGCATGGAGAAGCAGCATTTTCTGGAAGAAACAGAGTTTCTTTACATAGATACTAAAAGGAAGAAGTAATTTGTTCTGAGTTGCTTTTGATTAATAATAAATGGAACGCTGATTCACTGAAGTCTGGTTTTAACTGTCATCACTTCCCTGTATGTTGGCACTTCAGTGTTTTGCTTGTTTGTTTTTTATGTTTTCATCAAATGAAGCACTTTGAACTGCTTTGACGATGGAATGTGCTAAACATATAAACTTGCTTTACGTTGTTTTAGGTTAAAACAGGGAAGCTGGTCTGAGTTGTTGAGAAACTGGACAATCCTGGGAGAAATCATGTTAAAAAGTGGAGTCCAAACTGTCCAAAATCAATACGTTTAAACAGTTTGAAAGCAAGAATTTTAATTAGTTTAAAGTTATTGTAGATCCAACACAAAGGGTTTTGTAGGTTTTCCTACAGTTTATAGAGTCGTCGAATGTGTTTTAAATTTCATTTAGAATGAAAATAGTCTGGGAATTTCTTTTTAAAAAGAATCATTTTAGACAAATTTTATGAAAGTTGCTGATATTTTTGGTCATTTGTACTGATTTTAATAATCAACAAACATCATTAATAAAAGATAAATCCTTCCTCTTATTCCATTTTAGGAAGATTTCAACTCGTCAGTAAAAACAACCTGCGTTAGCGGCGCAAATATACAGGATGTTGCTCTTTGTCGTCATGGCAACGGTACTTTGGACACTACTGTGTATGTGACTAGAAGAATGCCGGGGTGAAAGTTCACCTTCCCGAAGTACAATGACTCCAAACATACAGCCAGGGACACAGTGGAATATTTTATAGTAAAGCATGTTCACATGTAAAAATGGCCTCAACCAGTGTTTTTCAAATTGGGGGCCGCAGACACCTGGGGTGACGCCAGGGGGCGCTGTGAGGGCCTCAGAAAGTTGGGAGGAAAGATGCCGGCAAATTTTTTTTTTCATCATAATTTTTTATTTTATCAATCATTTTAAAAAATATAGGTTAAAATAATTTACTTAAATGCCATTTCTGATGCTCATTTTCTGATTGGCTGCCAGTCAAATTCACCAAGCTGCTTTGCTCTTCAAGCTAGGACAAAATGGAAACGTTTCTGACAAGAAAGACCAAAGGACTCTACTGCAAAAACTGTGGAAATTAAACAAAATTCGATAGAATTAATATAAAATATTACATATTTTTATAATCAAAACAGAGGATTGTGTTGAGAAATTGTATTCTCTGGTAATAAAGTCATAATATATTATCTGATAATAAAATGTTCCGCCTCGTAACTCATGGCAATCTAAAATCTGATGGTATATGGAAGCATTTATGCTAAATGAATGTAATAATTATTGAATAGTGAATAAAAAATATTCTAAACGTTAATGTTTCTTTACATATTTTCTAGCTTTGTCTTTAGGTTTGCAATGGGGGACCCCAACCAAAGGTTAAGCCGAAAAATAAAGACTTGAATATTGAGCTTCATAGATGCTCTAAATGTTGCAGGTGAAATATTCTTTCCTTTTCATAGTTATTCATAACTTCTGTTTGCTGATCTCATAAAAAAAAGAAATAAATGGTTTGAGATTTGAGGCTAAATCAAACGTGAAAGAGTCCAGGGAGCAAAAATACTTTTGCAAGGCACTGAACACTTACACAGTTTGGGGAATATAGTAAAGAATCCAGATTTCTTCAGCTCTTTGGGTCACATTTGGTTGAAATCAAAGAAAAACCCATTGAAAAAGTAGCAAGAAATCTTTACACACGAGGCTCACATCTCGCTTCTGATATTGCGACAGAAGACACACTCAGACTTTATCATAAACAGAAGCTACCGTCTCTGTAATTGCTTTGTTTTTATAGAAGTTTTGGACAATAAACGTCTTCACTGGAGGCACAGTTTGAAACCCAGAAGCATCCATTTAGCCCCGGTGGACAAATGTACCGAGACAGCTGAAAGTACAGCTCTAATTTAAGCTGTCAGTACCAACACAACTAATACAACTCCAAGTAATAAGTTGGTTCCCCTGGGCTTCTGCTGCAGCCTAAATACACTGCAGTAAAGGTAAAAACTGTGCATGAAGTGGGAGAACAAGTTCTTAAATCCCCAAACTGATCCCACATAAGAAGATGCAGGTTTTCATTTGATTAACTTATTAAATTACTCCAGTTTGAAAAATGCACTCAGAGATGACGGATCTATTAGAGGGAGACGGACAGGAACACGTCGGCTCTACAAATTAAACAAATTCATATTTTTCTGCTTTCCTACCTGACAGGATTTATTATTTTCCAACTTCCAAACATTCGAGGCCATGTTTTGAAAAAAATTAAATAATAATAATAATATATTTTTTTAAATTGAGCTGATCTGACATGTGAACCTTCTCCCTCGGCAGTCCTTCACAGCGCTGCGTGGAAACATACTGTAAGCCTGTTGGTTTTTAATGAACTGCTGGGGAGCCGCGCTTTATTATCCATTTGATTATTAGTGAAGCAGATCCAAACACTGCAGATAATGACGAGCGTGGCTCGTAAAATACATACTGCTCATAATAAACTGCGGCAGCCTGCTGAATTAAAAGCAGAAAATATTGGAGACAGGTCTATAAATGCTGCTGGGGACCCAACAAAGAAGCAAACACGGTTAAAAATCAGTTATTTTGTTAATCTGCGTAGATAGAAACTACTAGCTGACATCCAGGAGCCTCAAATGTGTTGGCCGTTCTACCCAAAACTTAAATATTATCAATTATAAATGCACACAGATTCAGGAATAAGAACAAGAAACTTATTCCATCCTCTCCACTGCCAATTTCTGAAGCTAATCTTTAGCATCTTTAATAAAGGCGAGCTTTGACACCTTTAGATTGTTCCCAAGAGTGGGAACCCGTTTGCCGCTGGTTACAGAGTCTCATCTTAGGGAGATTTCCCACCCGTAATGTGATCAACTGGAATGAATTCACACACATTCACTGCACAAGACTCCACGGCTGAAGAAAAAGCATGTTCGAGCTTGTTTAAAATTTGCTGCAGAAGATTGGGACAAGCCAGGGAAACACAGGGAATTTTTGAGACCAAAACTCAACTCTCTGAATGTCAACACACACCATGTTTGGAGGAGCACAAAATACAATATACAATTGGATATGAGAATAAAGGAAGGCTGTGTTTTTGGGTGCCGATAGTCTGGTAGACTCTGCTTGATTTAGGAACAAAATTGCAACATTTGTTATGTTTTCACCTGCTGTAGTTCTCTAACTCTGCACTGTGTCAAACGAATCAAGTCCTTTGAAAAACCTGTTCCCTTCCTCGCCTGTGGAGGCGCTGCACCAAGAACCACTGAAGGTAACAACATGAAAGCCGCAGTAGAAGACACTCAGCGCGACTTCTGTCTTTACGAAATGAAAACAAAAATGGAGTGACGTCAGATATTAGCGGTTGTAGAATTTGTGTTTTGTCTTTGGTAAAACATCACTACTCTTATCTCCTGCTAGCGCTAGACTAGCATATTTGTTTTGGTTGTATTTACCCAGAATGCCCTGCACACAGTGCAGTGATCTTGGTCTGCTTCGTGTTCATATATGCATTCGAGTTCACGTCAATCGAACCGAGGCCAAGGTTTTCAGGCACATTCACACCTCACCAAACAAACCGGACTGTCTACACAAGCGGACCAAACACGGCTGGTGTTAATTTACCCTTAATATCTCAATATTGAAACAAAATTTTACTTTCTATGGTAAATTGAATTGTCTGGCTGTTTGAATTGACAAAATTTTCTTGGGTTATAGGTTTGCGTAAATCTATAATGGCCATTTGTCTCTGTTTTATGTATTTTGTGAGTGAGAAACCTAATAAATTTGGTACTGTAACAGACAACAAAACAGCTACATATACCATGCAAGTCCTTTCAGTGGAAAGTTACAGTCCCGACCCAAACACCCACAACCCAAATCACCATCGATCTGCTCAAACCTTCATCCGCTCCGTCGATTAAAACATCAGGAAAAAACACATAAAATATTCATCTGATCTTTGAACCGCAATTAACTCAAAATTAAACTTCCCCAAACTCATCCATTATCTGAGACCAGGCTAAAAATAAACAGCTCATCAACCTTCAGCGGAGGCCAAAACGATCATCACCATGAATAAGGAAAACAGGTCGACCTTGGTGCTGGCAGACACTGATTATGTTTTATTGCTCCTCCCAACCAAAATGAGCCAAATACTCACCAATGTACTCCTGCGGATAAAATGGAGCGAGACGGGGAATGAGTTATAGCGTCTGGAGCTGGCGTGCTCCAGTTAACTTTTTTCTATCCTATAGCAGAGCAGAGGATGAGCTGCCATAAATCTGACCCACACATCCATTAGGTTTCTATACTCTCCAGCTCTCAGCATGACGTCCCTCTCTCCATTTATTTTAATGTGCTGTTTTTTTAACCGCGTATAACGTGTTTGCGTGTGCCAGTTTAGCTAATTAACTGTTTGGAGAAGTGTTTTGGTTTCAATCTGTGCATAAATTTGCTCTCCGAGAGAAATGACCCAAACTGAAGAGGATCCAAGGACAGTCAGTCAGATTCAATCCAAAAGCGGCTCCAGCTCTAAATGGCAGCGCTTTAAATGACTAAAGAGACAGAACGCAACATCAGAAGCAGCACAATGTGCATTTAAACACTGATTATACTGTAGTCTGATGACGAGGAGAGCATGCAAACAATCTGCAAATTAAACATTTCACTTGTTGAATCCAACAACATAACTAACGCAGTGAGTCCTGCACATTCATCAGCAGCTTCTGAGTTACAGCACAACGCTGGAGAAACACCGCCGTTTCCATCTGGGTACCAACAGAGTTTATCAATCATCCTTGTGACTCTCAGCTGGTGAGCCAGAGCCACAGTTTACTGCTTCCTGTGTGTTAATGATTAACGCTTATTTTAACGGTCAAAATTAGAGATGCGCTGATCCAATATCAATATCTGTATTGGTCCTGAAATTCAAAAGAATTCTCCGCCATTTTTCTTTTCACTGGCACACATTTCTCCATCTGTCAGCTGTACGGTCTATGGGCCATAGGAAACATGTTTAGCACATTTTTTGCACAAAATACTTCTTTTAATGTCTTTTCCAGCAGCCATTTTACAGAGCATACAACGAGAAAACCAGCTGAACAACAAAAGATGTAGATCGGGTTTCGGAGACAATGTGCCCGATCCATAAGGGCAGATCTATTCAGTCTAATTCTACGTTTTGTGCTCTGAGCGACGTCTTGTTTTATTATTTATTCTGCATTATATTAAATGCAAACACCAACTTGCCATGCTACTGCTGTAATCATGGTCCAACAGGGTGTGTACGCGCCTGCATGCCAGGCTTGTTTTGGATGGTTCTGCAACCCGGTGCATATAGTTTGTAACCTCAGAGAACAAATTTAATGTACCTGCATTTTTTTTCTGCACCTGGCAGATTTACGGGCTGCATACCAATGAGTGACATGTAGAGACTCGCCCAACCTTGTTTTAGTTCTTAAAGGGGCAGTATTATGTTATTTTAGAGCATAATCAAGTGACTGTTACCTTTAATTGTTATGAAAATGCTACAAATGTCAAATATGACTTAAAATAAATTTACTTTTTAATTTAACCCCTTGAAATTGGGCCTGTGCCTCTTTAAGAAAGCTCCATCTTTCTGAAGCTCCGCCTCTAGGTAGTCAATACAACATGGCTCCTATATTGTCCCTTTAACAACGGCTTTACCAGTGTTGTACTGAGAAGTAGCTGCTACAGTTGATGTGCAGTTACAGCAGGTGTTTGCTGATTGCTGCTGGCTAGTCTGAAGGAGTTGAGTGGGGGAGGAGTTGCACCTTGAAGGCGGGGCTAGGTCCACCCAGGAGTTTTTCACATCTGAAAGGTTGCCATGGAGATTAAAGGATTAGAAGATAGGCTTGTGTAGAAGGAATATCATGATAAGATGATGTAAAGCTATAAATGTTGATCTTACAAAATACTGCCATTTTAAACATGAAAAAGAAAAATGATTTTAGGTCTATTTGGTCAGATTTGCAAGAAAAAGAAACAAAACTTGATGCAAAGCTCGCTTCTACAGCGCAGCTTTGCTGGTGTGTGTGTCTGTGTTCGTAACTTGTGAGCACATGTGTGTGTCGGGGCGTTTTTCCGTTGCGTGTGTGTGCTTGCATCAGCGCAGATTGCTCATGAAATGCGACCTCTGGAAAAGTTTCCTGTCCACATTCTCCTCTTTGAACTCCAATCCATTATCTTCAGATATCAAATTCGCCCCAACAGGTGTATTGTGGTAGATGATACGGGCCCGTGGCAGCCTGCCACAGATGCGGGGATGAAAGAGAAGATCCGGGTCTGTGCACACACCAACACACTCGCGTATCCACCTTGAGAGTTTGCAGAAAGCGCGGGCCTCATAATGCAGCTATCGCCGGGCTCATCGGCAGCTGCGAAGGAAGTGAATCTCTTTTTAAAGAACGTGTGAAGACGTCTATCTGGGTTCCTGTCATCGTTTTTCTTTCATACCCAGAGGCGTTCGATCGATAGCAAACAGAAACAAAGAAAGTCTCATACTGTTTATGTGAGACAGCGAAGAGGTGAAGCAATAAAACACTGGATTTAGTTGTTGCCTCACGAAGATGCTTTCAACCTCAGTTTTCACAAATTACCATCCTTTGTACCTGCTGTACATTCTGAAACTGTACCTGTACCAGTGGATGATATGAAAACAACTAAATGATGAGTGTAAAACGAACATTTTGTAGAGCGAGAGCCTTCCTGTGAACTTGGTGGAGAAGGAAAACAAAGATAAAAAGAAGAAACAACAGCGAGCAGATGGTCAGAAACACAACTGTGTGCTAGATGTGTTGTTGAGCAGCTGTATGCCGACACGTTCAATTTAATAAGCTGCAAAAATGCCAGTACTGTTAACAGCTTGTTGCACAGCCCCCTCATGGACTGCAAAGACGTTCGCTTGTTCATTATTATCACTATTTTTTACATAAAAACAGAAAAATCCACTAAGGACTGCAAACTTCAATATATTCTACTGGGATTTAATGTGGTAAAGTAAACAAACTGGCCTATAACTGTGGAAATTATACATTAAAATGGTCTCTGTGGCATCGGCATCTTCAAAAACAATCTGAAGAATATCAATTTCCATGTTTCTAAAAGGTGTTTCCGAAACTAAGAAATATTCACACTGCACCGTACAAGAACAAGTGGCCACCCATAACGTATTTACTCCTTGATATTTGTTTAAAAAACACAAAATGCGTCATTATAACGTGATTCTAGCTCCAGACAGATCTAAGAAGGTTGAATTTGTGAATGTAAACGTGTTAAATCTGGATGTGGCTTTATGGCTTTGGGCTAATGCCTGTTTAATGTTGTGAAAGTTCGTCCATATGGTTCAGATAAATATTGTTTACTCACCTCCAGTCCTGCTCAGAGCTTCTTCATGTTTATTTTATGGGCTTAATTTAGCCAATTTCAGATTTTAGAGTTAGCTGACCTTTACTAAAACCTGTCAAATTAAAAAACTAAACAATGAACTAATCCTATGATAAATTAAAATGAATTAAATAGTTTCCATTATGACGATTTTTCAAAGGGTTTGTTTGCTTATAGAGACACTGAAATTCTTTGTATTTATGGTTGTGTGTGTTTTTTTATTATGTGCATTTTATTCATTGTTTTTGGTTGTTGTGTTTTAGTTTGGATACATAAAACATCTTTGAGTTCCAGTGTTTGATGTTCCTTCCATAATGCAAGTTTATTAGTCTTTAAGATGGCAAATTTGCATTAACATGCCATTATCAATATATTATCGCAATAGTTTCTGGATCAATTCATCGTTCTGCAAAATGTGTTACTGTGACAGGAAACGCAGGAAGGAAAGAGAAAAAAATAATAATTTTTTATACATTTTTCAATGATTTTTGTTGTTCCCATTCTTAGAAGTGTCTTATAGCTAGCCAAACAAAATGGTGAATTATCGCCACCTTGTGGTAATTCAAAAACTACATCAACATGTCAATTTTGACAATCAATTTTTATAAACTTCTTCCCCGGCTAAAAACATATTAAAATAATATTTAATACAGTCATAAATTATAGACAGAGGTAATGCGTATTTTAAATATGACTGATTAGATTAGATGCTAATCTTGCTATTGAACTAATGAGATTAGATCTGCAATGATTAACCAATTATTGAAATGAAGTCAACTAATTTAGTAATTGATTAATTCTTAACTAGAAAATGCAACAGACTTTAAAAAAAGGCCACTTAAAATAAAAACACCTTCAGCTGTAATCAAGTCTTATCCAAAACTCCTCAAGCAAAATAGTTTTAGCTTCACCCATTTCAGATTTACTAAAGGGATGCTAAAGGAAACATTTTAGAGAATAAAATGTTTATTTTATTATGTACAAAAATAGATTGAATTATTTGTTTATTTGCACATTTTAATGTATTTCTAGTACTGTATAAAAAGGTTTAAGTGGTTAAAAGAATGTGAAATGTTACATTTTCTTAAGCGATTAATCGTCAACATAATTGATTAATCGTTTAATAAAACAGTTAGTTGCAGCTCTACTTTCTATGTATATGTAAAGCACTCAGAACCACATAACTGCAGTTAAAAGAGAGATGCTCTAAACATAACCCGTGCTCTATTTCCAAACAAATACTCTACAAATGTTGTTTGTTTTGCTGAGCTCTTGAGAGTACACACAGCTTCAAATTCATCAGAGTTCCTGCTGTTTGATGCAGCCGACATCCCTGGCGCCTTGTTGCAGCAATAGGTGGGAGCGTCGGGGCCGAGCACCTCCCCACTTCCACACACTAACATGGATGAGCCGTTTGATCCCAGGGTTCAAAAGACATCAGCCATAGTCTCTGCTCCCCCCTCCCCGCTCTCCGTAGCCGATTCTCTCCTTTGAAATAACATTACCTGTGTCCTTTCTGTGAGCTCAAGAGTCTGCAGCAGCAGATGAGACAGAATAGAAAATGTAGAAAAGGAACTACGGCGTTTGTTATTGCCTCTACAATCGGTAGGGCGGATCAGTTATTCTCCCTGAACTATCGAATGTCTCCTGTGAAGGTTTATCCAAACTGGTGGGAGAGCTTCTTAACAGTTTTCAAGTCTTGTCGTTAAAAATTCCCACAGTTGTTTGAGATTTTAATGGATTAAATTGGTTTTAAAGTAGACGTCCTTGGGTTTCATCAAATTATTGGTTGGATTTCAGCTAATAGTGTGCTAATCGAGTTTTGGGGTACTTACAGACAGACTTTGTAAAGAAGACGAACACGGTCCATAACGTCAACTGGTTTGTTGACTCCACTTCCTAATCCTCAAGTTTCACCGCCAATTTTGAAAACTGGAAACCAGTAGATGATGCAGCGCCTCTGAAAAACAAGATAACAGAATTATCTGTATCATCAATCATGCTCTTTCTACTTTACTCCAAGCTTATCGTCTTCTCAAATTCAAGATTAGCACATTAGCGCTCCCAAAAAGCTAAGCTACTAAAACGCTAATTATCTTAACAGCCAAGCTCTTTCGAAGCAGCAAAGACCAAAGTACTAACCAAAGAAATGATTGACATTTAAATTTAAAACAAATAAAACATGTAGATACAGGTAAATTCGACATACAGGTAAAGAAAATCAAAAAAAGACTAATATTTAAATATTTGAAATCAACAAAGGCTACATTAACACGGCAGGTTTTTATGCTCAGTTAAAACATTTTTTTTGTTAAAATTAGATTTTTTTCTGAAGTGGTCGCTAATGCAACCACAATTAGACTTTTGTGTGAACAGTTTACAACCACAAAACAGAAAAGAAAGACGTTACACTGTAAAGACGTTACCAAAGTAATAATGGATGGAACCAATTATTGATCAATTTTAAAGTTTTTGAGCAACAGGAGCCGACAGTATTGTCAAACATAAACAGATCAAGAAAATGTACCACATCTGGTTTGTTTTGCTGCAGAATTATGACGCAAGGCGGATAAAATATGACATTCCCGCTCTGACTACCAACATTTTGAAAACCATCGGATACCGATCCAACTTAGAAACACATAATGTAGCACAATTAGATTTTTGGGGGTGAAAAAATTGGAATTGGTTCGTTCAAACTGCGAATATGGGTAAAAAAAACAAAATGGATTCGAATCACATGTTTCTGCTGTGTGAACATAGAGTATTTAAATTACATTTAAGTTCTCTGATCTTTTACTTTTTGTCTCACAATACAGGATTATGCTGTTAGCTTAAATAAACAATTAGACCCTAAAAGTTTAATTTTTTTTAACACTTTTGGACAGCGAAAACACCTCTAAACACAAATATTTCATACATAACAACAATGGTGAATCACATGTTCATCTTGTAGTTTGTTAGTTTTATAACCCAACGTGACGCGGAGAAGAAGCTTCACTCCACAGAAAAGATACAAGAAAACATGCCCATGTGTTCGGCCCTTAGTGAATTGAATAATTTAATAAAATGGAGGTTCCAGCATTTTCTGGGTTTTTACCAAATAATGACTAATTAGCTAAAGTTTGATTTGCTAATTCAGGTTGATTTGGTTTTTGTTTTATGTATGAAATTTGTTGAGCTGCATCAACAAATTTCAGATTAAAACACAGATATTAACCCGAAAATGAAAAAAAACAACAAACAGTCACCTTGTGCTAACAGGTAGCGGTTCTAAGCTAGCAGGAAATAAAGCAGAAATGTGAATTATTGGTTCTTCTTCATTTGATGGTAAAGTCAACATGAGTTCAGTTTATATGAAGTGGCAGGTAATCACCAACATCCCTCCTAATTTATTCTTTGGTTAATCTAAAATTAAGTGCAGTAATATTATAAAATGATTAGAAAAAAGGTTCCTTCATGTCAAAACTGTCTGGTTCAACAACGTCTCTTATCTATTCAAGTGTTTGCCGTCACGTCAGTGAAGTTCCAGCATGAAGTATTTGAAGATCCGGGCATGAATTAGGAGCAAAGAGACGAGACGCCTGCAAATCATATTTAGGTGAATAAGAGTCCGATGACTCTAAATGCACCTGGTTCTTTCTATAAATGATTTCAAGGCAGATAAGCATAGAGAGAAAACACAGTTTCCTTACTGTAAACAAAAAGAATGTTATGTGATTTTCAATATTTTTCCATCTGAGCAAAGATTGCAAGGTCCAGATCTAATGATAAGTTTGGAGGAGATAATTCCAGGTTTATGGTTTTTATACACACATTCAGTTCCTCCATGCTTATGTATTAGTTTGAGACATTTTAGATAACGCCAGAACACAAGAGGGAATAAGTATTAAACACCTCAAAAAGCCTTTTCTCACTAAATATATTCCGCGCCATGTTGGTAACAACCAACTCTTTGTGAAGCAGGTGCCAACTTCTGGTGTGAATTTAATGTCAACAGGCAAATTAGACAGACAAATATTTAAAAGTAACTTTTGAGCAAAGAATCATCTTATGTTTGGTCTATGCCTTTACACTGATGAAATAACTGATCATTTCACTTATAACAAGACATTTTCCCCATGTTATATGTGAAATAATCTGCCAGTGAACTAGAAACTATCAACTTAAAATAAACTCCTATCTTGCTGAAAAATTACTTGTAAATTTGTTTTGTTTTGCTTCAACTGAACTAAGACATTTGAACTTGGTCACCAGCATTACGGAGTCAGTGACCAAAATACTTGACAGGATTTTGTGTTTTTGCAGTGTTTTATAAATTTTCAGAGGATTGCCACTTCTATTTGGTCTTCAGAGAGAGATTAACACTGAAATTCATTCTGAGCGGACAGTTTAATTTAACTTGTATCAAATAATTTTCAGCAAATAAAAAGTTAGATGCTATCCTATAAACATTTGCTGAGAGAGTTGGCATGATGGTACCTCCCTTTAGTATCTTGTTTCTGAGCCAATAAAACGGGGGAAAAGCAACAATTACCTTTCCTTTCCTTCTGTGTTGGTTTTCTAATTAAAATTGTATGCACACATAATTTTAAAGGCAACTCAAAACGTTTTAGAGTTACATTTTATCAGATCCAAAGATTTACACACTTGGCAATTTGATGTTTATTACATAAATAAATTACCTCAAGACAATCACTACCACATTATGCCACAGCAGTCAGAGTGGTGCTTTTCTTAATTATATATTTTACACTGAAAAAAATAGAATCTCACCAAGTATTTTTGGTCTAGTTTCTAGTGCAAATTTATTAGTAGACTTGAAATAAAACAAAACTCACTTACAAGTAACCTAAGTCAATAAATCCTTAATCCAACTGAATTTCAACATATATTTTTGAACATAACATCTACTGCTAGTGTAAATTATGGTATGATGCTAATTAAATCCACTAGGCACTTAAGGAACAAACAGACTGTTAAATCTTAGTCTGTTGAAGCCACTAAGAGTTTGTGTTTTTGCAGTGTACAGCTAAAATAAACTAAAAGATATAAACTTTCCCAGAGATAAAGTACTTGCACTGCAAAAACACAAAATGTTACCAAGCATTTATGATCTAGATCGACTTGACCACAAGTACACTTGAAATTAGACAAAACTCACAAGTAACTTCAGCAACATAAGAGCTTGTTTCACTTAATTAATTCTTCAAAATTGATTTTAAAAAGACCTGGCAGATTATTTCACTTATGTTAGTTTTCTCTTATTTCAAGTGTACTATGATATTTGCATTAGAAACTAGATCAGAAATACTTGGTAATATCTTGTATTTTTGCAGAGTAAGCACTGTAATTGCACCCAGAATCCTTGTGAACTTGCTAAACAGGCTGGAGACAAAACCCGTCAAATCTTTAAGATTCTGCAGAGAAAGAAAGAAGTGAGACAGACATAAGTAAACAAAGCAAGTGGAGAGAAAGTGAGATGAAGGCCTGCTGAGTGTTGGACTGTGGATTTCTCTCCCTTCAGCTGCTGGCTAAGTCTGTCATCTGCTCAGCGTTTGAATCAACATCTGGTGAAGTCGCGAACACGCAGCTTCCCGAGCCTCCGACGGCGAGGCAGCGAGGGCGAGTGAGAAGCTTACACACTCAGCTGGGCGTCACAGTTGTAAGGAGCCGACGGAGAACAACACACACGGCCCCGTCGGTGATGTATTTTCAGCACATTGCGGCTGTTCTGCTGGGAGAAATGCATTACGGAGCCGGTGCCTCGCTGTAATCACATTAATGTTTCCTGTAATGGAGTAATGCTGGATATTAAAGTTCAACTTTTAGCATTACGCTGCATTTACTGATCCTATCAACAGGTCATGACTCGGATTACGCGCTCAGCATTGTAAATAAGCATGGAAGATCATACCTATTGGGGTCTCATTCGTTTACGTTTCCTGGTGTACATCAGGAAGACGACAGCCTTATGATCAGAGTTAACTTTGCTTATTGGGTTAATGGACATTTGAAACATTTGCAAAGCTTCAGGAAGTCTTAAATGAAACCAAATTATCTTTATCTTGCTCTTGGCTCATGCTTGTGTATAAACTTTCAGTTGTTTCCAATGTTTTGGAGTTGAAACTCAAGCCTCCTTGGTGCAAAATTGGTAAAGTTTTGAGAGAAACAAACACTTGGATATACAGAAAAAAAGAGCAGACAAAATAAGAAATAAGATGTTTCAGACATCTGATTGATGTGTTAAAGATGAATAATCTTTAGCTATAAATTAAAGATTAATAATTTCAACATTTCACTTACCACCAGTGTAAATTATGGTATGATGCTAATTAGAACCACTAGACGCTAAAGGAACGAAACAGACTGTTCAATCTCAGTCTGCTGACTATTTCATAAATGCCACAAATAATCAAAAGAACTTTAAAATTGAGTCAAAAAATTATGTTTTGACTATTATGTGGATGATACCAAGATTTTGTGTTTTTGCAGTGTGCAGCTAAAATAAACTTAAAAACATAAAAACATAGACTTTCCCAGATATGATGTACTTGCACTGCAAAAACACAAAATCTTACCAAGTAGTTTTGGTTTTGTTTCCTGTGCAAATATCGTATTATACTTGAAAGAAGATAAAACTCACAAGTAACTTCTCCGCACGATATAGGAGCTTCTTTTAAGTCAAAAATTCCTTAAAATTGATTTTCTAAAAATACAAGTTCCACTGGCAGAGAATTATAACAAGAAGTTTTTTCCATTTTAAAAGTAGAACATGTAGGTTTTATTGCCATGTTAAGGAATTATTGACTTAAAACAACCTCCTATATCTTGCTGAAAAGTTACTTTTATCTTAGTTTTCTTATTTGAAGTGTAAGTTATTTGCACTCAATACTAGATAAAAAAACAGTTGTTTAGATGTTGCGTTTTTGCAGTGTAGATATCTACAGATTTTTATGTCAGAAATCATCATTGATCATATTTACCACTTTTATTATTATCCATTAGAGACAAAGGCCCTCAAGTCAAACCCACTTTCTATCTGGGAGATTATTTGCAACCAGATGCTACAAACAAAGAGTAAATCCCACTAATTAGATTTATATTTACAGTGCAGAGACATCTTGTCACAACTATTGTTGTAGCAGATGTTCAAGCTGTCATATTCTCATTTTTTAAATCTATGAGGATAAAACTGAGTTAATGGGGAACACAAGAACTTCAGAGGAAACCTGTTATTAATTATTTGGAGTAGTTTGTGAACAGAAACAGTATTTGTCAAAACAAGTGATGGCATGAAAAATATTTCACAGTTTACTGCTTTAAATGAGCGTGCAGCGAGTGTTTCAGTCGGCCATTACAGGTCATCCTCAATGCATCAAGCTGTCGTTTCTATTTCTGGGCAGTAGCAGAGAGACGTCCTATATCTTCGCCTCTTTGGGTTGGCTTTATGGGAGACCTCCTCCTCATGCAGTTCAAGTCAGTTGTCAACATGATTTATGGAGATGTGAGCTATCTCTAGACCAGCTCCTCAATCTTCCCCTGACGAATTGCTACCATCGGCCCTTGTAACCGTCGTTTGTTTTCCTCGCAAGCCAATTTTCATCCAAGCTGACAAATTAAATCTGCCATGTTTTGAGGAAGCAATTTTTCCTCCTCTTTTTCATATATGACCCGCTTGGCAATTATCAGAGATGTGAGTCTGACACACGGCTGAATGAAGCTCTCGGCGCAGTTCGGGAGTCTGATATGAATAATATCCACACTTCTAATGGAGGTAGAGCGCTATAAGGTTTAATGGGTGGGAACGTGAGTTAGATGACATGTTTCTCTCAAAAGATACGCACCAGTTATTGTCCCAATCATCTTGTACAGCTCACTAACACCGGTGCTACTTGATTAATTTGACTTTTATGAGCAGGATAAAATACTGTGCAGATTATAGAGGTGAACAACCGGGGAAACTTTCCAAAACATAAAAGGTTCCAACAGCCAATGTAAGATGCAGGAAGTGAGAAATGAGAGTCAACACTGTAAAAACACAAAGTCTAACCAAATATATTTGGTCTAGTTTTTGGTGCAAATATCTTAGTACACTTAAAATAAGACGAAACTAACTGAGAAGTAAAGTTTCAGTAATTTATAAGAATTAAAAAAAAATTCTATTCATGAAAAGTACTAATTCCACTGCCAATTTATTTCACTTATACCGTGGGAAAATATCTTAGCACTTTATCAATATTAAGGAATTATTCATTTAGAACAAGCTCCTATGAGCTGAAAAGTTAGTTTTGTTTTATTTCGAGAGTAATCAGAAATTTGCACTATAAACTGAACCAAATATACAAGTAAAAATTTGTGTTTTTTCAGTGTAAGCAACAACGTAAAGCAGATTTCAGCATGACAATACTGCAAAAACTTAATCTTACCAAGAATTTCTGGTCTAGATTCTACTGCAAATATTTTATTACCAAGGTATTTGATATCAAGGTATATTCAAATAAGACTATAAAACTAGCTTATAAGTACATTTTCAGCAAGATGTAGGAGCTCGATTTAAGTCAATCATTCCTTAATGTTGATGAAAAATATCTAGTGTCAAACTATTTCACCTACAACACAATAAAAATGTCGTATTATAAGTGAAATAATCTATTAGTGCAACTAAAAAACGAATTTTTTTAATAAATATTGAGGAATTATTGACTTCTACTTTTGTTGAAAATTTACTTGTATGTTAGTTCTGTTTTATTTGAAGTGTTGCATTAATTAGTCAAAGCTACAGGTAGGTTTTAGATGATAAAATTACATATTTATAATATTATACATAGTCCAAACACGTCAATACCCCTTATTGTTTATTGCATTTGCTTTTATTTATTGTAGTTTGTAGTTTCTGTCTCTTTTAATCCACAACCACAATGTTGGTGCGCATCTAGGAAACGCACACCAACATTTCCTAGAACCATCTGGTTGTAACCAAGTTTTACCAAAAAACCCAGTAATGATGTCATTCTTATTTTGCACAAACAAAAGTGTATCTCCTCGATTTTGGGGTGAATCTGTTGCTTTTCTGTCGAGAAGCCGTTCTGGGATCCTTGTTTTTAGTAAAACAAATGTTCCCTTTGATCCAATAAGGTTGTCTAAACCCAGGCACCAAATCACTGGAAGAGAATTTTGTTCCAACAAAACTCTGCAAGCAGATTAATAAACTCAGATTAGTCCCAGAAATTAATTCCTTTAAGCAATTTGAAGTTTTGATGACGGCGTGAATTTTAGGAAATCCAGAATAAAATGTCCTTGGATTGAATGAAAACAAACAAATCAAGACATCCTGGATATTTCTGCTGAGACCTTTAACTTCCACAGATAATAAAACAGCAGCCAAATGTATAAACGGCCACTTCTAAATCTGTCTCAGGAGTAACAGCAGCGCCGCTGCCAGCTCACAGAGATAGATGAGGCGGCAGCGTTGGGTTCTGATTTAGTACCCACAATGCAGCTGAGTGATTTTCTCTGTGGAGCGCGAGAAGAAAATTTACCCAAGTAGCCGTCTACGTGTCCCCAGCTGCTCAAACGCTTAACTCCTCCTTTGCTTTCTGAGATGGGGATGATAGCTGCTAATGGATTTCAAGTCCTGGGTGCTTTTTGGAGGGGAATTTTGTGAGGAAAACATGTGACTTTAAGGTTTTTCTTCCAAGAAATCCCTTGTTTCCACTGTGTTGGGGTTGAAGCTCAAGCCTACTCCAGGTTTGAGAGAAACAAACACTTGAATCTTTGGAAAATAAATAAGTGGATGCAGAAAAATGAAACCTTTATCTCCTAATTTGGAGACAAGCAAATAAAAATAGCTTTTGGTCAAATAAAGCAGGGAGCAAATCAATATAATATAATAATAGAATAAAATATCCATCCTTATTTCCACTATTTAAGAACTAAAAAATGCAAAACCACATCTATTCCTTCTTGCTTGAATTTACATCCAATTGTACAAAAAAATGTATAACTTGTGTTTCTGGTGACAATCGGAAAATTTGCACATTTCACCCACCACTAGAGTAAATTATGGTTTGATGCTAATTAGATCCACGAGGCACTTAAGGAATGATGCCGACCGTCTGTTGACTACGTTATGAATTCAGTGAAAATGTTATGTTTCGTTGCAACTATTACATTTTCAAAGTTTTACAGTGTTTTAAATGCAGCCGAACACTGTAGAATTAATTTGCAACACATCCGCAAGCTTCTAAGCCCCATTTTAAATATGAAATCAAATTGAATTTCAACATATTTTTGAACATTGCACCTACCCCCTGTGTAATTTACGGTGTGATGCTAATTAGATTCAGTAGGCACTGAAGGAATGAAACAGGCTGCTCAATCTCAGTTTGCTGACTGTTTTATGAATGCTACTAATGGTTAAATAAACTTTAAAATTAAGTCAAAATATTATGTTTGTAACAACTATTACTTTTTCATCATTAGTGTTTTGAATGCAGCTAAATACTGAAAAGTCTTGTTACTATACTATCGTAGAAGCTTTATCCCATTTCACTATAAAAAATATTGTATTTCGGTACTTATATACTTATGTAAATAATGATTGAATCATCTATATTTATATTTGATAAACTGCAGTAATCCTTTGATTCAAAGTTGTAAAGTCAAATGACTATTATTTCTATAATTATACATAATGTTTCTTATTACTAGTATTACTCGTTTCCATTCCTTAGCTGCCTAGTGTCGCTGAAAAGCTTCAGACCCAAAATTAGAAAATAATTTAAGAATTTTGATCATATGTGGTCAAGAAGACATTAGTACTTAGAAATATATTATCTTATTGCACAACCCAGCTTAGTTATGATTATTTACAGAGATTATCAGCAAAAATCCATCTGCAAATTGCACGCTTCCACTTAGATAAACATCCTTTAGTTCACACTTTGGCCACAAGATACAGTAGGTATCAAAGCACTTCTAATAATATCCTTACTATGTGTTTAAATCACAGGTGTCAAACTACCAGTCCTCAAGGGCCGCAGTCCTGCAACTTTTAGTTGTGCCTCTGCTGCACCACACCTGAATAGAATAATTAGGTCATTAAGGCTCTGGAGAATTGATCTACACAAGGAGGAGGTAATTAAGCCATTTTGTTCCAGTGTTTTGTACCTGTGACACATCTAAAAACTGCAGGACAGTGGCCCTTGAGGACTGGAGTTCGACACCCCTGGTTTAAATGAACATTTGTTATACTTAAAACCCCTATGGCTGCATTCACAAAAGATATGAAGCTAATTAGCTTCACTTGAAATCAAATTGAATTTCAACATATATTTTTGAACAACCACCCTGCAGTGTTTCCAATACAGCTAAATACTGAAATACAATTCCACTTTTTTAAAGTAGAGACATTTATACATGCAGACACAGACAAATGTGTACAGAGACAGATATGCTTTTGCCTGAGGTTGTAGGAAACAAGCGCCATCAAAGCTGCTCTTTAAAGATGGGACATGTCACAGGGGGGCAGACGGAAATCCTTCCCGCCTGGAGGCAGCACGGACGAACCGTCTGGAACCGCAGAATGGGAATAGTGTAAACACAACAGGCGGCAGCGGCAATCCCTGACATTTCTCTTGGAGCACTCGTCTCAACGGCAGCAGAATTCAACGTCTGATAAATCTCCTGACAGGTCGGAGACGGTTTATCCAGATGAGTTACTGGGTCGGTTTGATGGTTTTCCCAAACAGAGCAGAATCAGATGACTGCTGATTGACTCTGTGCACCAGTCTGCCTAATCTAAACGCATCAAAGCATAGAGAATCCCTCAAGAGCCATTAATGATCCTCTGGATCATTAACTTAAAGCTTTATGTACTCTGTGAAAAGCAAGTCTCAACTCAAATTTGTATGAAACTGCTCAAAATGTAACAAATAAGAGAACTAATTTTCCAAATGTTAACTGGTTTAAAAGTGTTTTTGATCCATTCTGGACAACAAATTGAAAACTTTAGTTTTAGCTACATGGTGAAAAACACACAACCTTACCAAGTATTTTTTCTAGTTTCTAGAGCAAATATCTTCATACACTTTACACATTTTCAGCAAGATATAGGAGTTTGTTTTAAGTCAATTTTTTCATCTTGATCAATAGTACTAATCCCACTTGCAGATTTCTTTTCACGTGTAAAAATAGATTTTTCCCATTTTATAAATGAAAAATGGGAAACAGAACTAGAAGTTCTTTTAATCTGTGTACTTCTATTTGGGTTTCTCCTGCTACTAAAAACAACCCAAATGCTTAAAAAACATCTGGTTTTTGGCAATAAGTTTTTATTGTTTGGAAAAGGAGCCATTTCAAAAACGGTACAAATGTAACGACATAAATCAGTAGGCACTGCCCGGTTGCCTAGCAACCCCACCGAAGCCCAGCCCATTACCTAGCAACCACATGGAAGCTCAGCCCGTTACTTAGCAACCCAAACAGAGTTCCAGCACATTTGGTTTTATGTATGCGCTGTTAAACGGCTGCTGGAAAAGTCAAGTGTTTTTTTGACTTGCCATAAAATGTAAGTGATAATACTTTTAATTAAAAAAATCTTTGGCATATTTAAAACTTGAAGTACATTCATAAGGAGGACAAGCTGCTCCAAAATATCACTTCCAGTCAGAAGAAACATGTTGGTGTGAAATATCATATACCCAACTGTAATAATGTCACAACAGACATTATTGTGATAAACAATAATATTGTTGTTTTGAAACTATTTTTGAGTAATTTAATGGTAATGGCATAATAATGCAATAACACATTCTCAAAGATTAATAATCTTTAAATTAAACACTTAACACTGGAACTAGAAGACATTTTAAATATCCAAGATACATAAAACAACAGAAACGACAAATAAAATTGTTCTTTTCAAAAAGGAATAATTGAGACCAAAGAACCAGACTGAATACTTTTATCACCTGGTTTTTGGTAAAAAGAAAAGAGAAAAATGATAAATCATGCAAATGGAAATTATTGAGTTTGTTTTAAATTATCTTGGGATTGATTGATTTATTGCTTTTTGCTTCAGACCTAATGATCCTGTTACTGGTATTTATTTTTTAGTTTGGATATAAACTTTGACTCCTTTTGTAAAGTGACTTAAGATGACGTGTTGTGAATTGGCACTATATTAATGAACTGAATTGAAAATATTTCCACGCTAAATATTTACACCAGACAAGACAAACATGCGTTAGAGAGAGAACTGTGAGTTGTTTTCTACCAATTGATGACATCTTTCAGCTTTTCTTCATCCTCAAACCATAAAGTGCTGTTCAGATTTCCTCCAAGTGTCGGATTATCTCCCGTTTCCAGAAAAGTTTGAACACAGCACTGCTGGATTGAACCGTTTCCTTTGCAGCTCTCCTCTGTTATCATACCCCTCTCCTGTATAACAGGCCCTCTCTCAGGGCTGTCACGGTTCAGTGGGCGTTCGTGTACCTAGATGGGGCCTCTTTGGTGGTCGGAGAGGTCCTAACTCTTAACAGAAGCGGCAGTCTCATCGTATCTGAGTTTAAAGCTGCACATGCGACAAGTGTGGCCAATTATTTCGTTTCTCCGCTCCATGTCCGTCTCTTTCCCTCCATCTTTCTCACATGATCCAACACTCTGATGAGTTCTTTATCCAAGTAGAAAGTGAGCATCTCTTGTTAAAAGCTTCTGAAAACATGCTGAAGTGAGCAGGAATGTGTGTTAGTAAGTTGCAGAGGTGTAGGTGGACAACTTTTTATTTATTTGGGTTTGATTTCAGCTTTAACAATCCTGACAAGCTTCCCGACTCCTCTGTCAAAAGCTTCAGCATTCGATGAGGAAACAAACCCATGCTGGTCTCAGTAGGAATGTCTGGAAAATCAATGATGTTGGGATAAGCTCACTATCACTCCTGACATCTGCTCTGCCTCCCCTTCATCATTTTCTTTGACAGAAGACAAGCAGAAATACAAGCGCTTGAAACGCTGTGCAGGTGTTCACATACATCAGGGTGTGCAGCAGCAGTGAATGGTGGGTAGTTTAGGTGCAGAGAAATTGAAAATATCTCAAAAGAAGCGCTTGTTTTGTTTGGAAAATATTGCAGATGGAAAATAACTCCAATTGCCAACTGCGGTGGAACTCTGGTATAATATTTTAATGGTGTAAACATCAAATATACTTTAATATACACTAATCCATGCAATGGAAACTGTCTTAACAGTACCACAGAGACTAAAATTTAAAGTCTCTTCTTCACTCTTGGTGGTTCAGCCAATCAGCAACAAGGAAACTGAATGGCGCTCCTGGATTGGCTGCTTTGAAAACACCATTCTGTCGTGTGTCAACTTCGCATTTCAGCTTAAAAACTGCAATTTTGTTCCAAATATTTTAGAAATGATCTACAAAACAATCTATGTGATTTTTTCCGCAAATAATTTAGAGTTACATTTCTTCAGAAAAATCTGCAAATACTGAACCATGAATAGGTGATTAAAAAAAAAAAATTTGGACAATTAACGATTAATCAGATTTTTAAAAAGTGGCACATCCTGCTGATTTTTCATTTAGTTATTTACGCATTTTCATGTAAAATTAGAAATACACAAATAAACGATTCGATTCCATCTTCAGACAAGAAAAACATTTTATTGCCTAAAATGCAGAAATACAGAAATCCATTATTGAACAACTGATCGTTGTAGATTCATTGATTTTATTTTGCATTAGTGACTAATAATCAAACAGCAAAAGGCGCTTTTGTTTTTACAGAATTTGAACCAGGTGATACTAAAACTAGTTCTGGTTTAAATATATTCTTGTTTTTTTATTTTAAATTAAAATGTTTCTATTTTTGTACAGTTTCCACTTTATTACTGCTGAGTGTGTTGTTCTTTCAGCAAATGGACATTTTTTGAGTTTGTATACGCCAGTTAACGATGAATCAATTACTAAATTAGTTAATGATCATTACAATAATCAATTAATCACGATTAATCGTTTCAGTCCTACTAAATTGTGAAGGGAATTATTGGAGATCTGAGACAATTTTAGTCAAATAAATTAAAAAGCCAAAACTATGAAAGGGGCATGAAAAATGTGGGATTATCATCTTATTTATAGTAATGTATTCAGTTGATTGACTGTAATTATTTTAATACCCATCAATAAAATGAAATGATTAACAATTAAACCAAGCATTAAAGATTAAATTATGTTAGCATAAACCAATTAAATCTCTTAATGTAACTGTTATTAAAACTGTTTATTTCATTAATATTATTAACATTTCTAACATAACTGCAGGATTTTTCCTTTAAAATGTCAAACAAGTCCTTTCTGTTAGTGATCTAGTGGTTTTACTCATTCACATCCCTTCGCTTTACCCAATTTCAGTCATGCTCAGGAGGAATTGAGTCCCAATATTCCAAACCTCCTAACGTTGCTGTCTAAATGTAGAGAGCCCTGTTAGGAGATGGAAGATTCAGTCTGTGTAACAGAATGGACTTTAAATTACCAGATAGCATAGATAGCCACAACTGAGGGACACAACAAGCCTCTCAGGAATCAGAAAAACGTGGCAAGAAGGGGCACAGGTCATCGTTAGAGTGGGTCTGAAAGCAGCAGATGTGGAATTACTCAAAATTAGGGATGAGAACCTCAGGACATTAGGGTCAAAGATCAAAACTAAAAGTAAATAAGTATAATGGTGTGCAAAATCCAAAGTTTTTACATAAAAGAGTTGAGTTTTTCCTGTGGAGACAACAGTTGTTGCATGGTCGAGTGGACAGAGGTCTACGTGAGTGAAGATGTAATCATGGTTCGACAGCTGTGGAGGAGCTGAAGAGGCAGATGACAGAACAGCTGCAAAACACTTCAGCCACGTTTTTTGTTTACTTCTTGTCAGTTTACCAACTTGCTCAGTGACAGGACTGCATATGAGGACATAAGGATGTTTCTTTTTATATATACACAACTTTACAGGACAAAAACACAACTTACTTACAATTATCTAAGGTGTTTTCTTTCTTCTTTATTGTGCAGATTGAAGGATTCAAATACTAAACTGGAACAACTGCCTAATTTCACCCTAAAAAAAGGTTTAGACAGTTTAATTGGAACTGTACTGACCCAATAAATAAACACAATGACTATATCAATATCCCACTGTTAAAAGATATATTTATATATAAAAAATCTTATGTCAAAATCTTACTTCAGTTAACGATGAGTAAATTCAAGCTAAGAGCTTTTTGGAATAAAATACTACTTAAAATGCTAGCAGAGGAAGCTTAGCTTTTATAGCAGTTTGCTTTGATCACTGTTAGCTTAAGTAGTTTGTTATATTTTCCTGGACAAATGTTAGACTGAAAAGTTCAGAAAGTCAGAGCCTAATAAGTTTAAATAGATGTTAGCTTGGGTAAAGTGTATACAGTATATCTGTTAGCTTTAATAGCTGTTAGCTTAATGCCCTCGTAGCTTGCTAGCTGGCATCTTAAAAAGACGCCAGATTATGTAATTTTAAGCTGTAATGCTGAGTAGCTATTTATTTTACTTTCAATAATCAATTAATCCCGATTAATCTGATTAATCGTTAAACAGATTAATCAAATCAATCATTTCAGTCCCCCATTAACTTTCTAACAAATGAACTAAAATTACTGATGAACCCATGAATCTTTAAACTTTGAAATTTTCAATGTATGCTTAAGATTTACTAAAAGATTGTGAATGAAGTTTTGAATTTAAGTTTAAATAAACTTTAATTCAAACTTGACTAAACTTTACTCAAGTTTACCAAAGTTTACTCCATTAAAGTTTGAGTAAACTTTAATTCACAATAGAGTCTCGATACTCTAGTTAACAATTAATCTATTACTTAATTATTCTCAATTAATGACGATTAATCGTTAATCTGAGTAATCAACTCTTCAGGATTAACCTGATTAATAATTTCAGCCCCATAAAGGGCTGAAGAATGCAACATTAATCTCAAGTAACTTCCTGACAAATGTACCAAAAATAGTGTTGAACCTACACATCTTTAAACTTTAAGTTGTTCAATGTATGATTAAGATTTAGTCAAAGGATTTTGAATGAAGATTAAGAAAAAAGGAAAAAACCTTGAGGTTAAACTTTGGTTTGGCTAGTGCCAGTTCTGGCCAGGCAGATTCAGAGATATTTCCTCACTGTTATTAGGAAGCCAGAAGCCTGGAGTGAAGAGCGTGTTTAACATCTCGGCTCTTCCTACTCCACTATGAGAGGCTCGGTCTTGGCAGCATAGTGCTCCAAGATCAACACAAGGTTGGTGGCCATCTGGTTAACAACAGAGAAACTCCTCACCAGGCCAAAACCAGCCACAGCCTGGGCAGAGTCGGCCAAACAAGATGAGATCAAACAACCGTTTCATGTGTGGGATGGTATACGTCTTTAAACACAGAGGTGATGGGCTTTGTGGTCTTATTTATGGCAGCATTTATCTGTGGGAGAAACACAGTTTGTGAAGGCCAAGAGTCTCCTTCATCAGAGAGAGTCGGGTTTGCGAGCCAGTCAAGGCTTTCCACGAGAAGCAGCTCACTCGAATGCCATCATTCTCCTTCGTTATAGTTGTAACATGCCCTCTCTGGATCATCATGTCCGCCAGAGTCGCTATAAATCATTTTTACGGCAACAGAAACATCTATTGTGATTGCATGCCCTTCTTTTGGCAAATGTCATCTTCATAATAACACCTGGGAGAGCTGGCTATGCTGCGAATATGAGCACCGCGTTGATGCGGCCAAATAATCGGCGCGAAGTACAACCTCAGGGGGCGGTTGACTTTTACACAGCGGTGACGAGTTCCTGAGTGCATAATGAAAAGATCTGAGAGCACAAACAGGAGGAAATACTGAAAAAAACAAAAATATTACCAAATATTTCTGATCTAGCTTAGAGTGGAAGTATCACTTGAAATTAGGCAAAACTCCAAGTTACATTTCAGCAAGATATAGAAGCTTGTTTTAAGTTAAATATTCCTTAATATAGATAAAGTAATAGTTCCACTGGCAATGTTTTTTATTTATAATATAGGAAAAATGCCTTGTTATGAGTGAAATAATCTACCAATGAAACTAAAACTTTTTAAATCTATATTAAGGAATTGTTTACTTATTTACTCAGTCTGAAACATTACTTGTAAGTTAGTTTAGTCTTATTTCAAGTACACTAAACAACGTGCGCTAGAATCTAGACCAAAAATACTTGGTAATATTTTGTTTCTGCAGTGTTGGCAATGCTGTTAGTTACAGTCATGCTGACTTCTGCTTTGCTTCGCTGCTCAGTTTCATATTCATCAAATGAAGAACATCAATCATGCTTCCTCTGCATGTGTTCTTCGTTGTGCCGTGATAAACACGTGTCAGGACGCGGAGACGCATCAATACGATCGATCCGCTGATGGATCACACCCGGGGATGAATTACTCGCCGACAATTAGCTAAACAGGTAGGGGATTGATCTACGAGCGGGAACGGGTCCTCGTTAAGGGAATGTGACGCCGGGCGGTGGCGAAGCTGGAGGAAGAGAAACGCCGCAGAGATGCATCGGGTGTAGTGAACGGTGAAGGCGAAGCAGGAAGCCACCCTCTGAGACGGCATATCTGTAACTCAGGATGACGCTTTGCAGGCCCCGAACGAGAGCGTTCCTCGGAGCGCCTGTCAGTTTGTGTGCAGGATGAAGTTTGACTTGCAGGGTTTCTGGAACATATTGTTTACAAAGTGCTGCTGGAAGCTGTCTGCGCGCTGCACAACCCGGGAACATTTTGTCTCTTTGCATGCGACTCGCAGGATTTGCCTGCTTGTTGTGGCACATTGAACTTAGGCAAATAGCAGCTTTTATGTGCTTTAATCCCGCAGCACATAATAAATGTAAGCAGAGAATTTACCAGACAAATATGAGTTGAGGTCAGAGACTGGAAAATAAAACAAAAAGAGTCCATCTCCAGCCAAAGATTGTCTCTCAATTCTAATTACATTGCTTTCTGAATTAATTATTGGCGTTCGATAGAATAATACTTTTTAAACTGCACAACTGCATTATCACCTGTACTTGTTTTAAGTCAATAATTCCTTAATATTGATTTTAAAAAAGTACAGCTTCCACTGACAAATTATAAATCAATATTAAGGAATTATTGACTTAAAAAAAGCTCCTATTTCTTTCCTTTCAGTTAATTTTGTCTTATTTCAAGTGCATGAAAGTATTTGCACTTGAAAATACACCAAAAATACTTGGTACTATTTTGTGTTTTTACAGTGTAAACACCGAAACCAAGCTAATGACTATCAACATCACTAACTGCAAAAACAAAATCTCACCAACTATTTCTGGTCTAAATTCTAGTATAAATACCTTAGTACACTTAAAATAAGAAAAACTTACTTACAAAAAATATAAGCTTCTTTAAATCAACAATTCTTTAATATTGATTAAAAAAAAACTAGTTCCACTGGCTGATTATTTCACTTAAAACTGGGGTCGCACGATTTATCGGCACCAACATCGGTATCGATGTAAAAATGAACAACCAATATTTCTTTTCAACTCATTGCTGTTTAATTCTGGTACTTCTTTCCTCAAAGTGTTGAAATAGTGGTAAAATATATATAATAAAGGTACATATCACTCATCAGCCATAAAAACAATATTAATATTGGATATTGGTATTGGCCCAAATTTTTATATTGGCACATTTTTACTTAACACTCCCTATTTCATCAATTTTAGGGAATTATTGACTTAATAAAGGAGGAAAGGAATGGAGAAATGATCCCTACATATGCAATGCAATGACATTACAAACTGTTGCTAAAACTTTAAATTAGTCCATTAGATTTATTTATTCAGTTACTGTATGTTTAAAATAAATTTAATTTATATCAGTTCAAAATAAACTATTGTCACTGAATGTGACACAGAAGCATCTTTCATCATGCACTATATTGTAAAATCTGTATAATTCTCATTTATAATTCAGAAAAAACCCAGAAGTTTAAGGAGTTAAAGAAAATCAGCATCATAGTGTTTCATCAGCCTGGTGGGCTGCCAGGCTTTACTTGCCTCCCCTCCGGGATTAGCATTGTCTGTTTAATAATTTCAGCATTTTTATATACATATTTGTCTTTTGTAAAAACTTTATAGTTGGTGTTTAGGTATTGTGAATAATGTCTTCCAATTATCAAGTGATATTTTTAAATTTGCTATAAAACCTTTTACATTTTTTGACTGAAACATGTCAGGGTGCTGGATGCCGTAACTCGGGGCTTAGCAGGTTTTCTGGGGGGAAACTCTGCATCATTTGCAGCAGTAATCATGAGGCCTGTTGTGTTTCTGTAATGAAAGAAATCTAATTCTGGCAACAATGGCAGGTGGAGCGCCGCTCTCCTGACAGACGTACGCGGCTATAGAAAACCTCAAATTGTCGCCACAAATCATTATGTGAGTAATGAAACAGCACGCCCCGCACTCTGCTTCTGTCTTGATGGAGATGAATTAGAAGAAGAAAGAGAAATGGGGTGCCGCAAAAAGAAAAAGCAAAATAATAAAAAAGAGAAAGCAGAAAGACGAGTGTGAGAAGAGAGACGGCGTCGACGACGGGTGAGGAGCTTCATCCATTTGGCTTGGCGGGCGAAGACACAAACACATTCAGTCTGAGGGGAGTAAAGTAGACTTCAATCAGCTAAAAGGTGATAAAACATAATTAATTCAATCACCCACACACCGAGGCGCTTCCTGCACGGACGCATTCACACATGGGAGTTAATGGGAAGAGACGCTCACTCTCTTTCTAAGCCTTTCCTCGTTATTTATCAGCTGCTTGTCTGATTCTATGGGATCACAATGGGGATCGGAGCCATTAAAGGGCCGGTAGGTAACAGGGCCGCCAGGCGCAACGCACCGGCCCTGGTCATGGAGAGCCACATGTTGAGACGCCGCCGCCATTAAGAGGAGGAGAGATGAACAACTGGAGAGAGAGAGAAAGGACAGCCGCTGGCTTCAGAGAGAGACCATCAACAACCAATCAATATATCGATCAATCAATCAATTTAACAACCAAGAAACCAAAGTTACATCCACGAGAGTCCATGGAAGCAAAACAAGGAAGGAAGGAAAAAAACTTAGGAAGAATAGAAAGACAGAATTAAGGAAACAAAGAAGAGTGGAAGGAAGGAAGAAAAAAGATAGAATGAAGGAAAGAAGAAAGGATGAAAGGTAGAAAGGAAGGAAAGAAGAAGGTTAGAATAGAAAGATAGATTGAATGAAGGAAGGAAAGAAGGAAGGGAGGTAGGAGAGAACCTAGGAAGGAAGGAAGGAAGGAAGGAAGGAAGGAAGGAAGGAAGGAAGGAAGGAAGGAAGGAAGGAAGGAAGGAAGGAAGGAAGGAAGGAAGGAAGGAAGGAAGGAAGGAAGGAAGGAAGGAAGGAAGGAAGGAAGGAAAGAAGAAAGGCAGGGAGGAAGAAAGGAAAGGAAGGAGGAAAGGAAAGAAAGTAGGAATAAAAAAGGAAGGAAAAGGGGAAGGAAAGAAGTGAGGAAAAAGGAAAGATTGGGAAAAGGAGCCAAAAAAGGACGAATTGTAAAAACACAGGCAGGAAGGAAGGGGAAAAAAATGACTAAAGAAGAGAAAGAAGGAAGGAAAGAAGGAAGGATAGAAAATGAGTGAAGGAAGAAAGGATAGACCATTTGTTCTAGGTCAAAGGCTTGATTGGCGGAAGGAAAGATTGAAAAAGATTGAAAAAAATAACAATCAAAGATGCAGAATGGAGTCAAAGAAAAACAGGACGACGAGAGAAATGGAAACATTTTGGAAACTGAACCGCTGACGGCTGCCGCCATATTTATGGTGCGCCTTCTCTACCGTTAATCCACGCCGCGGCGGCCATTTTTTCTCCAAATCTGAGCATGTCCAGAACCAAGCAGAAAGAGAGTTTGACGCTGGGAGAAAGTGCAAAGTGAGGATGTACCGACTCTAAATACGAGCCAACATCAGGCTTCTCCTCGTCAGGCAGGTGTGAAATATGGGCGGGAAAAATTAGCTGTTTGTCTGTGAAGTCGATGCGCGGAGATCAGAGGAGTGTGTGATTTGAGAACGGGAGGTAAAAAGGCGCTGGAGCGAGAGACTCCATGCTCATTTGTGGAAGGAAGTATATCCCTGAGAACTGGAGCGCCGCTGAAAGTCTGCTCGTTTCCCACCGGAGCACGGTGTGAGGAATGAGAACAATGGCTACCGAGAGCGGAGTCGTGTTTCCGTCTCCCATAACAACCGGGCGTTGCGCTCCAGGGAGCGGCTGGTGTTACAGGAAACGGTTTGTCCTTCCCAGAGTAACCAGTGGATCACTGTCACCAGAGAATCCAGCAAATTACTGCAACAACCAGAGTGGTGACTACAGGGGCTCTGAAGGGTCAAACTGCAGGTTCAAATTTAAGACTTTTAAAGACATTTTTAATGGCATCAAATGTAATTTAAGACCCAAAAAACTGTAAATATAGAAGATGGTTGGAGAAGCTTATTGCATTACAATCAGGTGTATTTAAAACCGGGAACGCAGCTTTGGGCCACAATAGAGGCGAGGCGAGGCGAGGCGAGGCGAGGCGAGGCGAGGCGAGGCGAGGAAGGAAGGAAGGAAGGAAGGAAGGAAGGAAGGAAGGAAGGAAGGAAGGAAGGAAGGAAGGAAGGAAGGAAGGAAGGAAGGAAGGAAGGAAGGAAGGAAGGAAGGAAGGAAGGAAGGAAGGAAGGAAGGAAGGAAGGAAGGAAAAATGGTAGGAAAAATGGTAGGAAACAAGGATTTTAAGAAAGTTTCAATGAATCAAAGAAATCAGTGGAAGGTTCTGAAGAATCAAATATATTTAACAGTGAAAGCCATTTAATGTGACCACATTAGATTAGGTGATTCAAATCTAAGCTTCAAATGAACAAATACATTCAATATTGAGTGGAAATTAAAAAAGGAGCAAGATTTTAGTTTTCCTTTTACCATCTAACATTATCTTAAAGTGAAAAATGATGCGACTTGGCATCAGTTCAATACAATATGCTGCAATGTATTGCAATTTTTTGTCATCCATCTAGTCTAAGAGTATCCAATATTTTTTAGTGTCTAAAATCTATTTAATGAGCGTAAATGAGATTAGATGGTAAAAACAATATTCATAATAACAGATTTTCCCTGAGATACAGCTCAGCTCTGTTTCTGTGCAGCAGCTGCTGATTTTTGCTCTGGAAGAAAATAAAAGCAAGCAGTGAGAAATATTGTGGAGTCGGGGAGAAGAGCGCAGGTTTCTGTTTAAATGTGGATAATTACTTTACCACCTTTCTCCGGCAGTTGCGTTGCTTTAATGCTCATAATTAATTTCATTATTTCCCGCCTTGGCTGTTGAGCGCAGATTAGTTCTGTCTCCGAGTCTGGAGGATGAAAAAAAGAATTACAAATTAAAAAACGCAGTAATTGCTTATGACTCTCAGAGCTCACATTAAATTATAGTAAAGCCAACGAATTAGAAAATATCCAACAGCCTTTAGTTAAATACAAGACTGCCTCTTGTTTCTGCTGGAGCTTTTTTTTTTTGTACTTCGGCTATTCAACTTCCTTCCTGTCTTGGTAGTGAAAATGTGATTTTATCCAATCTAAATATAGAGAAGTGGAACAAAAGTAAGACACTTGGATGATGTACAGTAGGGAAAGCAAAGTTTATCGACTCTTTACTGTCCAGTTTCTTTTTCCAACCAACATTTTAACCTTGTTTCAACTGCAAGGTTTCTTTTTCACGTTTGATTTCTGATTAAACTCTGGAGTGAAGACGGTTTTCCTGGTTTTAAAACGTTCTGGTTTACATTGCTTTTAATAATAATATGTCCAACATGGTGATTTAGTGCAATCCTCCATGCTTCTTGTTTGTGGGAACTGTTGCTTGAAATATGATGAACAAAATCAGAAAGAGAATTGGGACAATATCTAGCAAAGGTGTCAAGGTTGGGAACTGAAATCAACATCATTCTAGCTAAATGTTTGCAAAAAGTGATCATTTAACCTTCCTTTATGGCTTGAACCAGAGGTAAATAAAGTTTCTCCTTCTTTCAGTCTGGAGAATGCTCAGATTTTTTACGCACTTCCTTTTTAGCATAAACTTTTTCCTAAACTAAACTAAAATTAACTAAATATTGTATCACTACCATGGTGCATTAGGACTGTTATCAATAGAAGGAAAAATTGGTAAATTTCCACCAAACAATTCAGAAATTTTGTGATAATTCTCAGAAAATTTTAAAGTAGTTTTAAGAACATTTCTGAGTCTCAAAAGTCAAACCAAATTTTTGAGTTGTTTTCTATCAAATTTTTGACTTTTTAAACTCAGATATCGCCAAGTTTTTTTTCTAGAACATTTTTGAGAATAATCTCAAAAATGTCTGAATTTTTTGGCCGAAATTTACTTTTTTTTTTCTACCTACTATCTAATATGCTGTCATACGTCACGCGTCAAGCTCAGAGTGAACAGAAAAAATAAAAGCAGTCATAAAGTGTTTTGATTATAATAAATGCATCCCAAAGTGAATGTAGTGATGAAATTAAAGATGTACGACGTGGAAGAAACTTCACACTTTTTTATTTTACATCCGAATCTCAAAAAGTGCTTTCTTGTTATTCTCCTGCATAAAAGAAAAACTAAACATTGAACATTCAGGCTGAAGAACATTTCTGAATTTAAAAGTGTCAATGATTATTAACATATTTGAGACTTAAAATACTCCGTCTCAAACCGTTTCATTACCTCCAACTGTTGGAAGAATCAATATTTGCTCATTTTGTTGATTAATATATTTTTGGGGAACCATAAAAGAGGGTTGTTGTGCTAAGTAAAACAAATGTGTTGCAGCGCCTCCAGATGGGGTTTTGTTCTTGCCCTCCTCCCTCAGTCCCTGGTCTGCTCTTACTACCTTAAAGTGATGGAGTGCAGGCAGCTGCTTGTTTATTTGATTGAAGTGTGCCAAGTTAGCCATTAGGCAGACATTATGCAAATGTGCTTCATTGTGATGTTGGTAAGTAAAAGAACAAAAAGTCTGATCTGCAAAGGGAAGAGTTTCAGTCTTTTCAAAGGCAGAAGGAGCAACTGGCGTTGATGTGGCAAAGTTCCCTGGAAATAAAACTGGGACATTTTATTCCCATTCGCTGGTTATATGTGGCTCTTACACAATTCACACATATTTACAGCAGATAAATTACATTTGGACATTGTTTTTGTTTGCTTGATTCTCCAAAAGTCTTACAATTGATTATATATATATATATATATATATATATATATATATATATATATGACTTCCACTGGCAGATTATTTTAGACATTTTGCTTATAAATGTTATAAATGTTATACATTTTATATCTTGCTGAAATGTTACTTGCAGTTCAGCTTTGTCTTATTTGGAGTGTACCAAGATATTTGACCATGAAATGAACAAAAATACTTGGTAAGATTGTGGTTTTGCAGTGTAGTGATGGACTCAGACTGCAACATTCAGAGTCACATAAAATGGTCACAAAGTCGGCCTTTTATCACCTGAAGAACATTTCCAGGATTAATGTCCCAACCAAATCTTGAGAAGCGAATCCATTCGTTTATCTTTAGTTGCATTTATTACTGTAAAAATTGTGAGATTTATCATGAAATTTTTCTTTTCATGATTCAGTATTATTACCATGATAAATTGCATAAAATCACAAAATCTTGCCAAGTGTTTTTGGTCTAGCGTCAAGTGGAAATATCCTAGTACACTTGAAATAAGATAAAACTAACTTATAGATAACCTTTCAGCAAGATACAGGAACTTGTTTTAAGTATATAATTCCTTAGTATTGTTAAAAAGGTTCTAGTTCCACTGGTAGATTATTTCACCTAGAACACTGAATAAATGTTTTGTTATAAGTTAATTTATTTGCCAGTGGAACTAGAACCTTTTCACCAATATTAAGGAAATTATTGACTTAAAACAAGTTCCTATTTCTTGCTGAAAAGACAAAACTAACTTACAGCTAACTTTTCAGAAAGAAATATGAGTTTGTTTTAAGTCAATAATTCCTTAATATTGATGAAAATTTTCTATTTCCTTTGGCAGATTATTTCACTTATAACAAGACATTTTTCCCCATGTTGCAAGTTAAATAATCTGCAATACTATTATACTTTCTAATCAAAATTAATGAATTATTTACTGAAAACAAGGTAAGATTTTGTGTTTTGATTAAAATAGACTCCTCTTAACTCCAATCAAGCCGCGCATAAAATAAAGAACTGTCACAAAAATCTGACATTATTTGTAAAATTAATAATCTGAAAGATTATTTTGTTGTTGAGCTGGCAAAAATATTCACAATTAAAGTTTTCAGCACTTTGACTTGCTGATTTCTATAAAACAAAAGTTGGGTCACCACTGATATGTCGCTCCTTTAGAAGCACAGTAAATTGGAGAGCTTCTCTTTAAAGACGTGTCCTGAACCCCGACATCACACTCTGTTGTGTGGCGACACTCCCTGGCTGGAGGCTCAGTATGCGGCAAGCTCGGTGTTCAAAGGAAGAAAAGAAGTAATCTGTCAGCGGCAGCAGAAAATCTACCTGAGCGGCACATCAGAGGACAGGTTGTTTAGAACGGGTCACAACTTCAGTAACAAGATCTCCACGCAGCTCCATCAGGAAGGATGAGAGCGTTACACGGGCTTCTGATGATGGCTCTTTGTACGTATTCGGGTTTAAAAGCGGCTCAGTGGAAAGGCAGCGTAACGAAGGGTGACCCAAATAGACGGACGAAAAGGAGAGAAAAGATCACAAACAGAAAAACATGTTTACTCATGTTTTCATCTTAAGTTTGGAGTTTTGAAACAAAGTATTGCCTCTTAAATTTAATGTCTGACTTTGTGTAAAATTGACTTTTTATGAGTTTTACATTGTGTTGTAATGTTATTCCCTTGATTTTCCTTGATTCTTTCATGAATGTTTGAGAAATCCTTTAATCTCCATGGCAACCATTCAACTGGATGGACCTAGCCCCGCCTTCGAGGCGCAGCTCCTCCCCCACTCAGCTCCTTCAGACTAGCCAGCAGCAATTAGCAATCACCTAGTGGAACTGCGCATCTATAATAGGAGCTACTTCTCAGAGCAACGCTGGTAAAAATGCTGTTACAGTGTTAATAGAGGAGCCATGTTGGGATGACGTCCTAGAGGCGGAGCTTCAGAAAGAGCAGGAGTTTTTAAGGAGACAGAAATCTAATTTCAATGAGTTAACTCAGAATCACATTTCTTTTAAGTCACACTCGATATGTATGTCATTTTCATAACAACTGACAGGACCATAGTTGCTTTAATGTGCTATAAAATGGCTCTATGTGCCTGGAAAACACATAATGCTGGCCTTTTATGTGACTTCTTCTGATCGTAAATATAAAGGCTCATTATGTGACAACAAAACTGGAAAAGTTTCCATTTTACATGACCCACATGCAACCTTTTCAGTTACAGCTGACAATTTTTCCCCCAAAAGCCTGATATCCAATAAGAAACCAAACCATGACACTATTACCTCTCTGCTTCAGTCTCAGGTGTTTCTGATACTTTTGTAATACACAAAAAAAATCAGACTCATTTCAAAGTGAAAAAAAACCTAAATATTAATATAGCAAGACATTATATATTAGTTTCTACATGTTTTCTCAACAAAAAATCACATTAATGAAAGGGATGTGGAGATAAAATGAAGCAATGCGGCTCACTTACACTCTGGAAGATTAAATCTGTTTTGGTTGATTATGCTCTTTTTAAGTTTTATGTCTTTGAACAAAAAGTCCATCTGAATTTTGAGTTGTGATTGAAGACCAATCGTTTTAACTGTAGAGCATGCAGACCATGTCATCTTTAATCTATTTGTAGCTTATTTTATGAACTTTAGAGTTTCATGTCAACCGCCTGGGAGCTAAATGAGCTAACCACTGAAATAAATAACCTTTCATTATCTTGACAAGTTTACAGTCGATGGACTCAACATCTCATTAATATATTCCAGGTAAAAACTAAATCTCCATTTGCTGTCAAGTCCTTGTATATAAATAAACACAAACCTAAAACATGGAGAGGTTCTTTTGCTATGCCTGCCACTACATGCAGTAAGATTAGACAGCTGCATGTTTGTCTTTGAAGAGCAAAACAATATCTCAAGGTTTGGATATTTTATAGAGGTGAAAATGGAAAGTTTTTGGTTTAACTCAACAAACCTGACCGTCATGGAAGAGAGGAAAAAAGAAAGATGTTGAAAGAGAGTTCAGAAGTTTCTTTATGGTAAACGTTTAGAATTGGGCGAGACAAGGTGGAGGCAGTATCATGATGCGGAGATGTGTCTTCAAAGCAGGTTTAAGCTTTCATATGTTCACTTTGTAGTTATTTTTAAAAAAGGTGATTTTTGTGTTCTTTAATGCAGTTTTTGTGTAATGTTTGATATAAAAGTGCCTTGTTTTTGAGATTTGATTTTAGGGTCTGCATTTGTGTTTGTGAGGCTTTTTACATAAGCACATACAATCATAGTCCTATAATTTATCTCTAAAAAAAGATACTGCATCTTAAAATACTTCTTATTGCAACTTTTTAAGCACTATGATGCATAATCCTTCAATTATTTGTACTATACTCTAAGAAGATTAGGTCAGAATTAGTGCTAATCACTAAATTAACCCTATATTATTGATATTAACGGCAGCAATGAAAATATACAAACCACCTAATTTAGGTAAACTGACTCACCTTGAAGGTACAGTAGGTAACTTTCATACAAAATATTTTTTCTACATATTTGGTGAAACTATCATGACAGTATGGGACAGAAAATCAAGCTGAGACAACCAATCAGAGCCAGGAGGCGGATCTTAGCGCTGCCAATCATCCTGGTTCACCCTCTCCCCCTTCCTTTCTGCTACAATACAGCTTTTTCCACAACAGCATAGCCAGTTGTGAATGCTAAGGCTAGTTAGCATGGCCATCAATAACAAAGAGTTGTTTCTCTGCCATTAGCACATTTAGCTGCGTGTTCACAAGGTTGATTGACAGCGCTAAGACCCGACTCCTGGCTCTGATTGGTTGTTTTGGTGCATTTATTACGACAGCAATAGTAGCTCAGGGAGGAAGTGGAGGATGTTATTTTTAAATAGATTATCTTTCTCATATTGTGACATGGCAACAGTTTTAATAAATATGTTAAAAAAACATATTACATACTGCAGCTTTAAAGGAGAAATCTGAATTTCTCTGTAGCTTGATGTCAAGTTCATATGTAGAAACCGGGTTCAAAGATGGAGGAGTGCATCTCCTGGGATGCAGCATCATAGCCGTGCCGTTATATATAATAGGATTAGACGGCCACATATTAGCCGTGTATCATCTCCTTTGAGAGACACTGACCTCAGTGGCAGCCGCCGCCGCAGTGTTTCCGTACCTGCTGGTGGCAGGCACAACCGCACGGAAGAGAGCGGTCAGCATTCGGCCATTTTACTACCTTAAATTCAATTTGCTGGCCTTTAATTCTGTTTTAAATTACTTTTTTTTTAAGTGCATAAAGATAAACATCTTTTTTAATTAAGAAGAATGACTCTGCTGTTTAGGTCAGACTTTGAATATAAACAAGAGCAGAAACCCAAGGAAGGTCGCTCATCTGAACAAAACAAACACAATGCTGCTAATTAGAAATGTAACAAAAGCGCCATCAGAAGCTTGACAAAACTGGGAAAAAGTATTTCTTCTGTTCTTTGTTTTCAGCAGCTGAATGTTTGGATCAAACAAATTGAGAACATTCAAAAATCTTGATACTAAATGAAAAAGTAATCGTCCTCTTGCTAAGTCATTAATTATATGTAATTAAACACATATTTTTTGTTCAGAAACTCAAACTTCACTCAAACACTGATGGTGTGGGAAACTTGAATCCTACTTTCTTTTCTAAAAAAAAAAGAAAAAAATGATGTTAAGCTCAAATTCATATTAAGCTCAGAAAAAATCTAAATTAATTCTCTGAGTGGCCCAGTCAAAGTATATGTTTAAATCCAACAGAGATGCTTTAATATGATTTTAAAGAGGTGTGAAAGTCCTGAGGTATTCAACAATATAGGAAACGTGGGTCACAGTGATCATAGAAACTCACTGCCAGTTGTCGTAAACAGTTGACGAATGTTCCTGATCCATAAGGGCAGATCTATTCAGTGTAATTCTATGCTTTGTGCTCTGAGTGATGTTGTGCTTTATCATTTATTTTACATTATATCCAGAATTAATTGCGCTTTCTGAACCATTTAAAAAAAGGGGTTTTGTTGTTCATTTTTACAGGTCAAAGGTAGTCAAGTCATTGTTTTAGTCAGTTTCAGTTTATTATTTATTTTAGGTTTGGACAAAAAACAAAATCTTACCAAGTATTTTTGTCCAGTTTCTAGTGTAAATATCTTAGTTCACTTAAAATAGGACAAAACTAACTCTTAGTTAGCAACCTTACGTTAGTATTTGTTCCTCTACAGATTTCTTCCTTCGTTGCTGTTTTATTACATGTAAACGTTTTAGATCACCAAGCAAACTTTAATATCGGATAATGACAATAGGGATGCACTGATCCACTTTTTTCACTTCCGATGCCAATACCGATATTTGAGGTTTAGTATCGACTGATACAGAATGTCAATGCTTAATTAACTTGCAATGTTTCATAAATGTACTAAATTACAAATTTGATAACTCTGCACCAGTACAACATACTTAAATACACCAGTAGCTTGAGTAACAAGCTTCTTGGTCAAACATGTAAAAAATAAATTTAATTAGGAGTATAACAGCAACGCTGCAAAAGAAACAATATCTTCACAAATGTTTTTGTCTAGTTTCTAGTTCAAATATTTAGCACACTTGAAAAAAGTTCCTCGTAAGTTAGTTTCGTCTTTTCAGCAAGAAATAGGAGCTTGTTGTAAGTCAGTAATTCCTTAATATTGGTGAAAATGTTCTTGTTCCACTGGCAGATAAATTCACTTATAAAATACATTTTTTCCATGTTGTAAGTGAAATAATCTAGCAGTGGAACAAGACATTTTTTTATTATCAATATTAAGGAATTATTGACTTAAAACAGGCTCTTATATCTTCCTGAAAGGTTACATATGAGTTAGCATCTTTTTGATGCAACAAAGCTCTCCAGTCACAGCACTGTTCTTCTGTTTTAAGCTTCATAATAATATCACGGGAGCAGAAAATGAATTCCTTCGTAGCTCGTAGTGATTTATGCCGCCTGACTGAGCAGGAGGAAATTTAGTTTCTTATTCAAGGACACTGCTGGAGCACATGTGGCAGTTGATGGACGTGAATCCAACCTGTGAGCAGAGTTCTTTAAAAGGGAGAGCTGATGCAGAGGGGGAGATAATCTCATCAATGAAGGGAAAGGTCAGCCAAAAAGAGAGCTGAGATGGATCACATTTCATACCATTTACAAAGTTTGGAGACTTTTTTTTTACTGTTTGCTGGAGAATAACAACATTACTGCAACGTCGAAGCTTCAAATAGTAAAGAATGTTGAATTTCTGCAGCCATATCTCTATAATTTTGCTCATTCTCTGGTTATTAGCAGTGCTGTTTCAAACCCAATCCAATGGTCTTCCCCACAGTAATCAAGTTTATCTGTGTAGCACATTTCTGCAACAAGGCAATTCAAAGTGCTTTTTCTCATAAAAACACAAAAATAAAGTCATAAAAACATCGTACAGCCACCAATTGAGAAACCAGAAAAAAACATATTTTGTCAAGTGCCATCATCAAAATACACCAAATATGCTGCAATCTCAAAACACAAAGTCTTACTAAGTATTTGGTCCAGTCTCTAGTGCAAATATATTCATACACTTGACTTAACTTATAGATAACTTTTCAGCAAGAAATAGGAGCTCGTTTTAAGTCAATAATTCCTTAATATTGATGAAAACGTTCTAGTTTGCTGGCAAGTCATTTCACTGATAACACTGGAAAAATGTCTTGTTATAAGTGAGTTTATCTGGCAATGCAACAAGTACTTTTTCATCAATAACCCGGAACTACTGACTTAAAACGAGCGCCTATTTCTTGCTGAAAATGTACTTGTAAGTTAGTACACTTAAAACAACACAAAGCTAAGAAATTTGCATTACAAACTGGACCAAAAATACTTTGAGATTTTGTTTTTTTACAATGTTGTGGTTAAATATAATTCTGAACAGGTAGGTTTCTAGTCTTGATTTAAATTAACTCAATATTTCAGCAGTTTTCTGGAAGTTTGTTCCAGATTTGTGGTGCATAGAAGCTGAATGCTGCTTCTCCATGAACCAGAACCAGAAGACCAGTTGGCGATAATTTTACTTTTATCCATGATGGACACAAAAAGCTAGCTAGCAAGTAAATATATAATAGCAACAACTGAGCGGTAGCCTCAACCGTTTCGAATCAGTGAACACAATGAAGATGTTTCATCTCTGCACAGACATACTGTCGTTTGAGTGTGACTCAAAAATTTGTCTGTCAGAAAAGTCCAGTGAGAAAAAAATACCTAGAATATACGAGATTAAATAATCCTGCCACAGCAAAACTTAAGACATATTTAATGGCAACTTACTTTTCATATGAATTTAAGATATGTTAAGGCCTTAACTTTAGATACAGGAATTAAAGATTTCGTTGAGACTCTTTAAAACTCCAGTGAAAACAACATTTTACATATTTGTTGTATCCAGTAGGCGGATCTTAGCGCTGTCAATCATGCCCAGAAGAGCTTGTCATGAATGCTAAGGCTAGGTGTCATGGTCACGGAGGATAAACGGTTTTCATGTAACTGTAACTTGTTTCTCTGCCGTTAGCACATTTAGCACAAGGTTTACGAGGATGATTGACAGCGCTAAGGAAACCTCCAGATTCTGATTGGTTGTTTTTGTTGCATTTCTTCAGACAGCAGTAATAGCTGATCAAAAAGGTCTCCACATGCTGATAGTTTTAACAAATATCTAAAAAACATGTTTTATAAAACTAGCATACTGCAACTTAAAGGATGCTAACTGTCAACCACACCAGTTGACTTTAAGCCTTTATTGGCTTAAAGGCGCCAAACGCGCCGGTAGGTTAAGGTTCTTGCTTGTCTCCAAGATTTTCTTTCAATTAGGAGAAAGAATTCATCAGATAAGTTGTCCAAACTAATCCAGGTCTTGGAGTCCCAACTCCATGGTGGAGAACATCCGGTTCACTTTGCATAAAAATACTCCTTCAGGTAAAAAATATCCCTCCTGGTCAGTTCTTCCAATTATGATGTTTAAAACTGTCACATTCTGCTCCTAATACATAATGCCAAACCGACACTCTGGCTGTAGCATCTCTACTATATTTGCAAATGTCACTTCGGTGAATGTGGATGTGTCACTTATTCCCAGGTTCTGCATAGAGGATGGATTCTGGATTAATTTTCCCGCGGATAATGCCCACATCGGTCCCAGAAGTGTCACATCTTCAAACACTTTGGCAATTACTCCCAACTTCAGGCGTCTTCAGCCCGCTTTCTTCAGCGTTCGTCGCTACCAAAAACACTTCCAAGAGTGTTGGGGTAGTCTTTGTCACTTTCTTAAATGAGGTATTAAAATTCCTCTTTTCTCTCTGAAGCCGTCTATCCAGCGTAATAAAGTAAGGCTCTCCGTTTGGAAACGAGCAGTGGCAGCGTCTGAGGGAACAACGCCTCCGGATTCTGCAGCCTCGAATCCCGCCTTGCCGTGGAGCCGAGCGCAGCGGCGGAGTCATTAGAGCAGTTGGGGAGATGATTTCAGATCAATCTGTCAGTGGCTCCCGCGATGCCGCCCCAGTGTTGCATTAATGGGGACATTATTAAATCAGCGCGAGAAACAGGTGCCAGATTTTACTGGGAATCAAGCTGCCACTTAAACCTTTGTTTCATCCCACTCTTCCAATTTTACAAATATTTTTTCCTCTCATAGTTAAAACCCTACCAGCACTTGAAAAAGAAAATTTTATCATTTACTGAGATGCGAGATAAAAGGTTTGCACTTCAATACATGTGGAAAGAAAACAAACCTTTTCATCCTGAGGTGTAATTTAAACATAAAGGCTTTATCTTTATAACTTTTCTGAACTTTGTTCCTGAGATAAAAAAAAAGGGAGAAACAGAGAATCAGAGTTAGCTGAAAATGATACGTTACATCCTGATGGAACAATTTAAATGATTTCTGAACAAGCATCCAAATTATTGAACGGGAACAGGCTTTTTTGTGAGCTTGGATTACTCAGAAAATGTCACAATCTCAAAGTGTTTCAGCGTGCTTTGTTATTGTGCTAAGCATGTTTTAAGACATTTATTGGTATTTCTTGTTTTTGTAAAGTTACTCCTCCCAGCTTGTTGGATAACCGTGTAGTTTACTCGTAAGTTTGCTCGTTCTGCATCGGGGCTTTTGTTTCACACCTGACTCATTTTTATGTTAATTCATTTTCAAGTAGTAATAAAAATCTTGTGCGTACAGCTTAGTAATTAACAAAATCATCAAAAGTTAATTCATTTCTGTAAATAAATTTAAAATGTTTTATGTGGACGATGGAGCACGTGACATTTTATCCAGGAGGCAATCAGTGATCACATCCATGAGAAGGTCCTTTATTCAAGTATGATAATTGTCTGTGGCTACACAAACCATGTTCATTACATTTTATTTGTGCAAAACCATTCTTAGATAATGAGATTTTAGTCATAATGAGCTGTTTTAGGGCCTCCTGCCACTTTAAATTCAAATAAGCTGCTGCTGGTAACAACCTCAACTCAACGTTTACACTCACAAGTGAAAATGGCTGCAAACAGATGCGCAATTATACAGCCAAATATTTTGGCAAAAGCATTAGTAGAGCCTCCTTCACAATCAACAAGAATTGCAGCAAGTGGTTTCTGGATGGCAAGTCAACAACAAAACTCTTGTATTTTCCAGCAGCCATTGTACAGTGCACACAGCTGTAAAACCAGCTGGCCAAACAGGCTAGGGCTCCCCTTGAGTTGCTAGGTAACAGGCCGAACTCTGCTGGGGTTGCTAGGTAACGGGCTGTGACTCAACAATCTGGATGATTTTGAAAATGCTCATTTTCTAGACACCAAAAACATTAATTTTTTGCCAAAAACCAGTTAAGTGGTTTCTTTTAAGTACTTTGTTTTTAGAAGCAGTTGAGACCCAACGGAAAGTAAAGAAAACATGCAAAATTCAATAAAACAGAAGTCTAATGCAGTATTGTATTGATTACAGAGTTTTTATGTTTCTTTTAGGACATTAAACAGTTTTCTGTTCCAAGTAGCAGGTGTAAACCAACACGGTGGGATGCAGTTATGTGTTTTGGTGTTGAGCTTCATTTTAGGAAAACAATCTTTTCTTCTGCCTCCGTCTCTCAGTTATCATTCAAGGTGTCTAACTTATTGCTCCCAAAACAGGAAACAACCTGAGAAAAACAAAAACACCTACCCTCTATTCATCAGCAGCACCTTGTCAAAGGAAACACCAGGGTAGCCTTTCAGATAAAGTGCAACAATGAGAAAGTCATGTTCTTTGGTAAAAGGGTTCACTGCATAAGTTTTACCTCCGGGTTGTGTGAGTCAAGCCACACTTTTCAGGATCTGTGAATGCAGGAACTTTGGAGGTGAGCAGGTCCTGTGAAGCTTTTAGTTGCCAGGTGACAGAGGAGTAAAATGATTCTCAGACCGAACGCGCTGCCGCAGACCCGCAGGTGGAAGGACGACCTCATAACTGTCCTAATTGATTTTTTCATGCTCCGCTGGTTAACGAGGAGCTGGCCAAGATTGTGGGCGACAGCTCCATCTCCAGTGCAGCACATGTTTCACAGGAAGAATATAATGGCTGCTTGGATTCAGGGTTTTGGAGAGAGAAGTTTTCATGCGTGCAGCTTCTAAATGAATCCTCGGTTCTGATAAGACAGGCTTGTTTTGGATTTGGACGTGTAGTTCCCCGTCTGATCGCCGGATCAGAATTGAACTACCAAACAAAGGAGACATTTATTCTTGGTGTGTTTGTTTCTGGTTAACTCTGGCAGCCGATGCGTGTACCCCAACCGCATACCAAACATGCAACGCAGCGGGAACACTCCCCCTAATTGTTATTCTATTGAATCAGGGAAGTGGGGGTAGGGACTCAGTCAGACCTGATGATATGGGACACGTGCACGTACTGCTGAACAAAAGCCATCTCGCTGAGAAATACAAGATGGAAAAATGACTCTGCATTTGAAAATAATCGAATCAAAGGCCGATTTAACCCTTTCAGATGCCACATCCACTGGAACATTGGTATTTCTGGGCTTACGCCAATAAAAAAAGTGGGGATTTTGTCATTTGAATTATTTTTATTGATTAGTTTCTCATTGACCAATGACATAGTTCATTGTCATCCAACAAGAGACAAGCGTAAGTGTCCATTTTCCATCAAAAATATAAATTAAAGTTCATTGGTAGCCTAATAATAAATTGCTCTTGTCATTTTAAATATTTCCAGACAGTATTTGAAGCTATTTTAAAAATATTTTCCATCACTAAATTATAGGATTTGTTTCAAAGTTGAATGTCCAACCCAGTGGTCATCAGGACTTATGATCTATTAACTTTTTCTTTTTTGAGACAACGAAAAGTAAAACCAGAAAAAAATAAGACAATTTGAAATAAAGTTTAATTATTTAGTGCTAGCATGCAAAGAGGAAAAAATGATCTATAAGCATTTTATAGCTTATTTTTTATTTCATATTTCATTTATTTTCTTTCATTTTTTTTTACTTTTATGTTATTTATGAATATAAAATCATTTTTTCCTTTTATTTTAATGATGAAATGGAAGAAAAAGTAGAGTTTTTGCTCTGTCATCTTGGGATGATAGCTTTCATTGTCAGAGACTTTAGTTGTTTTTGTTAGTTGCGTTTAAATAATGAAACGGGGCATAATTTACCAGACGGAAGAGTTTAATAATTCAAACATGTTTCGTGTTAATCTGTGTTTCTTGCTTGCATCAGTCACAACATTTGCGCTGCTTCAGAAGTTAACTCCCGTCTTTCATTTGGGATTCAGCTGCAGAGATGGGGGTCACAGGAACAGAGCGGAGCAGCGGTTATAAGAAACGACAGAGCAGGGAGGGGTAAATATCAGAGCAAGATGTGCTGCTCCTTAGGTTTGTGGTCCTGCCGCTTCAAGGCACCACGTCTCCTCTGCTCCTGTCAGCTCATCAAGGCCACATCCCAGCCGATCCCTGCTGGAATACCGCATCAAACAGCCCGGGGAGCCTTTTATCCTAAACAGAACGCCGCCTCGTGTCACGGCGCCGGCTCCTCCACCAGTCGCACGCGGATGGCGGAGTTTAACGCAGCGGAGAGAAAGTCAATAACCCTGCTGAGGTGGCGGAGCTCAGACATGAGAGGGGAAACGGTGAAAAGGTCGGCAGGGTAAATGATATCCTGAAGGTTGACAAAGACAGAAGCACAACTGGGGGGGCGGGTCAGACGAAGCCAAGCCAAGCTAATGTCCAAGGTCACTCTTTTAAGACAAAAAAAAACAAACACCACAACTTGGGGTTGTGATAAAAAGGACTTTGACTCAGAGTTGCCAAGATCTCACAAGCCAAATTTGATCAAGAACCATAAACTATATATTAATTTTCAGTGACAGCATGCCAGGATCTTACCTCCTGTAGAAAACAGACTGACTTCAGTTCAAATGATGAACTCTGTATGAAAGAGTTAAGCTAATAAGTAACAACTTAAGCAAACCGCTCCTTGCCACTACATAGGCTAAGTCAAAAACTAGCTAACTGCTACTCAAATATACAATTAGCTAACTATTCCCTAAACTAATTGTTACTGAAGCTAATTTCCACTTAAACTCCATCTGTGATTTAGGTGAACAACTGAGCAACCTCATCGTTATTCAAGCTAAAAGTTAACAAGCTAACATCTATTTAAGCTAATTGTTACTCAAGCTGACAGTTGCTTATGCTGAAAGCTGGCAGGATTTACATTTACTTGGACTTATCGTTTCTTACGCTAACAGCTGCTAATGCTAAAAATTGACTGGTTAATATCTACTTTCACTCATTCATTTATTCATAAAGGAAATACAAAGCTCACAAACAGTACTACAATAGCTAATAAAAAATATATATTAAAAGATTTAAATTCTAGTTGAAGTTGTTACTCAACCTAACAGTTGCTAACGCAAAAAATCGACAGGCTAATGTCTATTTGATGTACTTGTTACTCAGGCTAACAGTTGCTGATGCTAAGAGTTGACAGAATCACATCTACCTCGGCTAATTGTTACTCAAGCTAACTGTTGCTAACACTAAAAGTTGACAGACTAATACACATGACTTGACCACCTTATCACCACTTTTTAAATTGTTTTACGCTGCATTTAACAACAATTGTACCCAAATACACCACAACCAGAGAACCTGAAGTCATGCTACTTACATCCTTAGCCAACTCTTACTGCAGTCCAGGCAGTCCTCCCAGAAATAACCACTGCTTTAACCACAGATTTGCAACATATTGTGCTGCCCGAAAGTAAATTGTCCAATTTTTCTAATCGAAGGTTCTTTGTCTGCACACAAGAAAAATATATTTTGAGATTATATCAAGCCCAGAATGAGTCATAGCCAAGAGGTAGCAGTATATGCTCAGCAATCCAGAACAACAGATATAGTTCAACTTTATGGCACAGATAACAGTTTTATAAGAAAGTAATGATGGTTAAAATACTTAAAACAACTCTCTCAGTAAACCACTTGTAGTTAGATGAAGCAATTTGTATGTTTTATACTTATTTCTTTAACAAAAACTAACAGCATATAATGCAATTCTTGCAACAGAAAACTGAACTATTGCACTGATTCAACAGCAGCACAACTTTATTTTTATTTGTAATGATATGAAACCATTTTCTTTTGTTTAAAGGTATGGTCAGATAAAGAGCACAGTGTTGATGAGGCTGCCCTTTGGATGCAACCGATTTGTTTTTAAAGGTTATTACCCCCATGGAAGAAACATAAATTCTTGACAAATCGTCTGATGCTGAAGTTTTATTTTACCTTTGGAGATGAAATATCTCATCAACCCCACCTTTAATGAGACAATGCTTATATGCATTGTTTTACATTAGTGCTCCAATCTGATTACAAATGCGTTTGCGTCTCTCAATTGCTTGAGAATTAAAAAAAAAAAACAATAGCATGCGTGCCCTGTGGCACTGCTGGTGTTTCACAATTAAGGCCAACCATGTTATATTTATCTTTTCACCAATTACTGTAAAGGTTACGGAAACTTTACTTGTTTTCTTCTGGGCTTTTCCATCAACAAAGATGCAATGACTTCCCAATCTAATTTTCCTTTGTTGCGACTCTCAGCCAAAAACACAGACATAAAAAGCCTGAACTGTGGATCCCAAAGACACAGAGTAGCTCTTTGTACCCCAGCTTGTTCTGCTGCATGCCATTTTTAATCTTGGGCAGAAGGGAAGAGAGCTGCTGCTCTTATCTTAGATGACATGGAGGCTTTGCTCCCTCTCTCTGGGGCTCTCTCGTCTTGCTCTTCTGAAACCTAACCCTCTTTTATGCTCTTCCCTCTTGGTGGTTTGGTGGCAAAGAGATACAGCGAATGAGACTGGCTAACTTTTGTTTAGCTTATTCCATCTGAAGTCTGTTACATGATACAGGGTGTGAAGAGGCCGGGTGTTGCCTTTCTGTGGTAAATTGTGTGATTGCTAACTCCTGTTGATACTCTTAGCTCTTCTTTTATTGCCCAGGGCCGGTGGAAGCTTATTCAGCAGGAAAAGAGAAGTTATGATTTGGAAAATAAATTACTGCTCCTTATTCCACATCTCTGAAATGTTAAAAATTTATGCAGGTCCTGGCAATAAAGGGAGGTTTTATAGTGCTGTGAAAAGATTTTTATCCACAGACTACTTTGTCTTCGCTTTCTGTCACATAGAAATGTTTCAGATTACCCAACAGTTTTACGTAGAAATGGAAAATACAGTTTTCTAATAATCTATTTATTCATTAAGAGGGAAAAAAAATCACTCAAAACAACCTGGTCTTATGTTAAAAAATAACTGCCCCATTTTGATGAACAACTTACTGCACAACAAAGAAAATCACTTAAAGAAAACCTTGATAACTTCATAAAACAGGCTAAAATATCTCAAAACCTGATATATATCCCAAAATAGATGAGAAGTAAAGCTTATTTTCCATTACTAATTTGTGCAAAACTTTTGTCAATATTCCATTGACGCCTAAAAAAAATAAAAATTTGCAATTGCTATGTTTCCATTAAAGAAGACACGCAATTAAATCACACGCAAGTACATTTGTTTGCAACTTCCTGTTTTCTTCTTCGTGGCTTGCACCAGTGGCAACATCCGGTTGTTGATCATGTGACTCGTGTGATGCAAAAAGAAGTGTTTCCATTGAAGTTTTCCAAAATAAACCAAAAAAAAACCCACCTCATCCTAGCGACAAAACTTTTTAACAAACGAAGAACAAGTGTTTTTTTTTTTTCAGAATTGGTGAAAAGCAGCTGATTTTTGAAATGTCAAGTTTGTCGGTGGGAATGCAGCTAGTGACATCCATCACTCCAGAATGGATTATATATTTCTAAAGTTTTGAAACTACACAGTGAGCCAATGTCCAGTTATGTACAGGAGCATGTTTTAAGTCAATATTGATGAAAAAGTACTTGTTCAATTGGCAAACGTCTTGTAACAAGTGAAAAACATCTGTCAGTGGAATTAGAATTTTCTATATCAAAAATAAGTTATTTTCTTAAAACAAGCTCCTATATCTTGTAGAAAAGTCAGTTTTGTCTTACTTGAAGTATACTAAGTTATACTTGGTAGGTCTTTGTGTTTTTGCAGTGTGCATAAAGTATTATTCTAATGTCATACATAAGAGAAAGTGGAGGCAAATGTCATGAAATACTTCTTGTAAACCAATCATTACCTCTATGTAGGTCTAACAGGCATGTAATGTGCTTTTCACTCGATTGTCGGGAGTTGCGATAAAATCTTCTTGTAGGTGTCGAAACAAGTTTGGCCTTTATAAACCGACTTAAGAAGAGGCGTATTTGGATCCCTAAAACATCCTGCCAAACCAAAGTCCAGAAACATGCAGAACACAAGTGTATCCAATCTATTTCTACGCCATATCCAAGCTTTTGTGCCGAGGCCTGAAGGGACTTGTTTTCCAAACGCCTGCAACTATAAAAGACTTAACTGAGAGAGGCGCTTCCATGAGTCCAATGGGTTCAATTTGTTCTGCTAATCATTACCAGCTTCTCCGCCGCAGTAATGGGAGGTGTCGTTCAATGAGCTTCAATGCCACTCTTTGCATGGACGGTCCAGACAAAGAGGGAGCCCCCTGCCTTTATTTTCTCTTTTTTTTTTAAAGGGAGGTCCAGTCAAGCATTCACAAACAGATTGGTAACCAGTCAGGTCTTCAAATAGACAAAGGCAACAGGGTGGGCCGCAATGATGGGAGGGTGGGGCGATTGTGAAGAAGAATGACCTGCCAAATGAGAAAGAGGACTTATTGAAAGGGACAGAGTGGGAGAAAGGAAAAACATATTGAACCGATGGAGAAGCTCAACCTTTTGACCATCTGCCTCAGTGGGTGACAACAGCCTTCATCTGTATTTTTAGAGCTGTACAACACACCAAATTACTCTGTCAGAAAGATTAAGGAGAGTCAATGGGCTGTCGAGTGGAAAAACAGGGCAAAGTCATCCCAGTGTGGAAACTTTGCATGTTTGTGTCTGCAGCAACTTTATGGCGTCAAGGAAATAATTCTGAAAAATTAAAAAAACAGAAGCCTGAGAAACAAATTGTGGAATAAAAATCTCATTTATGTTTAAACATGGTTGAGTACATCTCCAAAATGATTTCAATTTCATCATCCTTTTCCTCCTGTGGAGAAATTTGCAAAGGACATGACTCTGAAAACCCGTTTTTTGCTGCATTAATTCCATGATTACTTTAAAGCAGAAATGCTATTTTCTCCCTCTGAGCTAAACAAGAATCAGATCTCCATGACTAATCTCCCAGTGTGGGTATTGTGTTCTGGTCTGAACCTAATATTTGAGGCTTTTTCTGCAGATTTGGAAAACTAATTATGCTTTTTTCAGTAGTGAAGTGGCCAAAAATAATGCAGGTAAAAACTACTCTCAAATTCAGACATGACTTAAAAGTAGCATATAAGCTTTTCTTCTAGCCTTGGAAAAATCTGAAGAAAAGTCTGATCTAAAAATAATTTTAATATTAACTTAAGCTACTAGCATTTAGACGGCTAATAGGTATTCAGGTTAAATGTAACTAAACCAAACACTTAAATTTACTGCTAAAACCTAACACTTACACAAGCTAACATGACCTTTAAGGGTTATTTAACGTAACAATCATGCAAACTAACAATTGCTAAAGATAAATGTTATTCAAGCTAACTTCTACTCCAGCTAACTGTTATGCAAGATCACAATTAGTGAAGTTAATGGCTATTCAACTAAATGCAACTCAAACTATTGTTTACACAAGCTAAACCTTACTTAAGCTAACAACTAATCAAGCCAAAATCTAAACCGGAAACAGATACACAAGATACCAAGTATTCAAATTAAAGACTATTGAAGCTAACCACTATTGCTAACAGGTACACAACCTAACACTTATAAAAGCTTGAAGCTATTCAAGGTAATTTCAACTCAGCTAACAGTTACGCAAAGGTAGAGAAGTTGATTGCTATTCAAGCTAAATGCAACTCAAACTCAAGTTACCCAAGCTAAAAGGTACTAGCTAAATTAAGCAGGTATTCAAACTAATGTCTACTCAAGCTAACTGCTACCTAGGCTAACAGTTACCAACCCAACAGGTATAAAGCATGAAGATACTCAAGCTAATAAACTCTGAAGCTAACAGTAACAGAAGTAAACAAACTAGAAGACAACAGAGTTTCCGAAAGGTTAGAGAATTTTTAATTTCTTACTTCAATAAGCAAAACCGAGAACATAGTTCTTTCTGGAAGACATTTCACACTTTCAAAAAACTACAACATTTGTATGCAACAGTTATCAAATATCCCCTAGAAATAAAGTTCTATGCAGATGATTTGACACAAACTGGCAAGAATTCCCAATCCAAAACCAAATCTCAATCATCGGTAGAGCTGGACAATATGGTTGAAAAACATATCACGATATAATCATTTCATATCAGTCGATATCAATAACTGCCGATAATAATTGAATTGTTTTTGGTTTTAAATATCTGAATTACAAACTGGTGGTGTGACCTTTTGCACAGTTTTCACTCCACACCATTTTTTATTTATTTCTTTTATTTTTAAGCAGTTATGACCCACAATGGCAAAACTTGAAACTGCTGCTGCGCAAGTTACTCAACAGGTCGTTGCTAGGTAACCAAAGAGAGAGTGAGTTGCTAGGTAACCGAAGAGTGAGAGAGAAATGAGAAATTTATTATCAGATTTATTATTTATTACTGATATTTATTGTTATTGATTTTTTGTCCAGCCTTAAACATGCTAAGAACAAACAAGATTAGACAAAGAAGAAGTCATAAAGAAACAAAAATGAACTATAATGAAAACCCGAAACTATCATAACCCTGAGTACCACCTAGAGCTTCTTTCCTCTCATTCCTCCGTCCCATCCTCGTCTGATTTTTCACCCCACCCCTCCCCTCTCTCTGTAATTTCACCTCTGCCCTGCTGTCAGTCCCACTCCCCTTCCTCCGCTCCATCTACTTTCTCCTCCTCTCCTCTTTTCGCTGCTCGTGGTGGGAGATTGGTGGATTACGCCGGAGTAGGGGGAGAGGTTGTCGCGCTGATTGTAAAAGAGAGGGACAATAGGTCCTTTAGTCTGATTGGGTCCCCAGGTTGGCAACACCCGAGATGAGAGTGCACAGGAAGCCGCTATAGAGGCAGCATGAGAAAATGCACGTTTATTTATATGTAGATGGAGAAGAGGGGAAACTTTACCGAGAGGCTAACAAGGGAGAGCACGCACTCAAGGTGACTTTAAGAGAGATTTCATACCTTTAAGAAAAACTTCAGGCAAAGGAAGAGGAAAGAAAAATTAGCAGAGGAGAAGCAAACAAGGCAGAAATAAATTTTAAAAAAGGTAAGGCACTGACTTATTTGAGTTTTGTGTTCATTTTTTTATTTTTCACAGATGCTGATGAATTTGCTTTATATGATATTAACTATCTGCAGATAAGTAAGAGGTTTGCATGCACTTTGGAAAGTTTGAGGCTTTAATTCTGAACACGTCTGCACTTTTGAGTCTTCAAACAAGCGACGGTATCTGCCTTTTACGGAGCGTCGTTTGGCATTCAGACCTCATTCCTCAGTCTGAGCCAAGGTTCTACTCTCCCAAAATGAGGACTCTCTTTTTTTCCATTTTACTGTCAAACCCATTAAAGTACAGCCTGTCTTGTAAGGAAGAAAATAAGGTACGAGATTGGCATGTGTACCCCAGCCAGAGCATGGAGACGTTTCTTTGATATTATATCAGGGGAAGGCGGTAAAGACGGGCTTCGGGTTGAGATATCTTCACTGACATTTGCAGCGTCTGACAAAGAGCTTTAAGAGGACATGGACCTTTTTCTTTCTAAGGAGATCCAACGTAATGCTGTTTAATTAGTGACACAGATTGCAAACTTTTCCAGATGACACTTATAAACGGTGACATCACTTCCATGCACCAGTGGCTGGGATGAATGCCAGTTTGTGTGATTTAATTTATACACAAATGATGACAGTTTGTTATTTCTGAACTACAGAGGCTCTATAAACTGTGGACACTCCTCTTTTAAAGAGAGTTTAATGCAGAAAATAAAACATTGATAAACTTTTCCATCTTTAATATGGATATTTGAACTGCTGAAAACTAGAAACTGCAACTACCTAGTTACATAAATGAGTGCACAATAAAACTAACGGTGCATTCACACCAGCTCTGTTCAGTCTAATGAATCCAATTCCAGTCCGTTAGTCTAGAAAGTCCGGTTCGTTTGGGAAGGTGTGAATGCACAATCAGACCAAAAGAAACAAGCTCTGGTCCCCCTAAAAATATTGGTCTCGACTGAGTTGCAGTGAACTCTGGTATGGTTTGAATGGTCTGGAGGCCGCTCCAAAAGCAGGAAGTGGACTACAGCGCAGGGCATTGTGGGTAAATACAACCAAAATAAATGCGCTAGTGCTAGCAGGAGAAATAGCTACAACCGCTAAAATATGAATCCACTCCATTTTTATTTACATTTTATAAAAACAGTAGTTGTGCTCAGTCTTCTTCAGAGGTTTTTGTATCTTTTCCTTCAGTGGTTCTTAGTGCAGCGCCCCCACAGGCGAGGAAAGGAACAGGTTTTTGAATTAGTTTGGCTAATTTGACACCGTGCAGTTTGAAAATGAACCACAGCAGCTGAAAATGTAGCAACTTTGGTCCCTAATCAAACCGACTCTAGTGGACTATCAAGTGGGAAAACATCATAAGACTTCATCAAAACAGATTTTGGTTTAATTTTAACTTTTCTAGAGGATTTCATTATCTACAGATGTTCTGATTAATTAGAAATTAAATTGATAATAAAGGATTACACTGCACAAAGGTACCAGTCAGGACAAGAGAGAGAAAGGCAGGGAGAGAGATAGATAAAGGTAGAGATAACTTGAGATTGAGAGAGAGAGATTGATCGCTGGGCAGAGTGAGATAGCTTGAAATAGAGATAGATAGATAGATAGATAGATAGATAGATAGATAGATAGATAGATAGATAGATAGATAGATAGATAGATAGATAGATAGATAGATAGATAGATAGATAGATAGATAGATAGATAGATAGATAGATATAGATAGCTTGAGAGAGAGATAACAAGAGAGAGAGATAACTTGAAAGACATAGAGGTAGACATAGACGGATAGCTTGAGAGACAGATACATAGATAAAGCTTGAGAGAGAGAGATAGCTAAAGAGAGATATAAATAACTAGAGAGAGAGAGCTAGACAGAGTCAAATCAATATATACAGACAGAGAGATGGAGAGAAATAGAAAGGAAGATAGACAGACAGACATTTCTCCAGTTTCTTGTGTTCCTTTTAGGAGGCTAAACCCAACCAAAAGATTATTCTACAAAGTATTAATTTAAGGTGTGTAGCTTTAAATATCTCACTGAAGTTGAAGGACACTTTCCAGAAATGTTTATCATGGTCTCCCATTTTAGATCGACTGGAAATGTACCCTAAAGAGGAGGGAAAGGAGGAAACAGATGTTTTAAACAGCAACACAGATGTTTAATTGGGCAAAATGTGCATCAGGTTTGCGGTTCAGAAACCCAACTGGCGCACAAATATTAGAAAAGGGGTAGATGAGAAGAGGAGGGAGTGCCGAGTAATTAGAAACACCTTGCAGTAAACGAACCACAGGGAGGGGGACGGAGGCTGCGGCGTGCACAGCTGCACGACCCCAAAACCCCGGGAGCTCCCCACAATTAAGAGAGACCGGTTCAAAGCCAGCGCCTCGGTCCTGGGGGGGCAAGGATAAGAAGGCCGACACACAGAGCGAGGCAAGTTCTGAACTCTGATTCAGACCAACACAAACAAGCGTGTGATGTTGGGAGAGTCTGGTCAGGATGCTCTCTGCCTTTGAAGGCTGCATTCCCGCCCTGAGAGCCAGATAAGAAACTGGGTCCTTCCTCAAGGCGCCGATGGGTTGGACATTTCATTTTAAAAACCACAGAACCTGCATGACTTTACCCAGACTAATCCACAAGCTGTGCTGCTCATTAAAAGCTGGAAAAGCAACTGCACAATCAAACTTTACTTATGTTTCAGTTAGAAAGCTGAAATGCTTCTGCATGGAGAACAAACATCGGACGGAATCACGGAAATAAAAAAACAAACAGGAGTTCACAGCAAAACACAGAATTTCACAAAATTACCTAAAATCCAAATTGCATATTGTGGCCATTTCAGATTTAAGAAATTTCTGACTTTGACAAGTCAAAAATCTTTTACTTTCTCCGCTTTAAACCAGGGATTTCCACACTTTTGAGAGCCACTGCTGGTCAGAAATAAAGAACTGTCAACATTTGTATGGCAGTTTTTTTCTAGAAAATGTCTTAGGTCAGCCATGGCAAAAAACTCTCTGAAACACCAACGGCTTCACCAAAAAATTAATAAGTAACTCGAATCTTAGCGCAAAATTCAGTGACACAAAGTTCTATGAAACGGGATAAAACTTTTGCGTACATTTTATAAGTAAACAGTTGATTGGAGGTGCAAAGATACGACGGCCCTCAAAAACATAAGGAAACTAGCCAGCTAGCTGCTAGCTAGCCACAGCTGGTTACGTCTGCTAACTCTTGAACATTTAAGTAAATCACTAGAAGTGAGAGTTGAAGAAAAAAAGGAAGCAAACTTTTGGTAAAGTAATACTTCAGCAGAGATAAACAATGATCCTGATCATTATGGACGTGTGAACAAGCTTTTACTTTCAATAGTTTTCATTTTCTCCATGTGGTAATTATTTTGGTGTCAAGTTCAACTCTAAAACATTTTTTTTTTTTAGAGATCCTTAGTTTTGCACAAAATGCTTGAGTTCTTCCAAAACACGAAGTGGAAACACTTTAACACCTTATTAAGCCATTTTTCTGTTAAATCACAGCAGTTATAACAGGAAACGTTGACCTCTAGTTTTCTTTCATTCACACCATAATTACATATTATTTGGTTTAATAAATATGGTCAAAACAGCTAAATTTATTTTTAAAAAAGGGGAATTTGTGCATTTAGTTTTAGATGTATAGCTGTCTCTGCACTGACCCCCGTGCAAAATCAATTGTGGTTAACAAATTGGCCGTGACGTCTCACCCCACCATGATGGGCGGGTCCAGTTTTTATGGACCTGCCCACTTTTTAGGGCACTTTTCTCCACCCTGGGAGGCCTCTCTTTAAAAGCTGAGGTTAAGTTAAAGTAGACATGGCCGGTGTGAAATCAACACTCCATCACGCTGCAGACTGACCCAAACAGACCTGCACCACACACAGAGGCTCCTCTAGATCGGCAGATCAAAGTTTGAAGGCTTCACTAAACTTTGAATCAGCTAATTATTTCACATTTAAACTAACCCAACAAAATTAAATGTGAAAACATATTAAACTTCAAAGATTTCCCCATTAAAATATCAAAACTTTACCTTATCATATATTTTTAAAGAAGACTTTATATCTTAACCTTGCTCATCTTTCTGAAACTTAACTAGTTTGCTTTCTTGTGTTTTTGTTGACATATTTTACATGTTTTAAAAATAAATACAAACAAAACAGAAAAACTGCCAAAGAAACTGACTTAAAGCAAGCTCCTATATCTTGCTGAAAGGTTATCAGAGTTAATTTTGTCTTATTTCAAGTGTACTAACATACTTGCACTAGAAACTAGACCAAAAATACTTGGTGAGCTTTTGTGTTTTTACAGTGCAGAATCTGCAAACGCATCTCTACTTCCTTATTTTTATAATTCTGTTGGAAAAACATGAATTATTCAAAACAATCTGAGCTTCTGATCCCTAAGCGGTCGTCGTGGCGACCTCTCACGTTGCCAATGTTTGATTTCTGATCAACCCGAGTTTCATGTGTGCAACCGCAGGGATGGCGCCGGTTTCGGCTCATTATTCCCAACAGGTGGAGCGGGTCACATCCAGCTGAACCGTGCCGCTCGCTCGCCGTTTGTTTTTCTCCCTCAGTAGCAGAACTCACCTTTCTCCCTGGTGTCGCAGCGGTTTGATGTAGTCTGCTGTTGACAGATCGCAGTTAATGGAGCAGCAGGTGGACTCGGAGTACGATGATACAACAATATGGCCCGTCATTTTCTCACGCCAGCTGCTCCCCCCCTGACAATCACAGCCTCCTCCACCGTCACTCAAACTCTTCCTCCGTCTCGATAAACACCTCTGCCTTTCAGGGCTTTCTCATATTTCAAAACAAACGCACGACAAATTGGATGGCTCTGCGCCTCCTTTGCTACGGTGGCTTTTCTTACAGCATTTTCTAGATAACAACTTGAGATTGGGTTATTTTTTCTTGAGAATGCAGAAGGCAGGAGGGGAAAAACTCCTCTTAGTTGTAAACTTTTTCATATGACCGACTGTCCAGGGATTCCTGCACATGAAGAGGTTCAAGACTTTTCCAGATTCAACTTCCAGAGTTCCCAGTTCCTCATGTTCACTTTAAAAGGAACACTGAAAGGAGTTAAGGAAGGAAGGGAGAAGGAGAGATAAAAGGAAGAGAAGAAAAACAGAGGTAGGACACAAGAAGTAAACAAAATTAAGACTACAAGGAAAGAAGGGGTAAAGGACATGAAAAAGGATGGAAAGACATGAGGGACGGAGGAAAGAAGGAAGGAAGGACTGGAGAAAGGACACAAGGAAGGAAGGACAGAAAGACTGGAGGGCATGAGCAAGAAAGTCATAAGGAGGGAGGAAAGAAGGAAGGACATAAGGAAGGAAGGATAAGGAAGTCATGCGGAAGGAAGTGAGAAATAAAGGAACAAAGGAAGGAATGAAGATAGGACAGAAGGGAAGAAGGAAGGATATGAAAAAGGATGTCATCAGGAAGGAAGGAGGGAGGAAAGAAGGAAAAAAGAAGGATCAAAGGGATGACATCAACTAGGAAATCATAAGGAAGGAAGTGAGGAATGAAGGAAAGAAGCAAATAAGGAAGTAAGAGGAAAAGGACATGAAAAGGTAGTTATATGGAAAGAAAATGTCTATTTCTTGCTGAAAAGTTACTTGAAAGCTAGTTTTGTCTTATTTAAAGTGTACTAAGATATTTGCACTACAAACTATACCAAAATTACTTGGTAGGATTTTCTGTTTTTGCAGTGTAATAAGGTAACTACTCATTTATCTCAAGTGATGTCAACTTTAACCAAACTGATAGCGTGTTGCATGTTTTCCTAGCATCATGCGCCCTTCGTAGGAACCCTATTTATCCCTTCTGTCATCCGTCAGCGGCTTGTGAACCAGCTGCTTCCTTAAACAAGCGAGATACCATCACATTACCAGGAGAAAGGACTGTGAAATGTTTTACTTTGCACGTCGCCTCATTAAGCTTAACAAAACGGAGCAAAACGGCCTGGGTGAAGGTCGTGATCTTTCACTGGGCGTGGCTAGGAGCGGGGACTTCATAATGGAGACCAGGCGGCATGAATGGGCTGAAAACGAAGGGAGCAGCCGGGTCAAGGGTCAGTCGTCCTGCTAAGCTGAGTTTTCTTTAACAAACACACACCAACGCACACACACATTGGCCAGGCGCCCGCTCACAATGCAGCCAAGCCTCCCACCATTCGCTGCCTTTTGTGCCTCTACCACAATGATTAACTGGGTTTGGTGATTCAGAGAGTCTACAGAAGCACAATGCTCTCTTTTACAACACATAATGGAGTCGGTCCATGAGTCAAACAGTCTGCTTTTCATTCCTTTCCTTTGGAGCACCAAACTTTCCGTTCTGCCCCCCGCTCGCTGCCTTTTCACGCCCCTTGTTCTGTTTTTTCATTCATCTATTTTTCCCCTCAAATTCATTAAATCAAGAAGCAGGCTGCCTTCTTATACATATAAACAAGAAGCATATGGAAATGTACAAAGTCAGGATGCAACCAATCATTTTAGTGCCCGATTAATCGATTATACGGACGATTAATCAATTGTTCTGATGATTAATCAATTAATCACATTTTTTTTAATGGCATATTGCACAGATTTTTCATTTTACCACTTAAGATTTGGATTATTTATACTTTTAAATGAGAAAACAAACACTTTAATGCCCAAAATGCAATAACATGACATGTTTCCATTAAGCAAATATATTTTCGAAACATCAAATTGTGCAATGATGTGGTCAGTATAATGTTGGCGATTATCTGATTTATCAATTAATCGTGATTAATCTGATTAATTGTTTCAGCTCTAGCGAGAAAGTACCAATCAATAAGTTCTGGAAGAAAACCATGGAGATGACATCACTGGTCTTAAATAATCCTTTGATTTGAGGAGAAATGTGGATGAGATGGCGTTCAGAGGCATGAAATCTCAAGCAGAGTCATAGGGGTTTTTTACAGCTGAGATACAGAGGGAAAATTTGAGAAAAAAGTAGCATTCTTGTAATGAGCAGCGTGCAGCACTGAAGGGAGCTTGTAGAACATGGTGCGAGTGTAGCTGAACAGGAGTGTTGACAGAAACACTGCAATCTCAGAACATCACACCCCGGGCCAATTACACGAGGTGTGAAGGAGCGCACCTCTGCCGATGACAGGAAGGGGAGGAAGGAGGAAAGGAGTGTGGCTCCTTGTGAAGACTTACTGTCCAGAGCTGGAGGGAAGCGGCAGCAGCTTGGCGGGATTTCTCCGGCTGTTAATGTACGCGTCATTAAGAATTTGGGCAAACTGTTTTAAATTTTGAACAGGAACACTGGGAGGATTTAAAAATTAAGCAAGCAGCCATGTTAGAGTCAAAGGTTTGGTGAAAACAGTCCTGAAGGCCGACTGGAGCCCGTTCCCCCCTGCTGTTCGTGCAAACGTTGCCACTCCCGTAGATCAACTCAGATAAAATAAAACCTTCTGATCACAGAATGGACGAAATCTGGTGGCGGTTTTTCTAACGTCAAAGTTTGTTTCACGTTGCCTGGAAAGGTTACCGAGTTCTTACAAGAAAGAAAGAAAGGATGGATGGGTGGCTGGATGGATGGATGGAAGAACAAACTGACAAATGAGTAAATAGAGGATGGATGGATAAATAAATGAATGGACAGATGGATAGAAATTCAGATGGATAAATACATGGGCAGATAAATAAATGACTGAATAGACAAACAGATGGATGAGTAAATAGAGGATGATGGAAAGAAGGATGGATAAATAAATATAATCAATGGATGGATGGTAGATGAATAGATGATGGATGATTGAATGATTGAATGGATGGCTGATCGATCAATAGATGAATGTATGTCCTGATATAAACTTGTATTTTTGACGTTTTTCCTTCTCGTACCTGAAGTAGAACTTTGTGAACACCAATCAGCCGGCTCCTGGCTAGCAGCAGGTGAACGCTCTGGACTCTTTGTGTTCTCTCCTCCATTCTGTGTGACTTTACTGGGCTCAACAGGATCCCTTCCTATTCAAACACACACAGGCAACCCAACAAAACCTCAGCAGTGGAGAAGTAATCTTGATGCTGAATAAAAGGACGGCTGCTTTATCCACAGGTTTCCAAAAATAAAAATGATGGAGACACTCATCTGTCCTCTCCTTTTCTTTTATTTTCTTTTCTCAGAAAGTCTGCTGCAGGAATCAGAAAATAAGAGGAAATAACACGTGAACAGCACAAGTCTGTTCAGCATCGCTGCGTTTCACAATGGGGGTCCAAGTGCATCTTCCAGCCACTGTAGGCAGCTTTTTGCTACCTGTGACCCTTTGCATTTTGACCCTTCTGGCTCAAGGCATCCTGGGTAAATCAGGAGACGAGGAAAATACCAGAAGCTCTGCGCTTCTGCAGAGGGTGAAAAGAGGATGGGTGTGGAATCAATTTTTCGTCTTGGAGGAGTACACCGGACTGGAGCCGCTTTACATTGGAAAGGTCGGTGCTGACTGCACACACACACTCACACACACAGTATATATATATTTATATACATATATGGCAACATAAAGGTACAACCTGAGGAAATGCGAGGTGAACAACTTTTCAGTGTGACCTTTTCAGTCAGTGTTGCTGGTGTGAAGAGAAGCTCAGTGTAGGAGTAGCTAAGTTTCCAAACTTTCAACCAGAGCAGAGTAACAGATCTTCCAGAGAGCTCAGCAGCCTGAAGGAGGAGGGATGATCAGACGAGAGGCAAAGGGCGGCTTCAAAGGTATAAAAAAAAATCCAGATTTAATCCTGAGGTCTTCAGGCCCTCAGCAGTGCTGTCGTTGGAGCTTTGACATACCCCCGACCAAAGAAACAGGCAAATAACATGCTCAAAATAGAAACGGTGAGGGGATTATTGTCTGATCTGGTTTCATTTGACCTGAGATGGGATAAACAGGTAAAACGGGAAGTTTTAGCAGACTGTGTGAAACTTTAGGAAAGACTTACTGGTTGCAATTTAGGGGTTTTCATTGTTCATCCCACTTGGAACTACATTGCTCCGTTCTAACCACATAACACTGTTACAATCGTGCAACGCTTCGTTATAATCACACAACCCTCTGTTGTAATCATGCAATGTTTCGTCATAATCATGCACTGCTGCTTTCTAACTATATAGCATTCTGTCCTAGCCACGTAACGCTCCGTTCTGATCACGTAACGCTCCGTTCTAACCACATAACATTTCGTTATCACGTAGCGCTCTATTCCAATCACGCAATGCTTTTTTCTAAACATGCAACGTTTCATTATCACGTAAGATAAACTGACCTAAAGAAATTTAACAATCCGTGTGTTTTTCTCCTTTCCTACATAATATTTTCTATACTCACTTCTACTCTTTTTACATTGAATTGCTTAAAATTTTTAATAATGTTCTAATTAACTGAGAAAGACACATTCTTAAAATAATCTTGGTATTTTAAACTGTACAGCCTTAAAATTATTTTGCTTTGAAAAAATTTCAACGCTAACATGGCTTTTATATGGGAATTATAAAAACCTGTCAAATTTCTATTCCTGATCAATTTCATTTGAAAATATTCTAGAAAATTATGACTTTTTAAAACCAATGGACAGAAACTCCAATGGTGTTTAACATGGATTGATTTACGTGTTAAACGCTTTTTAATTTACTTAGTCACTTTAACATTTTATTGTTGCATTTGCTATACAGGTAAATTTTTTATCTTGATCTGAGCTTTTTAATTTCACTTACAGTGCTTTACCGAGTAATATTTCATATCTGGATGACAACAGTGGTTCAAACAGATCAGTTACCAACAGAGGGAGTATAAAACATGAAAAATATATGGCATAGTGTCATCTTTTAGCATATTTCACCTCGATTCAAAGCTCCTCTGAGCTATTGTTAAAAGCCTTTAGGTTGGGAGATGAAGCAGGTAACTAATACCCTAAGTTTTCAAAGCCCTTGGAGGTAAAAAGGGATTAGTGCAGGTGAAGGAAAAGCTTTGGCCTACGATGCATCAACATAAAGAAGAAGTCTAAAAGCAACAACACTGTTGATTTAAAAATTCTGCCTGAGCCTGATGAGTTTGCAGGTTGGAGTGCAGGTGAGCATGAGGTCCAGAAACAGAAAGAGAACACTGCATTGTCCGCCGCACGGGAATGATAGGTGTTGCAAAGAGAGCTGGTGAAGCATCAGCGGCATAACAACAAGGAGCTGTTTTACAACCCTGTCTGGGTCTCTTCTTTCAGAGGCCACAGATGATGAAAGGCCAGAGCCAGCATCTTGAAAGCAGTGTGTTTTCAGATAGAGTGCTGAGCATGTGTGCTCGCCTGTTGATTGTATACAGCGCAGATACCAATGGAGGCATTGAATTTCACTCTGCCAACGTGATGGCAGTAAGTACTCGTCATCATACAGAGAGGCCCTCTTAGTACAAAGTAAAGGCTGATTGCACATCAACAGGCTGGCATTTGCACTTAGAGGCCACAAAAGGCTGCTGATTGCGCCGCTGGGTCCATAGCAACAAACAGGGAGCGAGCCGTGATTACAGGTCTGCTGCCTGTTAACAGATTAAAGTTATGCATGTGACCACACATCACCCCTCTGGTCTAGTTAACTCATCTTCATTTCCAAACTGGACATGCACAGGACCTGTCAGTTTTGGATTCAACAGACATGTTGCAGAATGACCTCACACATTCAAAAACGTCTGACAGACGATGACTACCATTGGTTTTAGCTGTCAAGTTGTCAACATAACATCAAATCTTAAATGTACGCATGATAATATAAAAGAAAAATGGATGCAGTGAGTCGATACGAATTCTCAAAACTACGACAACTAGATAAGGTCAGGAAAAGGTTTTAATCAAAATAGTGAGGGATACGGAAGTAGGCCAGTTATGCTAGCTTGACTTTGACAACCTTAACATGTAGATGCGCTGTGCAGTTCAGTTTGCCCCACACTGCAACTCCAACAGCTCGGCAGTAGAGCAGGCGTTTAAATTTCTAATCTGCTAATCTGATACCACATTGCTAATGTGCTGCTAATTAGCTACCACAGGCACGGCTAATCTAACACAGTGATTAATAATCGCAAAACAAACACCAAACCTGAAAACATAAAACTGTAACGGACTGAATGTTTTGTTCTATGTGTGGGAAATGTTTGCATATTTTTTGGTGTTGCATCCTGATACATTAGTGGCATTGTAGTCAGTCAGTTGCTATGGCAACAAGTGTGAGTATAGCATAACCGACACAGAGAGCGAGAAAAAATTAGAATACATATGGTTTTGAGTTGTTAAACCGTTTTTCTGCGTTTTTTTCTCTTTCCTGTGGTGAACTGCACTAAATAATACCTACATCTCTGGGTTTTATTTTATTAAAGGAGTTGTAGTTATGTTCACATGGCACACTTTACAGAAAAATATATTGGAGATACTTCTGAAGAATGAATTTCAAATAGCTTTAATAACGTATTTGCAAGAAAAACAATTATACCAAATGTTTTTTCTTAATCCTATATGGCATGATAAATGCCTAAAGCATGCCATTATATCACCACCAGCCTAAACTAATGATAACAGGATGGGTCAATGTTTTCCTGTTGTTTACACCAAGTTCTGACTGAGTTGTTGAACTGTTGAAGCTAAAATTGAGACTTATCCCCAATGTTGGGCAGGCTGTGTGAATTGTAGCCTCAGATTCCTGTTATTGGCTGACAGGTGTGGGACCCAGTTTGATTTTCTGCTTCAAGGCTCAACCTGTTTTGTGTCCAGATGTGTTATTCAGCGCACCTTACAAGTAAGCAAGTGGATGTTTGAGCTCCTTTTTCTACTTTGTCTGCTCATTTATCCTCTAACATCAACAAGACCTTTTCAACCACATACCTGCCGCCCACTGGTTATTTTCTCTTTCTAGGACTACTTTTTGTAAAACAGATTTTTTTGTGCTAGACAATATTAGTAGAGCAGCAGTTTCTGAAACACTCAGACCAGCACATGAAAGTCGCTGAAATCCACTTTCTTTCCTGTTCTGGTGCTCACTTTGAACTTCACCAAGTTATCGTCACCACAGCTAGAATCCTGAATGAGTCTAACATCATGTGATTAGAAAATTCAATACTTTTGTTAACCAACAAGTGTAGCTGGCTGGTAGGTATATGTATCAAAGAATGAGAGCAAAGAATTTTCTGAATGCATGAAAGTGAAAATGGCTGACAGTGGTGCCTGCTTCCTATCTCTTAAAATTGTTAATGAAGTGTCAGTTCTGGTATCTGATGAGCAGCTAATTAAATTATACGAGAACTCCAGAAGGAAACAGTTCAATGTCTTTGGTCTGTATTTTTTATGCATTTATATCCCTTAAAAGAACAGTTGGAGGTCACCTGCATATGTTGTAAACTTTAAATTCAGTCATAAGCAGATGAAATTTAGGCACATATTGTAAGTGTTGATGCATAAATTAGTATAATCAACCAACTTCTTGATTTCTGTTCACACCTGTCATTAATCTGAGTTTATCGCCACCTACTGGTTATTTATAGTTTCTGCTGTCTTGCCTGATCAGAGAATTTTGCTAAACATGAAAACCTTCCATAGCATTGTGATGTCTTTACAAACATTCTTTCCAAGCTAGTTATTATTTACTTGGATGTTAGATTTCATACAACTTTCCCAGAAACTAACTTCATGAAGTTTGAATCTGAATTTATCTACATGCAATCATCCAATCTGGTCCAGCGCCAGCTGTAATTTGAAAGCTTGTGCTGATAATATTGTTAAGCCCACATTTCCACAAATAACTGCTGATTATTTTCTGTTTAAATCAGCTCATGTTGATCTCTGCAGGCATTTTTTTCCTCCAATCGGTCTGTTCTTCAGGGATTGAGGAACATGCTAACTTGGACAGAGATCATAAGGCTGATTTGGCCTGGAAAGTGATTTGGTTGTCTTATCTTCATGTTTAGCAGAGCAAGGCAGCTTTATTGTTGTAAAACTGGGAGATGTGACCCATTTGAATGCCCTCAAAAAACACATTGCCACCCAAAATACTGAGCTTGTGGCTGAATTTAGAAGCATTCACTTGCAGACTGTTGGGATCAGATTGGTCATAAGAAGAGTTTCATTGTCTTAAAGTGTTGTTTTCCTGCAGCTCCACTCGGACATGGACAAAGGCGATGGTTCCATCAAGTACATTCTGACGGGTGAGGGGGCAGGTACCACCTTCACCATTGACGATAGCACAGGGGACATCCACGCCATCCAGAGGTTGGACAGGGAAGTGAAGTCGCAGTACATTCTCCGGGCCCAGGCCCGAAACCGCCTCACAGACCGACCTCTGGAGCCTGAATCAGAGTTCATCGTCAAGATCCAGGACATCAATGACAACGAGCCAAAGTTCCTGGATGGTCCCTACCAGGCCACCGTTCCAGAAATGTCCAGAATAGGTAAGCAGAAGGGAAAAATCATGGCAGCTTGAGTTGTATCACCAACAAAAATCCTCATTAAACCATCTCTTCTTCCAATTTGCTCAGGAACGTCTGTGATCCAGCTCACTGCCACAGACGCCGACGACCCCACGTATGGAAACAGCGCTCGTGTCGTCTACAGTATTCTGGAGGGGCAGCCATACTTCTCTGTGGACGCAAAAACCGGTACGACTGCAGACATGCTGCACACCTTCCTGTTTGACTTTCAGCATCACGGAAGTTGTTTTTGGGGAGGGTTTTTTTTTTTTTTGCAGATTCTGGTTTACATATGTTACAAAGTTAGGAATGTAGCTTTTCTACAAAGTTAAAGAAAAAAATTTGGAGCATTTAAGTTTCTACATGCGTAAATTATGGTTGCAAATTGTCCCAGAAGTTATTGATTCTTATTGCGATAATTGATCATATAGTTCTTTTCAGACCATTTTCAAGTAATATAATGGCAATAGCATAATAATTCAAGAACACATTCTCAAAGATTAATAAACTTTAAATTCTAATGAACATCTAACACTGGAACTGGAAGACATTTTAAATATCCAAAATAAATGTACAAAACAGAACTACTAAAATGAATTATCCTTTATCCAGTTTTTGGTAGAAACAGAAAAGAGAAAAACAATAAATCATGCAAATTGAAATGACTGAGATCATTTTAATTTATCATGCAATTAACTGATTTATTGCTTATTGCGACAGGCCTATATGCACATGATTTAAATTATGTTTACATATGATTTAAAGTTACAAGTGTAGCTTTCCTACAAACTTAAAGAAATAGATCTGGAGGATTTAAGTTTCTATGTATTAAAAGCAAAATTTGTGTACAGAAAAATCATTTCTCAATTTAAAACTTGAAATAATGAAAGAAATGCATAGAATACATAATTTTATCTTAAGTATCTATTTAAAAGCCAATCAGAAAACTTTTTGAACAATCCTATCCAGACATGTTCCAACTCCCAGATTAAAATTAGGCATTCAATCTGTATCTTTACACCTTGAAATGATTTGACAGTGATGATTTAAATCAAACTTTCCAGTCAGATGGCAGATAATCAAGTCATTTCCTGCTCATCAGGTGCTTCATTTAAACAAACCTTACTTATTTCACCTCAACCATCAATCCAAATTCAATTTAAACCAAGAAGTGAGCAATTATTCAGCTTCATATTTTCCTTTATTCAACCTGCCTCATTTCAATCTAAGCTACACCACTGAAGAGAAGCTTAACCACTGATGCATATAAAACTACGTTCACACAGCATCCTTTGCTGAAACCAGATTTTTATTTATTTATTTTTTGCATGGTCGTTCATACTAATTAAATGTGGCCGCGGTCTATGACTCCAAAGCGACCGGCAGAAGAACAACGCATTTTTTCCAGGACTGCATGTGTCCTTTCTGTCTTGTAACCCAAAGCAGAGCTATATGGAGAACAGAGGAGATTGTTGTCACTCTGGAAATTCCTGCAGGTCATTCAGTAATCTGTTTGCCTCTTGGTAGAACAGTTTCCATCTTATCTTTTCATCCGTTTTGCAGAACTTTCCAGTTTTTGTGATGTCCTTCTTGTCCCATGTTTCCTTTTATTGGTGACTGTTTAAACTTTGTACATTTACATTAAGGTGGAAATGTTTTGTACCCGTTTCCTGACTGATACTCCTGAATCTGTTTTTTGGGAGATTTTACAAAACATGTGCCACAGTACAGGGAAAATCATTTAAAAATAACTTTTGCATTTAAATTTTTACAGGTTTGTCAACGTTTTGGAGCCACTGGTAAAGTAAAAACCTTCCTGTGGCTGCTGTTTTTTCCTCCTCTCTGTCACCGTTCTAAGATGTAGCTGCAGTGATTTCAGTGCTCGCTTTATGCCCCCTGTGTAAACCAACCAGCTCAAAATGTGGGGAGCTCAGCATGGCTCTGGTTGTTGCTACGAAACTACCCAACGTGTTTCTTTTGTTGCTACATATAAAAACTCGCTCATGGCAGCTGACAAAGAAGACGTGTTAAGCTTAAAAGTGCGACTTTCCTGTTGATAATGAGGACAGAAGGCAGTCTGTAGTGTGGAAAGAGGCTTACTTGAAAAAACTTTCAGCTTATAATTGAAATCTAGCCTCTTAGATGTGTTTTTTTTAACCAAGCTGCATTGGTTTGATTTCAGTTATTTGGCTCTTATTCTGTAGTCTTGGTTACTGCAGGGTCAATCTGATCATTTTTATGAAACTGTATTTTCATCTAGAGTGAATCTTTCCAAATGTAAAACAAATTATTGTTGGTATTTTTTACAGAAAAAAGTGAGTTTTATTTTCAGGTATCCACACGTAGATCGATTCAAAAGAAAGCAAAAACAACATCTCTGTTTTTCAGTGACTCACCAAGAACTCTCAAAGGCTGCCAAAATAACTAGAAAACAGGAGGAAAAGATATTAAGCAAAGAAAAAATCTTACTCCAGACCCGCATTATACCTGCAGAATAGAAGATTGGAGGAAATCTGACCAAAACAAACAAGCGCTTGGAAAAATATCACAAAAGAAAAATAGTAATAAAGTCTTTGGGCAGCAGCCTTGGATTAGTTATTAAAAACTCTTTAGATGGGAATGCTTACAGAAGCTGAAGCATCTCAAGTGGAAATACAACAATTAACAGTAAGCTCAAGGCTGTTCTGGTTTGCTGTGGTGAAGAGAAAACTTGTCATTCACCAGTGAATCTACATTCCAGTTTACCACCTTGGTGATACTGGGTTGGATCCACTTTTCCCAACAGAACTGCCCTGTCTCCAGGAACAGACAAGGTCAACAACAAAACTCAGGTTGACTGCCTTTAAACGAGGCTCAGATTATCATAAAAAATGTCTGCAAAATGAAGGCTGTGGCTGGAATCAAGGCTAATCAAACAAGGAATGTTTTTGTCATGTAATTTATGAGCAAGCTTTCAAAATGTTGCCGAAAAGAGAAAGAAATGTGAGTTAGGTGTGTTTCTATTTACTGGTTTGGAGTGAATCAACCAGGCGACTTAACTTTTATAAAAATATATTCTTTTTATAAATTAGTTAAAACCATCACTTTGTATTGTCAGTATAGTATAAGACTGATAATCTATATTAAAAAAAATCTGTCTTCTTCCAGTGCTCCCAGTACTACATTCATGCACAACTAGGTCAGAAATAACCAATCAGAGCGAGGAGGAGGGTCTTAGCACTGTCAATCACCACTGTGTATGTGCTACTCACCTCCTCCCCCTTTCTCTCTGCTACACTACAGCTTCTCCTAACAGCAGAGCCTGTTATTAAACCTCAGGCTAGTTAGCATAGCCACTGATGGCAGTGGATAGTTTTCCTGTAACCGTAAGTTGTTTCTCTAGAACACTGAGCAGCGCGTACACGGGGTGAACTGACAGCTCCAAGACCTACTTCCTGGTTCTGATTGGTTGTTTTTGAACCGGCGCATTTTTGCCACTAGGTTCAGTAGCACAGGCAGGAGTTGGAGGAGTTTGATTTTTTTCACAGACTATGTGTCTCGTTCCAAACTGCCATGACATGGTGACAATTTTAACAGAAAAAAAAAATTTTCATGAGTAAAGTAGTTTTAAAGGATTTACTGTTGCCATCAACCTTTTCTAATGCCGGACTTGTAAATATGCATTAAAAACATTGATAAAAACAATGTTTTTATCAATGTTTTTAGCTTCCTGTTGTTAAGCTAACAGAAGAGGCACCTACAGTACAACCTTAATCAATGTTCAACCTGTTGTGTGTCCAGAGATGCTTTTCAACACATCTTGCTTGTAAACGAGTAGATATTTGAGCTCCTGTGTCTACTTTCTATTCTCCTCTGACGTCAATAAGCCGCTTTTCATCCACACACTGGATATTTTCTCTCTTTAGGAGCACCAGTCCATCTGGCTGCAACAACCACGCCAAGTTCAAAGTCTCATAAATCTCTTTTCTTCTCCATTCTGATGCTCGCTTTGAACTTCAGCAGCTCTTCAACACTTCTAGATGCAAAAGGCATCGAGTTGCTGCCATTTCATTGGTAGAATTGCTTATGTATTTGATAATTACGTGATTGAATAAAGAAATTAAATGAATGCACACTGTTAAAATTAGGATAAGTGGGGGATAAAATCTTTCTTTTGATTGTGACTCTCAAACTCGATTAATCAAGAGTGCAAGATTTATTTTAATCCCTGACAAAAATTTGTTTGAATCGATTAAATAAGAACCTTTGAGCAAAGGATACTAAAGCTCATGGGCATTTATTGTATCATTTATCGTGATAAATTTCAAAAAGATTTGACTTAACATTGCCATGATAAATTCCTAATTATGTTTTAAAAAACCAAAACCATCTGTGATGTCAGGATTATTTTTACTATTTTCTCCACTATTTGTGCAATGTGCATCAATAAACACCAATAAATTTCAAATTATGATTAAATGCCGTTACAGTGTGCAGTTTAGTGATACAAATCGCATCTCTTTAAGTGACTGGTGTTCTGATAGTACCATAAGTTCCACAATAGTACCTCAAAATATTGTGATAAAACCTAAAGTCCTTATCGCCCACCCATAGTGCGGGATGTAATCATTGCCCATCATGATCAACGGAAGACAGAGTTTGAACTTCCTCCTTTTCAACCCATCTGGGATTTGGGGTCAAAGTTTAGGTGTTATTTGAGCTTTTGACCTTGTTGCCATGGTTACGCAGCACAACAACTTTTCTAAAATAAATTTTAAAAAAGTAAGAGCAAAAATCCTTCCAGTTGCACATCATCCAGAACCAGGGGGAACAATTATCCAAACATGCAATTCATGTTGTTGCCAAATTCGAAACGATCATAAATTTGGCAAACAAACCCAATTCCTAAAATTGTGCAACAGATCTTCAGGAAACACTCATACTGAGACATCTTGTTGAAAAACTAACTGTTCTTTTAACGACCTTCATGATTTAATGCTGGCATACAAAAACCTTTTAGTTTTCCTGTTTTATTTCATCCGACAGCTCCCCTGTCAATAAAAACTCAGCATGGCTCTTGAGCAATGAATCAGCTTCCTGGGTTCCACTGTAAGTGCTGCCTTTAAGGCTTTTACTCATGTCAACACAGTATAAAACTCAAAACTGGAGCTGAAAACATCATCAGCTCACCCAGACGTCTTGTTTTCTGCGTAGCTGTTGGTTTTTATGAAGACTACACTGGTGAATTAAGTGTGTCGAGTCACAGGGTGAAGGCCAGCCACATGCACTGAACTGCTTCTACTGTAAAACCTGAGACTTCACAAATACATCCCACACAAACAGCACAGATCTCTGCCAAAGCATCCACACCTATTTGAAGGTTACAACCATCAACTTTTATATATTTTATTGCTATTTCATGTAATTTTTTTATTATGAATTTAATCTCAGTTGCTCTGTGAAGACCTAAAGGATTTTTTCAAAGAACATTACAGAACAATTAGCATTAATAAGATACCAAAGCACTGCAAAAACTATATTTTATCAAGAGTTTTTGTCTAGTTTCTAGTGAAAATTTCTCAGTACACTTGAAATAAGACTAAACTAACTTACAAGTAACTTTTCAGCAAAAAACAGAAGCTTGTTTAAGTCAGTAACTTTTTAATATTGATAAAGTACTCATTCCATTGGCAGATAAATTCGCTTATAACAAGAAATTTTTCCCATGTTACATGGTTATATTTACACAAAGTATTATGCTAATGGAACCAGTCCTTTTTCATCAATATTAAGGAATTATTTGCTGAAAACAACCTATTTCTTAATGAAATGTTATCAATAAGTTTGTTGTTTTATTTAAAGTCTACCACAATATTTTCACTAGAAACTAGACCAAAATACTTGGTTAGATCTTGTGTTTTTGCAGTGAACAGAAAAGGTTGGGGAGGAAGTTTCGGATTAATCAGAGTTAAGCAGAAAACCACAGTAACTCTGGAGTTAAACATGCAATAATCTGCTTTTAGAGGGAATCTAACACAGAAAACACTATCCTCATGGTGAAACACAGAGGTGGCAGAATCATGCTGTGAGAATGCTATTCTTCCCACAGGACAGGTATGGCGGTCAGTTGATGGAGATAAACTGGCAACCAGAGCTACAAAGTAGCATAGATCAAATGATATCAATGTGTTAGAATGGCCTAGTTAAAGTTCAGACAATTTAATTGAAAATTGATGACAAAAAGGCCAACTTTAATCTGTAGAGGTGCAGAGCTTGTAGATAATTAAAATCAAGAATGGTCCTAAGAATCAGTGGTGATAAATGTAAACGCATCCTATGGTTTTAATAATTTTTTATTGCCAAATACTTTGTTTTGATTTATTTCATAAAATAGCAATAAATAAGATTGCAGGGTTTGGTTGGCAAAATGTGAAAATGTCAATGGAGATTAAATTCTTTTTAAGGTTTTTCATGTGTTAAATTTTTTTCTGTTTTAGTCCAAGTTCTGGTTTTCTTACTTTGTTTTTTTTTTATCTTCTTGTTGTATGTTGTTTTTAATCTTTTTTGTACAAGCACTTTGAATCGTCTCTGGCTGAAAGGTGCTGTACAAGTAAAGTTGCCTTGCCTAGTGAAAGTCTATAAAATTCATGAACATGGATCACCAAACATCCATTTATGTGCCATTACTACATTCAGTCATTAACTGATGGGGAAAAAATGTAACCAGAAAATTTTTAAAAATCTATTCTTCAAGATGAAAGTGAACTATATTTCATGGACACACTCTGGAGCAACTCTCCTTCTATGAGCTTTAATTGACCCCGTGACCTTTGGTTTCTGCTCCCAGGTGTGGTCCGGGTGTCCTTAGCAGACATGGATCGAGAGACCAGAGAGAACTACACCATCCTGATCCAGGCTAAAGACATGGGCGGACAGCTGGGGGGGCTGGCGGGGACCACCACCGTCAACATCACGCTGAGCGACGTCAACGACAACCCGCCCGTGTTTGACCAGCGTAAGCAAAACACAGAGTCTGTTTACGATGCATCTTCACCACCATGACACACTTTATTACCTCTCCTCGAGTTTTTAACAGCTCATTTACTGTAAGCAAATGGCTGCATGCACAGCCTGCAGCTTCGAATATCTGCAGCTGCTGCAACAAACCTTTGTTTTTACAGAGAGATATGCTTCGAGTGTGCTACAAAACATAAAACAAAGCTCATTCTTAAATAATTTTATTTTATAGATATTGTGTTTAGAGGGGCAGTACTTTGTAAAACTGAATTTTCCCAGCTTTCCATCATGATGTAATGTTATCCCCTCACCAAAAACATTCCTGGAGTGTTTCTTTGATTCTTTCATTCATGTTTAAGAAATCCTATAATCTCCATGGAAACCATTCAGCTGCGCAAAATGACTGGGTGGACCTAACTTCGCCTTCGAAACATAGCTCCTCCCCGACTCAGCTCCTTCAGACTAGCCAGCAGCAATTAGCAAACACTCGGTGAAACTGCACGTCTGCTGAGCTCATTATAGGAGCTACTTTTCAGTGAAACACTGGTAAAAACATTGTTAAAGGGTTTATAGAGGAGCCATATTGGGATGACTTCCTGAAGTCGCAGTTTCAGGAAGGGCAGGAGTTTTTAAAGAGACAGGGGCCCAACTTCAAGCAATTACAGTACGTCAAACTTTAAGTCATATTTGATATATATAGAAAGCATTTGTAGAACTAAAAGTAACAGTGATTTTATTGTGCTATAAAATGGAATTATATTCCTGGAAAATACACAATACTGCCACTTTAAGGGGACATAATAACCTCTATCTGGGATGTGCTTCACTCCTTTCTGTTCAGACCGATTAGAAAATATTCCTAGGATCCAGAACTACATAAAACGTCTCAATTTTAGCCCAGTTTTTTTTCCTGGCATCACTCCTCAACTTATTCACATCATGATGATTGTATAGTGGGTTGTGGCACTTTGAAAGTGTTTTATAAATAGTTATTATTAATAACTTCAAACAAAGTGTTGAACATTTTCAAGAAGATAAAAACAGTTCAAGTTAAAAAAAAAACAAGATTTGCAAATTGTTGACCAGAGTAGACTGAGCCTTAAAGAGATGCAAGCCAAAAATGAGCCATAATATAAACACATAATTTACATTCCACTTACTCTAGCAGACTGTTAAAATAAAAGTATTCACCCAAGAAATGAGGGGGAAAAACAACAAAATAATATTTTAACTTGATGATAAAAATGGCAAGAAGTTGTCAAAAAGTGCTTAAAATTGGAAGAAATTGGTGTTATCATGCCGAATACAGCAGAGTGTTAAACATAATCACTGCTTGCTTTTACCCCACTCTACGAAAATCACAAATTCTCCCTGAAGTGCAGAAAGCGGCAGTTCTTATTACGCTTAGAGTTCACAAACCCCTCAGTTTTGATTTATTTAGCTGCTTTTCTTCCAGAGAAAAAAATGGAGCGTGTGAGCGCAATGAAATCCGATTTATTTTCTGCCTACCTCAATCCAGATTAACAGACATCAACTGGCAACATGTCATCAGGAGAAATTACAATAATAAACTGTGTATCATCAGCATAGATGTGAACATTTCAAGTTTTTTATCTTGAAATGTGTAAATAAGAGAAGGATCTAAAGCTGGAATCCCAACAGTCCTGCTTAATCCGCTAGAACTAGAACTACCGAAGGTAGTCCATGTGGACAACACTCCTATTCCGGCTAGAGATGGCCAAATGGCCTAAGTACCCTTAAGTACCCTTAAGTACCCTGGTAATGGCCTCAACGCATCTCACAGTTGCACAATTGTTCCTTAGACTTCGACTTCGACTTAGACTGACTTTGTTGTCATTTTCAATGCACAGGGTGTATACAGAACGAAATTTCGTTGCATACGGCTCAGGACAATGTTTGAGGTTCCAATGTTGTGAGTAAAATAAAATACAGTATAAAATATGAATATAAATCTAAATATAAAATATAAAGTGCAGGACTGACAGTAAAATAGAAGTCACATAGTGATAGAACCTTGGTCACCCCCCACAAGATTATGACTGAAATAAATGCCATTAGTTCTTGTGAACTAAATAGGTGAAGCAGTCACCTATTTATCCTCCACAGCACAAAAGGCTGCATGCAAATTTGCATGTGCAAAGTCTCCCAGATTTCTTTTGCTTACACTTTTTGCATGATTTTTTTGAGGTGGATCAACACAATTAATTTGGTTAGTTTATTTCTAAACTGTCATTTTATACCCTCTTAGCTTTATTTCAACACTTCATGTATGCTTCAAAACTAGACTGAAGAGCATTACCTACAGGAGATCTGATCTCCTGTTGGTATCATAGATACCCATCCCCAACATGGACTATTCAGACTCCTACCTTCTGGCCTGACGGTCAACGACCACATTTACAATTGAAGAATAGAAGCATAGAAAAATGGATGAATGGAGGCTAATTTGAGCCATCAGTCGTCAGTTTGGACAGGGTCTTTTGGCCCTGTTTCAGCCAGTCTGGGGAGAAATCGAAAACCTAGCCATCCCAGTGTTAATCCAACTCCAGTTTTTTGTCGAGAAAGTCCAGTTTGTTTGGGAAGGTGTGAATGTGCAATTGGACTAAAAAAGCAAAGTGTACTCTTTAAGTGTACTCTTGAATGTATATTTGAACGCTAAGCCGACCAGAGACCGATCCAAAAACAGGAAGCAGACTATGGTGCAGGGAATTCTGGGTAAATACTACCAAAACAAACCCACAAGTTTAGCGTTAGCAGGAGAAATGGCTTGTGGTCGTTTACTGAAGACCAAAGAGAAATACTACAACCGCCAAAATGTCACGCTACTCCGCTTTTGTTTCCATTTAGTGAAGAAGGAAGTTGAGCTCAGTGTCTTCTTCAGAGGTTTTTGTGTCATTTCCTTCGTTAGTTCTTGGTGGAGCGCCCCCACAGGCAAGGAGGGCAACAGGTTTTTGAATTAGCTTGGTTTAATTGACAATGCAGTGTGAAAGAGAACAACAACTGAAAATGTAACGAATGTTGCAACTTCGGTCCACAATTGAACCAAGCCTACCAGATTATGTCGTGGGAAAACATCCTATGATTCACTGCTAATGTTCTGAATAGATTGTGTTTTTATTCTTCATTCAGTGATGCATTTCCTTCCCAAAAAGCATCCAGGTGGTGAGACCTTCAGTCCAGCTCCATGTTTAACTCATGATAACTCCCCTTTACAATCCGGGGTTGTCTCTCTCTCTTTGGTCATGTTCAGATGGCTGACTCATGGCTTCAGTCCCCAAGAGAAAAAAAAACTCACCACCCACTTCCACCTCCATCATAACTAATTAGCTCTGACCAATTAGCACTGTCACTTGTATAGGCTTGATCGGCTGCCTGATCACACCACTCTGGGCAGCTGTCACCTTTTCTTTGACATTAGGCGGTAGATGAAGCCCTCGCCGGCCCATAAGGCGGCGTATCAGGAGTTTATGGAGCCATTTATGTTTCTCTGGTGTGGAGTCAAGCTGCAGTTCCAATACAAGGAAGGTGTCTGGCTCCCTCTAGAGGACAAATGAGTGAAACGTGGCTGGTTTGTGTTGTCAGGGTTGTATCAGATGAGCGTGCTGGAGTCGGCCCCTGTGGGCTCGGTGGTGGGCCGGATCTGGGCCAAGGACAGGGACATTGGCGTCAACGCTGAGATGAAATACAGCATCATCGACGGAGACGGGAGGGACACGTTTGACATCAGCACTGATGCCACCAACCTCTTTGGCATCATCACCGTAAAAAAGGTAAATGTTTCAGCGCAGATATTGATTGATTTGATTAAATAAAGTGTTTTTTATTTTGCTAATTTCTAAATCATATATAATCCTGAGAGGTAGCCATTGGTGCCACAATTTACTGCATATTTTAAATATTATTACATATATACATATATATATATACACTGCTCAAAAAAATAAAGGGAACACTCAAATAACACATCCTAGATCTGAATGAAAGAAATATTCTCATTGAATACTTTGTTCTGTACAAAGTTGAATGTGCTGACAACAAAATCACACAAAAATCATCAATGGAAATCAAATTTATTAACCAATGGAGGCCTGGATTTGGAGCCACACACAAAATTAAAGTGAAATAACACTACACGCCGATCCAACTTTAATGTAATGTCCTTAAAACAAGTCAAAATGAGGCTCAGTATTGTGTGTGGCCTCCACGTGCCTGTATGACCTCCCTACAACGCCTGGGCATGCTCCTGATGAGGTGGCGGATGGTCTCCTGAAGGATCTCCTCCCAGATCTGGACTAAAGCATCCGCCAACTCCTGGACAGTCTGTGGTGCAACGTGACGTTGGTGGATGGAGCGAGACATGATGTCCCAGATGTGCTCAATCGGATTCAGGTCTGGGGAACGGGCTGGCCAGTCCATAGCTTCAATGCCTTCATCTTGCAGGAACTGCTGACACACTCCAGCCACATGAGGTCTAGCATTGTCCTGCATTAGGAGGAACCCAGGGCCAACCGCACCAGCATATGGTCTCACAAGGGGTCTGAGGATCTCATCTCGGTACCTAATGGCAGTCAGGCTACCTCTGGTGAGCACATGGAGGGCTGTGCGGCCCTCCAAAGAAATGCCACCCCACACCATTACTGACCCACTGCCAAACCGGTCATGCTGAAGGATGTTGCAGGCAGCAGACCGCTCTCCAAGGCGTCTCCAGACTCTGTCACGTCTGTCACATGTGCTCAGTGTGAACCTGCTTTCATCTGTGAAGAGCACAAGGCGCCAGTGGCGAATTTGCCAATCCTGGTGTTCTCTGGCAAATGCCATGCGTCCTGCACGGTGTTGGGCTGTGAGCACAACCCCCATCTGTGGACGTCGGGCCCTCATACCATCCTCGTGGAGTCGGTTTCTAACCGTTTGTGCAGACACATGCACATTTGTGGCCTGCTGGAGGTCATTTTGCAGGGCTCTGGCAGTGCTCCTCCTGTTCCTTCTTGCACAAAGGCGGAGGTAGCGGTCCTGCTGCTGGGTTGTTGCCCTCCTACGGCCTCCTCCACGTCTCCTGGTGTACTGGCCTGTCTCCTGGTAGCGCCTCCAGCCTCTGGACACTACGCTGACAGACACAGCAAACCTTCTTGCCACAGCTCGCATTGATGTGCCATCCTGGATGAGCTGCACTACCTGAGCCACTTGTGTGGGTTGTGGAGTCCGTCTCATGCTACCACGAGTGTGAAAGCACCACCAACATTCAAAACTGACCAGAACATCAGCCAGACAGCATAGGTACTGAGAAGTGGTCTGTGGTCCCAACTGCAGAACCACTCCTTTATTGAGTGTGTCTTGCTAATTGCCAATAATTTCCACCTGTTGTCTATTCCATTTGCACAACAGCAGGTGAAATTGATTGTCAATCAGTGTTGCTTCCTAAGTGGACAGTTTGATTTCACAGAAGTTTGATTTACTTGGAGTTATATTGTGTTGTTTAAGTGTTCCCTTTATTTTTTTGAGCAGTGTATATTCAGTAAAATACCAATTCAAAAGCACATTTTTGCTTTGCAGAATAATTATAAACAGACATATTATTGTTAATAGCAAAATATAGTATTTAAAGGTTTCTAATATTATCTTTAATAATCGCAATAATTAATACAAATTATTGTTATTTATTATAACATGAAATGAAGCATTTATACAAGTTATTTTTTACAATTTAAACCAGTAAAAATAAATAAAATATACATGACATGTCACAATTTAAATTTAATTTTGTTTCTACATTTATATGTATTTTCACCTTTTATTTAACTAATAAAGCTTTTAAAAAATATTAAATTGCAGCTTTTAGTTAGATATGTATATGAGTGATATATTAGGACAAATTAATGAAAATATTAATGAAAAATGTATGTAATTTATAGAATTATGCATGCCATTAATTTATAAAAATGTAAAAGGATTCACATAACAACAGCAATATAACATAAGTTTAACAAGAAATATTATTCAATTATTTTCCAAAAAGTTAATATACACAGTATAAATAATAAAAATAAACATACTTGCCTTTAATAAAAAATAACTTTTTAAGTTATTGACCCACTTAAGGGCTTAAACTAATTTCCGCCTCAGTTAGTGGCATGAATGAAATGCGGCCATTTTGCTTTCCATGTAACTCAAGCCCCATAATCCAGATTATCTGCTTCTCTGTTCAAGCCGTTAAACTTCGAGAACAAGCCAAGCTACACCCTGAAGGTGGAGGGAGCCAACACCCACCTGGACCCGACCTTCCGGCACCGCGGCCCCTTCAAGGACGTCACCATCGTTCACGTGAGCGTGGAGGACGTGGACGAGCCCCCGCTGTTCGGCTCGCCGTCGTACTACATCGAGCTTCTGGAAGACGCCGAGATCGGGACAGTGGTGAAGACGGTGTCGGCGCGAGATCCTGACGCTGCCAACAACACAGTGAGGTGAGAAGAAGAAGAAAAAACACATTCACACTAAACAGTTTTTTATTTTCTCCTTTTACAAATTCACAGTTTTTGTTTGTGATTATTTCAGGCAGTATTTTTCTCAGGTTGATCTACGTCAGTTTCCCAAGACTACAAAAGTTTTTTGGATTCATTTAGGTTTTTTTTCAGATAAAGTTTAAAACAAATGTAATTTCACTTCATCTCAACATATGAATAAAAAGAAAAGGTCGTTTTTTCCAAAGAAAATCTTTAATTCTCTTATGTTTGGCAAATACAAATAAAGAAAACACTCAAGGTGCATTCAAATGCAAATGTCAGGGGGGAAAAAACAAGATATAAACAAAGCGGTTTCAAACTTATTGCAACTGATTTCTATTTAAAAACAGAAAAATATTGAAACTAACAAGTATTTTTTTAAGGTCAGAATTAAATCTCTCTATAAATTAAGCAAATTTACCAGACTAAGTCTTTCAATCAGTTTCAAAGTATCCAAGTGCTTAAATGATATGTAATGTTACCTTTGCACCAGCAGAGGGCAGAATTATAACACACATTAAAGCTGATCACAGATGAAGCCCCATAAAGAAAAAACTACTGACCAATATGAGCTTTTAGTAGATAAAAATAACCAGTTTGACCAGTTTGAAACCTAACCAGTACTTTTTGTGTTTTGTAAAAACAGATGTTGGTGTTCAGATTGAACCATTCATAAACTGATTAGACATAAATCTCTTAATTAGGTTAATAGTGATAGGAAGGAATCTCAGCTCCCCTATAAAACTTCAATTAGCTTTAAGATTAACTAAATGAAATTATTTATCATACATTTTTTTCCTAAATCTGTCATTTTGCATCACTTGCCGTCGTTTTAATTAAAGAGAGGAAAAGGTAGCAATTTTTAATTATTGTTCGTATAGTAACATGAACATGTTTATGTCCAAATGTAATTAATGGGTTAGTATTTTAGTCAAATTTTTTTATTTATTTTTTTTAACTAACGATTTTTAGCTATTGTTCATATACTAACATTTTTTTTGTTCAAAAAATGGAGTTTATGTAATTCACGCGCTAGTATTTTGTGTTATGTTGATTTAATATCTTTTAAAAAAGATTTTTATAATTTTCCAATGCTCTTAATGAAAAAATATCTAAACATCTACTAAGGAATGTCAAATTAGTGCCACATTAAAACGCATTAGAGTTTTTTGATCTTTGTGGATTCTTTTAATTTAGTTTAAAAAGATGCACTGATAATTTAATACATACATTGTAAATGTTTGCTCTTAAACTTTAGAAAAGAAATACTAACAATAATCTCCATCACTGATTGACAGGACCATAATTTTTTAAACATTAAAAAAGCATTACACCAGTTTCATAATTTCTGAAGGTTTGTGACTAAATTAAGAAAGTTTTCTTCTTTAATCATGGCTTCTTCATGTCAGTTTGCTGAAAAAAGGAAAAAATTCAGCACAGTTTTTCTGTATCGGACGATATTAAACCTCAGATATCTGTATCGCTATCAAAAGTGAAAAAAGTGGATCGGTGCATCCTTGTGCATTTAAGTGTGCAGTAGTAGCGCAAAGTTATCAAATTCATTTGTAATTCAATAGATTTATGTCTGTGTTTAAAGAGAAACATCTTAAGTCAATTCAGCGCTGTTTTTTGATATTGGATCGTATCGGACGATACTAAACCTCAGATAATGTTAACGATGTCGGAATTGAAAAAGTGGATCCCTTGTACAGTACATACTTAAAAATTCTCCACAGGAAAGAGTTAGTGAAATTTGTCTTTGTAGAAATGATCTCACTTTGAGAATCTGTCATATTCAGTTGTCAGCAACCTGCTCCTTCCTCTGGGTATCTTGCTTGAGCTCGGCTCACTCAGAGGAGCTGTTGTTGGAAATCGGCCCACAGTGACAGAAGATGAGCCAAAGCAGCTCTCTGCAGGTTTGTGTTTTCCTGCCGCCTGTTTGGCACGGGGAGCAGATACTCTGATTAAGCCTCCGATCAGGAACGCCGTCTCCTCGCTGCGCCTGCAGAAGCTGCCAGACGCCTTATCTCCCCGCCGCACACACACATGCACACGCAGCATCGGATACAAACGCACGGCGGCCCTCAGACAGGATTACAGCACCACCAAAAAAATAAAACACGCAGAAGTGCACTTTATACAGTGCTGATGTGTTGATATCTGTGCAAAATCCAAATCTTATCAAGTATTTTTCTTCTAGTTTCTAGTAAAAATATCCTAGCACACTTGACATAGAACAAAATTCATAATAAAATTACTCAAGTAAAAGTAAAAAGTACAGCAGAGTAAAAATACTCCTAACATTACATTTTTTCAAAAAAGTTAATGCAATTCAGTAAATGTAACTAGTTACTACCCAAAACAAAACAATATTAAGTGAATTTTTCTGCCAATGGAACAAGTACTTTTTCATCAATATTAATGAGTTATTGACTTGAAATGAGCACTAGACTAAAAACTCTTCATAAGACAGTTTATTTGCAGTGTACCCATTGATTGAGGTGTCATTTTTTGGTTTACAGGTACTCCATCGACAGGAGCAGCGACCCCAAAAAATTCTTCTACATTGAAATCACTTCCGGGACGCTGATGACGGTGCGTTCGCTGGACAGAGAGGAGGTGGGATGGCACAACATCACAGTCCTGGCCATGGAGATGAGTGAGTAGAAAATAAGCTAAAGTAACTCCACCAAAATCAGAATGTGACTCAATTTGTAGCAGAAATACTTCCTAAAGATCTGGAACAGTATTTCTAAAACTGTGGCCACCTAGTGGTCTGCAAGGTACTGCATATAAACCACCGTTTATTTGTTGTGACGTCAGCTCAAAGACCGATGCCACAGCTAGCTTGCAAAAGATTGTGTTTAAAAGTAAGAATGACTAAGTAAAAGTAGGGAAAACTGAAGATATTGGTAGAAAGAAAACAACCCCAGGATTACTTATATGACCAAAGGAAGTACCAAGTCACCTTCATCCTTCATCCATTGGCTTTGTTTGTCTGGAAGAGTCTTTGTTTGCTCGACACACCTTAAAGGAGGCAGTAATGGATTCACCGGCTGATTAAATAAGTTCTCGCGTGGCGGCTAATTGAAAATGAGACGTTGAGGGCAACAGTAGGAAGACCTGGTGATGCAGAGCATGGCGGGAAGGAGGAAACAATGACAAGGCAGAACAAGAATCAACAGGGAGAACAAAGGGAAGCCGATTGATTTAGAGAACAGGCAAAATAAAGTTACACGCTTCCTCCAGTTTTACTCTCAATGCTTCTGTCGCTTTTTGCTCACAATGCGGTGGGTGGGTGGGTAGGATGCTTTCATTTATATAATAGACCAAAAACTTTACGTATATTAATGTGTTAGATTTAGTTCTGGGCTTTGACTAGACCATTTCGACTGAGAATCCAGTCTGACTGAGCTTGAGCTAAGTTGGTGAAAATCCAAAAAAGGTGTAAAATACTGATAAATGGGGCTGATTTTAAATATGCTACAAAGCAAAACACTTCAAATCATCTATTATTTTCCTTTACAGTGACCCAACTGTTATGCACCTCTTTGAGTTTGTCCATCACATAAAATCCCAAATAAGTACATTGAAGGTTGAAGCTATAAAGACAAAAGTATAGAAAAGTTTAAAAATACTTTTTCAAACCAATGTAAGATGCATTTTAGTCAAAAGAAAAAAAATCTAATTGTATCAGCAGCAAAATTTAAAAAATGACAACCAACTTGATTTTTTTCCTTTGAGAAGACATCAGTAAATAAAAGAAATGTTGACATTTAAAGTGGGCGGAGCAATCCCACTCTGTAGGTCGGACATTATTAGACCCTGTGGAGCTTTGACCTCCAGAATCAAAGTCACATTGCTGACTGAGCGATCATGTGATAAAACCTGAGAAAGTAGTTACCGCCCTCTAATTGTATTTTTATAGCCCATTACACAGTTGGTTAAGGTATGCAAATCGCTGACTGTAATGAAGAGTAATAGAATTGTGATGGGAGCGTGAGAAGCGGTAATGTGCTGCGGGTTGGTAGTAAATGAGGGGAAGATTAAGCAAGTCCCACCGGGAGCTCAACACCTTACAGCATCTTTGTGTTTTTTGCAGATAACCCCAAGCAGATCGCGAGCGTGTCTGTGGCTGTGAGGGTGCTGGACGTCAACGACAATCCACCGTCACTGTCGCATTACTTGGAGACGTTTGTGTGTGAAAACGCCAAAGCAGGACAGGTACGGAGACCAAAGTTAGAAATCTAACGGTTTGGTTCATTCACACTTACACAAGTGAGAATTGTGTTGAATGGGCGGCATCATGCGATTCTTAAAACATCAGTGGATGCCGTTTGAAAGGAGTCTTGCTATTTCCACCAGCTGCTCAACAGGTTTTTGGTGTTAAAGGTTGACAGAAAATTTTAAAATATGACTTTGTAATTATGTGTTATTGGAAGATATTATTGACGACATCAGCTGAAGTCCAAAAAAAGTGAAACAATAAAATAAAATCACCAATTTTTTTACACTTTAGTGGATCTTAAACAAGCTGTGCGGTCCTGGTTACATTTAAAAGTAGAGTAGATTAAAAATTAACATTACCTATAACGGTCCATAATAAGTCACTAGTCACTAATAGGCAGTAAGCAATAAATCAAATCATAAAACAAGCTCAATAATTTCCATGTGCATGATTTATCGTTTTTCTCTTTTCTTTCTCTTTCTGCCAAAAACTGGATGGTAAAAGTCTTCAATCTGGTGCTTTTTTTTAAGGAAAGTTTTGTTTACAGAGACTTCATAATTCATGTTATTTGTTGTCCTGTCTTTTGTTTATTTTGGATATTTAAAATGTCTTCCAGTTCCATTAGAATTTAAAGTTTATTGATCTTTTAGAATATGCTACTGTTACTATTATATTACTGGAGAATGTTCTGTTATTCCATAATTATCCAGTAAAATCCAGTGAAACTCTGCAGTTCAGAGCAGTAGTCACACCTGTCGCTGTGTTCCAGCTGATCCAGACCGTGACGGCGGTGGATCCAGACGAACCTCTGGGGGGCCAACGCTTCTACTACAGCTTGGCTCCGGAGGCCGCCAACAACCCCAACTTCACGCTGAGAGACAACCAAGGTAGATGATCTGAAACACTGAGTGTGGCGGCGTTAGCTGCACGGAGCCGATCCCAACTGTCCCTGCCGCTGCCAGGACAAACGAAGCTCCCACATGGAGCAGCAGCTCAGGCAGCTCTGCCTGAACTCCCTACTGTCTACTGTATGAAGGCAACTGCAAAAAACAAAATATTACCAAGTAGTTTTGGTCCAGTTTCTAGTGCAAATATCTTAGTACATTAGAAATAAGACAAAACTAACTTATAACTAACTTTTCATTAGGTATAGGAATTTGTTTTAAATAAATAATTCCTTAATATTGCTAAAATAAAAAAAAAAACAAAGTTAGTTCCACTGGCAGATTATTTCACTTATAACAAGAAATTTTTCCCATGTCCAACAAGAAATAAATTAATTGCATGATAAATAAAAATGAACTTGACCATTTCCATCCTAATGATTAATATTTTACAGCAATTTTATCTACAGATATAATCTATTTCATTTATTGTATTGATTGTGTTTATTTCTGGTTTTAATTGTTGTAATTGGTCGTCTTGTTTGTTTTTCTTTTTTTTTAAATAGTCCCCGTGTTAAGTGTTATTAATTCAAGTTTATTGATCTTTGAGAGGGAAAACTTGCATTATTATGCAAGTTAATTACAAATGGTCTCAAAACAACAATATTATAGTTGTAATTTCTTGTTGTAATCTATTAACCGATTAATAATTGGACAGAACCATAATAAATGAAACATTGACCAAAAGTTTGATGCGTAACGATGGCCTTTGATAAAATGTAATGTTTACTGTGTGTGTAATGTGTTGTCTTTCATAACTTTGTGTTTTTATCAATCAATCAAGTTTATTTGTATAACACATTTCAGCAGCAAGGTGGTTCAAGGTACTGTACATAATGAAAACAGAAAATTACAAAGTGATAAAGAAAACACCATACAGTCAACAATTGAACAAACATTACATTTTGATGAGTTCCATCACTCAAATTCATGCACAACAAATATGTTGGTCAATATTTCATTTATTATGGTTTCTATGATGTAAAGCTCTTTAAACTGCGTTGTTGCTGAAATGTGCTATACAAATAAAGTTGGTTGACTGATTGAAAGCAAAAGCTGCTTAATAATTTTTTTTTTTTTACGTAATTCGAACCTGGTGAAGCTAAATCTGAATCTGCCAGAACTGTTTCAGATAAATAAGTTTTATCTGATACATATTTTCAGATAAAAAGGTTTATTTTATCTTAAATGAATACTGTATGTATTAATTGTACAGTTTTGGTTCAATGATTGCTTTAACTGTGTTGTTTTTACAGCAAATGGCCTTTTTTTTTTGAGTCTTGTCGATTGGGAAATTAGTCAACGATGATTTCAATAATTGATTAGTCACGATTAATCGTTTCATCCCTAACAGATTCACAGTGCCTCTTGAGCTTCTTATGCTACATTACTGTGCAGAAATTATCCAACTCAGAAGGTCTCCAGTAAGAAGAGATCTATTGATAAAGACGACTTTAAAAATGTCCACCGAATGGACTAAGACTTTCACCTTTCCTACAGTCAGCTGTCAGAGCTGAACCTTATCTCTGCTGTCTCCAGACAACACGGCGTGGATCCTGACGCGCCGCGGCGGCTGGTCCCAGCAGGACCAGACCGTCTTCTACCTGCCCATCTTCGTGTCCGATGGCGAGCAGCCGATGCAGACCAGCACCAGTACTCTGACCATCCGGGTGTGCAGCTGCGACCAGGAGGGAAATGTCATGTCGTGCAACGCCGAGGCCTACAGCCTGCCTGCCAGTCTCAGCAAAGGAGCGCTCATTGCTATTCTGGCCTGCATCTTCGTCCTGCTGGGTGAGTGAGCAGCTGGTGCTGCAACTTGTGCTAAAAAACCTTCCAGAACAAGTCGTTTCTTGTGGTTTTCCTTGAATAAAGTCACCAGTGGCTCCTTAAACCTTCTCCAATGGCTCTTAATAACTTAGCTAAATATTAAAAGGAACCAGTTTTACATTTATATACAGATATTAACGTTGAGCAATTAATTGATTTCAACAATTATTCATATTTGACGATTTAATTTGAAAAAATCCAGATTTTCAAAAATTAAATCTTTAAACACCAAAATTTTGAATATTTCCCATTGTACTACAGTAGATTTTAGTTTTGTAAGGGATGACAGCTGTAATTCCTGTCTAAGGTGGTAGTACAACTGTTAAAAATATAAAAAATGTATAGTACAAAAATGTAAAAAATTTTACATAAATATTCTTGTAAGGTTTTGTACTGATTTCCAATTTTTTTTTTTCTTTTCACCAGTGATGATTCTCCTCATGCTTTCCCTGCGGACACATCGTAAAAAGCCCTACCTCTGCGATGAGGAGGAGAACGTGCACGAGAACATCGTACGCTATGACGACGAAGGCGGCGGTGAGGAGGACACCGAGGCCTTCGACATCGCCGCCATGTGGAACCCCAGGGAAGTGCACCATCCTCTAGGCAAGATACGGCAAGACATGATGCCGGAGATTGAGAGCCTGTCGCGCTATGTCCCTCAGCCGTGCGTGATCGGTGTGGGCAGTGGCGAAGACAGCAACGTCCAAGGCTATGTGCTGGCGAAGCTCCTGGAGGCCGACCTGGACCCGTGCGCGCCGCCGTATGACTCCCTGCAGACGTACGCGTATGAAGGCGAAGGCTCGGTGGCCGAGTCGCTCAGCTCGCTGCAGTCGGGAACGTCGAACGCCGACCATGAGTACGACTACCTGAACGACTGGGGGCCACGCTTTAAAAAACTGGCAGAGATGTACGGAGTGCTGGAGACAAACACGCCTCCCATGTGGTAGAAGGAGAAGAAAGGCAAAACACAAATGAGAAGACAAAGCTGGGACGCCCGTATTCTACATCCGAAGGCTGGATTATCAGCAGCCTTGAAGGCCTTCACGCCTGCAGAGGCAGTCTGAGCTGGGTTTAAATCTTCTTCAAAGATGGGCTGGATTTTTGGGCCTCATGGGGCCCAGTAGAGGAACAGCTTCAAAGCACACGTTAACCCCCTTCTCGGGTCTGAAACACCCAGACAGCGCCCCTTTGGTTCAAAGTGTTTGAGCTGGAGATAAAAACTCCCTACACCACAGAGATGTTTTCTTCTGAGAGAAAATCAGTGTTTTGATGTGTTTTTGGTCCTAATTTACTCCTTTGTTTCAACTTTTGTATTTATGTTTTAATTTATTTGGGTTCTTCAACTAGCACTGTGCGTAAACTTTAAAAACATCACATATGTTGTGACAGTAGACACCTTCGGTTTGCTAGAAAGGAGCTTTCAATGCTTCTAAAAGTCACACTCATTGGTATAAATTACCATTTGGTATAAATTACTGGACTGGACATTGCGTCACTATCATGTCAGTGAAATTTGTATGCAATGAGTCGCGAATATCAGTTGGGAAAATGACATGATCACAAAGAATTTTTAAAAAGAACACCATGTTTTGATATTAATTGTCAACACTAAAAAGAAGGAAGTAGGTCAGTTATTCTAGCTTGACTTTGTTAACCGTAACATTCCAATGTGTTTCGGTTCAATTATCGCTAAAATAAGGCAACCCACACACCATTCTGACAGATTATCAGTAGAGCAGGTGTGAAACGAAGAAAACGAGTGATTTAGAGTTGTTTATCAGTGTTATCTGCACTGGTGCACTGCAGCTGCTGTAATTTCTAAAAGTTCAATAAACGACAGAAGCTGAGCTAGATGCCTTGTTTGTTTGTAGAATGTCGCAATATTCATAACAATCATCAAAATGGATTAAATATTTCATAAAGTAAAGCAGCAATTATGTAAAATTAAACTATTGTCCAAGATAAAGGAGAAATTTGTTTAGTCCTCTCTTGCATCTTGACTGAACAGAGAGAAACCAAACTGTTTACAAATGTATATCTAGGGAGAATACATACTGTACATATTAGGCCTGTCACGATAGCAAATTTTGCTCAACGATTAATTGTCTCAAAAATTATTGCGATAAACGATAATATTGTTTGAAGACCTTTTTACACTGATTTAATGGAAATGACGTAATAATCCATGCGATTTCCTGCCAAAGATAGATACACTTTATTTTCAAAAGAACACTAAACACTGGAGCTGATAAACAAAATAAACAAAACAACCAAAAACTAAAATAAAATGGATTCTCAGTCTCCATTAACAAAAAATGTACTTGAATAAAAAAACTAAACAACATAAAGCCAAAGTGGAAATAAATACTGCATTCAACCAAAAGAGTGCAGATTATGAAGTCTGTATATTATGTTGCCCTTCAGTAATAATTAGATTTAAATAGAGAAGATGGGCACATCGACTACCTGATGCAATAGTTCACACTACACGATTTTTTGCTGCTATTTTTCCCCTTACAACAATATTAGAACGTTGGTCTTTCTAAGATTGTGTGGTGTGTTACGGTAGATCGTCGTGGCCACTCCGATCTAAATCAGGGTTTTTCCCCGACTGGGAGCGTTAAAGCAGCCTGTTGAATGTGACAGGTAGCCAATCAGAAAGCGCGGATTCTCCTCCGCGCTCTCTGAGGGGAAATTACGGAGGGAATCCCAAACAGCTGACAAGGCGCAACCCGAAGTCCAGCAGACATTGGAGATGATATGTGGAAACAACATTAATGTTTATTCAACATGCAAAGAATATAGAAATGACAAGAGGAGGAGTTGGAGCGAAATTGCTACCGCAGTTGATAAACCCGGTAACTTTTCAGCTGTTCTTCGTTAACATGACGTAAATAGGTTATAATGATTTTCATTCAGTCAGGACTTTATGCTGACACTAGCAACATCAATTGCAGGTAGACTGTAGTAAAGCATTGATTAATGCCTGGTTTTAAAATTAGTTAACTGAACTTGTGGCCATTATTTTGTGCCCATTGTTGGACACCACACGGCAGGAACGAACCCGATCGAACCGTTATACCTAGGATTTCTGTCGGGTAATGTGTGGTCTGTCAGGGTTTGAAAATGGGCCGACAATCGGCCGACAGCTATAAGATCGTGTAGTGTGCGCTGGGCTTTACACTAAGTAAAATGAGGAAGGGGGAGTCAGTGGAGAGCACCGGAGTTGAGCCTTTTTTCATTCCATGTCATCAACAGAAAGAGAAAAAGGCCGGAAGAGACGATAATGCCGATAATTAAAATGACGTCGATAGTTTTAATTTATCGTACGATTAATTGATTTACCGTTTATCGCGACAGGCCTAGTACATATTAAAACATTTTCAGCTTTAAATTAAGACATTCATAAAAATCAGATAAGAAATAAGGCCGTTTCCATTTCAAATGTGGGCTAAACGTTCTGCTAATGTCAAAAAACCCACAATTTTGCAGCTGCGGTGTTTCCATTAAATGCGAACACAATTAACACAATTAAAATCACACATGACTAACTTTGTTCACAGGAGAAGTCCTGAAAAAATATGCCATGCCATCATACTCCTACTACTTCTTTCTTGTTTATTTCTGCCAGTAGTAACATCCGATTGTTGATCATGTGATTCCTGTGATGCAAAAAAGTGTTTCCATTGCAGTTTTGCAAAATAAACTAATTTTAATACAGACAAAAAGATTCACTTGATGCTAACGCAAAAACGTCTTAAAAAAAGTATTTCTTTTTTCCAAAATTGCCATGGCAAAACCCATGCCTTATTTGGTTAATTGCCATTAACCAAATTTATCTTTGTAATTTGACTTATGTGGTCAATGGAAACGCAGCTGGTACGGCTTGTGGACATGACTCAGTGCATAGAAATGGCAACACTACCTATTCCGGCTAATAAATTATGTCCAATCCAGTAATATACATCGATGGTAACGCTGTATTCTCATAAGGGTCTTTGATGTGTCTATTGTGATATTGTCTGTCATTTTTCACCCTTTTGTATTAATTCCCAGTTTTCTTGAAAGCATAAAGATGTTGCCATGAGGCCGGGTGGAGGTTTATCTCGACAGAAATCTGAACGAGCACACGACCAAGTAGCCTTTCGTTTCCGATCCCACCGCCGTGCCAAACGGAGTCCGACAGCGGAGAGGCTCCAACCGTCACGTTGCTTTTCTCTGGTGGAACCCTCCAACCGTTTGGGCTGCAGGGACACTGATCAACCTGCAATAAGTGCCAAATGTATAAAGAACAAAAAAGACTTTTAAGGAAAAAAAAGAATCCAAGAGAGACGGAAACACCAAAATATGAAAAAAGGATTTTAGAAACTGAGAAAGATGTAAAAAGTGCTTTTTCATTATTGAATTGGGCAGATTTACTTGAATTCAATATGGTGAGTCATACTACACTAAGTGGTATGTGAATGTAGATATTTTTTGTATTCTCGTTAATAAAAGCTTTTCTAAAAAATGTTTGTTGTTGAACAATAATTAAGCCAAAGTTTAGAGTGAGCACCTCCATAAACACACCACGAGCAAAGACAACAGCAGTGGTGTTAGGGGGCAACTGGGCAATTATTTGATATTCAAAATGTACCCAGTCCAAAAATACTTTAATTATGCAAACAAACAAAGAGGTATGAATTATTATTCCTTGAAAAGTTCTTGACTTATGGTTAGCACTCTTTTGCCTTGTTATGAATGAGTGGTCTGCACGAAATGAAAACAAAAATGGAGTGGCGTCAGATTTTAGCGGTTGTAGGATTTATCTTTTGTTGTTGGTAAAAGAACACGAGATATTTTTCCCGTTAGTGCTAGACTCTTACATTTGTTTTGGATGTATCTACCCAGAATTCCCAGCGCTGTAGTTCATTTCCTGCTTTAGGAGTGGTCTCCAGTCTGTTTGGCGTTCACATAAGCATCCGAACTGCACCAGAATTCACTTCAACTAAACATAAACCTATGTTCGTAGGCAGATCAGAGATTGCTTTTTTGGTTGATTACGTATTCAGACTTCCCCAAACAAACAAGACATTTTAATAAAATGCAATGGAGTTGGATTAAAGCGGACCAAACAGGGCTAGTGTGAATGCCTATTAGGGTTAAGAGGTAACCAAAAACTTGGTTGGTTTTGTACTAGTCAAGAGATGCTTTCAGAGTAGGTCTGATCTTTAAACGTCTGACATGTCTGGATTTTGATGTAATTTCCTTGTTTTTGCTACTGTACCCCAATGACAATATGTGGAAAAGAAAGTTGAACTGTTTCATATTCTTTGAATGTCATTTTGTAGTTTCCCAAACTGTCAAAGACGAGAAGGAGAATCTGCACTCCCTTCTACTGTATTCTCATCTCTTCAGCACACATCTCTTGTCATTTTTCAGCACATACAGCTCACAACCCAGAGCCTCTTTCCTCCTCACTGCCCTGCTCTGCACCATCCAGCAGTATAAATTAATCCCTTACATCCAGATGCAACACCACAGCATCCTCTCCTTCACGTTTGCCCCGTTGTCGACGCCTCCCACGGCCATTTTTAAGAAAGAGCTTTGCCACCGAAAGGCTCTGTGGGGCTAATTTTGTCTTAAGCTCCACTGCTCTCCCTAACAGACAATGGAGCTCAAACGCTTCACGATAATAAGAAGCCTTGCAGCTCTTATCCTACTGAGGGTAAACCGCGGCAAACCCACTGAATCATCCCCTAATGCCGAATAGAAAAACACTTCGCCCTGCTGGAAATTAGGGCATGGAAAGAAAACTCCCAGGCTCTGGAGAGAAGAGCAGGTCAAGCCAATCTGACACATGAAGAGTGAAACGTACATTTGAAGACCCAGTCATGTCCTCCAAATATTCTCTTCCTTCTAGCAAACAGTGTATTAGTTCACACATCTCACACAAACTGTCAAATATGCCGGTGGAGAGTTGATGATTTGAGCTGATTATGTATTCATGGGACAAAGGCAACTTGAGATGTTTTCTCACCAACAGACTTGGTTCAATTGGGGGACCAAACAGTTCTCTTCCACACTGCACTGAGTCAAACCAACCAAACTAACTGAAAAAGCTGTTCCTCTCCTTGCCTCTGTGGGTCGCTGCATCAAGAACCACTTAAGAAAACAACACAAAAACCTCTGAAGAAGACACTGACTGCAAGTTCCTTCTTCACAAAATGTAAACAAAAATGGAGCGGCATCAGATTTTAGTCATTGGAGGATTTCACCTTTGTTTCTGGCAAAAGACCATTTGGGCTTTCCTCCGCTAGCACTAAACTTGCATGTTTGTTTTGGTTGTATTCTCCCAAAATGCCCAACTTTATGACTATTAGTGACTTTGTAGAGACATAAATATTCTGTAATTATATTTAATTAATGAATTAAATACATGTCATTTTTTCTTGGTTTGTTTGATTTCTGTTTCTTAGGTCTTTTGTTTTTTCCCATAAATAATGTCAGTGGAAGCTCAAAATATAGTCTGACACATTTTCGGTCCTCACTAAAAGATTTAAATAACGTTTACTATCGATATATTTATAGAGATATAAATATGCTGTATTTGAGATTAGTTTATGAATTAAAAATAATATGTATATATATACTTTTCGTTTACTTTTTGGTTTTGGTTTTTCCTAATATTGTTAGTTGCAGGTCAAGATATAGACAGAAACATTTCTTTATTTCAGCCGTTTCAGTCCTCTGACTTCTGTAGATAACCAAATATAGATTTCCTATAAACGGCTTCAGTCTCTTCAGAGTTTGTCCTTGACGTGTCTGCTCTGTCCTTCATCTGATCTGAGCAGGATATTGAGACAGAAATAAATGTCTGAGCAGCACCAGCACCTTTTTGTAAAACTCTGAACTCCTGTGTTTTAGTTTGGGGAAAATATGAATATATTCTGCTAAGGCAGTGCCCTGCAGTTATTTCACACAAATTAAAATCCCATTTCCTTTCATTACATGAGAACTTAATTCTATTAGTTCCACTGAAAAACATTTCAGCAGTCAGCAGCGGCCAGGTCTGAGGAGGCTTTAAGGGGCGAGAAGTCCTGATAAAGTGCTTCAGAGGTCAGTCGCCATCGCCGGGTGAAGGAGAGGGCGGAGGATTCGCCTCAGGCTACGCCATCAAACAGGAGGATGAAGAGCAGGAGCTGTCATCATCGGTCTGGGATTACAGGATTTCACAGGGGAGCTGCCAGCAGACGTCACTCTGCATCCTCCAAGCACTTCACAGAAAACCAGCAGCTGCATGAAGCTGCTCTCCAAGATAAGTCTTTATCTTCTGATTCACCTCATTCAGAAAGTGGAGTTTTACCGATTATTTATTCCAGTGTGAATCCAAATTGATCGGTAAAGCAATGACCTTTAGGAAATTAAATCTCAATGTTGGGACACAACTGGGTCTGCTAAGATAAATTTCCTGGACAAATTGTCGGCGATATTACTGCGATAAACTTTCATATTGTTGTTTTGAGACCATTTTCAACTAGTTTAATGGTAATAATGGCATAATAATGCAAGAACACATTTTCAGAGATCAAGAAATTTTTAATTGTAATGAATCTTTAATTTTCTGAGTTTCAAAACTCAAAATTTTCAACTTTTGGAGCTGAGAACGTTCCACGTTTTTGTCTAGAAAATTTTCTGATATTAATCTAAAAATTTCAGATTTTTTTGATAGAAATTTACTCCTTTTTTCTATTTACAATAACAATAATATCCCATTTTACATATGACATTTTCTGGCAATATGGCTATTTTTTTTATTAGAATAGACTAACTCTGAATGTCCTGATTTTTTTCTTGTTACCTCTACGAGTAGTTAGGTAAGATTCAGTTTCAAAAGATTCCTAAACAACAAAGATATTTGTCTTCAAAAGGATAAACTGAAACATGTCAAGAAAATAAAATATTGTTAAATGACCTTTTTTTTTTTTTTTTAGAAAACCAGTCTAAAAAGCTACAATTATTAAAAATAACTCACAATCTTTTTTGTCTTCCCTATTCTTCTCAACAACTGATCTAAATGTTATGCTTTTGCAGCTTTCCCATCCTAGGATCTACTGAGACAGAGCAGCAGTTGTAACAGCTGGATAAACATGCAGGTCTATCTGATGGATAAGTCCATCCACTGAAGTCCGGATAAAGCCGGATTTGGGGTCAGAAATTGCTTATCTAAACAGAGAGCTGCATGACACCTGCTCTGAGAATTACACATTTTTGTTGTGAGCGTAGCATCCTTTAATCTGCCACGCCACCCATCCAGCCTCCATGGTGCATTTATTAAGACGGACAGGCGTAAACAGATCAATGGCTCTCTGGGAGGCAGAGATGGAGGCTCAGATGCTAGCAGTAGCAGCTTCTACAAAAATGTGAATCAGGTGTTACTGACAGTACTGCTGAGATACTGTAGCACCAGTAGGAACGTTTTACATCATGAGCTACATTGAGCTCAAGGGTATACTAATGACAAAAGGTGCAGAAAAAAATAATATATTCGTTGGGGAATCGCAATTCCTAGTTCTGGGAATTTTACATTTTAATATAAGTTCACTTTGGTTAGGACAAGAAAGTCTGCATTTTGTTTAAAGGTAAAGTTTTGGAGATTTATAAAACATAAATGTGCTACAACTGGGTCTGTCACGACAAATCTTTCTTAATGATGAATTGTCCCAGAAGTTATTGCTATAAACAATAACATTTAGGCCTGTCACGATAACAAATTTTGCTGAGCGATTAATTGTCTCAAAAATTATTGCGATAAACAATAATATTATTTGAAGACCTATTTACACTGATTTAATGGAAATGACGTAATAATCCATGCGATTTCCTGCCAAAGATAGATACACTTTATTTTCAAAAGAACACTAAACACTGGAACTGATAAACAAAATAAACAAAACAACCAAAAACTAAAATAAAAATGGATTCTCAGTCTCCATTAACAAAAAATGTACTTGAATAAAAACTAAACAACATAAAGCCAAAGTGGAAATAAATACTGCATACAACCAAAAGAGTGCAGATTATGAAGTCTGTATATTATGTTGCCCTTCAGGAATAACTGGATTTAAGTAGAGAAAATGGGCACATCGACTACCTGATGCAATAGTTCACACTACATGGGTTTTTTTGCCCCGATTTTCCCCTTAGGACAATCTTAGAACGGCCGACGTTCTAAGATTGTCGCTTGCGATTTCATAACCGATCATCCGCTCCGATCTAAATCAGGGGTTTTCCCCGACTGGGAGCCTTAAAGCAGCCTGTTGAATGTGACAGGTAGCCAATCAGAAAGCGTGGATTCTCCTCGTGCTTTCTGAGGGGAATCCCAAACAGCTGACAACTCAAAGTCCAGCAACATTGGAGAGGATATGTGGAAACAACATTAATGTTTATTCAACATTTTGTGCAAAGAATACAAAAATGACAAGGGGAGGAGTTGGAGCAAAATTGCTACAGCAGTTGATAAACCCGGTAACTTTTCAGCTGTTCTTCGTTAACGCGACATAAATAGGTTATAATGATTTTCATTCAATCAGGACTGACACTAGCCACATGCATTGCAGGTAGATTGTAGTAAAGCATTGATTAATGCCTGGTTTTAAAATTAGTTAACTGGACTACAAGCCATTATTTTGTGCCCATTGTTGGACACCACAGGGCAGGAACGAACCCGATCGAACCGTTATACCTAGGATTTCTGTGGGCTAATGTGTGGTCTCAGGTTTTGAAAATGGGCCGACAATCCGACAGCTCTAAGATCGTGTCGTGTGCACTGGGCTTTACACTAAGAATATAAGGAAGGGAGGGTCAGTGGAGAGCACCGGAGTTGAGCCTTTTTTCATTCCATGTCATCAACAGAAAGAGAAAAAGGCCGGAAGAGACGATAATGCCGATAATTAAAATGACGTCGATAGTTTTAATTTATCGTACGATTTATTGATTTATCGTTTATCGCGACAGGCCTAATAACATTGCTGTTTTGATACCATTTTCAAGTAATATCACTGTAATGGCATAATAATGCAAGAACATATTTTCAGAGCTCAATAAACTAACTTCTATAGAAAATAACATTTTAACATAAGTAAATGTGATTAAATTAAGGCTGCACAATCAGTGGGTGCAAAGACTTTTTGGAGAACAAAAATAATAGCTAGCTAACATATTCTAAATGTTAAAAACTTGCATTTTTATGCTAATGTAATATTTAGCTAGTTGGACAGAGTCTCATGGCAGATGTTCACACCAGACACTAATGACGTTACCCAAACTGCTAAAGGTCACAGAGTGATGGAAGCAGATGACAAACGGAGAAAAGAGGAAAATAGGCAGCTAATGTCACCAATGCAAGATTTCCTGACACTGACATTTATTCTATTAGCCACTTGGAAAAAATTTAAAGAGTAAGGAAAAATTGCTTCCAACAGTGCAAGGAATCTACGGTACCATACTGAAATTCGAAGTCCAGACAGGCAACAATGCTAATAGCTGCAAAAATGTGGAGTCCCCACAATAGTTTTGGAAAACAACAAGTGAAAACAATTTGGAAAAGAAACATTATCAAACAGAGGGACTGCAAAGGGATATCATACAGACACATTGACACATCCGGAAGTTTTGCGCATGTGCACAATGCTGCAGGACGAAAAGACGATTTTTTACAATCTCGTTAAAATAAAGCCTGGAGATGTTTGTATTATTAATTTAAGAAGCACAAAGCATAGATGAACCATGACTAAGAGACCAACAAAAAGAAAGTATATTGACACTCTTGACCAATGTTCAAAATAAAGATAGATCAACAAAATGGCTGTCAGGATCGCCCGTATGAGACAGATATTGAAAAAATGTTTAAGAATGTGGACAAGCTGCCTTCAACCTCATACAATGAAATAGTTCACTACTTAGTGAACACGAAGAGTGCGCACACCATGGAGGAGCTTCAAGGTCTGAAATCCACTGATGCATATAATCAACGTTTAAACAGCTTTGTAAAGGACTACAAACTCCTTGTGTGAATAACAGGGTTCTGACTGGCTGAGTAAGTACATGTACTAACAAGGCTACATAGCCGTCTTAGCTAGCAGATAAAAGCTACATCCGCTAACCTAATTTTGCTAGTTCAGAAGTAAGTGCAAAAGTAAATATTTTTTTATCTTAGTATTACACAGAGGTGGGTAGAATGCTCAAACATTGTACTCAAATAATAGTTATAATGTACTTAAATTGTTTTTAAATTAGACAGGAATGAGACAAGAGTCAGTTCTAAGCTTGTGGCTTGTTTATTGTTGTCATAGCAACTTCATAGCAACTGTCATGACAGTTAGCTACGGCACCTACCAAGATGGCTGTCACCTACAAAGTTCCCAGAATTCTGACGTCACATGACAGACTATACATGACTAGCAAAGCACTTCAATCCTTTTTCTTGTATACATCATACGCACATTTAAGATTTAGCATGTTATGTTGACAAGTTGACAGCTAAAACTAATGGTAGTTCTAAACAGCGAGAAACTTGTCTATATATTTCTACTGATGGCATCTGCATTTTCAGGTCCAAACACCCAAACTGGGTCAGTAATATTTGACAGATCTTTGGGAAATTCTCACCTGCAGGAGGGAAAGATTTGCTTTTAAATAATCCAAGGCATCGCCTGTAAAAGGTGAGAAAACCGGAGCTGAGTAAATGTTGGTGGGACAGATGCAGCGCTCATCTGATGACTTTGATGGAAGGGGATTTAGTGGAAACGGCTGGCCCAGCGTTTTTACCACATCTGATGGATTAGACAAGCCGAAGCAAAGGCTGTGTGCGGGAAAGCAGCACGTTTCTCACAGAGCCAGTCTCACTCAACGCTTCATTTCAACAGGGGGCGAAGGAAACAAGTGTGGAGTGTGTGTCAGAGGATGGAGGGATGCAGGTGTGTGTTTGTGTGTGTTGGTGCATAATTCTGCTTGTCTGCTTTTATGATTGTGAGCATAAAATATGCAGCGCCTGCAGAAAACGGCTTGCAGGCTTGTGTGATGATAGCACAATAAAGGTTTCTACAGTCGATATTCCAGTATGGGCCAATCATTTGTCTGCGGCCACGCATCGCTAGGAACCATCGCAATCAATATGGGCGTAAATAAATTGGAAGACAAAGGGGAAAACATCACCCAACTCTTCAAAATGTAAGGGATACTAAATATAAGGGAGCTTTGCATCTCCACTAGATTGCTTCTTTACGTTGTTTAAAACACTTTACGATAATGGTAAAATGGTAATGGTAAAAAAAAAACTGTTTCCTGGTATAAAAAAATATTAATTTCTACCCGCTCCTGTCACAACTGCATTAAGTCTTCTTGTGTCACAGCTAGCTGTCAAAAAATCTGATCTGATTTAGGCTAAACTTAATAGACAACAGAACATTTTCATTGAGATCAGAGACTTGATACTGTTTCCAGCTCCAGCTCCTGCTCCAATTTGTGGAGAAAAATGTAGCTGGATGGATAAAATCTGAAAACAAATCCGTAAGTGATGTATTTGGAATTTGTTAGATGCTAAAAAAAAAAAAAAAAAAGGATTTGAAATTGAAATAAGTTTTTTTTTTCTCAGTTTCAAAATTAAAAGTTCTGGCTCTTTTTTGTGGTGTTGGACCTCAGATGATGGGGGTTGTAAAACCATGACTGACAACTCAACACAGCACCTGGTCAAAATATTCCCTGTTGTTGCTCTCAGGAACCACGTGAACTGGAAATGTCTTGAAATTGTCATTCATATTATACATTTATTTAAAACAACATGCCTCAATGATATAAGCAAATTATCTCAGCACATGACACTGGTCTCAATGGAAGTTAAAAACAAAGAAAAAATAAATCCAAAACTAAAACAAAAATCTTAAAATTGTTTTTCCAGTTTCAAAAACTTTTGTTCAGCTTGAAAATTATTCTTCAATTTGATTTATTTAATTTTTTTTCATCAAACTTGATGACTCCAATTTAGCTCCATATATTTAAAATGAAGCGCATACAATATGTTAGTATTGTAACATATGCTGCACTTGTTTTGCTGCAAAACCAGCCAAAAATAATTGGGGGTTAGAAATCGGGTTGACTCACCACTGCAGTTGAAATTCCTCCACATCCAGTCCTTGGGTCTTCAGAATAGGTTCGCTGCATTTTAGTTTCTGTAGCTAAAATTAAAAAGCCATGTGTGTGGGAGTGGCGTCTTGGGTAAAGTAGAAAGGCGTCCCATGGTCAAAGACGAACAGACTGTCCTGAGCGTATTTACCACTCCGATCCATTTACAACGTTTCTTCTCCCTTTAAACTGCCAAATAATCCCACAAGTGTCCGAAAACATACAGTCGCTACACACAACTGCTCATTCCTCCTACTGCTAACCTGAAATTAGCTAGCAACTTAAACCATGCCTGGACTCAATAAGTTCGGCTGGAGGACGTCCTCTTTAAATACTGACATTGTTTTTATTAGATAATTGCCCAAAATGTCCAACAGTGGAATCCCCAAAAACGATATTTAATCTAATTGTTGATATTTTCAACCTTCCTGGAAGCTACTGAACGTGAGTTAGCTTCTCCTCCCCTTCACCGCTAATGGAACGTTCCAGAATTCTCTGCAGCGGCGGGAAACGCCCATTGGCTGAAACTCGAGGTGTGATTGGTTGATCAAACTTCCTGTTGTTTGAATTACTTTACAACGCTAGATATCTAAATCACTTCTGAAAGTTTTTGTACGGAAGAGAATTAGGTCAAATTAAAAAAATAAACAACATAAAACATCTGATAGAATTCCAACTTTTTGTGACATGTTATAAGAAAAAAGTAAGAAAATATGTAAGCCAACTGAAAAAAGTTTGTTATTTTACTTTTACTCAAAATGTTTTTGGTTGAGTTGTATTGCATGTTTGGACCATTTTTCCCTTTGGTTTGGATGTTATGTAGCAGGAAAAATTCCTGCTCTTACTTTTTCACTTTCAGGCAATTGTTATAATGCATACCCATGGCAACAAGGAACTGCTTTTACAACTGGGAGCATCTAATTAGTACCTCAAAAGCTCAAATAATACCTCAAATATGATCGCAAATCCCAGAGGAGTTTCATAAATACAGAGAGCAGAGACAGAAGGAGGAATTCAAACTTTAACCATATAAAGGCAGCCATTTGAAGCAGACATATACTTAATCAACTTGCTGTGTATTCGCTCTTGAAAAATTAGGCTACAATTTATAGTTTGCGAAGGTTAGCTTTGATATGAAAATTAGTTTGATGATCATTTTTACATGTTTGATTTTAGCATTTTAAAGCAAAATCTGTCATTCAGAGGTTCTTTAGCCGACATATGTTGACTACTTGTGTTAATGTTTATGTATCGGGAAATAACTACGTTATACAGTCAATGTTTGAGTTGGCCTGAAAGAGAAACGCTACATCTTTGATACGCAACACTCTCACTGTCTGAACTGAACTACTAATTTTACTTTTTTTAGAGCCCTGGTGGTGTGGGGGCCCTAATCAGCCTTGGGCCAGTCTGTATGATAGATATCATTGCCATCCCTTGTCCTCTTAATGATAGGAAGAAACAGATGCACAAAAAACTGAATTCAGTTGATGAGTTATGAAAAATCAGGGTTTAAAAAGTCAAGCTGTGTCATCCAGATTTCCGAAGCAGAAGGTGGAGGCTGTAAGGAGTTTGTGCTCCTTTTACTCTAAACAATACTCCAGTAAAGGACTTAAGTTGAAGAGGCGAGGGCTTACTGCTGATATACTGAACCATCTGTTGTTTACACCCTGGCGTTACCTCATGGGCATCCTCTGTGAAGAAAATGAGACAAAAGCACAGGAGCTGATGAGTGCTTTCGAATTTAAAAGCCCTGGTTTTTATTCATTTAACATCCCCTGATGAGAGCCTGAGCTTTCCTCCCTGTGAGGTCTGCAGTGACTTAACAGAAGTCACAGAGAGTTTTGGACTAAAGTTATGCAGTGAAATGGAGAAAACTGAAGATTAGTTGTGGCAAATGTCTTGGAGCATATTGTACATATTGTGTACGAACTTGGTTTTCAGGTTGGTTTCCACAATGGGCAGAAGAAGTGAGACAGAATATTGGTGATTGTTGCTTCTGGAAGATGATAAAACAAATGTTTTCTGACAAACAGCAGAGGGATGTTTGGCCTTTTACTAAAAGAAATTAACAGTTTGAGTTCAATGGACTAAATTACATGAGAGTTTAAAACTGTTTGCATCTCATTGAGTGGAATAAATGAACTTGGTGGAGAAACTTTAGGCATTTCTTGCAGCTGTTTACCAGTTTTGCACTTATCTCAGCAGGGATGTCAACCCACTCCTCCATATAAAAATTCTCTAAATGTTTAAGGGTTCAAGGCAGCCTCTTGGCAAATCAAATCACCATAAAAGATTTACACCTTGCAGCTCTAAACTGTGGAAGACACATTGAACGTCCTGTGTCAACATTGCCAGTAAGGCCTTTAAATGATTCAGAGAAGTTGTTGGGTGATTCTAAAACTGAGCTGGTTGGGAGAAAGGATGGTTGGTTGGTCTGTTGGAAGAATGGTTGGCTGATTGTCTGAAAGGCTAATTGATTGTATGGGTGGGTGGCTTATAGGATAGTTGATTGGTTGGTTTGAAGGATGGTTGGAAGGAAGGTTCATTTGATAGTTGGTTGATTAGAAAGAAGATTCGTTGGCGGAATGATGGTTGGTTGGTTAGTAGGTTGTCTGGAAAGATGATTGGTTGGTTTTTATTTGGTTGGTTGGTAAGTTGCTAGTAGGTCGTCTAGAAGGTTAGTTAGGTTTTGGTTGGCTAATTGGTTGGTTGGTTGGTAGGTTGTCTGAAAGAATGGTTAGTTGGAGAAATGTCTTTTCAAGAAATGGTCATCTTGCTCCCAATAGTGTTTGAATAAATGCTTGAAACTGTTGCCATTTTAGCAGTGTGGACTTTTAAACACCTCTTTAGCAAGGGTCCATAAATAAAACATTAAAATCCACGAGAGTATCCAGCTAGGTGCTGAAATAACTTACAGCTTTTGTGTTACTGTTCAGGCTACAGTTCAACCTATTCCAAACAAATTTCTGTCATTTTTCCTTCAAGTTATGGAGGAAAGATTTTCTAATTTCCTCTGGTCTGATGGAAATTTTTGAACATGCAAACCTCTCATAAACAGAGATTGGCATGCTGTCAGGATGGAAACGAGCTCCTTCATACTCTGCCAACCCCACAACCCCAACCATCAGTTACTGAGGGTTGCAGGTGAACAAATACAAGAACCTCACACACGCAGACTAATTAACCTGTCATTATATCCACACCTGAAGCACCAAAATTGCTTTTTCCACATCTTTCACATTTAGCAGCTGCAGAGATTGGGGGTCATTTTTCTGAAGTTGCAATTTTTCAGTTTGATTGCATTCAGTTTGTGAAACAGAAATGGTTGCACAAACACAGAAAAATAATTATTTCTGTGGCCAACAGAAAAGCTATTTTGGATGCTTTTTGGCATTTTTATAATTCAAACTCCTCGTCTAGATGCTGATTGTTGGTTTGCTTCTCTTCATAACAATGGAGAACAAACAACAAAACCCATCAGAACATGTTGCTCGATAGGAAATGGTGCTCTGTAATGTGCATTATTGATCCATTCTGCATTGTTTATGAAATTTTAAAACATAAACGTGAATTAGCCCATGTATTGCAAAGGGTTTTTAGTAATAGCAGACAAAAAAACACAGCCCTCTTTGAAGATCCATAGCTCAGCCACACTTTGAAGTGGAAACACCATTTAAAGTTTTAGAAAGTTATAGAAAGTTGGACTTTACTAGAATAAACTAGTATTTAAATAACTTTTATTGCTTTTACACAATCCCACTGTAGGTTTTCTGTCTTTTTTTCTCTCAGAAGTTGATGTTGTCACACTAGTTTTCAACCCTGTGAAATATCCAGAAACCTTTTTGATTAAACCACTTTCATGTTCACAGTTTCTCCTCCACAGAGACAATTTACATATCAAAACGTAAGCATTTCTCTCTGTTTTCACCCAGTGCACATCTCTCTGGTTTAACAGATTCTGTTTTCTTTCAAATCCCACCAGAGTGCAGAGATCTCTAACACAAACTACAATTCACTCCCATCATATCAGCACAAAATTTTTCTTTCAAAGGTGGAATTGAGCATTCTTCGTTTACCTATAAAATGGTAAAGAAATGTAAAAATGACTGTATATGGCAACCAGAGGGTCCGGCACACAACAGCCTGAGATTTTTTTAAAAATGATTTTTGGTTTTCAAACAGCAACTGTTTGTTTGAGACATTGATTTGTGTCTGTTTTGTTTGTTCTTCTCAACATAGTGGAATCACCAAAGCAACAAGTGGTTCAACATTTTCTGTATTTGTGGTCTTTATGGCATTGATTTCATTCTTTTATATGTTATTCCTTCATAGTTGCCTTGTAACTGAGAATAATTTTGCAGTACTCAGAATTAATACACATCCGAAAGAACTTTTAACTTGTACTTTCAGAATAAGGTTCACAAATACCCTTTAAAACTCATATACCTGGCTTGAAAGAAACTCTCTAGCCTGAGTCTGGAAACTAACCTTTAATAAACACAATGTTCTTGTTAAAGCAGCTTAAGTCACGAGTTCAGACTCCTTTGAAACAGTTTTGAAATAGGTTCCCTGTCCTGACACATCACAGTTCTAGTTAACACACAACGCTTCCCTCTAATCTTTTCAAATATTTAGGTTTTAAGTTGTCAGAAACACTGTGCGGCTGTTCACTGAAAAATTGATATACCTATTTATTCACTCAGTTGCACACTGCCTCCTACAAATAGGAACCATCACTGTTTTTAACTCTCTTCCCCTTCCGCAGCACGAGGAAGCAGTCTGATCTTCTGCCGGGCTTAACGGGATGACAACCTCTGCTCAGCTTATGTGGAAAATCCAGGATACATCCTCAGCAGAGCTCATATAACAGTGACACAGGAAAACAGCTCCTCTGAAAAGCATTTACAGTAATGCTGTGTGTCAGAGATATGGGGGAAAAAAAAGAATTTTATAGCTCTAATATGGGAGAAATGCAAATGATCTACAGTGAAAGTGAGGTCTGGGAAACTGCAGCGAGCTACATTTGACTCTGAGGATGGGATGGTAGAAAATAAATCAGAATATTAGAAAGTAAAATTACCTCCAGACTCTCTTCCAGCCTTTTTGTAGCAGCTGGTTCAGTATTGGTGCTATAAAGATAAACTGAATTAAATTAAATCATAAACTCTAATCTGTTCTTCAATTATTATTACAAAATGTAAGTTAAAATAATTTCTTTAAATGTTTTTTAGCATGCTCATGTTTCTGATTGGCTGCTAAGCTACTTTGCTCCTCAAGCTAGGACAAGTGCAACATGGGTGAGGAAAAGACCTCATATCCAATTAAAATCAGACGGTATGAGGCAGCATTCATGCTAAACAAATGCAAAAATGATTAAAATAGTGAATAAAAGCGAGAAAAAATTGTTTCTTTACATATTTTGCAGCATTTGTGGGTCTTGTAAGAGGTTCCCCGGCCAGAAGCTAATGCTGTTTGGGCCATGGCCTGCAGAAGTTTGGGAACCCCTGGTGTATGTAAACTTCTGGTTTCAACTACAGTACAGACCAAACGTTTGGACACAACTGTGTGTATACTGTGTGTGTACTGTATATTCAAATGACTTTGTTCTCTAAATTTGGCTTAGTTTCTAATACCATCCAAAATGATGGCCTACACTAAAAGAATTTGTTGCCTTCTTGTAAAGCATGAAAGTAAGCTACAACTTTGTTTTGCTGTTCACATTTTTCACAAATGATTTTTCAAACATCAGCTGTAAAAAAAACAAAAACCTAAAAATCAATAATGTCACTTAAACCAAAGCAACAGGAAACTCCAGGAACTCCTCCATCAACATTCTGAAAATGCAGATTTACATATTTAAATGTTAAGTCTGGCAACCAGTGCTTTCACATCCAGCTTAGCGGTGATTAGCACCAGCTGGAGGCGGTAACTTTTGTCAGTGTGAATGTGAGCTAGTTTGTTTTCATAAATTATTTTCTGATTTCTCCTTCATTTTGGATGGTGTGAGTTTTTACATTTGTGTAAAACAAAAACTATAACTTTTCATTAAATTAGCTCAATGGGCTATAAAGTAGAACTAAAAGCTGCTTGATAATTTCAGTGTGATGTAAGTATTCATCTACAATGAAAATGAAAGGCAAAGTGAAAATCTTAGAAATTTTGTCCAGTCTTTAGGCACTTGGAGATAAACAAAACCCTTCAATGATCCTTAGAGTAAAGAAATAAACACCAAGCATGTGGAGCTCTTCATTAACAAGCGCTGCTGCTGCTGGCTGTAGTTAACCGAAGTGGCATGCTGCAGAAAAGCTGGCTGCAATTGGCCCTGAGGAATGTTAATTACCTCCGTGACAATAAATCCATAAAGATTTGAAGGAAAAAGAGATTCTTGAGGATAAACAAAGAAAAGGAGTGAGTTATTAAGTTCAGTCAGCTGTGAAAAATAGGATTTCTGTTAGATAAAAACTGGAAATAATTGACTGATGCCAGAGAATGCAAGGTTTTACAGATAAGAAGAATCCAAAGGTTGAAGGATAGTAGCTCTCAAGGATTAAACTGCTTGTTTGGTGCAACCTAAAAGCCAAAACTCAATACACACAAAAAACATTGAGATTTATGAGGCTTGAACAAACAAATGTTTTTAATTAAAATATAAGTAAAGCAATAAAAAACTTCTATTTGCTGATTTAAACAAAATTTCACACTTTTACAATCCTAAAGCATGTCAGAGCTAGCTGTGTATAGTTCAGCTGTACAATATACTGCTCAACAATTCAGCCTATACAGGGTCTTTAACAGGAAAAAAAAAGAAAATCAAATGGGAAGGTGTGGATGTTGATTCCCACCGAATCAGAGAACAGTCCAGGTTCTGGAGTTTAAAGGGGACCCATTAAGCAAAATTTCCATTTTGCATGCTTTTCTCTTTTATGTGGGTCTCAATTGCTTCTAAAACAGCACAAGTGCTTAAAAAATCCCAAGTTGATGTTTTTTGGTGTTTGGAAAATTAACCATTTTGAAATGTTTAACGTCACAAACCAAGCTGGGCTCCAGGATGTTTGGTCAGCTGGTTTTATCACTGTATCAGTACAATGGCTGTTGGAAAAGGCAATGTTTAGTTGTTGACTTGCCAACCAGAAACCACTTGCTGCATTATTATTGGTTGTGCAGGAGGCTCCACTTTTGCTTTTCAAATATGTACGGTTGTATAATTGCGCATCTGTTTGCAGCCATTTTCTTGTGTGACTGTAAATGTTGAGTTGGGGGGCGTGGCCAGCAGGAGCTTATTTGGATTTAAAGTGACAAGATGCCCTAAAACAGCTCATTATGAAAGGAGCTCAAAATAGACTAAAATCTCATCATCTAAGAATGACTTTGTGCAAACAAAAGTAACAAACATATTTTGTACAGACCATAGACCTATCCTAACCTGTTCAAGCAAGCATTATAGGTCACCTTTAAGACACAGCGCTCAAAGCCTCAATATGGCTAATAAAAACACAGATAACTGATGAACTTTTACAAACCACAGAGCAAACAGGCGTTCCAGTCACTTCGAGTGTAATGGATGTCTACGTCACTCTAGGAAAACACAATCAGCTGTCTAAAAACAGATCCACGGTGACTTTCAGAACGTTCTTGAAGAAAACACAAAGATGTAGCAGTTTTTAGAACCAACACACAGCTGGTGGAAAATATCCATTTTCAGTTTTCATAATTGAAAACAAAAAACAATGCTGACAGACTGTTTGTAAATCTCCTTTTCGTTGTTCCCTCATCAGTACTACTCCCCTTTGCTCCGTCGTTGCCGGGTTTTCCTGTGATGTTAAGCAATGTCTCCACTCCTCAGAAGAGTTTGGGCCACTGAGGAAGGGGCGGAGGTCCGCAGGAGGTGAAATCGACCTCCCTCAGCCGCAGGAGATAACAGTGAAGCGTTTGGAGATGCAGGACATGTTGTGCAGCACGATTCCCAACAGGAACAGCAGCACACACGCCACCAAAATAACCGTGCAAACGCCGGACCATGTGGAACCCTTTCCTCCTCCAACAGGGCCGGGAACTCTCCTCTCACCTTCGCTGCCGTCCAGCCCGACGCTCTCCAGGCCCATCGCCAGGCCCAGAGGCTGCTGTTCGGCCACGGTCACCACCGTCACGCCCTTCTGCTGGCCGCCAGGAAGAAAGCGGCAACCCAGGTCTCCCGGCAGGCCGAGCGCCCGCTCCTTGGTGACCGGCAACGGCAACATGTAGCAACCATTGCTAGGGAGGCGGATGAAGACAGGCGTATGCTCCGAGGCATGAGGTATAGCGATGACAGTGATGATGTCCGGGTCGTCTGGCAGCTGGGAGACGGACAGGCCGGGGGGAAGCTTGGTGACGCCGCGGCACCAAGGGCAGCGGATCTCCTTCTGGGTGCTGCGCATCTGGGTCAGGCACACGGAGCAGCAGGTGTGCCTGCAGTCCAGGAGTTTGGGCCGCCGCCGGGGGCTGTAGTAGTTAAAGCAGATCTGGCATTCCAGAATGGAGTCCTGGGAAAGAGTCTCCATGTTGGAAAGGTGCATCCAGCAGCCAGTAGCTTGGTTAGTCTCAATGCAGAGCAGGTTGTGATGTTTTGCAATCCAACACTGTCCTCAACTTCACTGTCGTCAAAACCCTTCAGTTGGCGAAATGTTCCATCTGCAACAGAAGAAGAAAGACCAGTCTTTAGAAACTGCATGTAAAATGAAAGCCTTTCTCAATCACAAGACAAGACCTGTTGTAATAAGAAAGAAATCAATTAATCGCATGATGAATTAAAATTAGTTCAATAATTTTCATTTGAATGATTTATTGTTTTTGCATTTTGAATTTAAGATTTTAAAAAATCTTTGTAAATCGGCTCTATTCAAAACTCTACAAGTGGCAATTTTACCTTAAAATTAACTTCAAATTATGTTTAACCCCCCCTCCCCCCCCCAAAAAAAACTCCTATTAAGCACTTACTGCAATTTAATTATACACCAGTTAATCTAAAACAATTAACAGATCAGTCCTACGCTGTACTGCCGTTAAGTCAAGCAAAAAGGGCTGAGCTTTTTGTTCTGATGCTTGACCGTTTTTTTAGCTGCAGATGAATTTTTCTGTGACAAATAATCCAGAGTTTGCTAAAAGAATGCAATGTTATTGCAATTTATGGAATAAAATGTTTATTTTCTCATTTAAAAAAGAAATTCAATTACTTGTTTTTTTGCATCTCCTCATGTATTTCTAATATTGTATAAAACAGGCAAAAAATGTGCAGAAAGTGCCAAATTGGTATCCGATTAATCAATTAATTGTCAGAATAACCGATTAATAGATTAATTGCCAAAATAATTGGCAGAAAAATCAACTACTAAAATAATTGTTAGTTGCAGATTAAAAGATGTAAAAGATTTGCAGAAAGAACCACACAATTAGAGCAGCAATGAATCCAAAACTGAACAATAAATACAATTTGCATTTAAATAAAAATAAAAAAAAGAGAAAGAAAAAAGCCTGTACATCTGTTCTACACAAAACTCCTCAAGTTTCAGTCTTGGCTTCACCCGGTTCAAATTATGTAAAAAGAAATTTCATATTAAGAACTTTCCTGATACCCAATTAATTGGTTAATCCAAGACACAAAAACATGGCAGATTTGTATCCGATTAATCGCTAGAATAATTGATAGAAAAGCTATTTTCTAAAATAACTGTTAGTTGCAGCCCTATATTTAGATATGAGAAACAACTGGCATTCTTGTGAATGATGCAGACAATGTACTGTATGTATCATCCAGCAGGTGACTGCAGCAGCAGTGTACTCATACGATCCTTCGGTATTTGTCTCGACTGTGGCTGTTTCCTTTTTCTCCTTTAGGCCACACACTCCAGGAACCCCTCCGTCCACATCCGACTCTTCTTGCATAATCACGTCCTCAGCGTTAATTCATACGGAAGCGGCCATAGTTTGTTTTTACAGATGATTAAGCCCTGTCAAAATACCACCGTAGAAACATTGAATACCAAACAGGGCCAAGCCGCCTTTACGTTTTGTTTCTTTGCCCAAATTTTCAAGTATGAAAACTGCTGAGGAGGAAAAAAAGGAAGGAAAACGAGTAGATTTTCCTCTCTCTTTTTTTTCTACGCTGCCATCACGACAGAGACGCTGTCCCTTCAGGCGTAAAAAGCGGGAGAGGACGAAGTGAGATGGAGAGAAACGATGATAGAAATAGAAAAAGGTGACCACTGATTGTCTCGCAATACTGAGCGTCGGTGTCCCTTATCAGAAACAAGATCTCAGGTAATTACAGCTCTCGTGGCGCCCCGTAGGGACACCGATGCAGCAGGAGAGAGATAAGAAGAGGTTTCACATCAAACATGTTCAGAGCAGATCATTCAGTCCTGCTGGCGAGGTTCATTAAAGTGCAGATCAAACTCGACCTTGGATGGAAAAACATAACAGGACCAGAAAAAAACATCAAATATCTACTCAAATCCTCTCTGAATATAAAGAATTTCAGTATAGAAAGAAAGTATACCATCTCACATTTCATAATAATTTATTAGACAAACATAAGAGCAAAATGGAAAAGCTGTGCATGGATACAAGAAGACATAATGAATTTTAGCCCGCTTTTCTTTCCAACATTGCTTCAGATTAGTTAAGTCTCTCTCTCTCTTAAAGGGGCGACATTATGTATTTTCCAGACACAGAGGGTCACTTTATATCACAATCTAGTAACTATTTCACCTTCAGTCATTATAAAAATACTGTAAAAATTAAACATGATTAGTTTTTGTCTCTTTAAGAAGCTCCTGTTCTGTGTGAAACGTCTAGGAAGTAATCACAACAATGCTCCTCCTTATGCCATTTACAACTGTTTTAGGAGCAAAGAACTGAGAAGTAGTTCACAATGTGTTTAAATGTTATAACATAGTAGCTTTTAATGTACTTTTTTGGGTTTTCTGAAAACATATTTTTTAAATATTGCTCCAAAATTGAGACATATAGCTGACAAATAAAGAGAGTTTTGACTTTATGATTCAGTTTTAGGGTGTTTTCAAACCTAGATTCTGTTCCATTGGTGAAAACAAATAGCACCATTTGTTACATTTTCATCTGCTGTGGTTTTCTTTCCCACACTGGCTCAGTAAACCAAACCCTTTGAAAAACCTGTTCCCCTCCTTGCCTGTGGGGGCGCTGTACCAAGAACCACCAAAGGAAACAACACAAAAACCTCCAAAGCCAACATGAGTGCAACTTCAGATTTTGTAGGATTTCTCGTTTGTCTTTTTCTCCAGCTAAAGCTAGACTAGTTTGTTTTGGTCGTATTTACCCAGAATGCCCTGCGCTGTAATCCACTTCCTGTTTTTGGAGCGGTATCCGGTCTGCTTGGCGTTCAGATATGCATTCGAACCGCACCAGAGTTCACATTAAACAAACTAAGATGAAGTTCGTAGGCAGACCAGAGTTCAATCTTTTGGTATGATTGCACATTCACACCTCAACAAACAAACCGGACCTTCTAGAGTCGGATTAAAGTGGACTAAAGACGGCTGGTGGGAATGAACCTCTGTGTTAAATAGGAGCCATGATGCCTGCAGCCAGTAAAGACTTTACTTCAGCACCAAGTGTTGAGCGGATCCTCGTTAGGTTTGCCAGGTCAATACCTCGTGAGTGTCATCGACTCCAGCTGCTCAAGCCTCTCCATCCTCTGCCTCCCTGGAGGCAAAACACTCCCTCCTTAACCGAGTCTGGAGGCCAGACCGCTCACTTCTTCCTCCATGGCTGACCTAGTTTCTCCACACCGGCTCAAAGTAGAGAAAAGGTGCTGAAAAGTCCGGTTTCACGGAGCACTGAGGAAGATGGGACAGATGGAGAGGAAGGCAGAGGATTCCCACTGACAGTTGAGGGTTTTACCAAGTCCTCTCCCCACAGATATGGATTAGCTTTGATCTGACTAAAAAGCTTTGTGGCCCAGTATTCCCATACACTCTGCTGCTCCGTTTTGACTAAGAATCCTTTCTTCCTCTACACAAAATCTTCACACTTATAATTTTTCAAGTGACTTACTTCCTTTTTCTGCCTCAGCCACACGTTTTCTACACGTTAAAGATAAAACAGAAGCTAAAATACCTGATTTATGAACGCCAATACCAACAATATGAGGTAAATTATGTTAAAAATGACATATGCTTCTCTGAACAGGTCAGGATAGGTTTATGGTCTATACAAAACATGTTCATTACAAAGTTTTGCACAAAATCATTCTTAGATAATGAGAATTTAGTCTGCTCCTTTCGGAATACGCTTTAAAAGGGCATCTTGTCACTTTAAATCCAAATAAGCCACGCCCCCAACTCAACCAGGTAAAAATGGCTGAAAACAGATTAAATATAAATTCAAAAATAAACAAACTCTAATGATTATTGATCCCAAAGGTAAATTTAGTAGATAATAGCTTAAATAAATGTGTAATTATGCAACCATATATCTTTGAAAAGCATTAGTGGAGCCACCTGCATAACCAACAAGAATGCAGCAAGTGGTTTCTACACTTGTCCTCTCCAGAAGCCATTGTATGGCACATACAGCGGTAAAACCAGCTGACCAAAGATGCAGGAGCTCCTTGAGTTGCTAGGTAACGGGCGGAACTCTGTTTAGGTTGCTAGGTAACGGGCGGAACTCTGTTTAGGTTGCTAGGTAATGGGCGGAACTCTGTTTAGGTTGCTGGGTAACGGCTGTGCCCTTTGAATGTGCCTTAACAAGCCAGAGGTTTTTAAAACAGCTCATTTTCCAGACAACAAAAAACATTAAGTTATTACTAAAAACGTTTGGGTGTTGTTGCCGAGACCCAAATGGAATAATAAAACATGAAGAAGGTGAATGGGCTGCATAGTGGTGCAGTTGGTAGCACTGTTGCCTTGCAGCAAGAAGGTCCTGGGTTCGATTCCCGGAGTTTGTCCATGGAGTTTGCATGTTCTTCCTGTCCATGGTGGGTTCTCTCTGGGTTCTCCGGATTCCTCCACGGTCCAAAAACATGACTGTTAGGTTAATTGGTCTTTCTAAATTCTCCCTAGGTGCAAGTGTGTGGTTGTGTGTTCTGTCTGTCTCTGTGTTGCCCTGCGACAGACTGGCGACCTGTCCAGGTGACCCCGCCTCTCGCCCGGAACGTTAGCTGGAGAGGCAGCAGCTCCTCCTGACCCCATTAGGGACAAGGGTGTTAGAAAATGAATGGATGGATGAAGAATGTGAATTTGGCACAATAGTTCCCCTAACTATTAAACTGTCCATTTAAACTATTAAATGGAAAATAATTCAATTCCACTATTACAAATAATTTAGTTAAAAAACGTTTTTCATGAACTGAGTTTCTGTAAAAAAAAAATCAATACAAGGTTACAAAGCTGCTCAAGCTACAAGGCTTGAGCATCTTCTGTTGGTTTTAGCTGTATTTGGTCATTTTAGCAACAGTTTTTACACGTCGTCGTTCAGATAAATGGAGAAAAACCTTTTTCCTTTTTCTAGTTTTTTTAGAAACATTTCCGAGGTCGTAAAACAACAGCGAGGACCAACTCCATCTGCAGCATAATGATATGATTTATCGGTTCAACTGAGCAGTAACCAGGGCGAGCTGGCTGACCCACTTTCTCTCACACCCACCAACTGTAGACACAAACACAGAAATATCCAGAGAAACAAACGTCTGAGGGAAAGTTTTCCAGTCTTTCAAGCAGTTTGTGTGAAAGCTTCTGCTTTTGTAGCTAGAGGACGAAGAGTGACCGAGCAGCAGCCGTAACGCGTCTGATCCACCGGGAAGCGCCGCACACCTGAGGACACGGACAGGAGGTAAAAATAACCGCACATCCAACTCCACACGGCTGACATAATAACATAGCTGGAAGCAGCACGAAGCAGAAGATTGTTTTCATGCGGGAACCCTCGGGTGGTTTGAACCGGTGAAATGTCAGAGCGGCGGTGACGCACAGAGGGATGCAGCTTCACATGTGCAACTTCGTTATGGATGTGTGTCTTACGACGGCGTATCATGGCCATTATAGGTAGGAAAAATAAGGAGGAGTACATTTCTGCCATAAAACAAAAACAAGGACATTTCTGAGTTTGAAAAGCCAAATAATTGTTAGAAAAAAACACAAATTTTGAGAGTAACATAAAAAATCTTCTAAAAATATTTGAAATGTTGAGATTACTCTCCAGAATTTCTAGAAAAAGACTTCCAAAAGTGGAAAAATTCTCACTTTAGAAACTAGAAACGTTTTTTCAGGAATATTTCTTTGCATAATCTAAAAAACATTGTTTTTGTTATTCCTAGCATATTTTCTACTTTTCAATTGAGTTTCAAAAACCAAAAGTTTGCAAGAAGCCCTTAGAAGTTTAAAAATTAATCTCATGCATTTTCAGCAAAAAACTTTGAGTTTGAGAAGTCCAAAATTTTCTATAAAAAAAACAGAAATTTTGAAATTAATCTTTCAACTTTTTTTTAGAAACAAGAACATTTCTGAGTTTTAAAAGTTTGAAATTTGCTAGAAAACTAAGGAATTTTTTGATGAACTTGATCTTAACACGTCAGCATCAAATTATTATCAGTAGCAGGACTTTTAAACTAGTCTATGTCTCATGTCAGATCCCGATAACCAAGCTTTCGTCTCATCATTTTAGATGTTTTTCTGCTTACACTATGACTCTATTCGATAAAAATCTGTAGTGCAACTCATAGAAGGAGTGATTGAAATAAAAGCCACTTTTTGGAAAATATTTCCTCTATTTGTCGTTTAAAGAAAGTGAGAAAAATCTTATCTTGTATGAAAAAAAAATTTGAATTTTTTTGCGCCACATCGGTCGGCGAGGGAGATTTTTTGTCTCTCTGGATAAAATTGATTTTTTAAAGTTTTTAGAAGAAGATTATTCTTGATTGATTTTGTACTGGGTTGCCAATAAAAAACACATTTTATGACTGAAATTTAATGTTTTACTCCTGCACAAACAATCCCCAGAGAGTTTTCTGGAGGTCAGAAGCTGAGAGAATAAAGTATATTTTCTCTTCTCTCTAAGAAAACGGTACGTTGTCCTTGCCGCGACCCTCCTGCCAGCATAAATATTGATAAATGCCAGCCGCGATAAGCCGATTTCATCCAGTTCTACATTATCTGACCAGCTGATTTATCTGCACTGAGTCCAGATTTGCATTCACAGACAGAAGCGCTCACTTCTCCTTTTCACCTCCGTCGTCCTTTATTCTCACCTGATCCGCGGCGGAGGAAACACAATAATATTTCACAAAATGGAATCGTAAACCTCAGCAGCTGAAAGTGATTTACAGCAGCTCATGCTCACATGACAGATAAATGGATTCTGACTGCTGTAAGAGTTGGTTTTAGTGAGCGATTCATCTCCGTTTGCTTTTATTTCCTTTTATTCTCCCGTCTCCGCCTGACTTGGTTGAGCTGGTGGGATTTTTGCATGAAGATAAATAGGTCAGGAAACCAAAACACAGCTTCCTCCACAGAGGCACAAAGATGGCGTGGTGACCTCCTCACCCAGATATCTCCATCTGGACTGGAGATAAAACTCCTTTAAAGTGTCTAACAGCTGAAGCAGCCATGCAGAACCTAAAATAAAACCGGATCAACTGGATGTTTCACGGAAAAAGATCAAACTGTTCTTCAGAAATGTTGCATTTCATGGTTTATATCAATTAATGAGTTAATTTAAAGTTGACTGATCTAACATTTAATTTCTTATTAAAAACTTGTGCTTAGAAAAAATATAACATTTTACTGACTGAATTAACAAAAAAATGTGATTTTCTCACATTAGACCCATTTATAAAACATAGCAAAACAGTAAGCTCCTAGGCTGATTTTTGAAGAGAAAAATAAAAGATGAAAAGAACTAAATGTATAAAAGGCATAAACAGAGGGACGTTCATGCAGAAATTGTCTTAAATTAATGCTGCAATTTGGCTCCATTAACTCACAATCACCCTCAAAATCATCTTTATTTATTGGCACAATGTTTTACTAGATTACAATTATAAAAATAATTGTTTTGTTGCAGTCATAGTAAATATCAATTTTCATCAATGAAAAGGTATTTATATTACGAACTGGAATCAAACCAGTTGGAGATGGTTTGCTTTGGAAGCCCAAAACGTTTTTTGTTGCCAAATATTTGATTTATCAAGTAGGAAGTAAGAAAAGCACGCCAAGAGACGCGTATTCCAGGAGTTGATGTAGTTTCCTGTTGCACCATGGGAGGTGGAAACCGGGGAGAGGCGCATCGTGTCAGGGCTGACACTCGTTGGCTTGTCAAGCTGGAAATTGCCATAATGTGTCCTGCAGTGGTCGGCTGCACAGGCCTCATTCTGCGGCTCCATCTGCGGTTCTGACACACCAACACAGGATGCGTCGCTGTGGCGGCGATGAGCAAAAATCTACCTCTTAATGCAGAAATGCATTCAGCCTCATCGCCTTAGAAACACACTGGACGGCCATCTTGGGTTTGTTTCTTACAACGTTTCAAAATGACAAAACTTACAGCCGTAACTTTATGAGAGAAGAAGAAGATGAGATTACACATCAACACGTGAAAATCCCTTAATAAAGAGCTGAAGATTTAATGGAGTCCACATGACTAACCAGCAGGGATGGCAATATCTGAACACTTCCGAAACACGCTGTGTAAAGTAATTATGATGGTCAATTCAGATAGGAAAAAACGTATGCCAAAAACTCAAACATTTTGAGATTAATCCCAGCAGGTTTTTTTTTTTTTTTTTTAGAAACACAAGTAATTTTTTGGAGTTTTAAAAAGTCAAAAATTTGCAGGAAAAAAGTCAGAAACTTCTAAATTAATCTTAAAAATATCCAAGAAAAACAACATTCGGAATTCAAAAAGTCAAAAGATTACCAGAACAAAAAAATTTTGAAGAAGAAAAAGTTTCTCAGTTAAAAAAGTAAAAAAAAAAATAATAATAATAGAACAAAAACAAAAATTTTGAGATTAGTTTCAGAATTTCCTGGAAAAAAAGGAAATTTCTATATTTTAGTCGAGTCAAACGTTTGCTAGAAAAAAACTCAGAAATTTTGAGATTAATTTTAGGAATTTCTTTAGAGAGAACTGAGTTTCAAAAGTAAAAAAATGTGAAATTTTCTAGAAAAAAACTTAAAAAAGTAAAAATTTGTTGACCTTTGAAACTCTGAAATTTCCTAGTTGTTTTTTTTAACTTCTGAGATTAACATCAAAATTTCCATGTTTTTTTGAGCAAATGTTTGATTTTTCAAATTTACTCCTTTTCTGTTCTATCTGGAATCGCCCTAATACTCTGTCATAACCCAACCACAGAAATGAGAACTATATAAATTCCCAGGCAGCGCCAACACTTCAGCACGTCGGAAACTAAACTCTTCAATCAAACCCAATGCTGCTTTTTTTTATTTATTTTTTTGCGAAGGCAGTAAATGCATCACGACCTCACTTCCTGTGACTATGGGAATATTTTCCACATCATCAAGATGCACAGCAGGACAAGTATGAGGGGCCGTTTAGGACAAAATTTACGTTTTGTCTCTCACACACTACCAAAAAGTCTCGCATACTCAAAAAAATTACGTTTTGTCCCTCACACACTACCAAAAACTCACGCATACTCCAAAAAAATAGCCTCGCACACTCCAAAAAATTACGTTTTGTCCCTCACACACTACCAAAAACTCACGCATACTCCAAAAAAATAGCCTCGCATACTCAAAAAAATTACGTTTTGTCTCTCACACACTACCAAAAACTCTCGCATACTCAAAAAAATTACATTTTGTCTCTCACACACTACCAAAAACTCACGCATACTCAAAAAAATAGCCACGCACACTCAAAAATTACTCACGCACATTCAAAAAATACTCAAATTGCGTATACACACACTACTAAAATGTCACACACACACACACACACAAACGTTAACTTTCTCGCTCACATACACTACTATCAGCTCGCTCACATACACACTACTAACAGCTCGCACATTCACAAACGTTAACTTTCTCGCTCACATACACTATTACCAGCTCGCGCACATACACACAAACGTTAACTTTCTCGCTCACATACACTATTACCAGCTCGCGCACATACACACAAACGTTAACTTTCTCGCTCACATACACTGCTAACAGCTCGCACACACACAGACGTTTATCTCTCACATACACAAGACTAAAGTTGAACACACACACAGTACTAAGACTCGTTTTATGTATGTGTGAGAGCGAGACTTTTTATGAATGTGTGAGAGCGAGAATCTTTTTGAATGTGTGAGAGCGACACTCTTTTTGAATGTGTGAGAGTTGTCACGGAAGAGGCGGGGCATAATTTTTGGATCAAACTGCGCATGCGTAGATCCTAAACTATAAGTTTCGATTGTTGACTCACTGTATGTTCTATTACTTAGTATATTTGTGCTTTTAAATATATATAGAACGTTTAACTTTCTTGTAGATTAAATGTGCTATAGAAATAAATGAATCTGATTGATTGATTAAAAATAGCAAAATTGCTGTAGTACAATCTGTCCACTGGGTGCCAGATTGTAGCACTGCGGGCAGTCGTTGAATCGTTTAATGCGCCTGTCAAAGTGCTGGTTGCCTCCGGAGAAGATAGAATGGTGTTTAAAATGGCAGCTGCCTGACCAATTCTCTCTCGTTTCGAATTAGAGTTAGCCATGTTCGGTATAGCAAACTCTTTCTTCTTCGGCACTAGTTGGCGCCGGTTAATAATTCCTGTAATACTGGCACCCAGTGGACAGATTGTACTACAGCAATTTTGCTATTTTTAATCAATCAATCAGATTCATTTATTTCTATAGCACATTTAATCTACAAGAAAGTTAAACGTTCTATATATATTTAAAAGCACAAATATACTAAGTAATAGAACATACAGTGAGTCAACAATCGAAGCTTATAGTTTAGGATCTACGCATGCGCAGTTTGATCCAAAAATTATGCCCCGCCTCTTCCGTGACAACTCTCACACATTCAAAAAGAGTGTCGCTCTCACACATTCAAAAAGAGTCTCGCTCTCACACATTCATAAAGAGTGACGCTCTCACACATTCATAAAAAGTCTCGCTCTCACACATACATAAAACGAGTCTTAGTACTGTGTGTGTGTTCAACTTTAGTCTTGTGTATGTGAGAGATAAACGTCTGTGTGTGTGCGAGCTGTTAGCAGTGTATGTGAGCGAGAAAGTTAACGTTTGGGTGTGTGTGCGCGAGCTGTTAGCAGTGTATGTGAGCGAGAAAGTTAACGTTTGTGAATGTGCGAGCTGTTAGTACAGTGTATGTGAGCGAGCTGATAGTAGTGTATGTGAGCGAGAAAGTTAACGTTTGTGTGTGTGTGTGTGACATTTTAGTAGTGTGTGTATACGCAATTTGAGTATTTTTTGAATGTGCGTGAGTAATTTTTGAGTATGCGTGGCTATTTTTTTGAGTATGCGTGAGTTTTTGGTAGTGTGTGAGAGACAAAATGTAATTTTTTTGAGTATGCGAGAGTTTTTGGTAGTGTGTGAGAGACAAAACGTAATTTTTTTGAGTATGCGAGGCTATTTTTTTTGGAGTATGCGTGAGTTTTTGGTAGTGTGTGAGGGACAAAACGTAATTTTTTGGAGTGTGCGAGGCTATTTTTTTGGAGTATGCGAGACTTTTTGGTAGTGTGTGAGAGACAAAACGTAATTTTTTGGAGTGTGCGTGGCTACTTTTTTGGAGTATGTGAGAGTTTTTGGTAGTGTGTGAGAGACAAAACGTAATTTTTTGGAGTGTGCGTGGCTACTTTTTTGGAGTATGCGAGACTTTTTGGTAGTGTGTGAGAGACAAAACGTAAATTTTGTCCTAAACGGCCCCTCATAGACAAGCTGTGAGTGTTCACTCCCTCTGCAGAAGCTTAAAATGAAACTCAGCAGGGAAGCGTTCCAGGTTGAGATAAATAAATAACTAACGCACTTTATTGGATATTCATCACATGTATCGGCTTCTGCTTAACCTCCACCTTGAAGCGCGCATACAGAACGTCAGGCCAGCTGCCGGGGGACGGAGGCTGGCGCATCGCCGCTCCTTTGTCAAAGATTTGACCCAGAGTGGTTGGAAAAATCCCTGAGGTGAAGGCACATTTATAGAACTGTCTTCAAACTGTTTCAGGTACGACAGCGTGTTGTAGATAGAAAAAAAAAAAAAAAGAGTAGATTCTGCTGAAAAACTTGTAAATTTATGAGTTTCAAAAGTTGAAAAATTTGCTAGAAAAAAAAATCTAAATTTTGAGATTAATCTAAATTAAATAAGAGTAAGAAGCAAGTTTGTGACACAAAACTCAGATTTTTCTTGAATAAATCTCAGAAATTTCTGAGTTTGAAAAGTCAAAATTTTCTAGAAAAACAAGGAAATATCTGAGCTCTGAAAGTTAAAAACGTTTGACTTGAAACTCATAACATTTCCAAAAGTTGACAATATTTGACTTTGGAAACTCAGTAATTTCAGTTTTTTCTAGAAATGTCTTCAAATTAATTTAAAAATGTGTTTTTTTTCTAGCAAATTGTCAACTTCTCAAACTCAGAAATTTACAAAAAATAAATCTGCAAAATTTCTGAATTTATCTCAAACTTTCTGAGTTTTTTTGGAAGAAATCTTCTCCTTTTTTATAGATAGACAGACAGGTAGGATAGAACATTTTCAACAATATTAAAAATTATTTAACAAGTTCTTATTTCTTGATGAAAAGTTACTTGTAAAATTTGTTAGTCGCCCAGCCCTACAAAAAGGTCATAATTATTCACCCACCCAATCATAAAGTAGGTCATGTTGTCAACTCCAAGCATCCAACAATCCAAGTGAATGAAGCTTCATCAGCGCAGACAGAGCGTTTGCATGGTGTTGTATGAAATTTAACAGTATTATTGTTTGGTGACTGTTTACCTCGATCTGAATCTGATTGGATTGAATTAATTTAATCTGGATCCAGTTGGATTCTGTACAATTAAATACAGATTTGGCCTGTATGTTTTGGAAAGTGCCTTAATCCATAACAGTTGTCATGTTATCAACCTGTGATGGACAAATAAGCAGAACTTGGTTGAAATTTGTCCAAAAAAAATTTTATGTAAAGATTTTTTCCATCAAGGATGATTTAGGACTAGAAAACTGTATTTGAGCAGAAAAACAATTAAATTCAGTCCAAATACTGATTAAATGAACCTCATAAACAACCAAATAAATGGATAATTCAGCAAGTCACACTAATAAAATAAGATACAGGCACAAAAAAGCATTTTCTGACAATATGCTTACACTTTACACTTGTCCCTCTGCAAAAAAACAACAAAAAAAGTAATATATAAAAAAAACTGTCAGAAAAACAATCTTTACATAAGTTCAGACTACGCATCTTACAATGTAGTCCCAACCCTACACTGCATAAGAAGTCCTTGGCAGCTTCTGTATAATTCAACAACCACTTTAACCTTCATGCATTAATTTCCTCTCTGCTGTAAGTTAATGTGAGATAAGTTTCGCTGCCGTTAGCCGTGATCCTGCTGAAGTCCCACTAAATCTAATGGAGAACAGCTATTTTCTATTTAATGCAACACCTAAAATGCCAATTAAGCAGAACTACATTACTCCAAAATGACATGAATGGATTCAAGGAGAGTCAAGAACCACAACAAGGATGTGAGCTGTTGCCTGGTAACACTGAGTCCAATGAAGGAACAGTTTAGATATTGACCAGCAGACGCAGTGACAGTCAGCATCGCTGCAGGATCACCAATACTGACAAAACAGTTCACTTCCTGTTGGTGAAACCTGGAGATAAACCAGTAACAGAAAAACAACCAGTGAGACCAGTAACAGCAAAACAACCAGATAAACCAGTAACAGCAAAACAACCAGAGAAACCAGTAACAAAACACAAATTCGGTCAAGAAGAAGAAATGCTTAACACAGGAACCAGAGGGATAACAATTTAGTCTCAGTTTTATATTTTCTACTTTCTTCCAAAGGTCTAACTCATATATATATATATGTATATACTGTATATATATGGATGGATGGATAAAAGGATAAAAGGAAAAATGGAAGGATGATGAATGACAGATAGATGGATGAATAAAATGATGGATGGATGGTTGGATGGATAGAAAAAAAGGAAAAATGGATGGATGAGGACTGGATGGTTGTATGGATGAATACAAGAACAATGAACTGATAAGAAGAATGGTCGGATGGAGGGATAGAATAAAGATAAATGGATGGATGGACAGACAGTCAATGGATGGATGATTGGATGGATAAAAGGATGATGGACTGACAAAAAGGATGGTTGGATGGATGGATGGTGATTGGTTAGAAGGATGGATGGATGCTGACTCAACAGTTTGACAGATTGGTTGAGGATTGGATGTTGGATGGACAGACAGATAAAATGGTTGATAGAAGGATGAATGGATGATGTAAAAAAGAAAGAATGATGGATAAAAGGGTCAATGGTTGGTTGGATGGATAAGAGGCTAGATAGATGGATGTAGATTTTGCATCTCATCCTTTGTCGCTTTTTAAAAAATCTTTTTATAACTTTTTCTTTGTTTTTGATCCATTTCAAGCCAAGTTGTGTTTTCTCTTCGTCTCTCTGATTGTCCTGTTTTCCCTCTGGGGTCACTGAATCATTTCATGGTCATGTTGTTCTAGATTACGCCCTGTTGATTGATTTTGTGATTATTCAGGATCACAGTAACGCTCCTCCGTCTCTGAAGCGTCTTTCAATCTTTAACAACGACGTCTTTTGTGTTTTTCATAATTTCCCTCCCTGTCTTTGCGTCCCCTTTGTGACTGCCGCCATCATCTCTGTCTTCCCTTTTAAATCAATTGTAGTTTCAAACAGAAGCTGCATTGTTTCCAAGAGTCATGTGCGAAGGAAATTGATTAAAAGAAATCTATAGGAGTAAAGAAACATTCGTCTGACACCTGGAAACTCACGGATTATTAAACTGTCAAGACTTCCGCCTGAAAATTCAATAGTTTGACCCAACAGTTACAAAAAATATGAATTGCTTGTTGATTACTGTAACTACTACATCTTTATTTCTCAACGAAACATCCACATAAAGTACACACACCTCCAATCAGTAAAGTAAATGTTCTTATTTGATCAAATCCACATATATCTCTTCACTTGGCTTTCTGCAAAGTAAAGGGATAAATATAGACAAATCATATTTTGGCATTAAATTAGATTTAGTAGGCAGAATAAATGATGGTTGGTTGGTTAGGAGGAATGTTGGTTGGTTGTTTGTTTCTTTGGTTGGTTGAATGATGGAAAAAAAAATGATGGACTAATAAAAAGGATTAATGTTGGATGGATACTGACTCAACAGTTGGATGATGGATGGTTGGATGAATAGACAGATGGATGGATAAATGATGGATGTATTTAATGCTTTATAACATCTTTTCTAACTTTCCTACAGTTCAGAATAAATTGATCTTATTACTGAGGTAAATTCTCAGTAATAAGTCTCGTTTTTCAGACCAACTCTTGTTTACAATCCTAAATGCTTTGAGTTTAAACAAATTAAATAATTTTCTTGTGAACGGAGCAGCAGCAGAAATTACCCAGAAACAGCTGAAGGAACCAACTCTGGTCAAATGATCCATAAAATATGTTTTAAAACGAACGTCAAGCTTCTGGAAAACTTGTCAGAGTAAAGTGAAGGAAACTATGTGAGTTCAGGACTTCCTGTGCAGATCGGACTCAGACAAAATGGCTGCCATGTTCTCTGTCAGCTGTTTTCACGCCATCACTCTTCCCCCGTTTATCTCTGTTAGCGTGAGCGACAGCTCCAAAGATGGGAGCGTCGCCCAAACAGAGGAATATTTCACTGGGACAGATGAGGCGGATTTGGGTCGATAAACTGATCGGCATGAAGCTCCGACTCACGACGAATCCATCGGGACTCACCGCAGACCGGAAACTAAAATAACATCAGTCGTTCATTCATGGATGAAACCAACAAAAACACAAATAAATATCAGAGTTTATACTAGTTTGGTGTTTTCATTATAGTTAAGTTTTATTTCATTGTGACTTTTTGTCTGTCTAATTCAGTTTTAATTAGATTTTACAGTGTTTGCCAGTTTTTATTATTATTTATTACTAATTAAATGTTTCGTTTATATTATTTATAACGGTAGTTTTAGTGTTATATTTTGGTTAGGAAAGGAAGGAAGGAAGGAGAGAAGGAGGGAAAGAAGAAAAGACGCAGAAATGGATGGATTTATTAAAACCTTATAAATCTTTTCTAAAGTTTAGAATAAACTGAAGATAATTTTAACCTGAAAGTCTCATTTTTTAGACCAACGCTTGTTGTTCCTCACACGTTGCCATGGTGACCATCTTTCATATTTCTGCATACTTTCTCTCCTGCTGATGGTCTGTCTGTGTTGACAGTCATCCAGGTGTTCATGCTGCTCTTTCTTACGTGCATGAACACCTGAAGCAGAAGCCGCTCACCTCCGGGACCCGGGTCACACAGAAACCGCCCCGCCCGCCTCCCGCCAGCTCACGCAGAGGGGAAATCAAGCACACCCCATCAACGCTTGCTTCAGATAATGAGCCCTGCCGCGGAGGATATGGATTGCAGAATCTGCAGGTGAGGCAGATAAGGAGGGATTGAGCGGAGGAGCCGTGGCGGCGATTTGTCAGGATTAAAGCCGGACGGCGAGCTGATGCCGCACCATCAGGTGTTGCTCATTACTGCGGGTGGCGGCCGTTTGGTTCTGTCAGCGTGTCCAGGACATCTGCTGCGCTTAATCCCACCTTAAGCCAAGAAGGACAGGATGCAGTCTGAGTCTTTTCACTTAGGAATTATGACGGGAAACCATGGAAGGGGGTTAGGGACCCTAAATTAAGATATATTTTTGACTTTATTATCTGAAATCTGGCTTTAATCTTCCATGAAAAAAGTCAAAATTCTAAAAAAAAAACTTTGAATTCTGAGATTAAAGTCAGAATTCTAAAAAGTCAGAATCGTGGGGAAAAAAGTTAGAATTCTGAAGAAAGTTAAAATTCTAAAAATGTCTGATTTCTGAAAAAAAAAGAGTCAAAGTTGTGAGATTAGAGCGAATTCTGAGGACAAAGAAGTTAGAATTCCAGAAAAAAGTCTGAATTCTGCAATTCAAGACAGAAATCTGAGTTTGGATCAGAATTGCGCAATTAAAGTAAGAATTCTGAGAAAAAAGTACAAATTCTGCGAATAAAGTCAGAATCTTGATTTTGACATCAGAATTGTGCAGTTAAAGTCAAAATTCTGAGATTAATGTCAGAATTATTATTTAGGTTTTTTTTGTGGCCCTAATCCTCAGAATAATTGGCAGGATTGAACGACCAGCTTTTAGAGCTTAAACCTCCAAATTATCAGTTATTTCCAATTGATTTCCACCAACATCTCCACATCCTGAGCTGTAAGACAACAGAAACGTCCTGAGACGTTTCAAACTGAATAAAGCTCAGCTACTCACGCTGTCAGTTTCCCTAACGACCCGTTTAATTAGAGTTAAATGTAACTGATGGCTTCAGAGCGCAGCTGAACCCAACGCATTAATCATCAGTTTCAAAGAGAGAAATCAATCGTGATTCAGAAGGTGAAAATCAGTCACTTCCTGCTTGATGCTTTGCTTATTTTCTGGTGAATATATTTTAGGGCTGAAACAATCAGATTAATTGTGATTGAATGTTTACTAAAATCATTGTCGACTAATTTAGTAATTGTAAATGTTGAAGAAAAAATTCCAGCTCCCCTGGCAGATTATTTAACTTATAATAGGAAAAATGTTTTTTTATACGGTGAAATAATCTGTCAGTGGAACTAGAACTTTTTCATTAATATTAAGGAATAACTGACTTATAACAAGCTCATATTTCCTTCTGAAAAGTTACTTCTAAGTTAGTTTTGTCTTATTTCAAGTGCATTAAGATATTTGCAATAGAAACTAACAAAAATACTTTGTATTTGTAGTGTGAAAAAAGATCAATTGCATAAAACCAGACTTCTAATTGGCTAATCTTTGTGCTGTATGCCGGTTTCTCTCTCTTCCTCCACTTCCACCTGAGCAAACACCAGAGGCACGGCGTCCCAGACGAACCTGGGATTATCCGCCTGCAGCATCATCTCTCTTTGAAGCTCTTTGCACACGAGACAAGAGCTGCGCCGCCGAGAGAGCCAGACAAAGAAAGAAATGTCAAACATTAAACACACAAACACTGAGCAAACGCAGGTGACATGTCTGACCTTCAGAAACGTCTCTGGAGGCCAAACACTACATTTGCTCGCATGCTTTCAAGGTATCTCTAATGGAACCGCCTCACAATAGCCTGCCAGCCGCTGCGTCGCTGCAGGAAGCTTCCCTGAGAGGCGTCAGAGCTGCAGCGGAAACACGACGCTTCGCCCTGCAGCCCGCAGACACCAGGCAACATGAACACACAACGGGAAGATTTTACCGAGTTTTATTCACTTTGTGGTTCACGGAAACCAAACTCATCATTTAGTCACTGTTTACATATATTACCAACACAAATATAACCAATTACTTAGAAATTCCATCCATCCGTTTTTTTCCGCTTATCCGGGGTCGGGTCGCGGGGGAAGCAGCTTAGAAATTATTTACTGAAAACAAACTCCTATGTATTGGGGAAAACTTGCTAGTAAGTTAGTTTTCTCTTATTTCAAGTGCATGAAGATATTTGCACTAGAAAGTAGACAAAAATACTTGATAAGATTTTATGTTTATCTTTGTCACAATAAATTTTTAAAATGATGATTTAATTAACCCCCCTAATCTGTCCATGTTGTCTGGATTGTTAGATTTTACCATTTTCTCCACAGTTTTTTCAATGAAAGTATCCATAAATAAACAAATACCAACAACAGGAATGTTTTTTCCAGCATAGTATCTATATTTGTATGACTATTATTTCTGTTTACTGCAGTCAGAACCATACAGTTACCTAAAAACGGCATAATAGTAAAGGTAAAGGTAATTTTATTTATATAGCACATTTTCAGCAACAAGGCAAAGCGTTACCTTGTTGCTGAGTCTTTTAATTCCTGTAAAGCTTTACAGGAATTAAAAGGAAATACAAACAAGTATATAAACAAGTTAAGTATTCACACAAAATATTGTGATAAAACTTTAAGTCCATATTATCCATCCTTGATGTGGAAACTATTTACCCATCATAACTTTAAAGTTAGGAGTTTACTACCAGCAGCTGCACCGGCTCCAGGTTTGTTTTGTTTTTCTTGCATCTTTCCGTCACACTTCCATATCTGACAGCAGCACAGGTGTGCAGAGAGGAATGAGCAGCAGTAACACCTGCTGAGGCATTTTTGCACAGTAACCCTAAATGCTAATGACTCCAGCAGTTGGTGAGAAAATTGACAGACTAACAAGCTCCGAAGACGCCCGCAGAGTTAATCAATGCCAGGAAGAGATAAAGGAAGAAGAGCGCCTGGCACACGGAGGGAAGCAAGCGGCGAACCGCCTTCAGGAAATCAGCTGTTTTACTGGGGTTGATCCGAAAACCTGCAAATCATCCGAGCACGTAAAAAAAAAACTCCTCGAATACAAACAGATGGGGGAGTCGGTGCTACAGAGGTCATAAATCAGCTGCTTGGCATCGAGTGTCAGGACAGCAGATGCTTTCAGTCACCAGGGCGGCGATAAAGCCGACAGCATCAAAACATGGATCAAGCTTTTAGGTGGAGCAAACACATGGAGACACACACAACCACATTTACTTTATGCTCTGTAGAGCTAAAATAAAAACCAGAGACTGTTTACCAGCAGACTCCTGTTCGTTAAAAATTGTTCCTGTAAAAAGTATTCACCAATATCGGATGATTTAGCCTTTTTATTACTTTTAGAAATCAATCATGATTGAGGAAACTGGGAATTTCAAAATAAATTTTTTTAAGCACTTTTATTTCAAAGTTAAAACTTATTTCAACAAAATAATAGCAGTCAAATGGGACACATTATACAAAATTCACATTTTGCACATTTTATACTTCCATTTTGATCTCTACTGCTTCTAAAAACAGTCCATGAATTTAAAAAACCCCTGAAAAAAACAACAACCAAAAACACCCAGTTGGCAATAAGAAAATGTTTTTTTGGTGTCTGGAAAACGAGATGTTTCTAAAACCTCCGGAATGTTACGTCACAAATCAGCAGGCACTTCCCTGTTATCAAGCAACCCCAGGAGAGTTCCGCCTGTTACCTAGCAACCCCAGCAGAGTTCCGCCCATTACCTAGCAACCCCAGCAGAGTTTCAGAATGTTTGGTCAGCTAGTTTTACCGCTGTACGATGGCTGCTGGAAAAGATAAGAGTTAAGAAATCATTTGCTGCTTGGAGGTTCCAGTTCTGCTTTTCAAAGATGTACGGTTGTATAATTGCGTATCTGTTTGCAGCCATTTTCACATGCGAGTGTAAACATCGAGTTAGTGGGTGTGGCCAGTGACTACTGTCACTTTAAATCCACTTTATTTATTTGTTTTCACTTTTAAGACTCTAAAACAGCTAATTCTGACAGGAGATAAAAATAGACTAAAATCTCATTATCTATGAATGATTTTGTGCAAAAAATGTGCTGAACGTGTTTTGTATAGCATAACAGGTCACCTTTAAATAATTATTGAGCTTGTTTTAATTTATCATGTGATTAACTGATTTATTGCGACAGGGCTGGAAACCCTGAAAAACCCTGAAAAAAAATCTGAGGAAAATGATCAAAACAATTTATAGATTGATTGTAAAATCCGTGGCCACCTTCCCTGGTTATCGACTGCTCACCATCTGGAGTTTCTTTTTTAAAGCATCAAAGCGGAACATCGTTTATTCGGCAAGCAAAGTGAGAATGGAAGCGAGGAGGGGGGCTTGTTTTGATCCGGCAGCTTCAGCCGGGCCACCTGAGGAGTGGAGATTATCAGCGGCCGTCCGGGTGGAGGCAGAGCTGCAGGACCGGTCCCAAAACACGCTGAGGTTTGGCCTCTGGATGCAGATAAAGCTGTACTGCTTATTGAGCGCCACGCAGAGAAAACCAATCCCAAAAGCAGCAGTCTGACACAGCGCAGCTGCTGCGCTAAACGCTGCAAAGAGGCTAAATAATAAGAGGGAGGAATGGAAGTTTTTCCACTTAGTAAATTGGACAGATTTCTTTTAGACTGATCTGGAAAGAGGTTTGATAACCTTCAGTAAAATCTTAAAGTGTTCGGTTCTGGAGTTGGTTGGAGGTTTGTCCATTTAGTACTCCTGTGTTTATTTTCTTACTTTGCAGTGATTCTAGTTTATTAGGCCCGAGCAGCAAAGCGCTGCGAAGGCCTATTGTATCTGTGCTGTTTATTATTAGGCCCGAGCAGCAAAGCGCTGCGAAGGCCTATTGTATCTGTACTGTTTATTATTATTACGATTCTTCCCACCTCTTCGTGTGCCTTTTTGGGGGCTTTATCATATTCAAAAACTCACCAAACTTGGCGGTCGCAACTAGAAAATTTAAAAATTTTGAATTTTAAGGTTGTCGCAAAAATCGCAAAAAAAATTGCTGAACGGCAGCAACTAGCAATTTTCTGTTGACACAATGGTATGAACGTATTTCATCGTAGAGACATGAAATTTGGTACGCTTGTAGAGCTCCCCAAAAGACTCAGAACTTACATTTAATGTTATTAGCCAACTATCACAGGAAGTCGGCCATTTTGTCTTGAACGTCCATTTTTTACCTCGATTTTGACGTTTACAGCCTTCGTATTTGATCGAACTCCTCCTAGGGATTTCGATTGATCGACTTCAAACTCGGTCAGTCTGATCATAAGGCATGTTTGATTTAAAGTTATCAAATTGGTGAGTTTTGGAGTATGTTGAAGGGGGGTTAGCAGGGGTCAAAGTTCACCTACTCGCCATGAAACACGAAACTCTTATATTTCCTATAAAAAAACACATAGAGGGACCAAACTTTCATTGATTGATCGTCATCGGGTGTCCTAAAATACCCTGTGGTCAAATGATGACATCACTTAGGCCACGCCCCCTGAGAACAGGAAGTGTCATGTTTTACTGTGAACGGTCGCTATCTTAGCCCTTTCACCTAATCAACATGAAACTGTGTCCAGAGACAGAAGACATGTTGGTGTGTTGAGGATTCCAACCCTGACCGGCTTTGACATAGCAGGTGGGCGTGGCGGCGTGGCGAAGTGACCTGTAACGCCGTTGCCATACGTTTGGCTCTGAATTCCACAATTTCGGGCCCAGCTGCTCCAAACTCACTAGGATGGATCCTTATCCACCCACCGACAGGAATTCATAACAAAATTTGGTGGGCGTGGCCTAATTTCTCTATAGCGACCCCTAGAGTATTTTAAATGAACAGCCCCAAGCCATGCTTAAACCTAGAATTACGAAACTTGGTACACATGTGTATCTTGTCGGGACGTACAAAAAAGTCTCTTAGAGCCATGCTCTAAACCCAACAGGAAGTCGGCCATTTTAGATTGAATTTCATTTGACCTCGATTTTGACGTTTACAGCATTCGTATTTGATCGAACTCCTCCTAGGGATTTCGATTGATCGGCTTCAAACTCGGTCAGTCTGATCATAAGGCATGTCTGATTTAAAGTTATCAAATTGGTGACTGTATGAGCTTGCTGAAGGGGGGTTACCAGGGGTCAAAGTTCACCTACTCGCCATGAAACACGAAACTCTTATATATCCTGCACAGAAACTCACAGAGACACCAAATTTTCAGTTATTGATCAACAATAGGTGTCCTAAAATACCCTGTGGTGAAATTATGACATCGCTTAGGCCACGCCCCCTGAGAACAGGAAGTGTCATGTTTTACTGTGAACGGTCGCTATCTTAGCCCTTTGACCTAATCAACATGAAACTGTGTCCAGAGACAGAAGACATGTTGGTGTGTTGTGGATTCAAGCCCTGACCGGCTGCGATGAAGCAGCTGGGTGTGGCGGCGTGGCGAAGTGACCTGTAACGCCGATGCCATACGTTTGCTTCTAGATTCCACATGTTTCGACCGAGCTGCACCAAACTTGGCCTCAGTGATGCTGTTGTGATGCCTGACAATGCTATGTCATCATATTATGACGTCATCTAAGCCCCGCCCCCTCAGAATGAATTAGAGAGATCTTCTGTGTAATTACATAATAAACAGTACATGTTCGTCGTTTGTAGGGCAATGCTGCCCTCTGCTGGCCACTGAAATAGTTTCATTATTTCAGTAATTCGACACCAGAGGGCAGCATTGCCCTGCAGATGAAATTCTTCGATTTTGTAATACACAGGAAAAAATGAAAAATTGGTATTTCTAACACAAAAACTCACAGAGACTCCAAACTTTCAGTGATTGATCGTCATCAGGTGGCCTACAATACCATATGGTCAAATGATGACATCACGTAGGCCACGCCCCCTGAGAACAGGAAGTGTCATGTTTTACTGTGAACGGTCGCTCTCTTAGCCCTTTGACCTAATCAACATGAACCTGTGTCCAGAGACAGAAGACATGTTGGTGTGTTGAGCATTCCAACCCCGACCGGCTTTGAGATAGCAGCTGGGCGTGGCGGCGTGGTGAAGTGACCTGTAACGCCGATGCCATACTTTTGCTTCTAGATTCCACATGTTTCGACCGAGCTGCACCAAACTTGGCTTGAGTGATGCTGGTGTGATGTCTGAAAATTCTATGTCATCAGATTATGACGTCATCTAAGCCCCGCCCCCTCGGAACCGGAAGTGCCGTTTTTTTCCTTGGAAAGCTCTGTTTATGGCTCTCTTGACCTAATCAAGGTGATTCTGTGTTGGATGACAGATAGGAAGTTGGTCTCGCTTGCTTTAAAGTGCCAAGAGTTTTCAATGGCGGCAACGCCGTTCGTATACGTTTGCCTCTACATTCCACATATTTTGACCGAGCTGCATCAAACTTGGCCTGAGTGATCCTGGAGGCTTGCCCGTCGATCCTACGTCATCACATTATGATGTCATCTAAGCCCCGCCCCCTCGGAACCGGAAGTGCCATTTTTTTCCTTGGAAAGCTCCGTTTATGGCTCTCTTGACCTAATCAAGATGATTCGGATGATGAGCTCTGTCATTGCTCGCTGCTGGCTGAACCGTGTGGGCGTGGCCAAACGGCGAATATCAGTCCCTCGCCATATTCATACGTTTGGCTCTAATTCAAGCATGGATCATCCGATTGGCTCCAAACTGGATATGTATGACCTTTGTTCACCTCTAAAGAGCCCAACGGGATTGAGATGTAATTTGGCTCCACTGCGCCCCCTAAGTTAATACATCGGCTGTATCTCCTCGACGCATCGACCGATCTGCACCAGATTTTTTGACAGTCGTCGGGGAGCGCCGCCGAACGCATTCACGCGTGTCGCCCGGTGGACGGGCGTGGAAAATGCGCGACAGCTTCTGCGGCGGCTGGCGGGCGGGCGGCGGTGCTGGAAACTGCGGCAGAGCTTCTGCGGTGGGGAGTTGGCTGCGGCTCTGGAAATCGTGCGAGAGCTTCTGCGGTGGCTGGAACCCCCGCGGTGGCCAATAGGCCGGAGCGGCGCTTGCTGCGAGGGCCGCCCGAGGCTGCTCGCAGCTTTAATTATTATTCTTATTATTCTTCCACCCAAATGAATTGCCTTTTTGGGGGCTTTATCATATTCAAAAACTCACCAAACTTGGCGGTCGCGACTAGAAAAATTCAAAATTTTGAATTTTAAGGTTGTCGCAAAAATCGCAAAAAAAATTGCTCAACGGCGGCAACTAGCAATTTTCTGTTGACACAATGGTATGAACGTACTTCATCGTAGAGACATGAAATTTGGTACACTTGTAGAGCTCACCAAAAGACTCAGAACTTACATTTAATGTTATTAGCCAACTATCACAGGAAGTCGGCCATTTTGTATTGAACGTCCATTTTTTTCCTCGATTTTGACGTTTACAGCCTTCGTATTTGATCGAACTCCTCCTAGGGATTTCGATTGATCGACTTCAAACTCGGTCAGTCTGATCATAAGGCATGTTTGATTTAAAGTTATCAAATTGGTGAGTTTTGGAGTATGTTGAAGGGGGGTTAGCAGGGGTCAAAGTTCACCTACTCGCCATGAAACACGAAACTCTTATATTTCCTATAAAAAAACACATAGAGGGACCAAACTTTCAGTGATTGATCGGCATCGGATGTCCTAAAATACCCTGTGGTGAAATGATGACATCACTTAAGCCACGCCCCCTGAGAACAGGAAGTGTCATGTTTTACTGTGAGCGGTCGCTCTCTTAGCCCTTTGACCTAATCAACATGAAACTGTGTCCAGAGACAGAAGACATGTTGGTGTGTTGAGGATTCCAACCCTGACTGGCTTTGACATAGCAGGTGGGCGTGGCGGCGTGGCGAAGTGACCTGTAACGCCGTTGCCATACGTTTGGCTCTGAATTCCACAATTTCGGGCCCAGCTGCTCCAAACTCACTAGGATGGATCCTTATCCACCCCCCGACAAGAATTCATAACAAAATTTGGTGGGCGTGGCCTAATTTCTCTATAGCGACCCCTAGAGTATTTTAAATGAACAGCCCCAAGCCATGCTTAAACCTAGAATTACGAAACTTGGTACACATGTGTATCTTGTCGGGACGTACAAAAAAGTCTCTTAGAGCCATGCTCTAAACCCAACAGGAAGTCGGCCATTTTAGATTGAATTTCATTTGACCTCGATTTTGACGTTCACAGCATTCGTATTTGATCGAACTCCTCCTAGGGATTTCGATTGATCGGCTTCAAACTCGGTCAGTCTGATCATAAGGCATGTCTGATTCAAAGTTATCAAATTGGTGACTGTATGAGCTTGCTGAAGGGGGGTTACCAGGGGTCAAAGTTCACCTACTCGCCATGAAACACGAAACTCTTATATATCCTGCACAGAAACTCACAGAGACACCAAATTTTCAGTTATTGATCAACAATAGGTGTCCTAAAATACCCTGTGGTGAAATTATGACATCGCTTAGGCCACGCCCCCTGAGAACAGGAAGTGTCATGTTTTACTGTGAACGGTCGCTATCTTAGCCCTTTGACCTAATCAACATGAAACTGTGTCCAGAGACAGAAGACATGTTGGTGTGTTGTGGATTCAAGCCCTGACCGGCTGCGATGAAGCAGCTGGGTGTGGCGGCGTGGCGAAGTGACCTGTAACGCCGATGCCATACGTTTGCTTCTAGATTCCACATGTTTCGACCGAGCTGCACCAAACTTGGCCTCAGTGATGCTGTTGTGATGCCTGACAATGCTATGTCATCATATTATGACGTCATCTAAGCCCCGCCCCCTCAGAATGAATTAGAAAGATCTTCTGTGTAATTACATAATAAACAGTACATGTTCGTCGTTTGTAGGGCAATGCTGCCCTCTGCTGGCCACTGAAATAGTTTCATTATTTCAGTAATTCGACACCAGAGGGCAGCATTGCCCTGCAGATGAAATTCTTCGATTTTGTAATACACAGGAAAAAATGAAAAATTGGTATTTCTAACACAAAAACTCACAGAGACTCCAAACTTTCAGTGATTGATCGTCATCAGGTGTCCTACAATACCATATGGTCAAATGATGACATCACGTAGGCCACGCCCCCTGAGAACAGGAAGTGTCATGTTTTACTGTGAACGGTCGCTCTCTTAGCCCTTTGACCTAATCAACATGAACCTGTGTCCAGAGACAGAAGACATGGTGGTGTGTTGAGGTTTCCAACCCTGACCGGCTGCGATGAAGCAGCTGGGTGCGGCGGCATGGCGAAGTGACCTGTAACGCCGATGCCATACGTTTGCTTCTAGATTCCACATGTTTCGACCGAGCTGCACCAAATTTGGCTTGAGTGATGCTGGTGTGATACCTGAAAATTCTATGTCATCAGATTATGACGTCATCTAAGCCCCGCCCCCTCAGAACAGGAAGTGCTATTTTTTTCCTTGGAAACTTTCATCTATGGCTCTCTTGACCTAATCAAGGTGATTCTGTGTTGGATGACAGATAGGAAGTTGGTCTCGCTTGCTTTAAAGTGCCAAGAGTTTTCAATGGCGGCAACGCCGTTCGTATACGTTTGCCTCTACATTCCACATATTTTGACCGAGCTGCATCAAACTTGGCCTGAGTGATCCTGGAGGCTTGCCCGTCAATCCTACGTCATCACATTATGACGTCATCTAAGCCCCGCCCCCTCGGAACCGGAAGTGCCGTTTTTTTCCTTGGAAAGCTCTGTTTATGGCTCTCTTGACCTAATCAAGGTGATTCTGTGTTGCATGACAGATAGGAAGTTGGTCTCGCTTGCTTTAAAGTGCCAAGAGTTTTCAATGGCGGCAACGCCGTTCGTATACGTTTGCCTCTACATTCCACATATTTTGACCGAGCTGCATCAAACTTGGCCTGAGTGATCCTGGAGGCTTGCCCGTCGATCCTACGTCATCACATGGTGACGTCATCTAAGCCCCGCCCCCTCGGAACCGGAAGTGTCGTTTTTTTCCTTGGAAAGCTCCGTTTATGGCTCTCTTGACCTAATCAAGATGATTCGGATGATGAGCTCTGTCATTGCTCGCTGCTGGCTGAACCGTGTGGGCGTGGCCAAATGGCGAATATCAGTCCCTCGCCATATTCATACGTTTGGCTCTAATTCAAGCATGGATCATCCGATTGGCTCCAAACTGGATATGTATGACCTTTGTTCACCTCTAAAGAGCCCAACTAGGTTGAAATGTAATTTGACTCCACTGCGCCCCCTAAGTTAATACATCGGCTATATCTCCTCGACGCATCGACCGATCTGCACCAGATTTTTTGACAGTCGTCGGGGAGCGCTGCCGAACGCATTCACGCGTGTCGCCCGGTGGACGGGCGGGGAAAATGCACGACAGCTTCTGCGGCAGCTAGCGGGCGGCGGTGCTGGAAACTGCGGCAGAGCTTCTGCGGTGGGGAGCGGGCTGCGGCTCTGGAAATCGCGCGAGAGCTTCTGCGGTGGCTGGAACCCCCGCGGTGGCCAATAGGCCGGAGCGGCGCTTGCTGCGAGGGCCGCCCGAGGCTGCTTGCAGCTTTAATTATGTTTATTTCTTGTGTCTAGTTATTTTTTGTTCCTCTAGTTTAATTATGATCCATAGTTATTCTCTAATGTTGGATTCCAGAGGTGGGCAGAGAACCTAAAAGTTTTACTCAAGTAAAAGCAAAAATTAGCCGTAAGAGTAAAAATATATTTGGTAAAAAGTCTACTCAGTTACTGAGCAACTGATCAAATACTTAAGATTTAAAAATTACATCATCAGATGGACCAAAATATACAGTTAAGTAGAAATTTTGGAATTTTAAGGACAAAAATTACAATAATTCATATAAGTAGGGAAAAAATAAAATCAGGTAAAATAAAATGTTTGTACATCTAAAAGTAATTTTTTTCAAAAAAGTTGCATAAATGTAATTAGTTAGTACCCTACGCTGTATATGCTCCCAATGCCCTGCTTCCTGTGATTGTTTTGCTCTGCTCTGGCTCCCTGTGACCTCCATGAATTTATTTTTCATTCTTTTATTAAAATCCACAAAAACACGTCTGCCTGCTGCATTTAGGTCCACTTTAAATCCACACATTAGGACAGAAAGAAGGCAAAGAAGATAAATCTGCTGCTTGAAAAGGCAGGAAGAGGAAAAAACTGTTACAACCTAAATTAGGTCAAAAGGCTTCAGCTGTTAGGACGACAGTTCAGACTGAAATCAGAGGAACATTAATTCAACCCACCGAAACAGTTCATCAACGAGGAAAACTCACAATATTCAGCTGAATGGAAAGAAGAGGAGAAATGAATGTCTTCAACATAGAAATGATAAAACATCAGGATGGATGGATTTAAAGATGGATGGATGGATGGATGGACGGACGGATGGATGGATGGATGGATGGATGGATGGATGGATGGATGGATGGATGGACGGACGGACGGATGGACGGACGGAGCGATTTAAAGATGGATGGACAGATTTAAAGATGGAGGACGAATGGATGGATGGATAGACGGATGGATTTAAAGATGGACGGACGGACGGATGGATGGATGGATGGATGGAGGGATGGACGGACAGAGGGATGGACGGACGGAGGGATTTAAAGATGGACGAATGGATGGATGGATGGATGGATGGATGGATGGATGGATGGATGGATGGATGGATGGATTTAAAGATGGATGGACAGACAGATGGATGGACGGATAACTGGACAGATGGAAGGATGGATTTAAAGATGGAGGACGAATGGATGGATGGATGGATGGACGGATAGATGGATGGATGGATGGACGGATGGACGGATGGATGGATGGATGGATGGATGGATGGATGTTAAAATCTAAACATTTTTCTTTCTCTCGTTGCTTTCTTCTTCCCATCCCGACCTGAGCAGAACTTTAATTTTCTTCCAGACTTTTCCGGAACGCAAGAACTCTTCAAAACGCGGCCACAGCTTTAAATAAAACAAAAAGGCGGAGTAACTTGTGTCCCGGCGGACCGCGGGCGGTAAAGGTCAGCCCCATCCTTCATCAGCAGAGCGGTAATTTAAAACGAAGCAGGAAGTCACCTGCTGCGGACGGCCGCCCGACTTCCTGCGCCATCCAGCAGGTGAGCGTCCCGCTCCGCTGTGTGGATAAACAGCACCTGCTGCAAACTGCTGAATATAAATGCGGTTCGCTCCGGGAGCGCTCGGATATTAACGCGGACACCTGTGGGACCCTCCTGTTGCCATGGCGACCGGCAACAGCTGCCGCCACAACAGAGTCACGACGTCAGCGGCGGATACAGCGCTTCCTAAACAAATTAGTCCGGTGCAAACCGCTGACGCCGTAACCCTTTAATTACATCTTTCACTGCTAGACATGAATATAATATTCAATAATTCAATATTCATGTTTTTGAGTCACTGCTTGACCTTCTCCAGAAGTATAATGTTCATAAAGGTAAACAGAAAAAAAAACAATTTGTAGCAATAACTTGCTTTAAACAGTCCGTCATAAAAACAGTGGGTGTTTATTTTTTAAAGTCATATTTTTAAAATCTTATTCATATATTTATACATGCCAGTTTCAAACTAAATATTTAATTTGGAGCAAAATATTTGAAATATTTCGCTTTCAAATTAAATATTTAGTTAGAAAGCTATATATTTAGTTTGATTGCTAAATATTTAGTTTGAAAATGTAATGTTAATTTGCAAAAATTAACATTTAGTTCGGAACTAAAGCTAGGAAATGAAATATCTAAATTAGAGCTAAAGATTTAGTTTGTAAACTAAATATTTTACTTCAAAATGAAATATTTAGTTAGAAAGCTACATATTTAGTTTTTGTATTGAATTCTTTGTAAAATAAATATTTAGTTTGAAATTTTGATGTTAGGAACTAAATATCTAGTTAGCAAAATAAATATCTAATTTAGAGTTAAATATTTAACTTCAAATAAAAATATGTTGTTAGAAATCTGAACATTTAGATATAAATGTCTAGTTTGAGACCAAATATTAAGCTCAAAATTAAATACTTTGTTTACAATCTAAATATTTAGCAGTCTAGCAAAATGCATTAAAACCGTTTTAATCTTTTTTTCTTGTTATTCTTTTTCATACACTATTTTTTGCAATAACGACACACAAAATAAAAAAAAATAGCCCTCCCTGGAAGTATTTCAATTCTTTGTCTTAATAGGAAGTGATCCACACTGTTGAACCGCCATCTTGGTAGGCAAGCGCAGATGAACCTTGACTTCGGGACCAAAAAAATTTAACTGATATTGAAACTCTTGACCGAAGTGCAAGAGAAAGTTATATCAACAAAACTATCAGACCAGGATGTGGCTTATTTATTGTTGTCATAGCAACCCCTTAGCAACTGTCATGACAGTTACAGATACCTACCAAGATGGCTGTCAGCTACAAAGTTCCTGGAAGTGTGACGTCACATGAGAACTACGTATTAAAACGGATCGTGCAGCGACAACTTCAACTAAAACTGATGCAGTCCCACCTTTCTGCCTCTTCCTCCTCCCCTACTCCATCATCAGTCTGGAACATTTATATCTGGGTTTTCATTCTCAGGGGAGACAGAGAGAAATGTCAAGACAACAGAGACACGGCGGCTTATCCTCCTTCCATGGCCTTTTCACATCTCCTCCCATTCTCCTCTGCCTCTTCACTCATTCTTCGCCCCTCTCTTTCTCTTTTTATCCTGTCATCTCCATTGTGAGGAGCGTCCGCCGCTCCGCAGAGCCGCCTCTGTGGAAGCACGGCAGGCGGGCGGGGAAGAATAGAGATGCACAATGGGAGAGCAGGATTCAGATGGGTGACATTTAAAATTCTGTCAGAGCAAATTCAGACACGGCGCGGACCTGAAAATGTACCAGTGCGACAAAATTAAAGGGTTATCAGGAGTCTCAAAGAGAAACGGCAAAGTAGCAACAAAAAAAGAAAGAAGAAAAAACGAAACACCTGCAAATAATTCAAAACATCACCTGCGCACTCCAGCTGATAACTGTCTTAGATTTAATTGCGACCTATTGTGCTTCCTTGACCAGTTTAGGATTGGTCTATGGTCTATACAAAACATGTCTTACATTATTTGCATAAAGTCATCCTTAGATAAGATTTCAGTCAGTTGATTTCAGAATGAACTTAATGTTTACACTTATGCATGAAAACAGCTGCAAATAGATGCGCAATTATACAACCCTACATCTTTGAAAAGCAGAAGTGGAACCTGCTGCACAACCAACAAAAATGCAGCAAGTGGTTTCTGGGTGCCAAGTCTTCAGCGAAACACTTTTCTCTTCCAGTGGCCATTGCACAGCACATAAAACCAGCTGACCAAACGTGCTGGAACTCTGGTTGCTAGGTAACAGGGCAGTCCTTGGCTGGTGTTGCTAGGTAACGGTGCAGAAGTAACTAGATAATGGCAGCAAAAAGCATAAAAGTTTTGTCAAAAAAAACGTTTTTTAAGTATTTGAGCTATTTTTAGAAACAATAGAAACTCCAAGGGAAGTACAAAAATGTGCAAAATATACATTTTAAATAATAGGTCCCCTTTTAAAAAAAAAAAAAACCCTAACGTTAGTCAAAGATAACCCGAGTGAGTAGAAAAATAGTACTCAACACTGTTTTTGATTCAATTTCAGCACCCATAGCCCAGTGCCAGATCTGGAAAATCAAGAAAACCCTCAAACAGAACCTGTCTGACAACACGAAGCAGGTTAAAAGATCTAAAAAAGCCCCAACTGATCATTTCTGTAGAACAAATGAGAAAAGTTACTGACATCCATCAGCCTGGGAAGCAGAACAATAGCAACAGGTTTCCAGGAGTTCTTGGCACAGACTGTCCAGGTTTGGGGCCTGACAGGAGTCGGCCATCATTGCATCCTGTTATGACCGAAGACGGGTCGTTGTTTTGTCCGATAGAATGGCCGGTCTGTAGGGGCGTCATGACTCACTTTCCTGGCTTTGTTTGTTTTTCTCAGGCAACGTATTGGGAGAGCGAAGGTGGAAACTCACTACCACTTCACTGCAAAAACACAAAATCTGACCAAATACTTTGGTTCGGTTTAGTGCAAATATCTTAGTACACTTGGAATAAGACAACTAACTTACAAGCAACTTTTTAGCAAAAAATATCAGCTTGTTTTAAGTCAATAATGTCTTAATATTGATGAAAAACACTGGCAGACTATTTCTACTTATAAGACATTTTTCCCATTTAATCAATGAAATAATCAGCCAGTGGAACTAGAACTTTTTATCAATATTAAGGAATTATTAACCTAAAAAAACTCCTATATCTTGCTAAAATGTTACTTTTAAGTTGGTTTAGTCTTTAATTGACTATTCTGATAATTAATTGATTACTAAAGTAGTTTACAATTATTTAAATAATCGATTAATCATAATTAATCAGATTAATCGTTTCAGTTGTAATAGAGATATTGCCAATTTTTCGCTGAGTCGTCATATGTGTGTTTACCAATTCTTCTTTTCCGGGTTTTCTCTCCAGTTGGCACGAAAGGATTTCAGGCAAAAGAAAAAACTGATCAACAACGCAAATAATCTTTGAACTTAAATTCAGACAGTGATTTATTTCAAACTGAATTTGTGCGTCACTGGCCTGCAGGTTTTCTTCTCATTATGAAAACATTACAGTCTGACTCCTCGTCCCGCTTCTTTCCTTTTAGGTTCGGAAATCTTCGTATGGACCCAGAACCAGCAGGTCGTGTTATTTATCTCCCAACCATTACAGCGCCATCCAGGCACTAAAGCAATTAATTACTGAATTATACCATGCTGGCGCACAATGAGTGCAACAGGCCCGTGGGGCTCTTTTCTCATTACCAGGTACACATTGTCCTACACAGAGGAAGCAGTGGAGGCTTTTAATAACATTTAGCATTCAGATTAAACTGCTGTATGCAGCCGATGCTCCGGCTTCCAGGGTCTGAGCTCCAAAGTGGGATCAATTTACAATCCAATTAATTCAAATTGTGTGGAAACATGCTCACAAGGAGGAAAACAATCAGCTGTCCCATTAAGACAAAGACGAACGAGGAAGTGGAGGAACTCCCAAAGAGACGGACAGGACGGCGTTTACAGCACACTACGAGACATCAATGAAAAGTTTAGCGCTTTAACTTAGACAACTGGGTTTGATGTGGATGTGAAATGTGCCTCAGATCCAGATCTGAGGATTATGCTCTGCATGGATTCATTAGAGCTCAGAAAACAGCTGAAAAGTCCTTCAAACAAACGGGGGGGTTTGAGAAAAGCTGCAAACAGGAACGAGGAGGGGCGGAACATCAAATACCGAAGATAAACACCAAACGGTGACGTCTGGATGTGGAAAAACAGATGGAAATGTTGATGAATGTCAACATTAGCTGTACATTTTATCCGATTAGTTGTTGGTTCACTTCAATCAAGAGAAACACATAAAAAGAACGTCTTAAAATTACAAGAAAAAAAAGTCATTTTAACTAAAACAGTCTTTAATTTTTTTATGTTCAAATTTTCAGAACATTACTACTTCATTCTCCTGATATTACGCCTTTATTCTCATGTTACTCTACTATTGTAGCTTTATGCATGGGAATGGGTTCGGGTCAAAAAATAAAGAATTTTGACTTTTTTCTCAAAATTCTGAGAAAAGAGACAGAATTCTGAAAAATCTCAATTCTGAGAATAAATTTCTGGAAAAAAAAAATCAGAATTCCCTGGTCACGCTGACATCACTCTGAACTATGAAATCAATATGTTGCTCAGCCCTACAATACTCAATAAAAGAATATCGGATATCGGCCCAGTTTTTCATGTCAGCGCATCCTTGTTTTCTGCAGTCCACATGTAGCTGAATCTGTGTGTTTCTCTTTGTGTGTGGGTTAATTAAAGCGTCTCAAAGAGGTCAACTGGTGCCACATGCTGCCCTCAACCTCCCCGCCAGCAAGGTGCTTGGCGAGACAGCGCCTAATGTAGCAGAAGGGGACGCAGCACGGCCCAGTTTGTCATCCTGGTGGTGTGCTGATTCAGACCAAATACCAAGTAGAGCAAAAATAACAAAGGTAAAGTCAGAAAACCCTCATCAGTGCTGAAAAAGACACACAACTGAAGGAAAAACTGCTTTTTAAATCTGCTATACATGCAGCAATCAAGTACAGGATGAAAATGTAAAAGAAAAAAGAAAAATTATTCATCTTAACACCTTCTCCTCTTACGTCCTCGGTACCCATCGCTTGTTTTATGTCCAGCAATGATCTGTGGAACGAATGCCAAGTGTATAAATCTGACAGAATCACTGGCAGCGCTGAGCGGCAGTAAATCCAGAGACACTACGTCTTTATTATGGTGCAAATGGACGAAGCTCACAAAGATCCGGATGGAAATATGAAGTGGTGAAATAAAAGATAAGTGGTAAAAGGGAAGAGAACAATGGCACTGATAAACATTAATATAAGAATAGTGTCTATAAGTAATCACACATTTTGTGACAATGTTGACAAAATAAGCAACATTTTCAATTCTAAAAGACTTTCTCCTACTAAATTATTGAATAAATAGATATATTGTATGTGCTGATGCTGCATGGTAGCATTGAGATGCTATTTTAGGCTTGACTAGCTTTCCTGATAAGCTAACTCCTTTTAGCACAACTTGAACACAACAATAGTCTTTTCCAGCATCCAATCCAATCACATCTTTTTTGAAGCAAAAATTAACCCCCAAAGGGCCAAAGTGGTTTTGTCGTCCATTGATCTTAGCGGTTGTAGTTTATGCGTCAGATTTACAGATGTACCAGAAACACAAAAATACCAAACAAGAAAAGTTAAAAACAAAAACATAGATTTCAAAAAACTATTTTTGTTCTAGTTTCTAGTGAAAATATATTAGATAAGAAAAACTAACTTAAAAGTAGCCATTCAGTTTGTTTCAAGTCAATAATTCCATAATATTGATGAAAAAATACTAGTTCCACTGGCCGATCATTTCACTCATAACATGGGAAAAATATTTTGTAATACGTGAAATAATCTGAACTATTACTTTTAGCCGGTTAGCTAGCAACAAAACTAGTAATCTAGTTAGTAACAAACTAGCAACATGCCCAGCTGTCTACCTAGGAGCAAAACTAGCTATCTAGACAGAAACAAAGCAAACTAGCTAGCTAGTAACAAAGCTATCTAGTAATCCAGCTAGCAACAAAATTAGCAACAAGACTAGCTAGCTATCTACGGAGCAACAAAACTAGTTATCTAGCTAGCAACAAAGCCAGCTAGCTAGCTACCTAGTAACAAACTAGCTATCTAGATAGAAACAAGGCATTCGTTCCTTTATAGCTAGTTGCTATAAAGCTAGCTAGCTTTATAGCAAATACACAAAAACATAATATTCCAAATATTTTTAGCAAATAAAAAACATATACAAAACAAAAATAACTGATATTCAAACATAAAATATATACATTATTGACCAGATTGAACCAAAATACAAAAGTAAAAAAGCAAAAATAGAGAATTCTGTACAAAGAATAACATTTCCAAATACCAAAGATGACCATCTCAAAACCATCAGAAAACTTGACATGTTTTTAAATTTTAAGGCATCCAGATATTCAGATTTTATGCTGTGCTTCAAATAAATATAAATAAAAGTCAAAGAGCTTGTCTGCCTTTCATCTGCCCTTCGTCTAAACTTTTCCTGATTACTCATCCTCACTTCCACCTTGCTGCTGCTCGCCTCCGTCACACCACACCCCTCTGGGTTCCTGCTCTCTAACGCTGGAAATGAAGCAGCGGCTGTGACAGCAGGTGTGTTGTGACTCATACTTTTCTACAAAACGTCCTCTCAGAAAAGCTGAGGTCATCCTGAAATATATACCAATGATTTCCACCACTCTTTCCACTGTGACATAACCACAATTTAATGCAAATCTCCTTACTGGGACATAATGTTCAGTTTTGAGTAGGAGAAGAGGAATTGGTTCCGTAAAAAAATAAGTCGGTGTTGTTAATAGAGTTGGGATTGTTCTAGATCACCATTGTTATCATGCTGCAATGCTGAGGTCATTACAGGGATTTGCAGTTGCATGTTTTTGCTGGAAATAAATGGATCAATTTTGTAATGGATTCACAGGCTAACAGCCAAACGGGTATGGAAGAATTGGTAATATCTATCAAATAAAACTATATGTGAAAGAGTGTATTTTTAGCCCGTTTTCTAAACTTTAACCATAAAGAGAGTTTTTTCAGGCAACACACTGTTAGGAGTAAAGTTTTTAATATAGTGAGTGGATAATGGAGAGCTCCAGCGCCGCCAGCTAGCTAGCATCAAGAATGAAACTCCAGAGCCGTTTTCGCCAAAATAATCCGATCTGTTAGTTATGGGTCAGATTATGTAACTTGGGCTACAACAGGGAAGTGCAACCCAAATCCAATCATTTTCTCCCCGAAACCAGCTTCCAATCTTTTCTTAGAACGTTTTTCTAGAAAATTTCTGAGATTAAGCCTTAAATTTAGGATTTGTTTTTGCAAATTTCCAACTTTGTTCTCAGGAATTTCCCTGTTTTTTCTAGAAAATTACTGATAATTTCAAAATTTGAGGTTTTTTTCTTCTTGGGAAATTCCGATTTTTTAGACTCTGAAATTTCCACGTTTTTCCTGAACATCTCTGGGATTAATCTCAAATGTAAGATTTTTTTAAATGGAAATTTACCCCATCGTTTTGTTTTCCGTCTACAGCGGCCCTAATATGCCATCATCCAATACGGATCAAACGATTATGAAAAAGTGTTTGAACGCTTCCATAAAAGCCGTGACGTGCTGCTGCTGCTGCGGCGGCGGAGACGGCGGCGGCAGTCATTTTCTCTGATGATTTCATGAAGAGCAGCTGTAACCGACTGTGGGAAGTCGTGATAAATAATGAAGGCCTGTGTGCGCTGCTGAGGCGAGGCAGACAGCTCCAGATGTTGGAATAAAAGATAAGTGGGTCAGGTGTCTAGTTGATGCCCGATCAAACTGCGACATGAGGAGGAAGATGAACTTTTCTCTAAACCATGAAACAGATGGTCAGAATTTGCTGAGACCTATAAAGCAAAGCTGAGTGAGTGTTTGACTGCAGACCATTAAAGGTTAAGAGGTCAAGTGAACGACTGCAGGGCCATGTTGTATGATAAAAACCTTCACAGGTTTTCTAACGCAGTCTGAAATACCAAACATCAATCAGAGTTCAGACCTGGCTCAGATATAAATCCCATGGATCATCACCTGATCCCGCTGCTTAGCGACACACACCTTCAAACCGATCGTCAATCATCCCCAGATCATTAGACTGTAACTCTGGAAGCGCCGCCTTCGCTCAGACATTTTGGGAAACGTTTATGAATGCCTTATTAAATCACTCCATGGTAACCGCAAACAGAATCGCCTTCTTTGCTTAAGTAAATAATTCCTTTAAAATGATTTAAACTGGCAGATTATTTCACTTAGAACATGGGGAAATTTATTGTCATACATTAAATAATCTGCCAATGGAACTAGCATTTTTTGTATCAATATTAAGAAATAATTTACTAAAAACAAGCTCCTACATCTTTCTGAAAAGTTACTTGTAAGTTAGTTTTGTCTTATTTCAAGAGTATGAAGATATTTGCACTAGATATATATATATATATATATATATATATATATTTAATATTTTCTGTTTTTGCATAGAAAAACAAAGTAAGATTTTTTAAAAATCACCGAAAATCTGGCAGTTACAACTACAGTGAAAGGTGATTCCACAAAGTATTCGTTCAAATGCATGCCACACTTTTCAGGTTTTTATTTGCCAAAAAAAAGTGAAATATTTGTGCTGTCCAGCTGACCTTCTGTGGTCCACACAGAGAGACTGAAACTCAGCGCTGCATTACTACTTGGATGAATTTAATTCCCCAAGAGAGAAAGACAGAAACGCGGAACAATAAGGTAAAGACGAGGTTTATAGTGGCAGAAAAAAACTCTCAAAAACTGAGACACTTTCTGTAAAACTCCACCTAACAGCCTCTGAAAGGCAGTTACCACTTCCAGTGTCTTCATACGGGGGATTTGTTGCTGCTGTTTTCTCGTTACTGCTCTCCGTCTCTCCATCCAGCCTCCGTAATCCTAAATGTCCCGCGCGAATATGCAGAGCCCCATTTATCGGGCCTTAATGACTCTGTTTCTGATGAACGCAGGGAACCTGCGACGAGGAATTCCTGAAAAGGATCCAATCTGAATCCATCACCGTCGCTCCCGGTGGCCCTGTTGTTTAGAGGGAAGCGTCTCTGCTGATGATGGATGCCGTTATTTTCCGCTTGCTGGGTGGATTGTAAACAGTGACGAATGGTGAGGGCTAATGCGTGGCGTATTGTCGGAGGCAAATCATTTACCTTGCTTTCACAATCCGTTAGAGGAGAGAAGCTGGGAATGTAAAGCTGAACAAAGACGTTACACTGCAAAAGCACAAAATCTTAAGTAATTTGAGTTTCTAGTACAAATGTCTTGAATTTAGAAATGAACCGATCCAAAATCAAATCAATATCTGTATCGGTCCTGATATTGACAGTCTGATTCTATGTTTTATTATTTGTTTTACATTATATTTAAAATTCCTAATTGCACTTTCTTTCCATTTGTAAGGTTTGTTAGTTTGATTTTGTCTGTTTCAGTTCAGCCTGTCACAATAAATCAATTAATTGATTAATTGAATGATAAATTAAAACAAACTCAATCATTTCTATTTGTGTGATTTATCGTTTTTCTTTTCCCAATCAAAAGCTGGATGATAAAACTCTTCAGTCTGGTGTTTTGGTCTCAACTAGCCTTTTTTAGGCAAAACAGTTTCATTTGCAGAGACTTTATAATTCATTTTATTAGTTTTATTAGTTTGCTCTGTTTATTTATTCTAGATATTTAAAATATCGTCCAGTTCCAGGGCTAAACATTCATTAAAATGTAACATTTATTGATCTTTTAGAATGTGTTCTTCCATTATTATTGTGTTTATTATTTTAAACACAGATTTAAAAATTTGCTTTTTCAATCTGAACGACAAAGTAAACAGTTTTTCCTATCAGATCTTCTGTTGTGGAAAATTAATACAATTATTCCATAAAAACTGGAAAACTGCAACAAAAAAACCAAACTTTTTAACCAAAGTTATTAAAAGCCAGCTGAATGGTAGTGAGCAAAGCTGCCTGCAGAAACGACTGAAACGATTAATCGTCAACTAATTTAGTAATCGATTAATTGTTAACAGACTCTGAAAAAACAACATAGTCAGAGCAGTAGCCAAAACTCTAAAGAAAAATAAACATTTTGCATTTACAGAATTTGAACCAGGTGAAGCTAAAACTGTCACCTTATGACACAGGTGTCAAACTCCAGTCCTCAAGGGCCGCTGTCCTGCAGTTTTTAGATGTGCCACAGGTACAAAACACTGAAATGAAATGGCTTAATTACCTCCTCCTTGTGCGGATAAGTTCTCCAGAGCCTTGCTAATGACCTAATTATTCTATTCAGGTGTGGTGCAGCAGAGGCAAATCTAAAAGTTGCAGGACAGCGGCCCTTGAGGACTGGAGTTTGACACCCCTGCCTTATGAGTTCTGGGTAGAACAGATTTACAGACAAAGAAATGATTTTTATTTTATGTCTGTAATTTTGATGCAATTTTGGCTAAATTACTGCTTTCAATATGTTGGTCTTTTAGAAAATTGCCTTTTTTGAGTCTGGGTATCCCAGTTAACGATTAATCAGTAGCTAAATTAGTTGACGATTACGTCAACAATCTATTAATCACGATTAATCTGATTAAGTCAAAATCTTGTTTTCTTCTACCACAATAAGACTGAATCTTCCTCATAATCCAATAGAGACAGAAAACTAACAAAAACAGAAACACAGGTGGGTGAGATGCCAGGACAGGTTAACCTCAGTGGGAGAATTTGAAAGCATTTACATTTTACATTTAAGATAAAAACACTTTTGTCTGTAAATATGTTTCACCCAAATCTCCTTGCAAAGCAGTTAAAGCTTCACCTTGTTCAGATTTACTAAATGAGTGCTACATGATTGCATTTTAGGCAATAAAGTTATTTAAATACAGAATTAAATCATTTGTTTATTAGCATACTTTTATGTATTTCTAATATTGTTTTTAAAAAGGCCAATTTTTCATCCGATTAATCGATTAATCATCAGAATAATTGATCCTCCACCACTCTAGCATATAGCACACACCGACAGTTAATGTTGTGACATGGCAAAATATAAAAATTTCAACAAGCATGAATTGTTCTGCAAAGCTAAGAGTCAACACTGTAAATATTGACTTTCTCATATAACATCCGTCGTGAGAATTTGTCTCTAGTCAGTCTGACTGGCTGTCTGCTGCACATGCACCGACTCAGGGTTTCCTGTCACTTCCTGTTTTGGTCTGCTGGGTTTGAGCGAGACTCAACAACTTCCTTCTCTCAACCTTATCTTCACACAGAACGAAACTCACAGCGCAGATAAGGATTGTGAAATTATTAAACACAGCGGAGGGAAGGTACGTGTCTTTTATGCTTTTGTAAGCTCATAACAACCATAAAAACACACAAGTACAACTTAGATAAGAGAAACAAAGACTTAAGATGCTGTAAAATAGCCAAGAAATGTCCAAACCTTTCCCGACCCCACTAGGGACAAGAGTGTAAGATGTTCAGACCTTTAACTGAAACAGGAAAAAAGATAAACACTCCAGGGAGAATTGGGATTAAATCTGGGTAGAGAGGAAACAAACTCAATCAATATGCTAAAAACTCTTGACAGAAATCACCCAAGAAACCGTAAAGGCCGTTTTCTCCCAACAGATGGGAACCAATTAGTCACCTGACTCCCAGAAAACACTTGGGCAGCCGTGTGGAGCTGAGATGCAAATGAATCACCAGAGGAAGGTGGAAGTGGACCTGCCAGCATCCTGGGAGAGGAGAAATTAATGAAGGAGACTGAGGAGGAGAAGGAGGAGGAGGAGGAGGAGGAGGAGGAGGAGGAGGAGGAGGAGGAGGAGGAGGAGGAGGAGGAGGAGGAGGAGGAGGAGGAGGAGGAGGAGGAGGAGGAGGAGGAGGAGGAGGAGGAGGAGGAGGAGGAGGAGGAGGAGGAGTCCCTGTTTTACTTCTGTAAAACAGGGAGAGAATAAAGCAGGAAATGATGTATGGCGAGCAAGGAGGAGCGGACTGAAGGACCCAGAAAGGTTAACACAACAAGCAGCAGAAACTAAATCCGGACAAATTCAACTGGAAATCAGACATCAGAAAACCTTCCTGCAGCTTTTGTTCCAAATTTCCAAAAGTTGAAAATGTTTTGACTTTACGAGCTCAAAATAGTTCAGTTTTTTCTACAACATTTCTGAGACTTTTTTGGTGGAAATTTGCTCCTTTATTTTTCAATCTTCAATGGCAATTAATACGTATAACTTCTGGTCTCCCAAGACGCCACATCCGCGTGAACGGACGGCCTAAACGTTAGATAAAAACGTTTGCTGACATGCCTGTTGTCATTTCTGTGTGGATTGTACTGATGCATCCCTGTTTCAACAATAATTCACTGTTATTAGCTTTACACGCTAACCATTTTCATAACATTACATTAAACTTCAACTTCAAATGGATTGTAAATGGGCTTAAAATGAAAAACAAAACAGTAAAAGAGCTGCTTATTTTAGATTATTTTAGTAATTTATTATTCTAATCGTTAATCAATTAATCGTCAGAGTAATCGATGAATCCTGGTAAAAAATTGCAACATTCTGCTTATTTTTTTATTTATCTTGTTAAATGTGAACAGATTCACATACAAAGAATGATTTTTTATCTCTAAATGTATGTATTTTTGTACATTTTTGGCTTAACTGTTGCTCTGAATATGTTGTTTGTTGAACAAATAGCATTTTTTGAGTCTGAACACTTCAGTTAGCGATTAATCGTTAGTTGACGATTATTTGAATAATCGATTAGTGACGATTAATCTGATTAAACAGTAATATATTTTTCAGTGTAATACAATTTCTGAAGCCAAAATCTTGTTTTTTTTTCTACCACAGTAAAACTGAATCTTCCTCATTATCCAACAGAGACAGAAAACTAACAAAAACAGAAACACAGGTGGGTGAGATGCCAGGACAGGTTAACCTCAGTGGGAGAAATTTAAAGCAGCGAATGCATCTTCAACTCGGCTCCTTAATAAAATTTAAAGGCAATTTTTGCCTTTATATCCTCTGGCTCCTCACACAAGTCAGGCAGCAGTGAGATAAAGCAAATACCTTTAAGTGTGGGCGATATTAAGTGACATATTCCTCCGGAGGGTTCAGAATCCTATAGATCTGCATAATCAGGAGCGTTTCCAAGACTGACATAAAAATAAAGGAAGAGCCTGGATGAGGTTTGCAAAAATCTACATACATCTACTGCATGTTGCTTGTGTTTTCTAGCAGAATCATGATGTTAAGAAAAATTAGGAAGTTCATTTGGAAACAAAGACTCTGTGTGTAGCAGCAGATTTCTCCTATAGATTATTGATTGTCGATAACAGAGTACTGAAGCAGGTAAATGGTGTTGATGTGACGCGGAATCCATTAGATCCAACTGAGAGAAACGCAGCAAAGAGCCAGACAACAAAAGACTTTAAAAGAAAATTCAGTACATAGCTTCTTTATTAGCCTGATGTTGGAGCTCAAATGTTGCATTTCTTTACAAAAACACCTTATGACTAACAATTAATCGATTATTCTGACAATTAATCAAGTTTGTAAATTAATCTTAGACACAATGCAGATGAAATTCTGATTGAAGATTTGCCACAGCAAACAAACGTTGTCTGCTCAGACGAGACCAGAATGAAAATTTGCAGCCTGCATATAAAACTAATACAGCCACTCAATTTGAATACACCACACCCACATTGAGATAAGATAAAATATCCTGTAAGAATATTTTTTTTTCCACCTGGGAGCCAATTAGATTAAGTTTGATTTGGGACCAAAGTTGCAACATTTGTTACATTTCAGATGCTGCAGTTTGTTTTCTCACTGCACTGAGTCAAATCAAAAACACCCTCTGAAAAACCTGTTCCCCTCCTGGCCTGTGGGGGCACTGCAACAAGAACCACTGAAGGAAACAACATGAAAACCTCTACAGAAGACACTGAGTGCATCTTCCTTCTTAACAAAATGTAAACAAAAATGGAGTAGAGCTAGATTTTAGTGGTTGGAGGATTTCTTCTTTTGTGTTTGGTAAAAAACCACAAGCCATTTCTGCTCCTAGGGCTAGACTCTAGCATTTGTTTTGATTGTATTTACCCAGAATGCCCTGCACTGTAGTCCACTTCCTGCTTTTGAAACAGAATCCGGTCCGCCTGGCATTCACAAATGCATTCAAACCACATCAGAGTTCACAACAACCAGATCGAGACCTACGGTTGTAGGCGGACCAGAGTTCACACCTTCACAAACAAACCGGACTTTCTAGAAAAACAGCCTGGAGTTTGGGCAAAGTAAACTAAACCAGCCTCGTATGAATTAACCCTAACAGGCTGCAGAAGACTTAAAATTGGGGTGGAGATTCACCTTCCAGCAACACACACACAGTAAACATGCAGCCAGAGGTACAGCAGATGAACAGATGGTTCATATCAAATTATATTCATGTGTTAGATGTCCTAGTCAAAGTATAAACCAAAATTCAATAGGAAATTCTGTGGCAAAACTTAAAGAATCTTGTTGGAAGATGCTCTCCAACTAACCTGATTAAATTTTAACTATTTTGCAGAAACATTTGCTTCAGCTTCAATTCTGTGGTTGTGCAAAGCTTGAAATTTGAGACAAACTTATGAAAAAAGGCATAAAAGCCAAAGAGGTAAGTATAATATTCCCACTGTTGAAGGGATAAAGAGATATTTGTAAATCTGAAGCCAAATTATTTATCTGGATTGAACAAATACAGAAAATGCCAACTAGAACTAATTATTCTGCTATATTTTGGCGCCCCCTCTAGCATAGCGCCCTTATTCGTCTCATATAGCGCATCCGCACTTTTTGCGCCACTGACCTCAATCTTTAAACAGCACATCTTGTCCAAACAACCGAGCAACTACTCCATCTGACAGAGAGCAACCTGCTGACTGTCGCCTCCACAGAGGGACACAAAGAAAACCCAGGGAAGAGGAAAAGTGCTCACCAAGCAGTGTAAATGACTTTTCTAATATTTTGTGTCTCCTCATGTCATGTATTTGTTGACATGATAGTCGATGCTTTTATTTTGAAAGGGGCTTGGAACGGTAAGGTGACTGACGCAAAACGGTAGAAGTAGCGCGGCCGTTGGGGCAGAGAAAGTTGACATGAACGAGTCGGAGTGAAGGGGAGATAGTTGGGGTGTGATTCAGGGTGACAATCGGTTGGTTGGCGCTTGGTTGATGAGGGAACAAGGTGAGTGTGTTGTCATGTATATATGTTTATTTTTCCTGCGGAACGTGTATTTCTCTATTGGGTGTGACGGTTGTGTTTTGCCACTAGATGGTGCTGATTTACTATGGTCAACCGTCAACAGTTGAAATACGTTGCATTTTATTTCGTGACAGGGATTTTGGATTTTAATAAATACATCTATTGTAAAACATAATTTTAGCATAGAAGGTAAAAGATTTATATGTTAAGGTCAGAACAACACTGTTTGAGTACTAATGTTATTTTATTTGTATATTTTGTAGCTCTTAAGGTGAGTTCACAATAAAAGGCTGTTCAATAAAGGACTGTGAACCATCAGTTTAAGAGACCATCTTATTCAACCGGGACGCTACAGTAAGAGCTTGACCCAAGCTGAGAAGAGCTTCACCCCGAGCTAAGAAGAAGTTCAATCATTCTCAGCACCAAGGTCCCAGTGAAAGCCACATTAAGGTTCCAGCTTCACGGCTCCAAGTAAGGTCTTCTGGGATTTGATGGTCAACGGTATAGCCCTGTCCTCAGCATGGAAGCATCTGAAAAGGAAACAGAGTACACAGAGGACCTACCTGTCAACGAGGAAGAGGATCCTCCATGCTCTGTTCGTCAAAAGAAGCCCACAGAAAAAATGCGAGCATATCAGGAGGAGGAGGCCCACAAAAAGGAAAAACGTCTAATCAAAGTTTATGATCAATGGAAAAGGCAAGTACGTATGTCACGAGAGCAATTAAAAGGAGACATAACAAACAGTCAAATTGCTTCACTCATGGACATCTTAGAAAAAGAAAGAGATGGCGTCATAAACTTATATACAGAAATAAGGGAAATCATTACTCCCTGTAGTGACACAAGGCGACTTATAGATGCATGCGAAGCAGTCACCAATGACATTATCAGAGTTGCATATGAAAGACTCTCAGGCATAGATGACTATGACAGTGGGAAAGTGAAGGCTCGTCTACGTGAACTTCTTAATCCAGACTATGCTCAATCCATTTACAGTTCTTCTATCACATACTTAAGTAAACGCTCAGACGCCAGTAATTCAAACTCTGCAAGGTCAGTAGTAGCTGTAAAGAGAGCAGAGGCTGCAGCTGAGTTGGCAGCCAAGGAGGCAGAGTATGAAGTGTTATTAGAAGAAGAAAAACAAAGAGAAAGGATTCAACTTTTGGAGGAAAGACAGAGAAAGGAGCTAGAATCTCAAAAACGTGAATTAGAGAGATTAAAAGCTGAAAAAGAGTTAAAGGCTGCTCGAGCTAGATTAATAACTTATGACCATGAGATAAAGAGTGAGAGCAGTGTTCATGTTGACAGTACCAGAGCAGCTCAGAAGGCTTCCATAGTTTCTGCTCCCATTCAAGTCCCTAAAAGCAACATTGTGTCCACCTCACCTCCACAAGCAGATGTTCTTTATTTAGCCCAAGCATTACAGGACAGTGTTACCATGAACAGACTGCCAATGCCCGAGCCTTCCACTTTCACAGGTGACCCAATAGAGTTCATCGAGTGGAAAGCTTCATTTGCTGCACTCATTGATAAAAGGAACATATCACCTGCAGACAAGCTGTACTACTTAAAGAAATATGTAGGGGGTTCAGCTCGACAAACACTTGATGGCATCTTCTACAGAAATGACAGTGATGCTTACCAGGATGCATGGGAACGCCTCAACCAAAGGTATGGACATCCATTTATTGTACAAAAAGCGTACAGAGAAAGACTGGCAAAATGGCCAAAGATACAAACAAATGACTCTGCAGGATTTAGAGCATTTGCTGACTTCATTCAAACATGTCATGAAGCTATGCCACACATAGAAGGTTTAAGCATTCTCAATGATTGTGAGGAGAACCAAAAACTTGTTCAAAAATTACCTAACTGGGCAGCTGCAAGGTGGAATCGTCAGGCCACTCAGTACATGAAAGAAAATGGGAAGTTTCCAAGTTTAAGGCACTTTACTGAGTTCATGTCTTCTGAAGCTGAGATTGTGTGCAATCCCATCACGTCATTTCAGGCTCTCCACTCAACAGACGTCACCAAAACCACCAGTAAAGTTTACCAGAAAGAAAAAAGGCCCACCTCCAGTGTTCTCCATACGCAAGTGGTAACAGAAACGGAAAGCACAAAACAAAGGTCAAATATTAAACCACCATGCATGCTCTGTCAAGACAACGGACACAAGCTTCACAGTTGTCCTCAGTTCAAAGGCAAATCACTTGAGGAACGAAGAAAATGCATAAAAGATAAAAGACTTTGTTACGGTTGTCTCAAACCCGGACACAGCGCAAAGGACTGTCATTACCGACTTGCATGTGAAATGTGCAAGAAAAAACACCCTACCTGTCTGCACGATTTTAACTATGACAGCAACAAATCACAGACAAACCAAATTCAAACGAATACAGAACAGGCTGCAACAACCCTGTCTCTCAATGCAGAAACCAATGAACAATGTGTAAGCACTTCTATGATTGTACCAGTATGGGTTTCTTCAGAGCAACAACCAGATGAAGAAAGGCTTGTTTATGCACTCTTGGACACCCAAAGTGATACAGTATTCATTAACCAAGAAGTATCTAACAGTCTCAAAGCTAAGTCAACCCCAATAAGATTAAGACTCACCACAATGCTTGGTAAAAATGCAGTTGTGCCAAGCGAGCGTGTCTCAGGTCTCAAAGTGAGAGGCTACAACTCCTCAGAAATAATAGAACTCCCTCCTGCTTACACTAAAGACTGTATACCAGTCAACCGCTCTCACATTCCTTCCTGTGAAACGGCAAGGCAATGGGATCATCTAAAGGTAATAGTGAATGAGATTCCACCACAGCTAGAATGTGAAGTTGGGCTTTTAATTGGCTACAACTGTTCCAAGGCATTAGCACCAAGGCAGGTCATCTTAGGAGGAGAAGGTGAACCCTATGCTGTCTGCACAGCATTGGGCTGGAGTATTGTAGGCCCCACATCATCTCACAATGACTCTTTCAGCATATCTACTGTGTGCCACAGAGTTACAGTCAAAGAACTCCCTTTAATGACTCCCACTGATGCACTCAAGATTCTCGAGTCTGACTTTAAGGATGATAGCAAGGATAACAAATCAGTGTCTCAAGATGACATTCTCTTTCTGAATACACTTAAGGAAGGAATTTATAAAAACAATGAAGGACATTATGAAATGCCACTGCCTTTTAAGGAGAGACCTCTGTTACCAGACAATAAGCAAATGGCCACTGTGCGACTTCAAAGCCTCAAAAACAAACTGTCAAAGGACCAAAGGTACAAGGAGCAATATGTAAAGTTTATGGGCGAAGTCATAGAGAAGGGTGATGCAGAGGAAGTTCAAAACGAAGCAAAAGAAGGAGAAAGGTGGTATATTCCCCACCACGGAATATATCATCCCCAAAAACCAGACAAACTCAGAGTAGTCTTTGACGCCTCAGCAAAATATAAAGGTAACAGTCTGAATGATCACTTGCTGTCAGGCCCAGATTTGCTGAACAATCTAAATGGTGTTCTAATCAGATTCAGACGGCATCAAGTTGCATTATTATGTGACATTGAAAAAATGTTCCATCAATTTCATGTGTATGAAGCAGATAGAGACTATTTAAGATTTTTGTGGTGGAAAAATGGCAACCTGAATACTGAGCCTCAAGAGTTTCGAATGAAAGTCCATCTTTTCGGTGCCACATCCTCACCAGGATGTGCCAATTATGGATTAAAACATCTTGCAACAGAAAACGAGACACAGTTTCCCCTTGCATCTCAGTTCATAATGAAGGATTTCTATGTCGACGATGGTGTAACAAGTACTGCAAGCGTCAAGGAAGCTATTCAGCTCGCCCAGGAGGCTCAAACACTTTGTGCTTCAGGTGGCCTCAGACTACACAAGTTTGTAAGTAATGACAAAACAGTGTTAGAAAGCATTCCATCATCTGAACGTGCCTCTCCACTGCAAGCATGTGACCTAGCATTTAATGACTCCAAACTTGAAAGAGCGCTAGGCATTCACTGGCACATTGACTCAGACACACTGAGGTTTCGCTTTCAATCCAATGACCAACCTGCTACAAGGCGTGGCATTCTATCTATGGTTGCATCTTTGTACGACCCATTGGGATTCATCTCCCCCTTTGTACTCACAGGCAAAAGAGTGCTTCAAGAGACATGCAAACAAGGCACAGGCTGGGATGATCCCCTTCCCAGTGAACTAAAGCCAGTATGGGATAACTGGAAAGATGACTTGAAGAACTTGGAGAAAATTACAATGTCACGCTGTTATGTTCCTAAAGACTTTGGCCAAATAGTAAAAACCGAGCTTCATCATTTTTCTGATGCAAGTTCATATGGTTATGGTCAGTGTTCGTATTTAAGATATGTAAACAAAGATGATAAGGTGTATTGTGCTTTAGTTACAGCAAAGACCAGAGTTGCTCCTATTAAGGTAACAACAATACCAAGACTTGAACTAACAGCCGCTGTTGTTTCCATTATTGTAAGCAACATGTTAAAGGATGAGCTTGGGTTGACACAGATTGATGAGTATTTCTGGACGGACTCTAAGGTAGTTTTAGGCTACATTAATAATGAAGCGCGCCGTTTTCACACATTTGTCTCCAATCGAGTTCAAAAAATAAGGCTCAACAGCACCCCTCAGCAGTGGAGATACATTTCCTCTGAGCAAAATCCAGCAGATATTGCCTCCAGAGGTTCAAGCGCAGGTGAACTCATCTCATCAGACTGGTTCAAAGGGCCACAGTTTCTGTGGGACAAAGAAATCCCTCCAGCTGCAAAGATCAACATGGACTTACCACTTGGAGATCCAGAAGTAAAAAGGGCACATGCGCTGAACACTTTCAAAACAGAGAAGAAAGGTTTGGCAGACAAGTTAAAGTTTTCTTCTTGGTACAAATCCACTCAAGCTGTTGCTCGACTGATTCGCTGTGCCAAGAGAGATAAAACAACAGGTCACAGCACAGCACAAGAAAGACGAAACGCTGAATGTGTTATTCTAAAAGATGTTCAAGCAAATGAATATCCAGAGGAGATAAAGATGCTTAAACATGGAAAGGCACTTCCTCACAAAAGCAAGCTGTTTCAGATGGACACTTTTCTTGATAGTGATGGACTCCTTAAGGTGGGAGGAAGGCTAAAGGATGCTTCTTTCTCTTCCTCACTGAAACATCCAGTATTAGTTCCAAAGGGTCACCATGTCACTCAGCTATTAATTGCTCATTTCCACAGTAAGGTGCAACACCAAGGGAAAGGAATGACAATCAATGAGATCAGGTCAAATGGAATTTGGATTCCTGGCATCAACAGAGCTGTAACAAAATTTATACACCAATGTGTAAAGTGTCGCAGACTCAGAAGAGGAACAGAGGAACAAAGAATGTCTGATCTACCAAAGGTGCGCTTAGAGCCATTGCCACCATTCACATTTTGTGGAATGGACTGTTTTGGTCCCTTTCTAACCAAACAAGCTCGAAAGGTGCACAAGCGTTATGGACTTCTTTTCACTTGTCTTTGTTGCAGAGCAGTGCACATAGAAATGTTAGATGATATGACTACAGACGCATTTATCAATGCGCTCCGTTGTTTTATAGCCATAAGAGGAGCAGTCAGCGAGATAAAGTGTGATCAAGGAAGCAACTTTGTCGGAGCTAAAAATGAGCTGCAGGAAGCTTTACAACAAGTGGACACTAACCGCATTATCACATTTCTGGCTGAGAAGCAGTGTGACTTCAACATGCACACGCCTCATTCAAGCCATACAGGAGGTGTGTGGGAAAGGCAAATCAGGACGGTTCGAAACATCCTGCGCTCGACGGCTTCACTTTCGTCAGGCAGGATGGATGACTCATCTTTAAGGACATTCTTTTATGAGGCAATGTCGATCGTGAACAGCAGACCTCTTACAGTGGATAACCTCAGTGATCCAAACAGCCCAGAGCCATTGACCCCAAATCATCTACTCACCATGAAATCAAAGGCAGCCCTGCCCCCTCCAGGTAACTTCATCAAGGAAGACATTTATGCACGGAAAAGATGGCGGCAAGTGCAGTACCTATCAGAGCAGTTTTGGTCACGTTGGAAAAGGGAGTATCTATCTAACATCGCAACAAGGCAGAAATGGCATACTCCGAAGAGAAATCTGAAGATTGGAGATGTTGTCATGGAGAAGATGGATGATTTACCTCGCAATGAATGGAGATTAGCACGCGTAATGGACGTAGTAACAGATAAAGATGGACTTGTAAGAAAAGTAAAGATTCGTTTTGGAGAACGGAAGATGGAGAATGGGCAGAGTTCCCGTAAACTTTCTATAGTGGAACGCCCAGTGCAGAAACTGATTCTATTATTAGAAACTGTTTAACTATAGTCTTAAGTTTAAGTTGCATTCTTTCTTATGTCTCGTGTTTTCATAGAGGTTAAAGGTTACAGGTCATTTTTTCTGAAGGAAATCATTATCGCTCTATTTGTTTAGTTAAGCTCTAATGATTTGGTGGGAGTGTAAATGACTTTTCTAATATTTTGTGTCTCCTCATGTCATGTATTTGTTGACATGATAGTCGATGCTTTTATTTTGAAAGGGGCTTGGAACGGTAAGGTGACTGACGCAAAACGGTAGAAGTAGCGCGGCCGTTGGGGCAGAGAAAGTTGACATGAACGAGTCGGAGTGAAGGGGAGATAGTTGGGGTGTGATTCAGGGTGACAATCGGTTGGTTGGCGCTTGGTTGATGAGGGAACAAGGTGAGTGTGTTGTCATGTATATATGTTTATTTTTCCTGCGGAACGTGTATTTCTCTATTGGGTGTGACGGTTGTGTTTTGCCACTAGATGGTGCTGATTTACTATGGTCAACCGTCAACAGTTGAAATACGTTGCATTTTATTTCGTGACAGGGATTTTGGATTTTAATAAATACATCTATTGTAAAACATAATTTTAGCATAGAAGGTAAAAGATTTATATGTTAAGGTCAGAACAACACTGTTTGAGTACTAATGTTATTTTATTTGTATATTTTGTAGCTCTTAAGGTGAGTTCACAATAAAAGGCTGTTCAATAAAGGACTGTGAACCATCAGTTTAAGAGACCATCTTATTCAACCGGGACGCTACAAGCAGTAAAGGTTTACAGCTTGTAGAACAAGGACCGAAATGGGCTCAAACTCTCATCCGAACACACTAATCCTGCAGCCAATTACTCTGACTGAGAAATAAAGTGTCTTAAATATTGGATGGAGTCCGGCAGCTGTTAAAGGGGTCAAAGGGACATCAGGAAGAAGATCCAGAAACCAAGATATGAACTGATTTTACATTAAATAACCTTTTATATCTTAAGATAAGCATCGCAGATATTCCGTGAACCTTAAACTTATTAGAAATAACCTATCTAAATCAATTTTACAACAAAAAGCTGATTGTTTTAGAAGTGGAATGCGGCTGCAAAGTGGCGGAAGAGAGATGAAGCTTAACAGAGCCACAATCAGGGTGGAAATGTGGTCAAAGGAGAATGAGGAACCTGAAAACAGCAACCCGGAGGTGACAGCGCAACGAAACAAAGAGATTAAAACTGCGTCTCAATGCATCTTAATATCTGGAGTGTAACCATCGCGCTGCGTGACAGCAAATAAACAGGATGCACATGCGAAAGTCTGCAGGCGAAGCCACTAAATGTCAGGTTGGGTGCAAAACAACGCAGAGACAACTTGTTTGTTGAGATTAAAGGATAAAATGTGAACGCAAGGGCACTCACCGTCCTCTGGTCCGTCCAGCCGGCCGTGTGTCGGGGCTCCGCTCCGGGTTGGGAAACAGTTGGTGCGCGTCTGGGCTTGTTTAGTGGGCGGCGTGGCTCCTCACCAGTGTTTTCCACCCACAAGGAGAGGATAGGGGAGAAAAAAATCACAACAACACAGCAGAGAGCCCTCCCACTGCTTCCACTCCTCCTGTTTGTGCCGCCGGGTTTAATGCGCTAAAACGCGTCTGCGGACGGAGACAGGAAGCGGGCGGAGCCGAGAGCGGATCCGGCGGGCAGCCTGGACCCCTGCTGCACCGCTGCGCTCCGGAGGCTGGCAGGCTGGATGAAAAAGGAAGAAATGTCCATCCTGATGGGGCGTTGTGGTACTGCATGTTTCAGAGCGGGTCTCGCTGCCCACCGGCTGCTCAAATGTAAGGTTTACATCTGAAAACAGCCATGAATAATGACCTGGTTTCAGCACTGATTCAGGTGCATTCAAACAAATTACAATATAATCAAAAAGATCGCTCAATCCAAAACCGGACGCTCATATACTGTACATCTTTTATACACTGAAATATTTAATTTTTTTAAATTTGTAGACAAAAACAAGTGAAATTAAAGGGAAATTTTATTTAAAATTGACTCTTTTTTTCAATTTACATCATTTTCTAATGTTCTTCCCTCACAAACAACATTCCTGGAGTGTTGATTTGATTATTTCATGCATGTTTGAGAAATCCTTTAATCTCCACGGCAACCATTCATCTGGGTGGGCCAAGCCCCGCCTTCAAGATTAAGCTCCTCCCCCGCTCAGCTCCTTCAGACTAGCCAGGAGCAATTAGCAAACACCGGGTGGAACTGCTGAGCTCATTATAGGAGCTGCTGCTCAGTGGAGGAGCCATGTTGGGATGACTTCCTGAAGGCAGAGTTTCAGAAAGAGCAGGAGCTTCTTAAAGAGACAGAGGCCCAATTTCAAGGCGTTAAATTACAGTCATATTTGATGTAGATTTTTGAAATAAACAAATGCAGTTTGTTAAAAAACATAAAAATACAGACAGATTACAATTTCTTCAGTGCAAAGGTGTAAATACTTTATTAACAACCTGTTAGTGTAAGAAAATAATATATTTTAAGGAAAACTGAGGTAGTGTTTACCTTAAAAATAAACTGACAAAAAGAAGGTGTGGTAATTCAAAAACTAGAACCAGGTGTCCGAGACACTAACACAGAATGAAACTTAAAAAATCCAACAAATTAAATTATAAGTAAAGCTTAAGAAACAAGTCAATTCTGTTTAATAGTTTATTTCCTGTAATGTTGCAGCATAAGAAGCTAAATTATCTTTTTGTTTTGTTGGCAAATCTAATTTAATTTGAAATATTAAAAGTTTCTGTAATGTATTTTCACTCCGCTGCTCTTTAAATTAACTTTTAATATCAAAAAGAATAAGTCTTGGTATGGAAATTATTATAATTGTGAAATCCCTCCAAGGAGATTAAGACTATAACAGTCGGCGTTGTGTTCCTCTGCAGTGCTACTGCAGGAGGTTTGGATTTGCTCCATTTCACCATCATCACATTAAACAATAGAATTACATGTTGTGATTGAAAAGTAATTAAAAACAGAAGCAATTATGCTTAATAGCAACAACACATGCAGGAACTAGTGAGTACAAATCAATGCGCTTTAATGTTTTAGAGGCTACCTGAGTTCACCGACTATATCGTAGCAACGAAAGCACTCTTTGAAATATTAGCTTTAATTAAGGAGGATAATGGATTTAAATTTCTCATGCATCAAGCTTCAAATATGGCAGCCTTTCCCAGGAGTCGACAAATGTCTGATATTGCTTCAGGCTGCAGGACACTTTGGGAAATCTTCTCCAAGAGTGAGTTAATGAAAATAGATAAGCCTCTGAAATGCTAATGTTGACTTTTGGTGCCTAAATGTGGCGGCTGCTCCTGGGAACCTGCTTCAGAGAACGTCACGCTGTTTGTTAGAAAGATTTATCGCCTCTACCTTACAGACATGATTTTTCTGAATCATTCAGAGACAAATTGATTTACAGGAGCCAACAAGTTGCATCTAGAGGTCATTTTCAAGTTTCTCTCTGTCCTTCATCGATTTTTTTGTGTTTAAGCTGAGCGTGATCAAACCCTACATGTTCGAAAACGGATTAGTGCTACTTAAAAAAATCTGACATTTCTTCTCAAAATTCTGACATTTTATACAAATTATTGCTTTTTTCAGAATTCTGACTTTTCTCAATTTTTTTTACATTTTTCCAGAATTCTGATGCTTTTCTTGAAAATTCTGACATTTTATTTCAGAAATCTGTTTTTTTTTCCTAAGAATTCTGACATTTTTTCAGAATTCTGGTTAACCTTAAATTTTGACTTCTTTCAGATTTTTGACCATTTCAGAATTCTGAAATTTTTTCTCAGAATTTTGTTTCTGACTTTTGACTTCATCACTGCGTTCTGAATTTTTTTCCCAGAATTTTTCAGAATTAAGAGTTTAATCTCAGAATTTGATTTCTTTTTTCAGAATTTTTTTTCCTGACATTTTTTCAGAATTCCGATTAAACTCAATTTTGACTTTCTTTTTTTTTTTTCAGAATTCTGACTTTTTTCCTAAATTCTGATTCTAAATTCTAACTTTTTTCTCAGAATTCTGACATTTTTCGGAATACAGATTCTAATCTCAGAATTCTGATTTCAATCTCAGAATTTAGATTTTTTTTTTTTTTAAACAAAATTGTTTACATTGTGTATTCCCCATCAAGCAGATCTAGCCTTAAGACGTTAAATTCACTAAATAAATTTGGGACAAGCTAAAGTGCAGGTTTACAAATCATACAAGAAGGAAAAAAAAACTTGATTATTTTCACACTAACAACATAATTGGCGTACACCTCTGAATGTTTGGTTATTGATTAGAATTTTGACATAGATTCACACAGAATTAGAATTCAGAGTTTAAAGTCGGAATTTATTGTAATCTTTTTTTCTTGTTGGCCCTAATCCTCCTCCGTATTCACGTGTGGCCGCGCTGCTGGCAATTAATTAAGGAGAGAACATGCAGAGCCTGTCAGTCATCAGCACAGCATGTCAATGATCTGACCATCAACGACTTAATTGGCGTTTGGAGGACAGACTGCTTCTGCCTGATCACTGAATCAGCAGGCAGAATGCAAACTTCTGACTTCATCTGTCTCAGTCAATAACTCTGTTAAAGTTCATCTGATGATTATTTTTCTCTAATCTGTGTTGTTGTGGCGACAGGAAGTTTTAGCTTAAATAACTGAAATAAATGGCTTAACTAATGGAGACGTTATCAGGGGATAAAGGAGGTAATTCTTGAGTGCAAGGTTTTTTTAGCGTTATCGCAGGTTTTAGGTCATTTTTTATAACACCACCAATCAGAGGGCGACACCGGTCACAGCTTGTTTAATTTAAATGAATCCACAGTTAGCTGTACCAATAGACTTAGACAGATGGTAAAAAAATACTGTTGGCTGTTTACTTTTTCTAAATTTAAATAAAATATTGTGCCAAGGACATTACAATGTTGTTGACGGTGCAATGCATTCTGGGAATCTCTGTCCAGCCAGAACAGTAATTTTTGTGCAATCAGTAATATTTAGCCCTTTCAAAGAGTTGGTGAGATTTGGGGACCAAAATTGCAACATTGGTTACATGTTTAGCTGCTGCGGTTCTCTTTCACACTGCACTCTGTCAAATGATCCAAACAAATTTGAGAAACCTGTTCCCCTCCTCACCTGTGGGGGCGCTGCACCAAGAACCACCAAAGGAAACAACATGAAAACTTCTGAAGAAGACACTGAGCTCAGTTTCCTGAACAAAATGGAGTGGCGCCAGATTTTTAGTGGTTGTAGGATTACTCTTTTGTCTTTGGTAAAAGACCACAAGTTATTTCTCCAACTAGTGCTAGCTTAGCACGTTTGTTTTGGGTGTACTTACCCAGAATGCCCTGCTTTTGGGTGCAATTCTTGCTTTTGAGAGGTCTCTGGTCCACTTGGCGTTCACATATGTATTTGAACTGCATCAGAGTTCATCTTAATCAAACTGAGACCGAGGTTTGTAGGCTTCATTCCGACCAGCCCGGTTCTATCCAACTCAGGTCCGTTTGTTTAGAAAGTCCAGTTCGTTTGGGGAGGTGTGAACTCTGGTCTGCCTACAAGCCTCAGTCCAGAAAACAGCCTTAGATGCTCATTCACATTCTCCAAACAAACCAAACTTTGAACTAGAGTTTAATTAAAGCGAATCAAAGATGGCTGGTGTTAATGCACCTTAAATCTAGTCAGTTTCCTCTCTTTCTTTGCTCGTTTAACTGAGTGATCACAACACGTTTTCTTTGCACAGATCCCAGAAATCAGGTCAGCCTCAGTAGAAATGGGACGAGGGCTGAGATCAAAGCTGGCACACTTCTGCAGCTCTCCTCTTTCCAGATTTTTACATCATGAAGCGTCAGCCACCTGCCACCGTTTCAGGTGAAACAAAGCGACTGAATGAGGGTGAAGTGGGAGTTTCTCCTCGACACAGTTTGAGTTATCAGAGTCGGAGCGTGCCTGATAATTACATTCACAAGTCGGCTTCAGTAGCTTCAAAGGCTGCTCCTCTTCCTCCATAAACTTCAAATTGCCTATTGTGCTTTCAGCTCGATGATCCGAGTGATTTGTTGTGACAATTTCCAGAATAGTGAGCTTTTGGTTGGTTTTGCTCCCACTCAGACCCACCCACCGCCACCTTCCTTATTCCTTCTTGTTATGTAAAGTGCGTGTCAAGTGTTAGTCTCATGGACGTCAAGTGGGAAGTGTGTGTGCACGTCTCGTTCCCAAGACAACTTCAGGAGCAAGAAAAGTTGCTGTTCTGCCATTCAGGGAAGTTTGTTTAAAGCTTTTTGCCCCCCTTTCCAGAGACGGTGAGTCATCTTCTCGTTTCTTTCAGTTGGAAACTGGGAAGGAAAAATCACGTGGGAGGCGCCGTTTTATTCTCAGAGAAACAATTCAGCAATAATTCAGACCGACTGTAAAATAGATAATAGGAGCTGCAGTTTCTTGATTCACTAATCTTTGAATGTGATTATTTTCTGTTTGAGGCTACAACGCAAGTTATTTCTGCAGGCTGGATGGTTAAATAAATCGCTTGTATCCAAGCATTTATCACTCAAAGTTGGATTTTTTGTGGTATTTCTCTAATCCAGAGGTTTAAAGTTACACACAGCATAAATTATACACAAGTAAAGCTTGTGTATAATTTATGCACAAGCTGTACTTGTGCATAAAGTACAAAAGTGATTTGTGCACAAAAAGTACTTGCATACTTTATGCACAAGCTCAATGTTATGCATAAAATGTTATCTTTTTTAAATTCATGTTGAGTAAATAAAGATGAGAATATTTAAATTTAGACGGTGAGAAAGAAATGTGTTGGTCTTTTTATTAAGTGTAAGAAAATATCTGGTTTCAACTGTAAATAAAGTTTTCCAAATGATTTCTACGACGGCGTATAACGGCCATTTTAGACAGCAAAAATTATACATATATTTCCACCAAAAAACATCAGATTTTTTTCTTGGAAAAACGAAAAAAGAAAATTTCTGAGTTTGAAGAGTTGAAAATTTGCTGGGGAAAAAATAAAATTTTCAAACTTTTTTTTTATATTCCCATGTTTTTTCTAAAAAGAATATCAGAGTTTTCTTTTCTAAATTTCAGAAAGTTTGAGATTTATCTCAGAAATTTTCTAGAAAAACTTGTAAATTTCCAAGTCTGAAAATAAACTTTTCAAGCTCGGAAATTCCCAGGATTTTTCCAATAAACTTCTGAGATCAATTTCAGAGTTTGTTTTCTAGCAAATGTTTTAACTTTTCAAGTTCAGAAAATTTGTTGGTTTTTGAAAATTCTGAGATTAATCTTTAAAAAAATGTTTAGCAAATCTTTGACTTTTCAAGCTCAGAAATTTTCCTGTTTTTTTTATTTTGAGATTAATCTAAAAATAGTTTTTTTCTAGCAAATTGTTGACTTTTCAAACAATTTGCTTTCTTGCTTTTACTAGAAAATTTCTGAGATTAATCTCAAAATGTATGTTTTTTGGCAGACTTTTACTTTTTTGGGGTTTTTTTATCTGCAAAATCCCTAATAGGTTGTTTTAGATTTTATAGGATGTCATTAAATCTCCTCCGGTTCTCTGCCGCTCTTCGTCTTCCAAATGGTGCGCGGCTTTATTAAATAGTCTCATTATATTCAGGTCCGAACCGCGGCAGAAATGAAATGGAATCAGAGGAATCAGGCCGTGTTTATAAACCGGGTCGAGCTTTTCTTTCACAGTCCATGTGGATAATTTCCTGGCCCACTGGTTTCACATGATGACCTCTTGTTTGGTGACCTTATCATGTTTTCTCACAGAGTCTTATAGAAACAAGGGATCATTGCTGCTGCTACCTGGAAATTACATGGCATGAACTCACATAATGCACATAATGCAAAAGTATTCACACTCTTTGACCCTTTTTCACATTTTGTTCAGGTAAAATTGCAAACTTCAACACATTTCATTAGGATTTTATGTTATATTTGAACACAATCTAGTAAAAAATTGTGAAAATTAACATTAATTTTGATATTTTTGAATAAATATCATAATATTCTTAAATAAAATCCACTTATTTAGCAAACGGAGTCTGGCTTGGTAAATTTAATTCAAAAACAAATATTTCTGGCAGCAGTCAATCTTGCAGCTGAAAATCCCTCTGACTGAAGACTGTCATGATTTGCTAGCATCTCAAAATCAAGCCAACAGAAAGAATATTTCACATCAACATGTCCTGGATAACACCATCAGTTGCTAGCTAGCGCTGCTAATCCAGGTCCTTTGCTTTTGCCGCTCCTCTTTAAATCTCTGTCTGACTGTAAGGTTAGAAAGATGTTGGAGTAGGGGATACAAGCCTTTATGATGGATGGAACAGATCCTTCTCTCTTCTCAACTCCTCTGGGATTTGAGGGTCAAAGGTCAGGTATTACTTGAGCTTTTGAGGCGATAATTAGCTGCTCCTGGTCGTAAACGCAACGCCTCGTTATAATTATAATAACTGTCCAGATGTAAACTCTGCAAAAACACAAACTCTCACCAACTACTTTTGATCTAGCTTCTAGTTTCTAGACTTCAAATAAGACAAAACTAACTTTCAAGATACAGGAGATTATTTTAAATCAATAATTTCTTAAAATTGATGGAGAAACTATTTGTTCTACTGGCAGATTATTTCACATATAGCAAGACATTTTTCCCATGTTAGAAGTGAAATAATCTGCCAGTGGAATTAAAACTTTTTCCATCAATTTTAAGGATTTAATAACTTCAAAAAAAAGCTCTGATATTTTCCCAAAAAGTTACTTGAAAGTTAATTTTGTCCTATTTCAAGTATAATATGACATTTGCATGAGAAATATTGGTTATTTTTTGTGTTTTTGCAGTGAATGAAGTGAAAGCAAAAATCTTTCCAGCTGCACAAACTACCAAAAATTATGATTAAATGTCAAATCAAAACTAAAGTAACAGAGCTGCTCCAACATGTTGCTGCTATGAGCATGTGTTGTTTCAATGCAGCTGATAAAAAATTAGCTCAACTAAATGTTTTATTTTATTTTTTATTTTTAAAAAGAAGCCGTTTTTACTGTGGCTCTGATGAGAAGTTCAGCGGTAAAAACCTAAAAACAAAAAACTCAAGACTGATTTATTTCACTCTGGAAGCTCAGCTTTCCCGCTAAGCTAATAGAAAACTCATCTGTTATATTTGTGTAACCAGTAAAACTCTGTGAGTGTCTCATCCGCGGGATCCGTTTCGTCCCTGCAGACCTGCCGCCATAATGACGACGCTTGATTGCAAACATTTGTCTGGCACTTTCAGTGATTTATGGTTAGCAGGGCAGCGTGTGGAGGCCGACCTTGTCCTCTTTGTTTCACCGTTCCTTCTGGGAACATTCATGCTGTGTTCTCTTATCAGGAACCAGGAGAGGCAAACAGGGTTTTTTTTGTTGCAACATGCATTTCCTACAGTTTGCATCAGCCTTGGAGCAAAGTGCTAACACAATGGAATATGTTGCTGAGTTTACTGAACACACTAACTAGCTTATTGTTCAAAGTGATGCTGTTATCATCAGATTTATGGAAGATTAGAGATTAAAAAAAAGTGACTTCCTTCTGCAAATTTAAGATGTATTTTAACACAATACCAATCTGGAAAAACATCAGAAAATAACCTTAAAGAAACAAAATATCTAAACTCTTTCAACAGACAGAAAGATGATTTACTGATAAATATTTAAGATGGCGTCCCAGAAATGTCATTAATTCATTCAGGTGATAGAAGGCCGACTTTGTAACTGTCTTTATGTGTCTCTGAAGGTTCGGGTCTGAGTCTGTTATTACCCAGATTTCAGCCTGATCTCTAGTTTCCAGCTGAAATAAGCTCTGGTTAGCTCACAGCTCGTTCCTCTTTAGGTTCTGTGAGACAATCTTAATTTTTCATCAATATTAAAGAATTATTCACTTAAAACAAGCTGAAAAGTTACTTTTACATATCACATATTTTGTTTTGTTTCTAGAACAAATATTTTATTACACTTAAAATAAGACAAAACTAACTTACAAATAACTTTTCAGCAAGATACAGGAACTTGTTTTAGGGCAATAATTCCTTAAAATAATTTTCTTTAAAAAAGAAATCTGGAAGATTATTTAACTTAAAACATGGGGAAATGTGTTGTTATGTGTAAAATAACAACCAGTGGAACTAGTCCCTTTTATAAAATCAGTATTAAGGAATTATTTACTGTAAACAAACTCATATTTCTTACTAAAAGTTTCTTGTAAACTAGTTTAGTTTTATTTCAAGTACACTAAGATATTTGTACTAGAAACTAAATCAAAAATTCTTGGTAAGATTTTGTGCTTATGTAGTTTTGGAAAGTAGAGTTGGACTTTTTGGCTTCAGGTTCAATTTAAATAATGTATTTTTCTTCACCTGAAGAAAAACGTTAACAATTTTAGAACCTAATGAAGACTAAATTATCTTAGTTTGAAAGAGGGCGTGCACAGGGATACAAATAAACCAGCTTTATGTTTTGCATAATATGAAAAATGCTTGCAAATATTGTCCCAAAGTGAGTGAAAAGTGGCAGAACATCTGCTGCCTTTGACTTCACCTTGTGACTGGGGTTTCTCCTCCAGCCTTTTCCTCCTCCACCCACCTTAAAACGAAATCTTCCAATCAAATTCCCCTTTCAGTCGCCCCTCGATGAGGAGGAGATAGGAGTTAAGGTGACCTGGTTCTGAATGAGCCTGCCGGGGCTGTATAATTGGATACACTCGGATGCGAGATTGAGTTTATCCCAGGTTAGAAAAAAGGAGAAAAAGCATCGGAGAGATCCGTTCTGCTCGGAGACGGATGGTTGTGAATGAGGGTAATCACTTTACAGAGGCAGAGACGGGGCCGCTGCTCCTCTTGCCTCTAAAATAACAATCGGTTTAACCTGCAGCTGCGGTGGCTAACCCACTGAGGGGTAAACACGCAGCAGAGGTCCACTTCATCTAACCTTCGCCCCTGTGAAGGAATTGTTTACAGGTAAAGCTGCTCTGTTTCAGCGTGAAACACCAAAATAATGGCAGTAAGACATTTTTGGAAGATTCTACGGAATGCCAAAATGCTCAAAATTAACTTAATACAAAAATAATGAGTATGCACACAAATAAACCACAGGTAAATATATAATTGTGAAATAACTGAATGAATAGCTACAAGAGTTTGGAAATAAAAACAGCTGGAATTATATAAAAATGACAACAATATTTGATATTATTGCGTGGGGAAAAATTCACAATAAAATTAGGTTTTATTTTTTAAAAGAGAATGAAAAATATTTCACAATAATGAGATTATTCATTCAGTCATTAGATAAAGACCACAGTAGAGTAGGATGTTTTATGCAAAATTCATATTGTGCATAATTTTGTACTTTCATTTAAGTCTCAACTACTTCTAAAATCATCTTAAAAACAAAAACAAAACACCCTGCCGGTTTTTGGCAATAACTTGATTTTTCTGGTGTCTGCAAAATGAGTCGTTTCAATAACTTCCTGATTGTTAAATCACAGAGGGCAGTGCGGTGTTACCTAGCAACCCAAGCAGAACTCCAGTACGTTTGATCAGCGGTATGCACTGCACAATGGCTGCTGGAAAAAACAAGTGCTTTGTTGCTAACTTGCTATTCAGAGACCACTTCCTGCATTCTTGTCGATTGTGCAGGAAGCTCCACTTCTGCTTTTCAAAGATGTACAGTTGTATAATTGCGCATCAGTTTGCAGCCATTTTCATGTGAAAATGTAAACGTTGAGTTGGGGGGCCGGGGGCAGCAGCAGCTTATTTGGATTTAAAGCAGTTTGTTCTCAAACTTATTCAGGCTGGAGACTATTTAACCCATTTAACAAGCATCTAACATAAAATTACTCCTGTAAAAACACAAAATCTTAATATGTACAACCTGAAATTAAAATATTAGTCTCTTGCTATCGTAATAGAAACAAAAGCTCCGCAATTCACTCTGAGAAAATGAAAAATATTCCTGCAGACACCAATTTCTCCGATCATATTCAGTTTTTCTTTTGGTAAGCATGAACTTTGACCTCATATTACCGCAAATAAATAGTTGTTTACATGCAGTACCTTGTGAACCACCAGTTTGATAAATCATCTAAGGATGGTTTTGTGTAAAAAACATTAACAAACATGTTTTGCATTGAATATAGACATAACCTAATGAAGCACAAGGTCACCGTTCATAAAATCCACATTCTGCCCTTTACATGTTACACAACTTTAAATAAAAGACAAGTTCTGATTAAACTCAAATCTCTGTAAGAGTCTCCAGACAGCAGATCACAAGTGGCTGATCTCAGTCGGCTCCTCTGGCAGCAGGAGCGACGCGACGAAGAGCCCGACTGTGGGCGTCTTTTAAAAAGCTGCGAGTCCTCAGCCAAAATATTTCTCGCATTTTTCTTTCCTCACTCTCTGATCTGTCCAATTAATTCTCTCCTCTTTCTCAGGCTGTGGGTGATCAATGATCTCTCACTAATTTACTTGGAGGATCGTACAGCTCCCCTTGGACGCGGCGTGTGACTCTGGGCGGCGGTTACATGTCAGCGGTCGCGGTGTGTAAAACGAACAGACTCTATTAACATCTGTGTTGCGGCCTGGAAATGAGGCAGAAATTAAATTTTGAGCTCGACCGCTTCGTATTTCAGAGCGCTGACCTTCACTTCCAATCCTAAGTGGAGATGGATGAATGCGCAGAAGGCAGGAAGCTAAACTGCGTCCAGTCCTGCAGGGGACTTTAGAGGTTACTGCACCAACTCCATAAGTCGTTAGGAAAGACTCAACACTGTAACAGCTCAGAGTTAATGAAATAAGAAAAAACAACAAAAATGTTAAGAACAAAAGAACAAATAAAAAATAGTTTTCAGGAAGCTAAAGCTGTTATTTTTCTTCCTTTTCCATTTTAGGTCAAATGAAAATCATGTTCTTAAAGGGCCGGTTGTGCCAGAATGTATCACTAAAACCCATTAACACACTATTAATAAAATATTAATAAGCATCTGTCTCTGCATACAATTAGTTCTTGCTAACAATAAACAATATTGATCACTCCATCCAGAATGTCGTGGCTGTTTTTGCGATTTTTTTTTGGCACAGATTAAGAGCAATACTTATGCTCATGTGTGACATTAAACATGACTTTTTGTTAATAGCCACATCCATCATGGACTGTACTTTGAAATCAAGTAAAGCTGAGGCAGAAGTGTCGTAAAAGTACAAAATAATACCAGTTAGCATCACTTAAACCCGACGTTTTTGACTGGAAAATATCCAATAAACTCATAATCAAGTATTACAACGAATAAATGCGGGTATCTGTAGATTTTATGTGAATTTTCACAATTGTGAAAAACTGGGGGGACTGATTGATGTAATTTGGAGTCTGGAGTTTAAAGGGCCACAGAAAGAGCCACAGGGGCCACATTTTGCCTCCGAGCCTTGAATTTGACACCAGTGATTTACACTGGATTTTAATAGGGTTTTGATATATTCAGTTGTGATTTGTAATTGTCGGCGTTTTGATCACCAATATACGCTGTACAATGGCTGCTGGAAAAGACAATTGCTTTGTTGTTAACTTGCTATTCAGAAACCACTTCCTGCGTTCTTGTTGATTGTGCAGGAAGCTCCACGTCTGCTTTTCAAAGATGTACGGTTGTATAATTGCGCATCTGTTTGGAGCCATTTTCACATAAAAATGTGAAAATGGCTCCAATAACTTCACTTTGCCACGATTTTGCTGCTAATCTTGGCAAAGTGAAATGAGAATGAGTCAGAAAATATGAATAATTCTTCAAAATGAACAAAACGAAGCTGCAACATGAACACATATGAAACCAAGACTTGCAAAACAACGAGAGTCAGAATGACTTTGTCCACAAAGACGCTGAAAAAGCCTTTAAAAACGTTGCTACGGTCTTTATTGGTTCCACATCAGCGGCTGCTGGTGTGCAGAATAAATCGGAGGCTGTATTAATGTCTGTGACGCAGCCTGGAAATGAAGCAGAAATTGAATTTTGAGGCCGAGTGCTTCTTATTTCAGAAAGCTGACCTTCAGGTCTGATTCTAAGAGCAGATGGGTGGATATATTATTTATATTTTAGATTTTGTGTACAGAAGCGGTCACTTTTTCTGCTCCAGCTGCATCCGCGGATCTAATGACCTCATTAGGACGAAATACCTGGGGATGACATTTCATGCATTTTGAGATGAACCAAACCATTAGAGGAGACGTGCTTGGCTTCACACCTGGTCGGTTCCTCCACACATCGGCTGCATCTTTTCTCCCCACCTTTGATTTCAATTCAGCGCCTCTAATTCATGATGGAGGCACAGCGGGGTCTCCGGAAATCATTGGCTGGGTCAGATATTTCCCTCTACATGAGGGATTATCCCAGCCTGCCTCCAGAAAGTTAAACATTCAAATAAAAACTCTGTATCTTGTCTTCACAGGCCCAGAGAAGCAGGCGGGGGATCAAATCTCAAGGTTTATTCATCACAGTTAAAGGGATAAACTAGTTTGTGTGCTTCGTAAATCATTCAGGATTTCTGTATCACAGATTTAATTAGGTCAAGAAAAGCGACTGTGTTGTTCTACTCCGATTGTTTCCCGTTTTTAGCTGTCAGTTCACAGAAGAAACTTCAGCTCGGTTAGTAAACCGCGTGGTCCTCGCTTTCATCCCGTCTGTGCCTCAGTTTCTCCGTCTCTGGAGGAAAAAGCAACACGGCTTATCGCTGGAGACGCACAAATGCAGCGCAGCTAGAAGAGGCGTTTGGGTGTCTGTCAGAACTCTGTGATTTAAGCTGCTGTTTGGGTCGGAACAGATTCCAGAGTCTTTGCTCATTTTCTGTCTGACGGGTTCCAATCAAAGATACTCATTAATGATTATCAGTTCATCTGAATATCGATAAGGATGTTATAGATAGTTGTTGGTGGGCAGGAAGGAAGTCTGGTAGCAGTCAGTGCTGCAACAAGTCTGAAGATCCCTCTGACTGAAGGCTGTCGCTGTCTCATCTTTGTCTTGACATGCTAAAAACTCAATATCAAGGCAGCAGAGATGATATAGCTAACTAAATATTTAGCTTGCAAGCAATATTTAGTTTGGTGCAAAAATATTTAGCTTACAAACAAAATATTTAGCACTAAATATTTGGTTTACAAGCTAAATATTTAGCTTACAAATGAAATGTTCAGCTCTAGATACTTATTTAGTTAGCAACTTAAATATTTAGCCTTCAAACTAAATATTTAGTAAACAAGGTGAATGTTTAGTTTGAAAACTAAATGTGTAGTTAGCAAGCAAAATACCTAGCTTGCAAACTAAATATTTAATTAGCAAGTTAAACACTTATCTCCAACCAAATATTTTGGGGTTAACTAAATATTTAATCTTTAAAGTAAATAGTTGGTTTACAAACTAAACATTTAGTTACCAAACTAAATATTTCTCCCCACATAAATATTTAGTTATCAAGCTAAATACTTAGTATGAGGCTAAATATTTACCTAGAGACCAATTTAGCTTGCTAACTAAATATTTAATTGGACAAAAATAGTTAGCTTGTAAGCTAAATATTTAGCACTACCCAAATATTTACTTATAGTAAATATACTTACTTATAGTTAATAAGTTAAATATTTCGCTTACAAGTTAATATTTAGCTCTAATATTTGTTTGCTAAGCTAAATATTACTAAGTATTTAGTTAGCTTGCTAACCCAGCTAGCTGATTGTGCTGCTGAGTTTCTGACAGCAGTTTCTGTTCGTCTCTGGTGGATTCTGTATCTACTAAGAGTAAAGCTGCGGCGGTTCCTCTTTGGGCCCCATTCGGTTACATAACGAGAATTAGCTCATTCCTCCATCCTGCCCGTTTTTGTTTACTTCCTGCAATCATTTCTTGCAAACACTCTCTGGTCGCCACATCTGCTACGTGTTTCTGTCAATTAGATTGTTCTGGAAGAGGAACAAGTCATTGCTCTGAGGTCTCTGCAGACTGCTTGCTACACATGTTTGCAATTTCCCTCTTCCTGAATTGGCATTGCCCCCTGCTGAGTTTGTTTGGGTAAAACGTTCGCCCAGAACGCGGCGCTGATTACCTCTGGGTGTGGCAGCAGCAACCGCCAGGAACTGAGCTCGCTTATTTGCAGCGTTTGAACCTGAGCTGATGTGTTGAACGAGTAAATATTATGATGGTAATCATGTAGATAATTATTCCCACGGCAAAGCCAGGCTGAATCTGCTGAGCACCTTTTCAGCAGCTGAACTGTCACTTCATCCAATTACTGTTGCTGAATATTCATGTCTGGAGGCAGGTACAGTTCGCACTGCAGCTCCTACTACACGCAAAACGAGCCCAAGCCTTCAAGAAGAAGAGTAATGTTTGGAAAACATGCACAGTATCGACACACACACAAAAAAATAAGAATATTTTTTTAGGCCGCCCCAAAACTCACGGCCCTGGGCTACTGCCAATGTCCAATGTTCATGTCATTTTAGCAGTTAGCTAAAACTGAAAATAGAGAAAACATTTTTGTTAAGTGAAATACATAATTAATTGGGAAAAACTATAACTCATAAAACTGAAACATAATGAAATTAAAGATGTAGTAGTTTTTGTTTTTATGAATCTATTCATTAGCTAATGAATAATTTGAAAAGTTTTTCAAGTTATTTACTTGAATAACTTTTTGGAAAAAGTTACTTTCAGGCATATTTTTACTTTTACTTGAGATTTGTTGTATGAAGTTAATATCTCGTTTGTGATATCTGAAATTTTACTTATTTTTGACTTTAGGATAAAATGCACCACAAACCTGTGTGAAAAATGCAAAAGGAAAACAGGTCAAAAATCAGCTTCCCATCTCTTTCCATCCCTCCTAATAATCAAACACTTTTTGTAAAAAGAAACAAAGCTATTTGGATTATTTTAGAGTTGTTTTCCTGGTGTAGTAAACTCATCTGATTGTGTCTTTTTCAGTAGTGTGAATGGTTAATAAAGGGCCGTTTTCACGCGCAGTCCCATAACCGTACATAAATAAACATAAACACGCAGTTATAGATCGATTTTCAGTCAGTTTTCTTCCAGAATGTAGAAACACGTTTTCACTGAGACTCTTTAAATGTGTATAAATGTGCAAATTTAAATTGATCTGCTCTATGCGTACAAAAAAAGACCATTTATTGTGGTTTAATGCAAAAGAACATTTTCCCCTCATGTCCTCTAGGGGGCTCCGTAGAGCTCAAATTAGCTGATTGGTTAAAATATTTGGAGCCAATTGATGCTTCTCATTGCAGTCTGACCTTCTCGTTTGCCAAAAAAACAAAACCTGAACCCGGTCCGACGAGGCGCACTTCATAAGCACAGGTCATTTTTCAGCTGAGGGGCGTTAAAGTGCACCAGCCCCAGGTGTTAACATGGCGGCTGATCTATCTGCCGTCAGCTCAGAAATCTGAGGCGCCGCGGCGGCGTGATGAACCTGTTCCTCCCTGCAGGAAACAAGCGGAATCCGCTGAAATCTGCTGCTCCCCTCCGGCTCAACGCGGCGCCTTATGACCTTACAGCATGTCCATTTTCACTCTGCGCTGAGTCAATATGCAGCCAGGCAGCACTTTATCGCTCTTGTTGTCTGCAACTAGCGATTAATCGATTAATCAGTTTTTAAAAAACCGAGCAGATTTTTTTATACAATAGTAGAAATACATTAAAAGATGCAAATATTTCTTATTCTTACACTGAATTATTTTTCCTTTTAAGATATACTCCTTCTTATTGGTTAAATAAACAGTCACACAACAAAACAAACTCACATTTAATCATGTTTGCCTTCCGTAAATGTTGTGTGGAAGCAATAAGCCAGTCGGTGTTTTGTTTCACTGCTACATTTCCTCTCTGCTGCCAACATCAACGACCTTCACGGCGTTCCTGCTCAACCGAGCAGAATGTCGGAAACCCCGGCGGAAATCAAACCCTCAAACAAGGAGGCGATGATGGAGCCACGGCTACACTGTAAAAAATACCCAGCACACACACAAAAACAGCACACTCATACAAACGCCACTGCAGGTAGAAAAGGAAATGTCTGCCAAAAAACTCAAATTTCTAGAAAAACGTGGAAATGTCTGAGCTGAAAATTTGTTAAAAATATATTAACTTTGAGATAAATCTCAGAGGGTTAGGGTTAGGTCAAAAATGTTTTACTTTTTAAACTCAGAAATGTCCAGAAAACTGGAATTTTATAGAATCATCATCACACACACAATTTTTTTTTTTTTTTCTGGAAAATTCAAATCATTTTTCAAACTTTGGACATTTGCTAGAAAACAAATCAGAATATTTTAGATCAATCTAAAAATAAAACAATATTTCTGATCTCCAAAAGTCAAACATTTGCACAAAAAACTGAGATTAATCTCAGAGTTTTTCTAGAAAAAAGTTTAAGAAAATGTCCATGTTTTTTTCTAAAACAATTTTTAGATTACTCTCAAAGTTTCTGAGTTTGTTCTGTGTGTGCAAATGTTTGACCTTGAGCTCAGAAACGTCCTTGTTTTTATGCTGAGAAAATTCCTTGTAACATCTGCGGTGTTGGCGTCATTAATTTTTTCACTATAATGGCCATAATATGCGGTCTCACACTCAGGGTTCAGTTGGGTGGGAGTGTTTAACTTCCAGCTCTCCAAAAAGCTCAGAGAAGAGGAAATGTTTCAGTCTGTCTCGGCGCGTCTCACCTGAGAGAGGTCGGCATCCTGCACCAAGCCGCCGCTGCTGCTGCCGCGTCAGATGACTGATGGATCAAACCACCAGAAAAGTCACAGCGGTCTGCCGAGTGACTGATGCCGGCCTCCTGCCTCTGGGTGTGGACCGGCCAGCCGTAGCAAGGCGCTCTAATTGGGAGTCTGGATGACAGAAGGGATCTTTCAACGAGGGATCCATCATGTCGGTTAGGGACCAGACGGCTTTGTCTTCAGTGGAGGAGGCAGCCAGGATGGACTCCAGTGTTTCTCTTCATTTAAAAGAAAAAATCAGCTTTTTATTTAGTTTGTATAAATACAGTTTCTGTTATATTGTTTTTTAAAAAATTTAATTAGTATTTGCACTTTAACTTGTTAATTTTGATTACTTATTTATATATATTTCAACTCCTTAAATGTTTTAACGCAATTAATTGCGACCGGAACCTTTGTATTCGCGCGTTTCCGGTACGCACGTAAATCTGACGCACATCCACAAACAACAGCGATGGTCGACAAAAGCTGCTTCTCTCGGCCCACTGGGAATTAATTTCTGCTTTAAAAAACGACCTGGATGCTGGAAAATACTATTATTGTTTTGTGCTGAAAGGAGTTAGCCTATTAGCGAAGCGAAGCTAAATTTGCATCTCAATGCTAACGCTAATGTCAGCATCCACAGTCCACGTGTCTAAGTTCTGTGTTGGTTGAAGAACCTGAATAACATTAAAAACACTAAATATCTATGTTGGTGAGCTTATATGTCTATTTTTTCTGTGATTTATTAGGGAAAATGGGCGTAGAATATAAAAAGTTGCTTATTTAGTTTGATTATTTTAATTATAAACCCTGCATTTCAATTAAAAATTGATTCAAGTTCCACCACTATGAAAAATATATAAAATTGCCTACATTTCCCTAAAAAATGCAATTATAACTCAACACTAGTGTAAATAATGGTACTGTAATTTTTTTAAATACAGTGGAAGCCTGATATTCATGGGAATTTAGCAAATAGCTAAAATCCGAATACTTGAAACCCCCTCTAATGAAACGCTTATAGCTGTCTATTTAATCAGTTCAAACATCAAATATAAGATTCTCAGTTTCACAAGCTCCATTTTCTTTAAAATATTTTGGATATGCACTGTGACAAAAATGTGAAAATAGGCAGATGTTTTGCAAATAATGTTGAGATACTTTCCTCAGAAAAATCTGCTAAAAGTGAACCGCAAATAACAGGAATCGACTGTAATTTATGTACAAAAAACAAACTGAATTTGCACAGTTTATTGGAACGTAATGCAGTCTACATATAGTCAAGTTCAAGCACTTTAGGTTTACTTCCATGTCTTATGCAAAACTGCTTGTTTAACTTGTGTTAAAGGAATTACCCGTTGCTGAAATGACGATAATGCTCTGCATTCCTAACCTTTAGCTCTCACACAAGTTAGTGCTTAACTTTAGCAAGGACACACTGAAAAAACACAATTTTACCAAATAATTTTGGTCTTGTTTCTAGTAAAAAATATCTTAGCACTCTTGAAATAAGACAAGAAACTTTTCTGCAAGATGGAAGAGCTTGTTTTAAGTCAATAATTCTTTAATGTAGATTAAAAAGTTCTAGTTTCCCTTGCAGATTATTTAACTCAAAACATGGAAAAATGTTGTTAAAAATGAAATAATCTTGAAGTATAACTTTTCATCAACATTAAGTTATTAATAAGTTGGAACAAGCTCCTATATCTTGCAGCAAAAAGTAAATTTAAGTTAGTCTTGTTTTATTTCAAGATATCGGCTCTAGAAATCAGACAATACCTGGTGGTGTTTTCCATTTTTGCAGTGCAGAGCCAATCATTATTGGCCCAAAGTTTTAATTTTACTGTCTTTCTACACTACGGGAAGTTTTTCCGGTTTTGTGATGTTATGTTAAACTTTAAATAAAATATCTTGATTCTATAAGTGACCAGGAAGGAATCAGGGAAATTAAAACGTTCAGCAAATATTTCATGGTTTATTTTTTCACATTAAATGTACATGAAGCTTTCAGCAGCCAGTGGTCAGGCTGCGTTTACCAAAGTGATAATAATCCCTCAGGGTTACATCGTTTTCTATTTAACTGTAAAAGACGGCAGAGCCCTTGAAGTGAAACTGTCCTCGGCGTAAGCGCGTGTTCTGTGCAGCATTAGTGATGAGGATTTCAAAACGCCTGAACCGTGGAACCGACTTGACAGCTTGACAGAATCCTGCAAACAGTTAAGGAGAAACGATGGATGCTCTTAACCTCCCGCAGCTCCGACAGGCATCTGAGGCACGACCTTACGCCGAGCTGAACACCGGCGTCGTGTTCGCCTGATGCCTACACCAAGCAGTAGCTGCGTTTCCTCAGTACAGTTTAACCTTCAGCTTATAGAGCTTGACGTGGTAGAACAAGATTTGGATTTTCAGATTCAATAAATGCAATTCTCTGCAGAGAATATCAGTTTTGAGGTATTTTTTAATGTTAAAAACATTAAATGATGTTGGATATTCACTAATTTAAGCACCTCAAGTGATTTTGTTCAGTTGTACGCTGAACATAATTAGACACCTCAAGTTCCAGCTCTGCTAATCCACCTCATTTGCTGCTGCTGCATTCACATCAGCCTTGTTTAGCGCTCTTTAAAGTTGCAGTACGTAACTTTTATAAAGACATGTTTTTATATATTTGTTAACACTCACCATGTCATGACAGTTTGTTATGAGACAGATTACCTGTAAAAAGATCGATTTCCTCCACCTTCTCCCTGAGCTACTGTTGCCGTCTGAAGAAATGCACCAAAAATAACCAATCAGAGCCAGGAGGCGGGTCTTAGCGCTGTCAATCAGCACAAGACCCGCCTTGTGCTGAATGTGCTGCAAAATGTGCTAATCAAGAAGAAACACAGAAATCCGTTTTTCCATCATCATTGGTGGCCATGCTAAGTAGCTTTAGCATTCAAGACAGGCTATGCTGACAGGGAGAAGCTAAACTGTGCTTCCTGGCTCTAGCTGGTCGTCACAAAATAAAAACAATTTGAACAAATATGTTAAAAAATATATTTTTTTATAATAGTTAGATACTGCAGCTCTAATCAAACGAGTCTGTTGACCCAGAAAGTCGGGTTTGTTTGAGGAGGTGTGAACGCTAACTGAACCAAAAAAAGTGAACTCTGGGCATCCTACAAACCTCAGACTGGATCAAAATCAACTCTGGTGTTTGAATGAATATGTGAATGCCAAGTGGACCGCATAACACTCCAAATACAGGAAGTGGACTACAGGACAGGGCATCCTGGGTAAATACAAACAAAACAAACACAAAAGTCTAGCGCTAACAGGAGAAATGATTCTTCAGGCTCACAGAATTGAGCTAAACTAATCAGTCTGATCAATTTCAATGTTCGGGTTGATGGTGCTGCAGAAATATTTGGAAGCATTTTAACTGGATTTTAGATTGAGATGTGTAAAGAATAAACATTAGAAGCAAAGTTTTTTAGATGCGCTTGAGATATTTATTTTGCTAACTTAGGTTGTTAGCCATTTTGTAATTATCCATTCATCCATCTTCTAACACCCTTGTCCCCAATGGGGTCGGGAAGTGCTGCTGCCTCTCCAGCTAACGTTCTGGGCGAGAGGCGGGGTCACCTGGACGGGTCGCCAGTCGGTCGCAGGGCAACACAGAGACAGACAGGACACACAACCATGCACACACACACTCACACACACACACCTAGGGAGAATTTAGAGAGACCAATTAACCTAACAGTCATGTTTTTGGACCAGAGAACCCGGATGGATCCCACCAGGCACAGGGAGAACATGCAAACTCCATGCAGAAAGACCCCGGGAATCGAACCCAGAACCTTCTTGCTGCAAGGCAACAGTGCTACCAACTGCTCCATTGTGAATTAATTATGTATTTTTTGAATGAATCAAATATTTTGGAGTACTTGAGTTTTTAAATCTGCATTTTATAGTACAAAATGCTAATCCTGGGCCCTTTTAAGCTTCATAACACAACCTCACCCGCCGCCATCACATCCTACTGTAAATCCCCTGAGAGCCAATCAGTCCGTCACATTTACCCATAATGCAGACGTCATAAAGATGGAGCAGCGAAATGAAACAAGTCTGAGATATGAGCTGTGAGACCATCCACTCTGGGCTTTAGATCCGATCCCTGAAACGGGCAGATCTGGAGGGAAATCATTCGATGCGCTCCACCGGTCCAGCTTTTCTAATCCCGTCTGGCTTCCAAGAACCATTCCTCGCTGATAACCGCAAACCACTAAAGAGCAGCTTTCTGTAAAATCCAAAACCTCTCCACTGTCTCCGCTTCAAACAAAGCACACAGAGAAGAAAGTAAAGTAGAGGTGGGTGAAGTAGCCAAAGATTGTACTCAAGTAAGAGTAGCACTACTTCAAGGTACTTTTACTCAAGTAGAAATAAAAAGACATCAAAGAAATTACTCAAGAATAAAGAAGTGTTTGATGAAAAGTCTACTCAAGTTCAGAGTGACTGATTAAATAACCAACCATTTAATATTAAAAAAATACATCATAAGATATCAAATTAAGTGGAAATTTTAGTATTTTAAGGACAAAAATGACAATAATTCAAATAAAATATTAAAAGAAATTTTTTTTATTTTTTTTTATTTTCTATAAAAATAGCTTCTGAAACTTTAACAGAAACTGCAGGTGTGTGTCTGGTGAATTTTTGGTTAAAACATTTTTGTTTTTCATTCAGTGGGCAGAAAATCCCAAAATTTCTACTCCAGAGTAGAAATACTTCATAATAAAATTACTCAAGTAAAAGTAACAAGTACAGCGTAGTAAAAATACTCCTAAACGTACGTTTTCTCAAAAAAAGATACTCAAGTAAATGTAACTAGTTACTACTGAACTCTGGAGGTTAAATACAGAAAATGCCAATTAGAAATAATTTTTTCTGCCGTCAAAATTTCATAAAATTACTCAAATATTAGATATCTAAGAAATTACTCCTGAGTAAAAGAGTATTTGTCTCAAGTTCTGAGTGACTGAACAATATTTAAAAATTAGATAATTGCAAGGAAATTTTTTTTGGTATTTTAAGGATGAAAATGACCATAATATAAAAAATAAATAAAATCAGGCAAAAGAAAAATGTTTCCAAATCAGATTCTTTCAGGAATTTGTGGTTAAAACATGTTTGTTTTTCATTCAGTGGGTAGAGAATCCAGAAATGTTACTCAAAAGTAGAAATACTTCATATTAAAATTACTGAACAGTAAAAAGAGCAAATACTTGTAAAAATCTAATAAAAATCAAAAGGTTACTCAGGTAAACGTAACTAGTTACTACCCACTCTGGATGTATTGAGTGAGCCGAGTAAGTGGTGGCCTAGTCCAAGGCCCTGAAAGTCACATCACCTCCCAACACAAGCCAACAGAGAGAAACATGGCTTCTGGTTTCACCTCCCCTGCAGAAGGAAGCCATTATAACACATTACATGCTTCATCCAGAACAACGTCGCTACAGCTGGTTTCATTACCTGAACGTCTCGCAGCGTTGTGCAGCGCTACACAACCTCCAATGTTCTGCTCCGGAGAGATTTACTGTTTATTCAATAAATGTGTATTTAAGCTCACGGGGAGAAGCGCTTTGTGCTTTATCAATAACATGCACCACAGCCACTTTAGCAGCTTCATAAGAAAAATTGCTGGTATAATTATTTCTTTTTTGTTTAACTAATTCAGCCCAGAGGCAAAAAGCCTTTGCCCCAAACGTCATTAAAAACTTGTGTTCTCGTCATTTTTGCTGAGCTAATCATTAAAAGGGCAACAATATGTTTATTTTAGCAACTTGTCATTTAAGGTCTGAGTAAAGGTGGGACCACATCTGTCTAATATTAGTCTCATTTTAGGTAAGAGGTTTGAAAAGGTTATAGTACTGAAAAATCAAATTAGAAAGCTGACTGAGTAGAAAATGTGGTGATAAAGATAAAACAACCAGTGGGAGTATCTGAAGTACAGACTTTTACCCAAATTTACTCTAAAACAGAAAAACATAACTGGTTTCTAAACTTTTACTTTGGACAGAATTTGTAAGACATCTCCAAAATCAAGATCAGTCACAACGGCATTTCTTCTGAACAAATTGTCCCAGAAGTTACTGCGATAAATATAAACTGTTATATTGCCTTGAGACCATTTTCAAGTAAGTTGCATAATAATGGAAGAAAACATTCAGAAACATTAATAAACTTAAAACTAATTTCAAAACATTTTCCTTTTAATGTGGCACTTAATGTGAACAATTAAATTAAAAAATGAAAATCCACAAGAAAAACAAGCAGGCCCAACCAACATCTGGGTGTGATCGACTCAAACCTGAACCTTCAGAGCCACATAGAGATAGTTCTAAAGTCGGCCTTTCATCGCCTGCAGAGCATTTCCAGGATTAAAAGGACTAATGCTTTAGTAAGATCTAGAGAAACTCATCCATGCTTTTATATGTAGTTGCATTGAACACTGCAACTGTCTTCACAGCTTCTGCCTTTAGGGCAAAACAGAAAAACCATTGCAGTTGATCCAAAATGCTGAAGTTGTCAAAATGTTGTAGGTTTGACCACAAGAGGACATCAGGAATTCACAGAATGGCATCGACAGAAGACCTTTCGTTTAAACATCTGGAGTAAATGTGTCAGAGGTGGGTAGTAATTACTTAGACTTAACTATTTAAGTAATATGCTTGTACTTTCACAACACCAAACTTTGTTTAGAGCACTTCTCTTCCTCAAATGCAATTTTTGTCAACTCTGCCCACTTCTGCAGAGGTTTAAACTAAAAAGAAATTCACAGCTGACAAATTATGCTTTCTAGTTTTCCTAGTGCTTCTAAAAATCAGTGAAATAGAGACTTTTATTCATCCGATTAAGGGATTCATGGTTTTCATGGGAACAGCTCCCTCTGGTGGACAAATTCAGGAACAAAAACTCAAGATGTTTGCAAAAACTATTAAATTTGTGTTTATTTCAATATGAATAAATAGTGAACATTGTGATCATTTACATATCCAAATAAAGTGTAAAAGACTTAATTTAAGTGCTGATCATTAAAACAAACAGTGGCTGTACTTTAAGTTGTGCTCTGGTGCAAATCAGCATCTCGTTTCTTTGGTGCAGATTCCTGAAGAAAAGACGGGACAAAATGTTAAAATTGAGACAATAAAACTTAGACCATATGCTTCTCACAAATAAGGAAATAAATTAGCTGGACTGCATTACTTGAACAAGTGTCCTTTTTCAAAGTAAACGCTTTAAATAGAGTAAAATATACTTTATGGTAGTTGAAAAGCTACCACAATCATTAATGTGTAAACATTAATACAAATATAACCACAATATAAAATGTATTATATATATATGCATAAGAACATTATTGCAAATAATTTAAATATGACTAGATATAAAACACATATATAAAAGAATAATCTATAAATGAGTCTGGAGATGCATCTAATCCAAGTTAAATCCATTTTTAGCTGCTTTTTTTCTCCTATTCTTAGATGAAAAGTAATGCAACAGCTCCTTTTTCTTTTATGCCAAGTTTACAAACAAAGATATACAACTAAAAGAACATGGCTTCAAGTTTTGACAATCAGCTTTTAAATCTTGACCTGATCAAGAAGCTTTTTGTTGCCAGTTCAGATTTTTACCAATTAGCTTCATATAGATATTGATCAAACTAGACAGTGGAAAAACCAATTGTGACAACTGCTTGATTTTAGCCTTTACACCTTTTCCATTAACATCTGTGTTTGTTTTAGTTCTATACAGCTTTCCAAGTCTAATACGCCTGACTTTAAGGGTATAGAGACTATGGTTTGTTTTTTTAAACGATAAAGTGAAACATCAAAAGCAAACCTTGTGATTGTGGTTGTTGTGTTTTCTTGTGATTAATAAAGTGTTGTGAGGTGGCTTCCTTCAAGAAGCGGCCATTGTAAGTGTTGAGCGTTGCATCTCTCCACGACCTCTCGTCTGGAAAACAGTGAGGTCAGACGTTAGCCGCTGCTGTTCTTCTTAAAACTGCTTTAAACACTGAACTGAAACAAATGGCTCCATGAAAGGAGATAGCAAAATCTTCAACTGATACTAGTTTAAAACTCTGAGTCACCATGACCAATGACACTCATAAAATAAATGTAGCCCTATGATTTGTTAGTTGTTGGCTTACCAGTTTGCCGTCTGTGCATCAGGTACATCTGGTCCAGGTTACTCCATTTTTCCTTGTGGGAAACTGGTGCGTCACAGTTCTCATCAATCTCTTGGATCGTGTTCCCATGCGGACATCGGTGGAGTCTTTCCCAGCCGACCGACTGATCCTGCAGATCGTCATGCGAGCAGTTGCTCTGTCTCAGCCTTGTGTGGATTGTCATAGGACTTTCAGTTGCCATCTGCCTCAGTGCCAGCGGCCTCTTGAAGTCCTGTCCCGTCCGACATGAACTGTTCCCAGAAGAGTCACACTCTGTGTTGTGACCATAATGGGGAGAACAAAGATCCGGACTGGAATCTTTTCTCATGAGTTGCTTCTTTGTGTGAGATTTGCAGGCTTCACATGTCGGTAATAGGACATCGTTCCATTGCTGGAAAGGAACCGCTTTCCTTTTCAAGCTTCGGCCTTCACACACCGAACTTGGAGATGTTGTGATCCTACGTTTTGCCGTACATCTGGTACAGAGTCGCTCATTGTTGGACCAGCGAGAGCTCAACATGTTCTCGTTGAAATTTCTGCTGAGGCAACATTCATGGTCAGAAAGACTTTGTCGATCCACCTTGCCTTTGGGTTTGTACCTCTCTTTTGGTTTCCGAACATTAGGTTGTTCTTTGTAATCCATGTTAAGCTTTCTTCTCCTTTTAGACACATCCAGACTATGGAGATTCCTTGGTCTGTTCTGCTTCATAGGAGCTAGTGGGATATTATTGCAGTGATGGCTATGATTAAAGTCTGAAATCCAGCTGGTAGAGGGAAGGTACACAGGCAGAGATTCAAAGGAGGTGTCCTGATGATCCTGGTCAATCGTAGTTTCAAGCTGGTGATGTTCTCTGTCCGATTCCAGAGGGGAATTATCTGGTAGAAGGATATTGGTTGAAAGAGGTTCCTCTGCTGTGTTTGTTAGCTCAGGCAGTGGAGAAGCATCTGTAACAGGGTAGATATTTGCTTCAGACATCTCTACAGTGGGGACAGTTTCCTCTAGTTCAACCTTTGCTAGTGCAGGCATCTCTGTTTCAGTGATTTCCTCAGTAGGAACCTCCTGTGTCGACATTACCAACTCCTCAGTTGAAGCATTCAGTGTTTTATTGGAAGCCTTCATGAAGGCGTTTTGGACAGGGGAAGTCATGAACGATTCCTCAGCTGACCAGACTGTGGACTCAATCTTCCTCAGTTCATCCAAATACGTTGGATCAAATGGCACCTGAACAACTTTGAGGTGAAAGCTTTTTGAGGTCACACTCAAGTCTTCATCAGTTGAAGTCTCTTCAGATTCGTTTACAGACACAGGATCCATTTGGTTCATGGGATCCTCTAGAGAAAGGCTCTTCTCCCCAGTGTTTGGCTTTCCAACCAACAGGATGTCTGGACAAACATTGAGCTCCTGCTCAGACCGGTCTGCTTGCAGGTCGAGACCCTCATCCTGCAGGATAGCACTCTGGGTAGGAGAACTACACTGAACCAGATCCTGGGGAAAGCTGTGGGACATTTCCGCAGCCTCTTGAGCGTGGAGCAGTTGGAGTCCCACTGGTGTGGCGCAACATTCAATAGTCACCTCCTCAGTCTGAATCACGAAGGTGCTGTTTGATGGTATCCCCGTGGTGGAAGAGGGCGCCTTCTCTTGGCGCTCTGAAGGGGATTCCTCTGTTTGTACAGTGAAAGACGGTGACTGGAGCTGATCAGTAGTGGCGTTGTCGGTGGAGTTGCCGCTGGACCTTGGGGTCCTGGTCCTATGAACTGAGAGAAGCGGCTCAGTTTGAACCTCAGAGCTGGTCATTTCTTTCGACGCAGAGTTGTGTTGGTAGCGAAACCTGCGGGCGTGATGGGCCATGGTGTGGTAGTACTGGGGGTTCAGCATGCGTCTGTAGTCCATCAGATGGAGGTGGGTGTGGGGAACAACAAAGCCAGGTGGCTCCATGTAGGGGTTCGGCTGATAGTGGGGCATCATTGGCAGGCCAAGCCCTTGACCACAACAAAACAGAGATATTTAACTTTGGTAAAAAGGAAAATATATCATCCTGCTAGTCAAATTTGTAGAGAATAATGACAGATTATAATACATGTGGCACTCTGGGCATCTAAACACAAAACCAAGGCTGGGGAGGGAAGACTAGAAAGCTATAGTACCAACAGTAGTACAACTGTACATTTGAAACGACGCAATGGTGCAAAACCTAAGTTTTACAGCTTTATCTGAGATTTTTTATTCACATTTTCAACCATGAAGTCTTTAATTTGACATCTCTGAAGATGGAAAAGAAAACTTTTGAAGAGATTAACAATTTCCAAGTAACACCAGTACCTGCCCAGCACCTCAAACTAGACACCAGTATTTCCTGGCCTGCACTGCATATTTTGGCCACCAGAGGGCAGTGACGTGGTGACAAGCATGGAAAATTTCCATAGAAGTTGAGAAAATCTTGCAATACTGGACTAAAGTTAACATTTTGAGCTAGTTTTATGCCAAGTCTCTCAAAATGTCAATTCATTTATGCATTGTTTGTTATTTAAATTAAATTATTTAATTTGATACATTTGTTTTTACCTACCTTTCCTTGTTTTCTATTAAGGTAAATGGACCTCAAACAAACTATCAGTGAAAGCAGGTCGACATATGAAAACTGGGTAGCGACTAGTTACTTTCTGAGGTGAATACGGACAAGTTATGGGCACAGGTGTTGACAGAGATGGGCAGAGGGCTCAGAAATTGCACTACTTAAACATATTTTTACTCAAGTGAAAGTAAAATGTAGCCATCCAAGAAATTACTCAAGTACGAGTAAAAATATATGTTAAAAGTCTACTAGGGTACTGACTAACTGATCAAATGATCAATTATTTAATATTTAACAATTACATCAGACTAACCAAAATATAAAGTCAAGTGGAAATTTTGGTATTTTAAAGGACAAAAATGACAATTCACATTTGTAACAAAAATAAAATCAGGGAAAAGCATTTTTTCCAAATCAGTTTATTTTAAACAAATTTTTTTTAAACTTAGGAAACTAACAAAAGCTGTTTTTGTTAACACTTGCAGGTGTTTAACTCCAGAAACTCACTGTTTCTGCAGAGTTTTTGGTTAAAACACGTTTTTTTCTCCATTCAGTGGGTAGAAAAATCTGTAAATTTTACTCAAGTGAAGAAATACTTCATAAAATTACTCTCAAGTAAAAATAAAAAGTACATTGTAGTAAAGATACACCTAAAAGTACCTTCTCAAAAAAGTTACTCAAGAAAATGTAACTAGTTACTACCCAACTCTGAATGTTGAATACAGAAAATGCCGACTAGAATTTATTTTTTCTGCCATCTCTTTGGCGCCCCCTGTACCGGAGCGCCCCTAGGTGTCTCTGAAAGTACAAACCCACTTTTTGCGACAAAAATGTTAATAATCCATTAGCCCGAGTCAGAGAATCTCACTCACCTAAGCCAGGGTAGCCGTAGTACGGGGTGTAGGGCATAGGCATGGCTATCGGCCACTGCAGACTCTGCATCGGCAGGTACTGCTGCGAAGGCTGGATGTAGAAGAACGGCTTATGGTGCTGCTCCTCCGGACGAGGCGGACCAGGAGCGGCCGGCTCTGGGCCCAGCTTCGGGTTCAAGTTTGGACCTCTAGGGCCCAGCCCGAAGGAATGCTGCAAGTTAGGCGTGGCTGCTTCCATATCTGAACAAAGAGAGACACGTATCACTTAGGAGTTAAGATTATTTCCTGGGGATAAAGTTGCACCTACATGCAAAGGAGAAGAAAACATCCGCAGAGAAACCGGGTGAGCTTTCCTTTATGCTATCAAGTGGAAACCAAACACACAAGCTGCAAAGAACCTTCCGCTCCAGGTGATGTTCGTCCAATTAGAGCTTAATGAGCTGCTGTGTGAACCAATCACAGAGCCTTATTCCGAAGAGGTGGGTGTGGAACCGGAAAACACAGCTGTGATCCAAATTAAGAATCCGATTGAGTCTAATGACACACAAAGCCTTACAAATCCTTTTGATTTTTAAACATCTCTGATAGAATCTGTTTCTCTTTGGACAATCAGAGGTGAGTAAAATACCCCAAAATTGTACACAAATAAAAGTAGCACTATTAACATTATTCAGGTAAAAGTTAAAAGTAGCCATACAAGAAATTACTCAAGTGATGAAATTATCAATTATTTAATATTTTAAAATTACATCATCAGACAGACTAAAATATAAAGTTAAGTGGAAATGTTGGTATTTTGAGGAGCAAAATGACAATATATATAAGTAACAGAAATAAATAAAATGAGGCAAGACAAATTTTGTTCCAGAACAGTTTCTTTCAATAAAAAAACTTATAAAACTTTAATAAAAACTGCAGGTGTGTCTGTGTCTGGTGAGTTTTTTAGTTAAAACGTGATTATTTGTCATTCAGTGGGAAGAAAATCCAAAAATTTTACTTAAGATTAGCAATGCTAACAAAAATACTCCAAAAAGTAAATAAAAAAGGTAACTAGTTACTACCCAACTCTGCATATAATAATTATTTAAAAAACAGTTTGTAATGTTATATGGAATTTTTCTGTTTAATCCTAAACTTTGTAGAATAAAACAACTTGTTTTAAAACTCAATTGCAGATTAGGAACATTTTTCCAAGAAATTGAAGAATTGTTCTTTAAGAATCAACATATTCAATTCTTTAATTTTCTGTGAAAACTCTTGGTTACTCTTCTAGATGATGAAAATCCTCCTAATGATGCTATTCTTCTTCTGTGGTATGACTAAAAACTTGTCGAATCAATCAAAATGGGATCTGTATCATTATGATAACCTTTTCCTCTGCATCTGTTAGCTCAAAGATTCAGATTTAGACAGGGGAGGATGTTCAAACTGTTGGTTTTAGTAATACAACTTTCAAAACTCAGATATTTTCTCTGACTAGAAGATCTAAAATAACACATTTAACCACAAATATACTCAGCATCTCAAATGTTGGAAGATGTAAATAAATTGTGTTCTATATTTAGAATATGTTGGTGAGTGTCCAGTTAAATAATTTTTAATTACTTCAGAAAGAGAAACCCATATATTGTATAGATTTCCTGTACTTTTGGTTATGACTTACAGATAATAAAAAAAACTCAAATTCAGGATTTCTCTGAAGCGTAACATATTGTAGACATCCTGAAGAAGCTGGATGTTCACAGCCATAGTCATAGAAAGTTGATTGGAAGGAAAACATATGCTGGAAAATGGTGCAACAACAACAGAGAATCACTTCAAAGAGTAGACTGAGGCATTAAGAACCACTGTGCTACAGGAGAACCAGAACTGGACTATTACTCTATGGTCCAAAGTTTTCAGCTAAAGGTAAAGTTAGTGTTTTATTTGGAAGTGAAGGTCTCAGAGTCTAGTGGAAGAGTAGAGAAATACAGAATCCATGTTGCTTGAAGTCCAGAGCGTAGTCTCCAATGATTGGTTTCTCCATGTCATCTGCTGGTTCTGGTCCACTGGGTTTTCTGAAGTCCAGTCAATGCCACCATCTACCAGGACATTTAGAGTATTTCTGTGTTACTTCTGCCCACAAGCTTTATGGAAATGCCGATTCATTTGCCAGGAGAACTTGGTACCAACCCACAGAGCCAAAGGTACCAAAAGCTGGTCCAGTGACCACCGTGGTACTGTGGGTGATTCACCAGCATGCTGGTCTGACCAGAACCAGAGAATCAATGGAGTATTGTCAAGAGGAAGATGGCACCAGGACCAATAAGGTGACCTGAAGGCAGCTATCAAAGCAACCTGGACTTCCTCAACCCCTCAACAGAACCACAGGTTGATAACCCCCCTGCTGTGCTGCGCTGATGCCCAAACTAAGAACCAGGTGCATAAAAATTGCTGTTTTCAGGAGCAGAACTTCAAATAGTCAAAACTGTCTTAGTTTGAAGAACAAATATTTTCATCTATATATTTGCAGAGATGAGTTTTGGAGTTGCTGCTAGCATAGCATAGCTGCTAGCATATACACCGTCAGGATGGCTAGTAATAGAAAAATCCCACTTGATCAAATTATACTAAAAATAGCCTGTTTATTAGAAGTTTTCCTTACTGCATCCATTGGGCAACTGATTACTTTTGGAAATGAAGTAATCGGTTCACACCAATAACACTTTTTCACATTATAACTACAAAATTCAAGCTACCCATGTGGAGAAACAAATCCATTTCAGGTTGTTAATAGTTCTACTCCTTTAGGATTTCACATTTAAAAAGAGCAAGCCATGGTGGCTGGTTTAGAACAAGTTTAGATATTTATATTTTATTGGACTGACCCCAAACAGTGGCATCTTCAACAACCTTTTAGCCCATTTGTGAGATCATGTTATCTTTGGTGAAAGGCAGCATCACTGCAGATTTTTTTTTTTGTCCTTTTTTACAACTATGCTTCTTGTGCAGTGCATTACACCTGGTGCTCCATTATCCCTCAACCTTTACACCTTTAGGGGGGACCTGTAAAAACAAAAAGTGGTAAACATGTAAATAGATGTTAAGACTATTGTTCATTTGGAATGATTGCCACCTACAGTTCAATGCGTTTTGTTCAAAACTCAGTCAAGGAAAACGTCAACATCTTGGTTCTCCTCTCACTGTGGAGCCTGAAAAACAAATTAACATTTTACTTTCACATAATGACCAAAAGATAAACCCCTGCTCAAATAAAAATACCTCTTTGCCAACTTAATGGAAGCACCTCTTCTTCACCTTCATGATCATCATCTCTAGGCCTGTGATACATCACTTTCCACTGAGGGCTCATTTCTACATAGTTGGGTTAAGAGAAAATTCAACAGAGAATTAAGAAGGTCCTTATTACCGCTAAAAAAAACTGACTAAAATACCTACAAAATACAAAGTAAATACATCCCATCAAACTGAGTAAATCAGTCCCTCAGGAATGTGTGCTCAGTCCCATGCATCTTACTTTTAAACATGACAGTTCTTTCAGATTCAACATAAACCTCAAGTTCTCTAATGAAACCAGCATGAAGGACGTCAACATGAAAAAGGAAATTAAACCATTGGTCAGGCAAAGACTGTTTAGTTGAAAAAAAACTAAAGAAACTGACAACTTGGATGTGCTAAACGTTACCTTGTCGTTGCAGAGGGGTGGCATGTCTTCTACGGGGAATTGCTTCTCCAGCCGGCCATCGGCCTTGGCCTGCTGTGGTCACATCCGCTCTGCAGAGTCCATCTGTGAACAGATTTATGGGTCACAGCCGTTTCTCCTGAATGTTAAAAAAAAAAAAAAAAAAACAATTCTGGACTTACCCAGACATGTTCTACACTGCAGCTCCCTGCTGTCTAACTCCTCGGTTTCTGCTTCAGCAACCTCCTGCTGACAGGCCTCATGACTCTCCACCTGTTTCATGGCGTCTGGCAGCTCTTTGTACTGGCCTTTCTTATACCAAGGTTTAGCTGAATGTCTCTGGACAGTTTGAGTTTTCCTTGGTGCAGAATGCTTCCTGACAACCACACTAATTGGCTGCTCGCACCCTCTCCTGTATGCACCCTCCTCTTCAGAGTCTCCAGCTTCATCATGATACACTTTGGAGCTATGGATTTTGCTCCTGCTTGTTCCCTTTTCCAAGTTTTTCCCACAACAAGCACACACAACACTCTTCGACTTTGGCGACCATGCGTCCTCTTCATCGTCTGCCGCTGGAGGAGATCCTCCAATGACTGCAGAAAGTCTCCTCCCGGCGTACATGTGCTTTGGGAAGAGATCCGTGTCGTCCAGATCTGTAGAGAACATTTCATCTCTGGAAGACAGTTCATCCAAAGATGGACTGAGGACACTCATGCGCTCATGTGTAGTCTGCATGGGGAGGTAGTTGTAATAGTAAGGCGCAGCTGGGGATGAGAGCTGCACAGCTCCAGGAGCAAAAACACCATCAAACGGTAGCTTGATGATCTGGTAGCCTTCATCAGGTTTGGTTTGATCGCAGGAAGTCATTGAATCTTCTACCTTTGAGACTTTAGCCTCTGTTAAGACCAGCGGACTGGAGGGAAGTGAAGATTTGTGGTCCTTCTCAGCATCACAAATTGGAACACTTGAGTCAGTCACCGAGATATTTGATTGAATATCTGGGACCTCCGTCTCATGTGAGACAAAGTGTTTGTCTGGTGCCAACTGATGGAGACGTTCTTCATGAACTGAAGAGCTGTCAATAGGCAGCTCCTCCTCCAGTCTTCCTGTCCAGCCTCCCTCTGGGCTCAAATGGTCCAAAATAACTTGACTGGACTCACCATCATAAACAGTGGAATCACTTGAAGTCACACCGGGAGACTCTAAAGAGCCATGATTTGGCTCTGACAGCAGTGGGCAACCCTGCTTTTCAGCTTTTTCTTCTACAGGAGAAAAGATACCTGAGGATTGAGAACCAACGCCAGAGTCCAGCTCTCGGTTGGTGCTCTGAAGCTCTGTGGCTCGGATTTTATCCAAGCACTCGATTATCTTGTTTATGGCATCGCTAGGGTCGGTTTGAGCCCCAGAACAAGCGGTCTCACGACGCCCCGGAGGTTGTGGATGGTACTGTTGACGAGGTATATCTCCCCAAGCTGGTGCTTGGAATCTAGGTTCAAACATCCGCCTGTAATCTACAGGATATAACGGGGCATGTGGTAAAACAAAGCCAGGGTAAGGCATATAGGGGTAAGGATGCAGGCTGGGGCGGCCATAGTTAAAACCTATAAACAGATTTTGAGAAAAATGCTCTGAGATTTACCATGTAAATGCATGAGCTACATGTGTGAATGGCTGAATACCTGCAGGCAGTCCGAAGTGGCTGTATGGGTTGGTAAGCTGCCAGGGAGGGTAGAGACAATACGGCTGAGAAGGTGGCTGGACGAAGAAGAAAGGTCTGGGATGGGAACTTCTCTGAGCTCCACTGCCAAAGGGGGGAGGCTGTTTGCTTGGATCTACAGGACGGATTCAAATAGCTTCAAACCACACATTAGTTGAACTTAATTTTAAAGTTGAAAATAAAAACGACTTACCTTCCATTTTCGTTCACGATCTCGCTGACTGTCGGAAATAAAACACCCAGGAATGAAAAATTAATAAACATCCCCAAGTTTCAGAAAAATAAATAAGTTACTTTAACGATTTCTGTTTGAACAGAAGTAGAAAAGTGTCGCTCTATGAAGCCCAAGCGTCATTTCTACTGAGTAAAAGCCGAACTGCTGCAGCCAATTAGTTATATAGCAAACAGCTTGCGACCCGTCAGGAACGTTGCCTTCGGGGTCAACCGGGAGCCTTATGTTAAAATAAGTAAGTTAATATATGAAATTGTTGCGTAAATATATAATAAAAACACTAAATTAAAATTTATTTAATGCAGATACTTGGTTTGTTGAACTTTGGAAGGCTATTCAAAATATTTTAATGAACCTTCTATTTTTCTATTTTTTCTTAAAAATTTCCACCACCTTAAAACATTATGTTAGTTTTTAATTGTCAATAATAATACTTTTTTTGTGTGTACTTGATCTACCTTAAATTTGATGAATTTTTAATAGATGTTAATGCTTCGTTTTTTGAGTCAATTTTAACAGAGGGAAATAGATTTTCAATATTTATCTACTTAAATTATTTTCTATGCGTATAATTATGACGCAAAGTGTATTTTTGTACACTAAAGATTTATTTTTAAAATTCAAATTGTTTGTTGTAGAAGAAGTCCAGCTTAAAAAAACAATTTCTTTGTCATGAAGAGCTTTTGACTCTTTCACTACTGTGGTATCACAATCTATCCAGCAGAGGGCGCCATGTCTCCATTCTACCGTTGTTATGTTATTATCTGTCCAGCAGAGGGCGCTATTTCTCCTTCCAACAGGGCAGGTCACTGGGTTTGAGTGCAGTATCCTCAGTTGGCCTCTGCTCTGTAGAGGCGCCTTTGATGCACTAAGAGGTTTGTCCGCTGCTCGGCGCCGACTCATAACAGTCTTTATCGTCTCAGTTCGGCCTCAAGGTTCCAGTTTACTCTTCATACCGACGGAAAAACATCAGGACGGTTCAGTGAGTGGCGCTCGCCGACGATCAAAGTAAGGCATGTAGTATTCTTTTCCTTGTCGGAGATGTATTACGGAAGAGGCGATGTGTAGCTCTGGCCGTTATTAGCTTAGCTGATGCTGTCTGATTTCCCTTTCATGTTTTTTGACACCAGAATCTTCTGTCACAACAGCAGAGCTGGGTGGTGGTATCTGACTCCTTCCTCGCTAACAGCGTGCCCCAGCGGGTGCCCCGTTAAACTGGGCCGGAACTGTGCAGAGTGGGGAAAGCTAAAGCTACCATGCTAAAGCTAACATGCTGTGAATCAGGCTAGAGCCGCTGGTTCAGTTCTGATTGTTTTATTTTCCTCTCAGATAACCAGAAACTCCGCTATAAAGCGAGGGCCAATCTGATCACGTCTTTTTGTTTTGTTCAGGCCAGAATGAAGCCTCTCAAACGGGTTGTTCCTATGGCGATAACGTGCTAATGTAGCTAATTAGCTTTGGGCTAATAGAACATGTTAACGGGACAGATTCGCAAAATGTCAGCCTCTAGATCAAAATAAACCGGCTAGTTAGCTGGGAGTGACGCTGACCTTGGCAGCTGCATCATTTCGAACAATTTTAATGAAGATTATAATATGAAACCTTGATTTTGCTTAGGAATGGTATTAGAGCATGATGTTTTGTTTGAAATAAACTTGGATAGGATTGCTTAAAAACCTGTAATAATTAGATTAGCAAAACCTGCATTAAGTTGTGTAATATTAAAGCCAGATTCTTGAAAACACTCTTTGTAATTTGTGAGAACAATATTCTTTATGTGATTCCATATTAGAGATTAGGATGAAAACCAGAATAGTTAGAAATTTGTTCAAATTTGGGCAAAATTGATTTGTATTAAATATAAAATGTTTATGCTGCTTTTGACATCATTTTATGTTTGATTTATGAACTGCAATTTTCAAACTGAAGCCCAACAATAGTTTTTAAAACCGCAAAAAAGAATATAAACTATGGAAAACACATGGAGTTGCACCAATCATGCTTTTTCTGGCCAATACCAATTTCACAGTTTTCTGGGATTTATTAACTTATTTTCTTTATTAGGTCATTTTATGAGAACTCAACACAAAAAATAATTATCCAAGACTTTTCCCTCATAATTTTAAGACATTTTTCTGGTAAAATTGTTTTTATTTTGCTATTATTGTGACTATATTCTTGTAATTAAACAAATAATTTTGTAGCCTGGCTCTAATATTTCATTGTATAACTCACAAAAGGGATGATTGAGAGAAGTCACGTTTTGAAACTATTTTCTGTCATTTGTAATTTCTGTCTAGAAAAGAAAGTGGGGGAGAAATAGGATCTGGTATGAAAATATCTGATTTAATTTTTTTAAAGCCAAGAAATCAAAGGAATAAAATCATGTCCGAGATTTTATTTAGAAGGAATATCGCCAGGACAAAATGTTTGGTATTGGACGACTCCATCTTCCCACCTGGTGTAAAAAAGACCTGCTAACTTCCTCTTTAAGAACTTTGAATTGCCTTTGCTGAAAATGTGCTACATAAATAAAATTACCTTACCTTTTATTTCAGTGTACAAGCGGAAGTTGTATATTTTTGCTTGCATGCCTCCTTTTTATTCTTTTTTTTTTATTGTGATATAAATAAATCAAATGCAAGTGTTAGGATTAGGTGAACATAAACAAAACAAAATGTGCAAAGGAAGAAAAGAGTCCAGTGTAGTCCAAGACAAAGGAGCTGGTTTTAAGTCAGTACGTCCTTAAAATTGTACTTGTTCCATTGGCAGATTATTTTATTTATAATCAGTCATTTTTTCCATGTCATGTTATGAATGAAATGTAAATGAAACCAGTGGAACAAGCAGTTTTTCATAAATTTTAAGAAATTATTGACTTACAATGAGCTTCTATATCTTGCTGAAAAGTTACTTATAAGTTACTTTGTCTTATTTTAAATGTAGTGGGATATTTGCACTAGAAAATAGACCAAGCGTACTTGGTAAGATTTTGTGTTTTTACAGTGTATTAATTTTAATAATAAAAATTCCTGATCAAAATAAAAAAACACTGTTGTTTTCCAGTTGCCCTTGATGTGACGGCGCCGCGGCAGAGTTGCCCTCTCTACCTCCGATCGCCCTCCGTGCCTCGCCGCATGACCTCCGATGACCGCTGACCCTCGGAGGGGAAACCCCATCCTCACCCTGCATCCCCCACTTCCTGTGGACTCCTGATACCGCCCCACCCCGCACCGCCGCCACCGTCTGACACCTCCACCTGTTCCCAGTGGAGGTGTGGAGGACCAGAGAATAAATTTCCCCTTTTCAAATTTCTCCTGGTTGGTTTGAGTCCGGTTCTGCCGGCCACGCGAGTTTTTAAAGCTGGGGCGCGATTCCTGGGATGCAACCATGTCGGGTCTGAGTGAGCGCAGGCCGGTCAACACGGACTACGCCATCTCGCTGCTGGAGCAGCTCAAGTTCTTCTACGAGCAGAAGCTTCTGACGGATGTGGTGTTGCTGGTGGAGGACGCGGAGTTCCCGTGTCACAAGATGGTTCTGGCCACGTGTAGCTCCTATTTCAGGTGAGCAGGCTGCTTTGTTTAACTGTTACCAGGGTTTCCTCCAGAGTATTATCAGCCTGGTGGGCCACCAGGCTTTACTTGCTCCTGCCAGGCTAAGCGTTTTGAAACTGGACCTTTTTTCCTGTTGTTTTCTTTATTTATTTTTAATATTTAAAATGTCTTCCAGATCCAGTGTTACATATTCTTTGTAATTTAAAGTTTGTTGATCTTTCAGAATGCGATTTTGTGTTATTATGCCATTACCATAATATTAGTTGAAAAGAAAAATATTTATCATTTATCGCAATAAGTTCTGGGACAATTTATCATGCAGAAAAGTTTGTTTCTGTGGCAGGCCTACAGAAACAGTAGTTTTATTTTGTCCACTTCTGTATTTTCTTTGTTGTTGATGTTTTATTTACAAAATTTTCTGTCAACTTGACATTTTTTAACACTAAAACACAGTGGGGCAAATGATGAACTGCCCCACTGCCCTACCACAGCGCTTAGCCAGATTTCTGGGGGAAATCACAATATTTTTATGGAGATTATCCACTTTGAAAATCAATCTGGAAAAGTTTATTTATAATTTTTACATGACCGCAACATAAAACTATAAGCTCAGTTTAGGGGCTACAACTATTCAAAGTTGGAGAAATGAAAAACAAACAAAAAAGTTGAATAAACCAAAATAACAACAAAAAACAGTTTCTCAAAACAACATTGAGCATTATCATACAGATTGGATACTTTACTACAGGAATGTTACAATATGGCATCCATGCAGCTGTGCAAAACGCCTGGGTGGACCTAGCTCCGCCTTCGAGCCGCAGCTCCTCCTCTAAGCTGGAGTTTCCAAGCTGACAAATTTCCACCTCACACAGCAGCCCTCCCCCACTCAGCTCCTTCAGACTAGCCAGCTGCAATTAGCAAACACCTGGTAGCTCATTGTAAAAGCTTTGTTAAAAGGTTAATAATGGATCCATGTTGTGATGACTTCCTGAAGCGTGAGGTTTAGAAAGAGCAGGAGTTTTTAAAGAGACAGATGCCCAATTTCAAGGCGTTAAATCAGCTGAACAACTGAAGTTCACAGTTACTTTATGCAATAAAATGGCGCTTTGTGCCTGGAAAACACAAAATACTGCCACTTTAATGGAAAGACAGCAGTTTCTAAATTGTGGGGCGGTTTTCAACTTTATATGAATATCAACAAAGTTCTGGGTAAATTGGAAACACAGCTACTGTCGACTTGAGCTCCTGGGCCGAACAAAATCATGTCAAGGTCCACCAATGAGCCCCCAGGCCGCGCTTTGGCTGCAGAACCAGAGTTCCAGCTCTTGTTCTCCAACCAGTTCCTGGTAGATTCAGGGAAAAAAATGAAGTAATTGCTACCAGACGTTTCCCTCTTTCATGCGCTTAGCGTTGCATAATGCAATGCTGCTGCATAATGAGATGCAGCAGTCTGTACGTTTCGTCTGGAAATCTGCTGCATCATGCCCCCTCCACCACGCGCTGCCTGTCTGGTGCGAACAGAGTGTTTCCCCCTCGGGGTGCGGAGGTGTCGCTGCGTTTCCGCCAAACTCCTCCTGCTTCCTCTCCATCCTCCACGCCTGGCTTCAGGGGGAGCAGCCGGACCGCAGAGCGGAGGCGGAGGGAGGGAGAGTCTGGTCACGTAGCTCTTGTTAAGAGATGGAGGGGGTAAAAGGGGTAATTCCGCAGGGTTGCGTAATACAGCCTGGCAGGTTTAGCCCCTGCTGAGGCCAACACGCCCAAAAAAAACCCTCCACTGTATTGTTCAAAAAGCACATTTCTTCTTCTTCTTTTTACATTTTGGTAACAAAAAGCGATGAAATCCCTGATAATTTGAGTTGTGTGTTGATGTTTTTCTGGATTATTATTTAATCTGTTGGTAAAGGTGAACCTTAAATGTTCAGTTTGGAGGCAGAAATGTTTTCCAGATGAGTCTGTTCTCTGAATGAAATGAACAATCATGCAGCAGCTGGTTGACATCATGCTTCCCACCAGAAAGCGGATGGTTTTAACCCAACAGCAGGTCTATCTGCTCTTCATCCTGAGGAGGACGAGGAGCAGCGGGAGCCTTTTGATTGGCTGCTGGGGTTTCAATATGGCGGCATTCTGGTCAGGAAGTCTGGAAAATGATTTTTGATTCCGGATTTACAGCTGGATTCACTTTCAACATGGAGGAAATGCTTCATCCTGCTGTTTATCCATTCATTCATCATTTTATCCAACTGTCCGTCCATCCATCCGTTGAAGTTCAACCATCAATCCATCTGTCTCCATCTGTCCATCCATCCATTTGTCATCCAGTCTGTTCGTCCTTCCATCTGTCCCTCAGTCTGTCCATTCTTTTGTCCTTTAATCTCTCACATCGTCAGCTGTCTCTATGGCGACCAGTCCATCCCTCATTCTGGGTTTTAATCTAGCTTCTGACGGATTCCTTTGGTAAAAGCAACTTGTGAAATCAACAAAAAATAAAAATGAAGAAGCTAACTTGCTAATTTATAGGTTTCAGACATGCTAAAGTTGCCAGATTACATCACAGCTGAGGTAAAAATAGCTGATCAGGAATAGATTTTCTTCTTTGACCTGATCACAGATGCTTTGGTTAGTGCACCAGTTGCATCAGGAATCCCCTAAAATCAGAAAATGCTTCTGTTTTCTGAGAAATGTTAAAGGAGATGGTGAATCCCGACATTCCTTTATAATTCTAAATAATTATTTCAGTGGTTATAGAGCTGAATCTTTCGCTTCAAAAACATCCCAGTAGTTGGGAAAGGTGCTGTTTTTCTTTAAACTGTCGAGGCTCAGTAGTTTCCTGGTTGTTAGGGTTACGTAACTCGCCGTGTGGACGCTGGTGTAGAATAACACGGGCAGCGCGGCGGTGTTTGGACTCCAGCAGCGGCCACTTCCAGGTACTCAGGCTCCGGCTGGGAGCGTTGGCGAGCTTCCAGACGTCATTAAGAGGCTCTGTGTGTTTTTAAAAGAACAACGTTGGGTTGTGAAACAGCCAAATGACCCAGTTTGTAGACCCAAACAGAAACATCTGTTCTGACTTGGTCCAGTCTCTCATTTTCTTGCACTTTATTGTGACTTAATTTGACATATATGAGAAAAATGACCAAGAGAGGGCAGTAAAGATTAGAAAAATCTTCAGGTAAAATTTGATGCAGTTGTGTAGAAATGTGGCTGATTCTAGTCCTTCTATTATTAAAATTCCTAGAGGTGAATTACCTGCCTTGAAGCTTTGTTAAATTGTGCTGCACTATTTAGCGCACTGGGTACCAGACGGATAATTATTTGAGTTGCGCTACACTCTCAATTCCACCAATGAGTCTCAACGAATGCTAAGTGCTATTAGCACAACTTATTGTTTCATCGAAAGAGGTGCATCCTCAACCACCTGTCTACTCAGGTCTTATGTTTTTTGTTCTTTTGGACAGGCTGTATTTTTTCCCTGGACATGTCTGGGTTTTTAGTGATTTTGTGCAGTTTAGTAAAACAAATCACACTTTTTTGTGACTTGTGTCCTGAAGAAATGTATTGCAAATGAGATTGTTTTTCAAGAGCAGCATTTGTGTGCCTTGCACTCAGTTATACAGTTACCTAAAAAAGAAGAAAGAAATGGTTCTTACTGTCACTTTTATTGTTACATTATAATATTTTGTGATGCTATTATAATAATAAGTCCATGTTGCCCACCACTGCTCACTGCTGGTGTTTCCACTGCAGAGCGATGTTCATGAGCGGCCTCAGCGAGAGCAAGCAGACCCACGTCCACCTGAGGAACGTGGACCCCGCCACGCTGAAGATCATCATCGCCTACGCCTACACGGGCCACCTGGCCATCAGCGACAGCACGGTGGAGCCGCTCTACGAGACCGCCTGCTTCCTACAGGTACGTCTCACAGTCCCTCGCTGAAGTATCTTAGTATTTTGTTGAGGTACAAACACAAACTTGAACACTCCATAATTTGGCTGTCATGTAACAAAATAATCAACGAGGGACTGATTACTCAACCTTGAGGAACCCCAGAGGGAATTTTTCATAAACGTTACCAATCAAGAGAAAATCCAGAGCTAAATCCAGTTTAGTTCTGGATGTTAATGTTCATCAATGTTCTACTTTAAGTCTTATGGCGCTTGAGGAAGACGAATTAAGAAGAAACTGTCCAGATTTCTAGCTAGCTATTTCTAGCTATGTGTCGTTTTACTTTTACCTGGTTTGTAGACTGAACGATATGGCTGAAAAAAAACTTACCACGTTTCAGTGTTTAATATAGTGATAATTATTGTTTTTTGTATTAAATATCTTGCACTGCAAAAAACAGTATCTTACCGATATTAATGAAGTACTAGTTCCATGGGCAAATTATTTCACTTTAACAAGACATTTTTCCCATGTTTTAAGTGAAATAATCTGTCAATGGTACTAGTTCTTTCTCATCAATATTAAGGAATTACTGACATAAAACAAACTCCTGCTGAAAGGTTATCTGTATGTTAGTTTTATCTTATTTCAAAATATTTACACAAGAAACTAAACCAACAATACTCAGTAAGATTTTGTGTTTTTGCAGTGGGTGTGTAATGTAACCTTATTGAACAGATTTGTGATGCGTTTGTCTCGTTCAGGTGGAAGACGTCTTGCTGCAGTGCAGAGACTACCTGGTGAAGAAGATCAATGCTGAGAACTGCGTCCGCATGCTGAGCATCGGCGACCTCTTCAGCTGCAGCGAGCTAAAGCAGAGCGCCAAGCGCATGGTGGAGCACAAGTTCCCCAGAGTTTACCGACAGGAGGCCTTCCTGCAGCTCTCCCATGAGCTGCTCATCGACATCTTGAGCAGTGACAACCTCAACGTGGAGAAAGAGGAGACGGTGCGCGAGGCGGCCATGTTGTGGTTAGAGTTCAACATGGAGGCACGCTCGCAGCACCTGTCCTCCGTGCTGAGCCAGATCCGCATCGACGCGCTGTCGGAGGTGACCCAGCGCGCCTGGTTCCAGGGTCTGCCGCCCAACGATAAGTCGGTGGTGGTGCAGGGCCTCTACAAGTCCATGCCCAAGTTCTTCAAGCCTCGTCTGGGCATGACCAAGGAGGAGATGCTGATCTTTATGGAGGCCATGTCGGAGACGCAAGGCGAGAGCTACGTCACGTCGACGTCCGCGCCTACGACGATAGTGTGTTACAGCCCGCAGGCGGAGAAGGTGTACAAGCTGTGTAACCCGCCGGGAGACCTGCAGAAAGTCGGGACCCTTGTTACCCCCGACAACGACGTCTACATCGCCGGCGGTCAGATCCCCCTCAAAAACTCAATAGCCAACCATGGCAGGAGCGGGAAGCTACAGGCCGTGTTCCGCTCGGTCGACAGCTTCTTCTGGTTGGATGCGCAGCAGAACGCCTGGGTGCCGAAGACCCCCATGCTGTGCGCCCGCATCAAGCCGTCGCTGGTCTACTGCGACGGCTACATTTATGCAATCGGCGGCGACAACGTGGGCGGGGAGCTGAACAAGCGCACGGTGGAGCGCTACGACTGCGAGAAGGACGAGTGGACTATGATGAGCCCGCTGCCCTTCGCCTGGAACTGGAGCACCTCGGTGGTGGCTCACGATTGCATCTATGTGATGACGCACGACCTGATGTACTGCTACTTCCCCCGCGCCGACGCCTGGGTGGAGATGGCCATGCGCAAAACCAGCCGCTGCTTCGCCTCTGCCGCCGCCTTCGGCGACCTCATCTTTTACATCGGCGGCCTCCACGTGGTCAGCAACTCCGGCATCCGCATGCCGACCAGCACCATCGACGGCTCCTCGGTCACCGTGGAGATCTACGACGTCAACAAGAACGAGTGGCGCCTGGCCGCCAACATCCCGGCCAAGCGCTACTCGGACCCATGCGTGCGCGCCGTGGTGCTGCTCAACTCGCTCTGCATCTTCATGAGGGAGACCCACATGAACGAGCGCGCCAAGTACGCCATCTACCAGTACGACATGGAGCTGGACCGCTGGTACCTGCGGCAGCCTGTGTCCGAACGCGTCCTCTGGGATCTGGGGAAGGACTTCCGCTGCGCCGTAGGGAAACTTTACCCTTCCTGTTTGGAGGAGTCTCCATGGAAACCGCCGACGTACCTCTTCTCCCCCGACGGCGGTGAGGAGTTCGAGGTGGACGGAGAGCTGGTGACCCTCCCCCACGTATAGCTTCTACCTCCCCCCCTCCATGACATAGTGGAGGAACATTGAGGAAGGGGGGGGCTCTGTAGCGTTAGCGTGAAAAGTGCGAAGGGTCCACCGGACTCGATTCCCCTCGAATATAAACCCATTCTCCTTTTGGTTCTGTTTTATTTTGTCAGTGGTGACATCTGTTAGATATTATGTCGGTCATACTGTTTCTACAATGTGATAATCTCAAACTAATTTTGTGATGATGATGATGATGATGCACTTAACTGGTAAACCTTCTGGTTAACGGAAACTGTACCAAAATCTCTTCTTTCTGCTAAAGAAATACTCCACAGAAAATCAAAGATCACTGCAACTGGACGTTGAATTTGAAGATATTTCAGCGCCTTCTTGTTGGAAGACTTGAGTTTTGATAAATATTTATGCAGCTGTAATAAAATAAAGTTCGGAAAGCGATAAAAGTGAAGCATCTGGGCTCAAAGGGAATAAACTGGGTGGTATTTCAGCTCTGGGCCGGATCGTGTCCTCGTGTTGCCTTCTCATTTGTTTAATTTTTTCCCCCTAAGAACTGGAACACATAAAGGAGGAAAATGTGCTGCAGGGTTTTCTATAAACATAGTTTATGATCCATCTTTAAAGGAAGGAATTAACAGATATTCCCCATTTATGCATCAAACCTCCGGCTTTCATTTCGTGCTCATAAAGAAACAATTTCACACGTTTACCTTTTTCATTTCAGTTATTCCCTTTTTTGCAATTCATGTTTTAAACATTAAATAAAGATGGAAACTTTATTCATCCCCAGAAGGAAGCCGAAATATACTGAATTGCAAAAAAACTGCTTTCATGCAATATTGGATAGACTTTCACTGCCGTTTGTTTCCACATTTGATGATTATTTTGTATTATAAAAGTAGCTGGTGCTAATAAAAGGTGATATCTTCAACGCAGTTTTCACCAACCAGGCTGCAATTTCAGTTTCTCTAACCTCTAAACACGTAAAATCTAAAATATCCCAACAAAATGCGGTTTGAAATGTGAAGAAAAGTCACCAGAATACTCACATCTGATGTAAAATTTAATTTAGTTTATGTTTTGCAGACTGTATTTAATTTGTTTCATTTTGGTGACGTCAGTTTGAACCCTTTGGCTAATATTAGCTTAAGCTAACCAGTAAACCGTCGTCGTTGGGTCATTTGACAACAGGTCAAAGCAAAAATAGAGCAAACTAGGATTTAAAATAAATACTTTAAACCGTCAGCTTTCCATATAGCGGCGAACTGAACCGAAGTCGAAACAAAACTCCTGAAAAATGTCGTTGAAGGAACAACCGTCGCCATTTTGTCCATTCATGCTTCTGTTTTCAACCATTTCATACCCACGACCTTAAACCATTGCATATTAGTTTATATATGAGGTTTGTTTTTTATTAATTATATTCATAAACATGCTCAGATCCCAAAATTTCATTTATTCGTAGATTAATTTTTCACTTTCTTTGGTTTGGTGTCATGAATAAACCCTGATTAAACCATATTGACTACATATGTAAACATGCCTGAATTCGCTAAAATAAGCTAATTGCCTTTGGTAGTATTAGTTACTGGAGTCATAATACCACATTTGCCTACAGTAGACTAACAAACTCATGCATAGTCATAAATCATCCTCCTTTTTTTATTATTTATTTGGCCGGAAACAGCACAGAATAACAAAAATTAGTAAAGAAAATGTACGTAGAAAACTCACTTTTTTGGAAGCTTCCCTCAATGTTTGAACTTTGATTTTTAGCGGAGTATTCCTTTAAAAATAAATGGGATCATGCATTTTCTTAAAAGGCCTCGCAGACGGAGCGGGTCGTTTCCGGAGGACCGAGCGGGAAAACCGAGCGGCAGGTGGAAGAAGTTTGATTAAAGACGGGGTGGCTGCAGGTACAGCCACTCGTAGCCCCGCCTCCGCCGCTTGAGGCTCCGCCCTCTCCCTCCAACTGACCCCGCCCCCTTATTGCGTCACGTCTGCTGCACACAGGTCTTCCACACAACCAGCAGTTCACACCTCAGTCTCTGTTTCTTTCTCTGCAACAAACAAAACTCCACTCGCAGTAAAAAAAAAAAACAAACAGGTTCTGGGCTCATGCATTTTTTTTATTTCTAAGCTGCTGAATTATATAAATGTATAAAAACTATATTTTTCATATGTTTAAAACGGCTGTTTTAGTGTGAAAGGGACAGGTGGGCATAACCAGGTCTATTTTGTATTAGTGTCTTTCTTTTTTATTATTATTTAATACCTGACATTACTGTAGTGTGATTGTCTGTAGATCTTCATCTTCTTATCAGATTACATTTTTTCTGGATGAGTACTGAGAAATCTTGCTGCTGATTGGCTGAGAGAGGAGAGAGCTGGGTAAAATGGTGGGTGGGGGTCTTCCTTCTAAAACATCTTTAAAACATGAGCACAGGTGCTTCATGACAAACCTTACTAGCATGTTTGGCTGCATCATTTTTCCTTTGGCACTGTATTTTGGATGAACGTTAATTTATTAAAAAATATACCAAAAACGTTCTGCAAATGGCCTCTGGTGTTTGGTTTGTTCATGCTTCAATTTTTAACATTTTAACCATTTCAGACCCACATATTTAAACTCGTATACCTTACATACAAGGTATTTTCATAAATTATAGTGATAAAAATGCTCAAATTTGAATTTAATTATAGATTAATTTTTAAAAAATGAATCTACAAATAGATTAATTTTAAAAATAAATAAAAAAATAATTTAATTAATACAAATAATTTTCTAAAAAATATCTGCCAGCAGGATTATATAGTGCTGTAATTTGCTGATCGCTGACAAACTGCTTGTGTGTGAAAACAAAATAAAACGAGATCCGTTCAAAAGGCTAAAAAATAGATTTATAAACACAAAAACAAAGGATATTAAATCTAGAATTTCAGTATGTTTTAGTTTTATAAACTCACCTTGCAGTTCCAGTTAATTATAGTTTTTTCCCATTAATTACAGATTTTAATAATGTTTTCTCAATTTAAGTTTTAATTATTTTGTTGGTTTTAGTTAACTATATGAACCAGGTTATTGACTAATATTTCAAGACCAAAAGGCCAGGAAAATAAAAATGCAACTTTTATTTATTTTTAATACAGCAACATGGTTCGTCACTTCCTTCTCTTCCAGAAAAATATTTCAGCTTACAATACATTCATTCAGTTTAAATACAAAATGAAAAGATATCAGATTAAAAAAAGAAAAACAGCACAAATAATCGAAAACATTTAAAATCAAACAACTATGTGGAAAAACAACGTACTGGTCGATCATGCTCACTGGACGACAGTTTGCAGCATGGAGGGAAACGATCCTGAACGCACCTCAAAACCTACAGTTACAAGGTAAAGATCCACAGACAGAGAATAATGGCTGCTTTGTGCAAATAAACACAGTGGTCCACTTGTTCCAGTGTTATAATGACACAAAATGGATATATTTCTTTTTGATATAACACGCTACACATCAATAAATAAGTCTTCAGGCTATGTTAGGTCTTAGTAAATATAGTTCTCCAAATATATATTCATTTAAAAGTAGAAAAGGGTCTGGGAAATGTTACCAACAGAGGATGTTTTTTTTCTCAATGATTTCTGTAGCAGCACTGCGGTTGTTTCAGCATCAATGTTCACTGTAAATAAGTCTATTTAACTCATTAACGCAGCATAATTTATAAAAATAATCCCTTTAATCCGCTTGTGATGCCAAGAAACACTCAAAAATGCTGAGGTTTAATTTTAGCATGGTTTTAAACTGTTTTTGATTTTATTGAGTGGTAATATGGTTTAAATTATTGACCTGCTGACTGGTTAAACTTTGTAAACTGCAAAATATTTTAGTTTCAAAAATATATAAATGCAACTTTAAATACAAGAGTCTGGCTAAAAAATATATATATAAAGGAATTGTAGGTAAAAAAAACAAAAACAAAACAGAAAATATAAAAATCTACAAAATAATAATTAGCAAATTTATCATAAGGCTTCCCTAAAACATAAATGGTAGCTATTTTCAACCACTTCCTTATTAGTAGTGCTGATAACAGTGTAGTGTGTATAAAGTACCAAAAGCCAAACAAATCGTCATCAACACAAACTTTGTGTTATAAAATAAAATAAAATAAAATAAAAGATCCTCTGGCTGTAGGACCAGTTTCTGAGTTAGACTGACTGTCATTAAAGTTTTTAGGCTCTAATTATGTGGAAAGTTTGAAAGTTACTTACCACATGTTTCAAATGTTTTGTTAAGGTAGCTAAGACATTTAGCATTTTAGCTGGCAGACTAATCCTAACTGAATTAGCTTAAATTGCTAAAAAGTATCAACTTTTACATTTTTGCATATTTTTTATACTTTAAGAATCAAATGTTTGTTCAGTTAGAATCTATAAAGCTACTTATCCTACCAAAACTGTTAGCTTTGCTGACAGCTTTTACTACCTACAAACAAATGTGTAGCTAATAATTTTATTAATGAAACAAATACACTTATAAATGTATTTGATGTGCAATTTTTTTCATAATTGATTTCAAAGTTTAAAAAATAAAGAGCTGAAATTTGGTAGAAATTTACCGCAAGTTAGCTAAAATAAATTTTGAGCAAATAAGACCCTTTTAAGAAGTTTATAATGAGAATCTATTACATAAAAAAAATATATAATAAAATACTAAAGCAGTTAGCAGTTTAGCTAGCATCTAATGCTAGCAAAATCTACGACCTAATGATTTTAGGAACATCAACATCATTGAATTTACCAGTTAAATTCTGATTAGAACTGGTTTCTGAGTAAATTGAGGTAATTCTTTTGTAAATATGTGCAATTATGTATAAATCTAAACACAACATAACAGCTAAAAATTGTTTAATCCCTTCGTTAATTATGTTATACAAACGATCAAACAAACAAAAAATAAACCCTGATCTTAGTGTTCAAATAAGCATTTTATTTTTTGAATCTACTGACATACCATTGATAAACCTGAATTTTTGTCCTTTTTCTTCCAATTTAGTAAAAATAATCAATTTATTGTAAACACACAAGTTTCTGTTGCACTTCAGTGACTGAAAGTTGATTAAATTTCACATAATTAAAACAACCACAGTGTCACAACAAAGTCATTGATGAAACAAAAATCAATTTCAAATTGAATTTTTCCAATTTTGTAAGAGTTGCTCAAGCTACTGAGTAAAATCCCAAGACCAAGGCATTTTAAATAACTTTTCCAGCAAAATGTTGACAAACTGTAAAGTACGAAGAGTGAACACAGCAACACGGACTGCAGCACTGAGACTGTTAAACTCCAAAAAGCCTCTTAGATGATCAGGTTTTTATGAAAGCAGGTTCCACCTCACAGTGATTTTGGGCTGCAGAGTAAATTTACCGCCTGCAGGCGCATCCAGCTGACGCCTGGGCTGCAGGAAGCCCAGAATCCAGGTTTATCCTTTAGATTCCCATTTGAATTTGAGGAAAAGTGATTGTTTTTATGCTCACATCCGTAATCCGTCCACTGATGCCAAGTCTTCACAGACGGTGCATCAGGGCCATTGCAGGCAGAAAAAAGGAGTGAATTTTCACCCAAAAAAATCCTGAAATTCTTTTGATTAATCTCAGAAATTTTCTAGAAAAAATGATTAATTTCCTGAGCTCCAAAAGTTAAACATTTTTTACTTTTGAAATTTTCAAGAAACCTTTGTGATTAATCTAAAAATTGTGATTTTCTCTTGGAAATTTTAGATTTTCCAAACTCATAAATATCAAAGTTTTTCCCAAAAAATTTCTAATAATGTCAAAATGTAAATTTTTTCTAGAACATTTTTAACTTTTGAAATGCAGAAATGTAATTCTTTTTCTACAGAATTTCTCAGATAGCTAAAAATTTGATCTTTCCTAGCAATTTTTTTACTTTTGAAGCTCAGAAATTTTCAAGACTAATCTCAAAATTTTAATTTTTTCTTGAAAATGTTTTTCTTTTGAAAGCCAGAAATTTCAAAAGTTTCTCTAGGAAATTTGTGAAACTAATGTCAATTTTTAAGAATTTTTTTTAGAAGATTTTTGACTTTATAAACAAAGAAATATCCTGTTTTTTTCTACTATCCTTTTTGCTTTTGGAGCTAAGAAATTTCCTTGTTTTTGAACATTTCGGGGATTAGTATCAAAATGTCATATTTTTCTTAGAAATTTTCCACTTTTTAAACTCAAACTTCCAAGTTTTTTCTAGGACATTTCTGAAATTAATCTCAAAATTTGAGTTTTTTCTAGGAAATGCTTTTCTTTTCAAACCCAGAAATTTTTCTAGGAAATTTCTGAAAGTTGTGAATTTTTTTTCTAAAAGATTTTTGACTTTTATTTAAACAAAGAAATTTTCAAGTTCTTTCCAGAAAAATTCTGAGATTAATCTCAAAATTTGTGATTTTTTCCCCCCAGCAATTTCCTTTTGCTTTAGGAGCTCAGAAATATTCTTGTTTTTTTTTAGAACTTTTCAGAAATTAATTTCAAATTTTAAGTTTTCTAAAAAAGTTTAAACTTTTCAAACTTTTTACTAGATATTTCTGATATCAATCTAAAAATTTCACATTTATTTCTAGTAAATTTTTGACCATTGAAAGTCACTTCTCTTTCTACAGAATTTCTGAGATTAATCTCAAAATTTCTGAAAAATTTGGTGGAGATTTACTCGTTTTTTCTATCCATGGCGGCCTTGTTCGCTGTCGTTGCTAGGAGACGGAAAGAGTCGCTGCGGGACGTTTGGATGCTAACTGTCATGGCTTCACCTCGGAGGCCGGTTCCGGACCTGAGGATGGGGTCAAAGGTGAAGGCTGAGCCAGCGTGGAGAACCAGGACGACATCGCAGACTTGGCGCTCGTTAAGGCTCCGCCCACCGACTGACCTGATAAAAAAAAAATAATTCCATCAGAAACGCTTTTCTTTCAGTGGAGCTTCTTGTGAGACGTTTGGAGGTTTTCCTACCCACTGCCTTCCCGGTTTGGACGACGCTGCGGCTGGTCGTCATCATGGCGTTTCCGATTTTTTTCCCTCGCTCGCTGTTCTGCACCGAACTGCAGAAAGAAAAAAACAGAAGCAGAAATTAGAAAACAAAAAAGTTTGTCGTCTTCAGGATGACGAGACGTTTCCATGTTTCCCAAGCAAACTAGACAGAAATGCAGCTACTGAATACTGCTTTATTCTGTTGAAGATTTGGAACTTTTTCCTTCCGCTTAACTTTACATTAGTAAATAAAACTAAAAAAATTAATGGTTTTGTGGAATATTCAGAGTTTCTGAATAACAAAATCTTCTGCTGTCATTAGCTGTAAGCCATAATTAAAATGAACCAAAGCAAACACATCAAACACACTTTTTCCTTCCACTAAGCTTTCCATTAATATGATCATTAAAAAATGTTTAATTGGTATTCTAAAATATTCAAACAGGATTTTGTGCTTTCATTAGCTGTAAGCCACCATTAAAGTTAACAATTGCAAATGCATCACACTTTTTTCTTCCATAAAACTTTCTTTTAATAACATTAATTAAAAAAAAAGTTTTATTGGTGTTGTGAAATATTCAAATTTTCTGAAAAACAGAATTGTGTGATTTTTTATTAGCTGTAACCTACCAGCACACTTTTTCCTTCCACTCAACTTTATATTAATAAAAAATTTTTTTTGCTTTTCTCATTTTCAGAGAAGTAGAATTTTGACCTTTCATTAACTGTAAGCATCATTAAAATTAACAAGTGCAATGCATCTGCCATACTTTTTCCTTCCACTAAACCTTCCATTAAAATGCTTATTCTAAAAAAAAAGAGTTTTTTTATCTTGATTATTACAATTGTTATGAGTAATTGAATTTTGTGCTTTTGTTAACAGTAAGCGAATTAAAATGAACAGGAGCACGCTTCTTCCTTCCACTCAACTTTCCATTAATATGCTTGAACTCTGAAAAGGCAGCATTGACATTTTCTGCTTCACCTTTCACTCTGAGTGAAATAATGTTGACTTTTTGAATTAAATCAATGAAACAGATTCACTTTTGAAAATGCGAGCTGATCTCAGCCAAACCTTCGGCTAAACGCGGCACCTCAACTCCTTTACTGCAGGATGATGTCATAATTCCGACCTTTAGCCCTAAAGTGTGTTTCTGGAGAAAAATAGGATGCTTTTGTGTCCACTTTCTGTCTCCTGGGCTGACCCAGATAAACATCTTATGTGCTGCAATAAAGAAAGATGCGATTGGCCGGCAGCACTTTGGCTCGTCACGTGACTCGCCTCCTAAAACGTCTCTGCCACCAGCTGCTCTTTGTCCAGGAACAAGCTTTGTTTTTGCCCTCAGGGCTTCCACACCATCATCAAGTCAACCGTAGCTTCCCACTTTCTGCCTCCTTTCTCATTTTTTAGTTTTTAGATCCAGCGACGCGCCGGGCGTTTTTAACTTTCCTGACAGTGGGATTCATCACCCCGACCCCGATTCCCCCCTTCGTCTGTCATCCAGGTTCAGGTATCAGGAAAATAACTCTGCGTTTACTGAGGCAGGGAAAAAGGACGAGTGTGGAAAATATTCAAAAACAGGAACTGGAAATTAATAATATTTGATGGAAGCAGAGAATGAAATATTCATTTAGATACAAAAATAACAAATTAATCACTTTACATCATTGAGTATTACCATATTGCATATAAACCATGCTGTGGCGTTCCTCAGGGATGTGTTCTCCAGCCCTTTTTCGTTTCAGTGCAACGTCTTGCAAATGAATTCACACTTTAAATTTGTTTTTTTCCCATAAATGAAATCATGCAACAACATCAAACTTCGGTCTACTTTATCAGGATTTTGATCGACTGACACAAAGCAGAAGGAAGTGGAAATGTGTTTATTTTTAAATAGAAAATCTGAAAAATGTCACCATTTATTTTCAGATAATAAAATCTACTGATCCCACTACTTTGGTCCATCACATTAAACTCAAGTGAAACACACTACAGTGCAAAAACACAAAGTCTCACCAAGTATTTTTATATAGTTTCTAGTGAAAATATCTTAGGACACTTGAAATAAGACAAAATAAATTTGCAACTTCGGCAATATGTTAGTAATATTGTAAGTATACATGTAAGTAAATATTTACTTATTTATTTTAAGTAAATAATTTTAACTTGTTTTAAGTAAATAATTTCTTAATATAAAAAAACATTAATTAAACTAAAGTTCCACTAATAGGTGAAATATTCTGCAAGTGAAATCAGTAATTTTTCTTCAATATTAAGGAATTATTGACTTAAAACAAGCTCCTACATTTGAGGACTTTTTATTACTTCAAGTGAACTAAGATGTTTGCACTAGAAACCAGACAGTTGGTAAGATTTTGTGTTTTTGCAGTGTATTTCTGACTGTATGCACCTAAACATGGTTTTATTTTACTTGATGCTTTAACTGGACGCTGTGAGCCGAGCCGACCCGCTGCAGCTTGTTTGTTTACTGAAGCTTTACGAGAGATTTCACAGCCGCTGTGACACCGAACACCTGCAGGTAAGGCGAGAGCCGCGGTCAGCGAGTCGAGTCTGACTTGCTCCTCCTCGTTTGGAGGGTAACTCTACCTGCGGCGCGCCACGCTTCCTGGAATGAAAGCAGAGCCGAGGGCCGAAGGAGTCGGAGGCTCCGGCTCGTTTTTTCAGAATGAAGCTGGCTCATTATTAATGACTCCGGCCCCCGACCTGCACAGACATTAGGCTGCATGCAGTATTCATCAAGCGTTCACAGCGTCAGGTTCACTGTTTCTGATTTATTCTGTTTTTAACTCCTTATACGATCACATAAAACTAAAAGAGCTTCACAGAGTTGGATCTCCATTTCCAAACGGGCAGAAATGGTTGAAGGAAAATCAAACTGGGAGGTGGGAGAGACTGGAGACTTTTGGTTTTGTTTTGCTTATATCTACTGACATGCTTTACACATTTTAAGCTTAATAATTGTTGTAGCCAACAATTATTTTAGTACTGGATTATTCTGTCGATTAATTGATTAGTCAGATAAAAAATGTGCTACATTCTGCAGATTTTTTGTTTAACCACTTAAGCCTTAATTATGCTATATTGAAAACAACAATTTAAATGTTGCTGTCTAAAATGCAATAATAAATTGTTTGCAGGCTTATCTATACAGCATAGAGATGATAACAATCAAAAATTATTATATTTGATTGAGCGATTAATAATTGTACAGGAAAAAGTGCTGAATGTTTTTTATTTCAGAATTTGAACCAGATGAAGCTAAAACTGCCACATGAGGAGTTCTGGGTGGAAAATTTTTACAGAAATATTTCTGTATATACATTTTAAACACTTTTAAGTCTGTGTGCTCCAGTTAATGATTAATCAATTACTAAATTAATCTAATTAATCATTTCAGACCTAATTTGGAGATATCTTAGCTACTAAGAAAGTTGGTCAAAAGTGATCGCAAAGTGAATGCAGCAAGTTATCAGAAAATACAGAAAATAAAATCCAATCATCCGTCTTCTGATCTCGTCATTATTGAGCCACTTTGGGCAAATGTTAAATGTATAGTTCATGCAGGATGGACCAAGAATTAACAGAAACTAAAGGCTTTCTGTCAATAAAAATGATTGTGCTTCCCTCTTTCATGAAATAAAGAGCCTCATCCACCAAAGATATCACCTCAAGTTGTCACTGATGTTAAAAGAAGCAGCAAAAGTTACAGAGAAACTTCTGAAAATGATCCGTGATGTAAAACTTCCTCTTGATGTGAGGGATCAGTGAATTGTTTCTTCTTTTGGCCACTAGAGGGCAGCAGATTCCTAGTTTTGAGTTAATGTTTTTGAAGATTAGAGACAGATCTACAGCTGGGTTTGTAAAGTCTAATTTAAAGATTTGCCACATTAGACGCTGAAAGCAGGAGAATAAAATTAAACTCACTGTGAGAGCCGCAGTTTCACGTCTCCTACGCTGTACTGGCCCTGGAACGGGTGGCTGCAACAGAACGACATCCAGTTAACTTCATCCTGCCTCATCCTTACCGCAACACGTTGAGAGTAACTTTAGAAATACTATATTTATCTAATATATGTACTTTATTTAAGTTCCCATATCCTAGATTTCCTACAAAGTTGTTCCTTGTTTTTTTGTTGCTGCTACTGCAGGTGAACTGAATTTACTAGAGAAACGTTCCTGAGGGATTAATAATCTAATCTAATAAAAATCATTTTAATGCAAGAAGCAATATTCTAAAAATTTACATTTTTAAATTTTTAATCAAACTAGTATTAAAAATAACAGCAAGTCAATGTTTTTTTCCTAATAATTCTAATAAAAACACCAAAAGATTTTTCTTGTTTTCCAGGATTCCAGTTCAGTTTCTTTTAATGTCTCCAGTAGTGGACAGGCTACTGCTAATTGGCTAATAGCATATCTAACTTTTCATTTAGTGCTTTTGCTAACACTGATGTTAGCGCACTTAGCTTCCATTGAGGGTTTTTTTTCATTTGGATAAATAAAGGCTGAGTTTTAAACTTTTAGTTTAATAAAATTCAGCATCTGTGATGAAGTTTCAATTATTGATAATGTAGTTAGATGTTTATATTCATGCTCTTATTTTGAAATGATTGTTTACACAACACTTCCTTTAGTATTAGCTTCTGCTAAATATTCATTCTGCTAACTTTAGTGTTAGCCAAACAAATGTTTACCGATAGTGCAATAGCATTAGCAGAAACTATGTATATTATTAGCACTTTAGCATTAGCAGAACTAGCGTTTATTGCACATGCTTTGGGGTTAGCACAAATAACATCTTAGTTAGCAATTCCCTCCATTTGCACCTCCATAATTTATAAAACATATTTGCAATTAGTTAAAACATCTTTATTTCTCTTCCTGCGGTGCAATATGAGGTCGCCGGGTCGGTCCACCTACCCTGGAGTGATCGCCGTCATGCCGGGATGTTTGTTACTGAACCAAACCCGGAAGTTGTGGGTGTTTTTCCACGCTCCAATGAACGGCACCCCATAATCGGCCAGCAGCCTCTCATTATCTGATAGAAAGAGGAGAAGGAGTCAGGCTGGGATGAAATCATGACATCACAGGATGTTCTCCAGATTTCCCACCTTGCTGCAGCGCAGAGGAGAGTAAGGAGTGCAGGTAGAGGGTGAACTGGGCTCTGATCCACTCGTCTCCTCCCTCCCAGCCCGTCCCGTCCAGGAACACGTCGTCTCTGTTCTCCGTCACGTGTTTCACCAGGTAATCTGCGAAGCGCAGGTCAGCCGTCGTCAGGCTCAGGATCTTTCGTAGTTCTGGGTCCTGGATCTGGATCCGAGCTTCCTCCACCTGCAGAAGCAAAGACGCTCAGATTAATGCGCCTGCTTTTCTGATTAAACAGAGGCGGCATAAATGAGCAGGATTCACTTCAACGATGGCGTCACTGAGGTGCCTCTGCTGGCGGAAAAGGATGTTGGTCGCCCCGGCAACGAAGCCTCGAACTGTGACGTCCGACAAGAGGTGATGCTGCTGCAGAGCCATATAAGGCAGGCACAGGTAACCCTGGCAACGACACAAGCAAAAAGAAAATAAACCGCAAAGCAAGTAACCTATTATTAAAAATTCCCATTTTGTTTGTTTTTGAACTTCCATTTTGCTCTCAACTGCTTTTATACCCCACCCAAGGGTGTTTTGGCAACAAGTTAATGTTTTTTCGTGTCTGAAAAGTCGCATTCGGTTACCTAGCAACCCAAGCAGAGCCCCACCCCGTTTGGTCAGCTGGTCTTATCGCCGTAAAAAGTGTTTTGTTGTTGAATTACCCTCCAGAAGCCACACGCTGCATTCTTGTTGGTTGTGCAGGAGGCTCCACTTCTGCTTATCAGAGATGAACAGTTGTTGCGCATCTGTTTGCAGCCATTTTTACGTGTGAGTGTAAACGTTGAGTTTGGTGGGCTTATTTGGATTTAAAGTGACAGTAGTCCCTAAAACAGCTCATTCTGAAATGAACCGACCCAACTGAAATCTCATTATCGATGAATAATTTTATGCAAAAAGCTGTAATTGACATGTTTTGTAGC